>NC_080672.1:330493990-331111490 GCF_030247195.1 Topomyia yanbarensis | reverse complement strand
ATGGGTTTGAAAGTGGAGAGAATGGGGGGTTAGTAGAGTGGGAGTGGAGGATGCGTCAGAAATCCTTTATCTTATTTCGGTATACGAGGTGGATGAAGGAAATGCGGGCGTGAGGGTAATCCAAGGGGAGGGGAGTGATGAAGGAAGGAGGTATAAGGGCAAGGCGGGGGGGAGGGGCGACGACGGAATACTCAACTGCATATTTTGCCTTCCATTTGAGACATGGTTTGAGAAAATCGGTTCAGTCATCACCGAAGAACCGATGTGACTTTAATTGTAGAATATGCCCGGAATTCCGGACTTCCGGAATCGTCGATAGTGGACAATATATTCAAAGAATGTTTGATTGGCAATCAGTTATTTAGATCTGCGATTAGAAGTAATTTGGTGACCATTTCAATAGTTTTAGCAGGGGGTGGGCGTAGCGTATTGGTAAATCGATTGCCTTGTACGCAGAGCACCTGGGTTCGAGTCCCGACCCCGCACATAGGGTTAGAAATTTTTCAAAAGAGATTTTTCTAACCCGAAGAGGCGAATGGCCGTAAGGTTAAAACCTCTATAATCGAAATAAAAAAAAATTGTTTTAGCCTCTGAGGTATTACGATTGTACCGATTTATATGGGAAATTCCAGTGTATCCTTACTAACACCCCTGTAACTCCGGAAGCAAGAGTTAGAACCGAATGAAATTCAGCAGCAGTCAATGGTATTACTGTATTTTTCATTTGAAATCAAGTTTGTAAAAATCGGTAGAGAATTCGTTGGGGAATGGGTGTGATATTAGCTTAGGAACTTGGCGGGTTCCCCGGGGGCGTCATGAACCGTCATAGGTGGCCAATGTGGCCAAAGCTGCTTTGATTGATCATTAGTCATCTATACCCGCAAACTAGAGTAATGTTACATCAATTTTAATGTGTTTTACATCATTTGAACATCATGGTGGTACCAGTTTATATGGGAATTTGCTGTGTGACCGCACTCTTCAACCCGTAACTCCGGAACCGGAAGTGGATCAACTAAAAATTCAATAGCAGCTTATGGGAGCGTTATACCTTTCAGATGAAACTAAGTTTGCGAAAATCGCTTCAGCCATCTCTGAGAAAATTGTGTGAGTTTAAATGACACACACCTATAAACACACACACATACACATACACACACAGACATTTGCCGATCTCGACGAACTGAATCGAATGGTGTATGACAGTCCTCCGGGCCTCGATTAAAAAGTCGGTTTTTACAGTGATTGCATAGCCTTTCTTTATATAAGAAAGGCAAAATTGAGTTTGGACAAGAAAAAGTTTTTTTAAATAACTTTTTTTTTTTCTTAAAAGTGCCCAACTTGAAATTTTGATGGTAGGTAGGGAACATAAATACCTATCTTGGAACAACATTTCATCCAAATCAAAGATGGAGATTTTTTTTGCAAATCGACTTTAAATTTTTAAAATCGATTTTTTTCAGTTTAGGAGTCGATGAAAAACATTTTCAACATTTTACTTCAAAAATTTAACTAATTTTGTAAAAATTACTTCTACAACATTTTTTTGTAGGATTTGTCATTTTTAGACTACAGCTATTTGAAGAAAATTGGTAAAAAAAGTTTGACCCTTTCCAAAAGATAGTCTAGATCAAAGTCACAAAGTCTTCATTTACAGAAAGTTTTATTAAAATCTGAGAGGGTGCTGCCAACTCTGAATACGATTTAGCGCAAAATTCGTCTAAATTAGATTGAGAATATAACAATAACTAAATTAGATTGAGAGTATAATTACGAACACACTCATTTCTGCTCAATATCAGATTTTTTGAAACTTTTGTTGAGATTTTAGTAAGTGACTTAGTAAACAAATTTTACTTCGGTGAAAGATCAGTTCTAAATGTTCTAACTACAAGGTTATGCGAAAATTACCGAGCAAAATTGAAAGTTGTAGTCAGAGTTTAAAATATTCAAATTCATTGAATGAAAATTGATCATATTCAGCCGCATTCATTTTCAATATTCAGTGACGCAGCTGAAAACGTCAAACGAACAAACCGCCCATTCATCCATGCAGATTTTCATTCGGCTCCGATTATTACACGAAGCGACCGTGCAGCAACGAATCAAACGCATCAAAGTAGGCCTTGGTACAATGTAAGCGATGATGATTGTTGTTTCATATGCTTAATCGGCATTTGAAAACATTTTCCTAGATAATTAGTGTAATGAATATATTGTACGATATTCATCTGAATGAATAAGAGGATAGTTGAATGAATATTTTTTCTATTCACCGCGAGTCGCAACAGGTTCATTTTCAGCCGTCAAAAAAGAGCTTCGATTATTTTTAACTATGGTTGTAGTTGAAAATATGGGAACTTTTTTTAAATGTGTTTCATCTGCGTATAGACGTTTTCAAGAAATGATACCCATGTCATCATTATGCAATTTGAACCATGGATCAACTTTTGCCTTTTATATATTGCTTGTGCTATAATAATCAAACTTCATTCTTAATTGTTTTCGAATTCACATTGAATATTCCAAATCGGTTCAATCACGGTCGAAATAAACATTGTCATTATTCCCTTTTTTGCGACCTTTCGGTATACAGCTGTAAATACCAGATCGTTCCGAGACGCTCCAGTTCAAAATTACGCTGGGATTTTTTTAAATACTTGCACGCAGTTGTTTACGACGTCCTCGCCGCCGGCGAAATCTTTCAAAAGGTGTGATGACTTCAACGCTACCGCCGCCGATCTTCAATGACCATGTCTTATCGAACCCGGAACACGATGAGATTTAAAGACGCTTATAATATACATTCTGAAAGAAAGTGACTCGTTTCCATTGAATTTTCAAACTATGCTATCTGAAATCGATGACAGTTTGTGAACATATTAACAACCAAAAAACAGTTTGAACGGAACGTAGTACTGAATACATAACACACAGCTACAAAAAAGCGTAGAACCATCACTCATCACAACAAATTTCCCATAGCCAAAACCCTATGATTATCGCCATCATTGAGATACTTCACCACGATCGACGAGCGTCATCCGCCGAGGGGTAGGTAGAGTATAGGTAGTAGCATAAGCGAGCGCAACCTTCACAATCCATCACACCGGTTGACACACCTCCGTGTCCACCCCCGAAATTACCGACGAAGCTACGATATGACGATCGACCGACACATCTACCCACTGGCACAGACCTCAAGAATCTCACCATTTATAAGCAGGGTGTAATTGGCGGCAAAGATGAGAGCGACTCAAAGAAAGCCGCAAAGGATCCGGTAGATACGATTACGAGATTACGCGATACAAAACGAGCAGCAAAAGCGGCGGGGGCGAGTGCAGCAAAACGGAAGAATTATGTTTATGAGCAAAGAGTAAACTCCCTCTCACGACGGGGTACAATCGCAGATCATGGTGTGGAGATGGGGTGGGCATGGGTGGTTGTTTTTTTTCTTCGTTAAGATAGAGAGCGGGCAAAGATTGAGCATGCTCCTTTTGCATTTTCCCTCGTTTGGAACTAACACCACCGTACCGTAGGGATCTCTCTCTCCGAATACACACGCGGCTCTCTCACCACCTATACGAAGGTAGTGAGGTTCCGCAGTGGGAAAAATTGAATGCTGGAACTGGGACCTGTGCTGAGCATAGCGCAACGTCCAGCGCATCACTTCCCAGTGATCAGTCGTCGGAGTGAGATGTTCTGTGCGCTCTGCTGAAGATCGAGGATCTTTGTCGACACAAGTTGCAGCTGGTGGCTGAGCATAAAAATAAAGCAAAGAGAGTATACCGTCGGTGGTGCCGGGCTCCGCTGGCAAGAGACAAACGAAAAGAGTGTGCTGGAATTTCAAATATTTCGCCCGTGACCGTGGACCGCGTGAGGCGCAGTTGATACGCAAATTAACTCGCGCGGTTTTGTCCCTCCGTACGTGCAGTGTAATACGTGAGGAAGAGGTTTGCCGCCCGATAAAGAAAACTCATGCGCAGAAGAAGAAGAAAACATTAATCGCGATCTTTCGCGCTTTGATTAATTAAGTGTGTCTTACGCGCGCACGCCTTCCGTGCCTTTGGCGGTGCACTTTTTCGAATTTTTCGGAAGTTTTTTGATCTTCAATCAGAAAAGCAATGAAGGCGAATGGAAAGTGAGCTGTGGTGCTGGAGCAAAAAAAAACATCATCCTCAGGGAAAGAGTCAAACAGAGTCAATCGGAAATTTGCTCCGGTGTGTGAGCGGCGAAATAATTTTGGTATTGAAAGGACAGAAAAATTCCCTTATCTACGTAGGGCCGTTCCAAAGGTGTTATTTTAAAATTAACGTGACCATCGACTGGCTAGAAAATTGGTATAATGCAATCCGATACACAATCGAAGAAAGTGGCAAATTTTCGGATGCATTTGTGAGTGGTTTGTTGACCTGAAGCAAAGTGAGCAAGCTTGTACTAGAGGCCTGGGGTGGTGCATGGAAGAATCCAATTGGAATGCGATGGATATACATATAAAAGTGACGAAACGGCATTGGTAGGGAAAGTTCCGAGTTTTTTGTGCTCGCGCGGTTCGAAGTGTCATCGAACGGGGGTTTTGTAGCATCTGGAAAAAAATATTAAAACTACACGGGGATCCTTCCAAAGATCCCCCAGTTCAAACAGAGTTATTAATTATAACAACGACATCAAAGCAAAGTGCATGGCTTACTACAGCGGCATTGGAGTCTGCGGTAGTTCTAGTGGCAGTAGTGAAAGTAAATTCAACCCGATCAAAGTGAGTTTTTCCGAATGGAAAATTAAATGCTACTTCAATAAAAAGTAGTTCGAGATCAAAGAAAAAACCGTCCGGAGCCGAAGCCGAAGTTCAAACGGTTGCGTTCGAACGGGCGTTGTTGTTTTGAATGCGCTCTCCTCTCGGGAGTGGATCGTGCCGAACCGGTGGGAAGGAGGCGCAGCAGTGTTTTGGTTTCTTTGCATCGCAGCGTGGAGAACTGTCGCGGCGCAAGATGCGGTGCAGTAATGCAGGCGGCGGTGTTTTGATGGTGAGTTGTGATGCTCGTTGCAATCTCGTTGTTTTTGTGCGTGTTTGTTTTGTATACAGGGACGGGGCGACTTGTTGACCGCGACGCCGCGCTGTCGTATACGTATAGACGGAGCGGTCATTAAACCGCGGAGATCTTGTGCTACTCTTATCTTTTAGTCATGCAAATTCTTTAGCGCGTTCCAATGGAGGCTTGCTTGCACTGATTTCGTCGATAGTTGGGTGCGTTTGTGGTGGATTTTACTTAGGTGATGATTGTTTGATGTATTTTGCTGCATCACCAAATATATAGGTAGTGTGGTTGTGGTTCTCTATCGAGGGTTTGGAGAGAAAAACCATTCCGATATCTAAAAATTGACTGGAGAATCTCAACTCTGAAAGGAAACACTACGCATATATCTTTTATTTTATTACCACCTTTTATGAAAATTAAGAAACTAAACGTCGGATTGCAAAGTAATATTTCGAATCAGGCAGAGTTTAGCGGGAACAAATCCGTCAACCGAATCATGAAAAATCGCTTTCAGAATAAGATTTCATGGAAGATTATTTCAGAATAAGATTTCATGGAAGATTAAACTCTATAATAAATATGTAAAGAAGTTTACGTAAACATTTTAAAATATTCATTCGTTTTTTAACCATGCCATGAAACCTTTCCAGGTGTTTTGTGATATTTGAAGGTAGTAAAACTAGTGGACTAAAACATAAAAATATCTCAAATTGCGTCTTCTATTGAAGTAGTCAGTATTTCTTCTACATTTTCATGAATTGAGAATTACCATAGACTCAAATCGTAGCCAGTCTTTCATAGTACACAGTTTATTTTCCTGTGCTACCAGATCTGGTCTACGGAAGCTGGAATAATTCAATGATGATGAACATTTTGCGTTCTGGGGTCAATTCATTTTACTAAATTTCCTAACCTAGTCTTTCCAAAATTACCGTCATCATTACCATCTTGGCGAACAATCCGGGTTTTCCAAAAACCTGACCGAATGCATATCATACTTCCAGCTGGCCAGATTTTAGACCGGCAGTCGTCAGTATTTTTATCCGATCACTCCTTGCGCATTTTTCTCGACTGCACACAGAGTGCAAGGGCAGGGTCTGTCCCGAAGTCGATCACCTATTTCAGATACTCTGGTAAACATAACTTTATCTGGTCTCTTTTTCAGCATTTGCGCTATGTGCCCAGTCTACTTTAGAGTCCACCATGCTTTATTAGTCTTCCGTCTTGTATGTTTGCTGCTTTGTTTGGTACAGCTCAAGATTCATGTTGACGGGAATTGAGCGCAGTTTTTCTCATAACCATACCGAGCACGTGATAATGACACATTCTTTCGTGACGTTACAACGATTTAACGAATTATCATTCGACAAATTTGTTATAACTTAATCAACTGAACGCCTATATCAAAACTTATTAGAGATTCAGAAAGCAGACAAAATTTCACGAAAGATTGAATCAATATTAACTGAATATACTGGAAGATGATTGTTTTATGATTGATAATGTAACGTGACGTTACAACGCGTCATAAATTATAACTTTCAACGTATTTCAATAAAAGTCAAATCATAAAATTCTAGTATACTCAGTTTATGTTGATTGAATCTTTCGTGAAATTTTGTCTACTTTCCGAATCTGTGATAATTTTTTATGTAGGCTTTCAATTGATAAAGTTATAACATATTTGTCGAATGAAGATTCGTTAAATCGTTGTAAACGTCACGAAAGAATGTGTCTAATATGTCTCCTTCAGAGACCACGCCTCATAGTCGTACAGTGCAACAGACGGTATCAGCGATCAGTGTTTAACAATTTTCAAGCCATTTTGTTATTATAATAATAAGTTTTATTAGTGTAGAAAAGATATTGATATTAGTTTTAAGGCCATCGATTGAAGGGCGAGCAAATAATAAAATATTGCAACCAAAGTAGGTTTGTTATACAATCGTGACACACGGAAAAATCTGTTCATAAATGCATGAAATAAACAGTTCACGGAACAAAAATGCTTCCATGTATAATATTCCAAATTTTGTGAAACAGTTCACATGAAAATGTCCCGACGACTTGCAACATTTATAAGTAGATCTACTAAATTTCATACAGGCAAGATAGATTGTGAATCATGTACTATAAATCAAGGATCAATTCATGAAGTCATGTAGAATAGTTTATGATTTTGTGAAGTATTTCGCGAGCTCGACTGCTGAGCTGTGACTATCATACTAGGAATTATGAACCAGCTCACGATTATTACCAGAACGTATTTTATGAGTGGATGCTTGTGATCGATGCTTGACATTGTTTTAAAATCCAAGATGGCTATACCCGTGTTAGTTAGACTTCCTTAACCCTAGAACGTTGCACAGGGGTACAAATGGGGTCGTGTAAAAACGAAAGGTCGGCATTTATTGACCTGGGACCCTATCCATAATTCAATTTAGAGTTCCTAGTAAGAGTAGGAAAAGATGGTATAGCCAGTTTTCTTATAGCCTTCATGGAAGCAGGTGTCAAAGTTGGCGCGGGGTACATTTGTACCCCACCCGATCAGAATGAAATAACAAGATTATAACAGAATGCAATTTTCGTAACATATCGTGTTATAAATTTGGTCTCGTTAGTAGTTAAAATAACAGAAAATTATAACAAGTAACAACGGGAGATATAGTTTTGAAATATTCTTGTTATGTGTTTCTGATCGGGCAGTGTACGGTTGCCGTTAGTGTTTCGTCAGGTTTCGTGCTGTCAGTGGAAATGTGATTCGTGACAAAATTGAAATACTGGCTGTTTTACTACGGTAGTAACAATTAGTATTGTATAATCGTTTTAATCGTTTATTTAATTAATTTAATTTTGAAGCGGAACAAAAAATCGTTCTCATTTTTGCTGATTTTTATTGTTTTACTGTAAATTTTTATAGTTTTTCAAAGCAATGGCTCTCAAGTGTAATTTGCGCACAATAACAGTTGTAACAGTAACATTGCGTGTTACCAATGTATTACTGGTCAGATATATTTTTCATTTCAATTTCCACCCCATTTCGTGGTATTTTCCAAAACCCGATTTTTAAACTTTCACTCTTAAAAATAATTGCAGTTTTTCAAAAATATCGAAATTCCATTTATATCGTATCAAGATCATTCTTTCGACTTTTAGAATCATTTGATTTTTTTTTCAAATCGGTTGAAAATTCGCTAAATTATAGTAATTTTTGTGCAAAGCTGTCAAACGATTTTTTCACTTTTTATTTTGTTCAAATCAATTTATGTACCATTGATTCAATAAATTCCGTACTTTCACTTACACAGCTGTTTTTGCAATTAAAAAACGAAGAAAATGGTGTATTATACATATCTTTTGTTTGCATTTTTACCTGCAAAAATTGCGATCAAACGCTTGGGGTACATTTGTACCCCAGTGCAACGTTCTAGAATGGAAAACGCGAGTGCAACGTTCTAGGGTTAAGCACGGTGTCTGTGGTTGAAAATATTTAGACAAAAAAAACCAATATCGCTAAAGTACTCACAAATCGAAAGCTTAGATGCTCCTCTTTCATCCGAGCATAACTTTGAAATGTTCTATCGCATTTTTTACATTTTGATAATAAATTTTTAAGGTAGTTTCTCAGTGAGAAGCTCTAAACACTTATCCAACATTTAAGAAGTTAAATAAGTGAACACACTGTGCCAGAGAATCGGACTTGTAACTTTAATAAAATCCTTCGAAGACACCATTTCCACCATCTAGCCAGTTTCGCTTTGGTAATAAGGTGTCTCGAAATTCGCAATACAAACCGTTTCTTTCAATTGATTTATTTCAAAATATTCATTAAACAGAGATGAACAGCAGCAATTTCATTGATGCTAATCGTCGTCAGGTTTTCAGTGGTGATCTTACGTGGTTTTTTGTTTATCGGTTCTCACGGTAAAGAGGGACAAGCCGTTTTTTACTAGGAAGCATGTTGGTGGACTTGAGTGGTTCGTAGTTATTCTGCTTAAGCTCGAGCCCCATAAACAGAAGACAAAAGTTAAGCGTGTAAGATATTAAGCCTCTTCTAATGACCCTGCAACTTCTAGTTTTCCTATCTGTATACTTCACATCCTTGCTCTCACTTGAGTATGAACCATTTGTACATCATGTCAATTTTCTGTGTGTCTGCATTCTTCAACCCGTAACTCTAGAACCGGAAGTCTGATTACAAAAATTCAAAAGCAGCTTATAAGAGCGTTACCCCGTTCATTTGAAACTAAGTTTGAGCATTTTGTTTCAATAATCTCTGAGAAAAGTGAGGGAGTTTACAAAAATACATACACACACATACACATACAGACATTTGCTGATCTAGACGAACTGAGTCGACTGCCCTCCGGTTGAAAAGCCGACATTCAGAGTGAGTGATTCCTTTCTATTGAGAAAGGCAAATATTCCTATGGTTAGAGGGCCATCCATAAATGACGTAGCATTTTTTGAGTGATTTTCAACAACCCATCGTAGCATTTCGTCACAAACTTCTAAATACCCCCTGGTAATTACGTAGCTTGACGGTAACACTACCCCCCTTGTCCCCGCAATTTTTTTAAAAAAATAAAAAAACGATGTTAGTTATTCCCCTTTAAAAAAACTACGTAGCATGACATGACCCCCTACCCCCTGTCGTCACACATCATCACAAAATACAAAACTCCCCCCTCCCCCATATAATGCTACGTCATTTATGGATTATTTCGTTCAACCGGAAGTCGCCACATTGGATTAAAAAAATGGCGCCAAACATCCGTTTCCATCATCTACTCATCAAGCACGTTCAAAAAATACCCATATTGTTAATCCTCCGGCACTCGCGCCAAATTTTGTAACACGAGCACTCGCGCGTTGTACTTTGTACAACACAGATAGTCTTTAGAATATTTCGTGATTCGTATCATTTGGAGCACTACTTTCTTCTGCAAACTCGGGCAGCAGATAATGGCCTTTCGGATGGGTGAATTAACATGATGGAATTCTACCGCCAGGCGGCGATAGTGAGCATTAAGTTTTTTCGATGTACTGTATCTAAAGCGTCTGATTTTTCAGCAGATATGTGTCTTCGGGAATGTTGTTCTGGTGACCAAAACCTACGAGCTGGTATGCGAAATAGTTCGATATTCGGCCGCTACGTGGCGCTAGTGACCATACCATTTTTGGTCTACTGTATCTCGAATTCCTGATTTGTTAGCAGGACGGTATCTTCGACGTAGTTGCACAAGAGATAAATACCTACGAAGCGAAACACTGAATAGTTTAGGATTCTGCCAGTAGGTAGCGCTAGTGAGCATGCATATTCATGATTTCTGAATATCAAGATTGTGACTATTTAGAAGTATGATAGTATAATTCGACTAGCTCTTGATCTTCTGAACAAGTGGTCTGGTTTCATCAAACAATTTCAGATTGTATTGTTGCACTTGAGGTATATCAGTGCACAAAAATGAGTGTATCTTGTCTAAAACATGATTTCTGAGGAATACATAGTGGTTTGGCATTGATAAATGTCTTTGCAACTAAATGATAACGAAAAATCCCGAAGTGTTGTACAAAGTACAACAGCGCGAGTGCTCGAGGGTTAAGTTTGTCAAAAACATTGGCTTTCAAAAAGATTACAAATATCCATTTACATCATCACCTTCTTTTTAAAAATACTCTGGGTTCTGAAGAATATAGCTCAACCGAAAGTTGCCATCTTGGTCCTGAAAATAGCGCCAGACATCGATTTTCATCATCTACTTGTCCAGCCCGTTGCAGGAATTTATGGATTCAATTCACGTTCCTTTTGAACAATTCGTTTTAAATGCCATTCTTTTGAAGTGCAACGCTTTTAAATCTTTAGGCCTGTGCTCAACGATGTTCTCGGTTGACCTGTGATATCCGTTCTAGTTTATGCAATATTGAACTTGATGTCATGAACCTTAAGGAGTACACAGAAAACACATCAAGCTGTTATTTATTACGCTTGTAGCTCTTAAATTCTGTATTTCATACAGTTCTTGGATAACCATGAACGTCAATTGGACTCAATATCTCACATAACGTTGCATTATGACCCTCAATGAGTATGTACAGCATCCATAAACGTCCGGAAGATAACTGGTTACGTTTGTAGATCCTGAAACCTTGGAATACCTGGAATATGACTAAATATAACCATACCTTCCTAATTATTTGTTATAAAATAGTTTTGCCTTTCTCGTATAGAAAGACTATGCAATAGCATAGCATAGCATGGCATAAACGATTGCACAAATCGTGGGTAGCTGTACAATGATCAGCTAATATTTAACAAGATATCCACCATACCGTATCGCAAGAAAAACATTTGGGATTAACGCTTTTTCTTCATAGTGGAAAAGCATCACAGTGTACACCTGGCCACGTCCTTACCATCGTAGAGGAAGGGAAGAAACGTTAGTTCAACATCTACTTGCGAAAGTGCAGGGAACCCGTACTACTTTCATAGATGTTTCAGGAATAGGAGTTTGGGTCAGTAGGGCAGGTTATTTATGAGGAGTGTATTCAACAACATTTCAGTGCAAAATGCATGTAACTTACCTTGTTTAACCCGTATTTACAGCAAGAACATTATTTGGATACAAAATATAAACATTGAAAAAATAATATAAACAATTTCACCTGCTCTCAATTAATTGGGGTGCAAGAACTCTCTTCCATCATCAGTAAAATCGTTGCATCAACTAGTCATTTATAGATGGCGCTATGCGGAACGAGCGGGTGTATTTTTGGCAGCTAGGCACACGCGCGTGCATTGCAAAGTTATCAGAATGTGATGAAAAAAATCACTACGTACAATCTCTCTATTCTCACGATATTCACACCTATTAACACTAAACTGTACAAAAGAAATGACTATGTGAAGGATTGACTTCGATTATCCATAAAACACATTATATAGTATAGGGGAACTTTGGGAAATATCGGACAAACAGAAAGACACGTCCGAGCGGTTCGGCAGTGCTCCCACTTTTCTCGTATAGAAAGACTATGCAATTACTCTGAAAATCGACTTCTGAGGCTGAGTTTCTTATACCATTCGACACAGTTCGTCGAGTTCGGCAGATGTCTGAGATTGGAATCAGCATGTTATCCAAAAAATGCAAAACTTCATAAAATGTGTTTTAAATCGCTTGGATTTACAGCTTCAGCTCGGTGATGCCCAATCAAACCCATATTGACCACTTTGGACACCTTCGCCGGAACCGGAAGTTTCCAATTAAATTCCATTGGAATCGGAGCTCTGGTTCCTGTGTTACGGGTTAAGAATGCGGCTACATGCGAAATTCCCATACAGACCAGTATAAGCATTATGTCTAAATGATGAATGGTATGTTATGTTTCCATAGAAATCAAATCCAAATGCTGATGACAATACCATTATCTGAACCACAAACGGTAACCAAATTTGTAGCTGCTGGTGAGGCTTTAGTGACAATTGCAAAAGCTCTATCCAGTACCTCAAAATCAACCACTAGCACCACCAGCGAGGAAGCAATTGCGAAAGACGACGGGTTCACACTCGTTAACTGCAAGTACAAGAATCAAGGAAGAATATCCGATCGCGAGCACCAAGGCAGTCTTAACAGTGTGGCCCCTGTCTGACTAATTCTGACGCAACAAATTACTGTTTTCACAATATCCATTCTTTCGGTTATTAATAATAGTCTTACATGTTACGGACTTGAATACAATTTGTTGCACATATTTCTGATCAGATAGCGCGCAAATCCAGTGGCTTCGTTCAGTACAGCGTAAGCTGTTCACATACAAAATCTGGGGAACTATTCCAGCAGAACATTTTTACCCTACTCCGTTCTCTTTACATGGTTACGCATTGGAAAAGCCAATCCACTTTAATGTATTTTTTTACGCAATAATGGGAACTTCATTTTATCAATGCACAGTGCCACCCGACATCAGCATCGCGCGGCACCTTTCGTATGTCCAAGAAGCTAACTGAACCGAACTATGAACGAAAATTCCGCCCTGAGAATTTACGTTTCACAGTTAATTCCTTTAGTCATATACCCGGCGGTCGTCGACCGAAACGGAAGGTAAACAAACCGAAACCGTACACCAAGCGACTATCCGGGTAATGTCCGCATGACACACAGCCCGAATCGGACATCAGACGGACGCGGCAAAGCAAAACATTGGTCCGCCCGCCCGCGATCCGCTTTGAACATTTTCAGCGGTTTTATTGCTCTGGAAACGGAAAATTAGCACAAATAGACACGCTTACACGTATGACATTTGCTGGCGATGATGGCTTTGAAGTCGTCGTTTTGCAACCCGATGATGGTCTGGACGAGTTGCAGTCTTCTGAATCGCGATCACAGGTATCGGTGGACATAAGTAGAGGGCCAGCCATCCAGCCCACGTAATTCTCTCGCCCCCGTGAACTTTAGGATCGGTATGACTGAATGTAGACTTACACGTTTGCGCGTAGCATATTTATGTGAGATGCTGCTGTTACGGCTGGCGCGGGCAACTTGAAAGAAATGTCGGATAAATACATTTTCGCTATTTTCTCTTTGATCTGCTGCAAACTAGCCGGACCTGTGCACGGTCAGAGAGCTGCTGCTTTTGTGGAATCCCGCAGAGAGCTCTACTTTCATGTCGGTTCAGCCGTAGAGTAACTTTGGCGTCCAATCCAACGACTGACTCAGCGTGGAGGTTGTTTTTCTTTTATTTTCTCTGTAGATAAACCGGAGCGAGGAAAACGAGCGACGGTTGGGGTTGAGCAGGAGCGATAAGGGAAGATCACTTGAAAGAATAAGGTTAAATTGCGAATCGGAGCAGGAAGGGTCTTCCTCTGCAGCAGTAGACTACAGTTTCCCCCCGTCGAGACGGGTAACACTGAAGGGCGGGCGGACAAATGGATAGATGGATGGACTTGGCGCATAAAGATGAAAGAAACGTGGAGTGAAAACCTGACAGCTATTAATTAAATGGAAAAATTATTTAAATTACATTATAATTACCGACAGTGAACATGTGGGCAATTATAATGCGATTAATCTGGGCGCACGCGTAAGTTGCCGGCATCGAGAATAGGTTGCTACTGGGCGCACTCCAGATCTAGCTACAATGTGCTCGGGATAAGAGGCTGTACACGAAAGCTAGAATTTTCCTCAAGAAGCAACCGAAAATACTTGTTTTAGCTTAGAAGCACGAGCTCATCTCGCGCCAACGTCCGCCGGCTGCATCATAGACCCTGCCCCCGGCCATGCCTCAGTAGACTCAATCACAGACCACGAATTCCGCCTTCCTTCCTGGAGTGCCACTGGCCCACGGCCGGTCAGGTTGCTGCTCATCGCTGTGTACTACGCGTGTCTGTGGCTAGCTTGGTTTACGCCGCCGCCACGTTCGGCTAGATGATCAACGAGCCCTTCCTTGGCGTTAACGAGCATCGTGTTGAAGCCAACATCAAAGGTTCCGCCGCCGCCGAAGCCGCCAGCCGCAAAATGAATTTGATAGGCTCGGCTAAAAGAGGCGCGATACCGCCACCATCACTTATTATTAAATTATGTATAATTTCAGATACAGTTTACTATTATTATTGTATCATTAATGATATTTCTTCTTTCATTTTTCGCTCTTTTGCTCAGCTGCCGGCTGACCGCCCCTGCTGCTGACTACTGTCGATACTGGTTTCGTTTGGCGCTAGCCCCTCTGCCTGACCGCGGCGGCATCCTCGTCGTCGTTGTTGTTGTTGTCGACGTTTCGCTTGTTTCGTTGCTCCACGCGGTTGTATTTAAATACTGTGAAATCTTGTCGGTTGCGAGTTGGAGTAGATGTAATAGGATGAACTAGAGAGGAAATACTGAGCGGCTTTTAAAAAAAATGTAACCCAAAATTAAAGTCAAAATTTTAATTACTTTGAGGTTATTTTTAATCTTTTCTTTTCGGACATTGGTTGATGCAACTGTCAATTTGTATTATTAATTGTGATTTAAATACGGAGTTTTCCGATCATAACTAAAGATTTCCTGCTAAACCTTCAGCTTACCGGTAAAAATAAACTTGCGTTTCTTGGAAACATATTCGACTTGGAAATATAAATGATTTTTTCTTTCTCACATAAATATTATGCACTGCAAGAACCAACTTCCCAAACAAGACCCGAAGGGCTAAGTGTCATTTTCCATTCGATTTAGTTCATCGAGATCACAAAATGGCTGTGTGTGATTCAAATAATGCCACTCAGTCTCAGTGATGGATGAACCGATTTGCACAACCTTAGTTTCAAATGAATAACAGTTTGAACGCTCTCATAAGTTGCTATTGAATTTTTAGTTCATCCTACTTCCAGTTCTGGAGTTATGGGATGGTGAGTGCAGTCACACAGTAATTTCCTATATAAACTTGCCCCATCAGGATATCTAAATGATGCAATACATAATTAAACCGGATGTAGCATGACTTGGATTTGCGGGCCTAGATCTCTAACGACTAATCAAAGTCGCTTTGACCGTATTGGTCACGGATGACAGTTCTTGATACCACAGGGGAACTTGCCAGATTCCTAAGATAATGTCACACCTTTCTCAGTAAATTAGAAATTTTCCATATAAACCGGTACAATCGTAATACTTCAAAGGTGTTTTTTGTAGGAGACACAACCACTGCGACCAGCATTTAATTCTATTGTGGTATGTCATTTCTTAGTCTAAGTGTATTGTCTACGTTTGGTAGTTAGTCAGGTCGACTGATTTGAATTTCAGATGTTATTTGGTTCGGCATGCAGTCATCTGGTATAATAGAACAGTAGCTGTCTATTTATTCGACGTTTCGGCTCATGTATTTTGCCTTCTTCCGGGAATCACTATTGAACAAGTTGACAATCTTTATGTAGTACATGTATGTCTATTGTATCTCTACTTACTAGGTGTCTGTCTTTTGTCATACTATGTCGTATTGTCTGTTGTCTGTCCTGGTCGTGCACATAACTGTATTAAAGATATTTTTTTTTAGATTAATTGTTCGTAATTTAGTTTGCAAATGTACTGTTTCATACGTGTGGGGTGGACTGAGAATATAAATTGGCGTGTACACTGCTTCGGTGTTAATGCGTTACTGACTGTGCGTGGTGTTATAAATGCTTTGAATTTGAGTGTTTTGTGAGTTTCTATGAGTGATTTTGTGTTTGTCTATTGCGTGTAAGATGCCTGCGTAAGAACGGTTGAGCCCTTCCACATCTGTTCGTTTGTTTACACTGTCGCTGCTGTTGTAGATCCATATCATTTCCAGTAGCGCTAGAGCTGAGTGCTTCTCTGATTGGTCTAGTATAAATAAAAAAAATATCTTTAATACAGTTATGTGCACGACCAGGACAGACAACAGACGAACGAATGTTGAAATACGACATAGTATGACAAAAGACAGACACCTAGTAAGTAGAGATACAATAGACATACATGTACTACACAAAGATTGTCAACTTGTTCAATAGTGATTCCCGGAAGAAGGCAAAATACATGAGCCGAAACGTCGGATAAATAGACAGCTACTGTTTTATTATACCAGATGACTGCATGCCGAACCAAATAACATCTGTATTATCTACTGTGACATTTCACTATTGATGAGTGATTGTCGTTATTGCGATTTGTGATACGCACTCTTCCAAGTTAGATACACCCAGCCCCCTGACAATCCTATACCAACATATGGAGTTTGACAGCGACCTACATCTATAGGGCGATATAGCTATAAGCTACAAGAATTATGTTCGGCGCTATGCACAATATTCAAGTATTCCACACAACCTTTTGCATCTTCCGGGGTGATTAGATACCATATCATTCAGAAAATCGACACTTAGTAACCAAATACAGCTTTTAATGATTCGATCCATTGTTATTGTTTGTTTTGATTTACATGGCAGTGATGCTGGTTGTACAGAGACGCCATCCTTGACAAGGGGCTGGACACAACACCGCGTATGAAGTTTATTACCTGCTTGGGATTTGCAGTCCAAAATTAAAAGGATCCAATGTTCCTCTACCGATGACTCGTAGTCTTCATTGTATCAATGCACTGCATTTGCAGAGCAGATGCTCTGATCTTTCAGTTTCAGATCCGCAGACGCGGCATGTATCGTTTGTAAGCTTACCAATTTTCTTAAGATGATATTTACTCGGACAGTGTCCGGTAAATAGTCCTGTCATAGCATAGCTCTTTTTTGTTTAGTCTAAGCAACTCCAGGATTTTTTCTCGTTGGGTGAGATAAATTTCTTTGAATATCGTAGTCCATGTGTGGTACTCCAATTGCACTTCAAAAATTAAAAATCTATCAAAATGGACATCAAATTATTTCGATTTGCAAGTCTAAATTACTGATGGCCAATTAAACATTCATTGAACATAATATTATTGTCCACTATCGACATTTCCGGAAGTCCCGAGCACCGGGCATATTCCAAAATTAAAGTCTCATCGGTTATTCAGTGATGACTGAACCCATCTTGGCCAATTAGGTCACCCTCACATTCCCTTTTACACTTATAATCAACACCCCCTCCCACTACCTTCCAAAATATGTTGACAGGAAGATAACATTTAACGGATGCTGATTTACTCACTTAAATATCAGGTTCGTGGTAGTCGTGCCTTTGTATATATGTGCAAAGTGTAATAAAAATGTAATAGATATTTCCCCAATTATATTGAACATAACCAGCTATTGGATGAATGAGAAAGGCACAATTGCACCACTAGGTGGATTAAAACAGGT
This sequence comes from Topomyia yanbarensis, assembly GCF_030247195.1. Classification (NCBI taxonomy): domain Eukaryota; kingdom Metazoa; phylum Arthropoda; class Insecta; order Diptera; family Culicidae; genus Topomyia; species Topomyia yanbarensis. Next base: position 331,093,667 of record NC_080672.1, on the reverse strand, counting down.
TTTTTGAAATGAGCTTGACGAGTAGATGACGAACATCGATGAGTGACGTTCTTTTGTAAGCCAAGCTTCCGGCTGAGAAAAATTTGCTACAACCCTCTCATCACAATATCAATCCTTATACATCTACTATATAATCATCCCATAACGAAAATACTCACATTGTTGAGGTAATACAAAATTTCTTTAAACCGGAAGTCGCCATCTTGGAATTTGAAATGGTTTCCGACATCGATATCCATCTTCTCGGCAACCTCACTCCGCAAATATTCATATTGTTAAGGTTCATAATTTCATAATTTATCTAAACCGGAAATCGCCATTTTGGATTGCAAATGGCTTCAGACATCTGTTCCCTTCATCTACTCGTCAACCCCAAAAATACCTATGTAGAGATTATAGAGAATTTATATAAAGTTTATAGATATTATATCTACCTGAATCGAAATCTATATTATTCTCCCGACGCTGCAGAATGTGAGTATTACGCACAACGTCGGCAGAATAATATAGATTGTGATTCTAATACCTGTTTGTGCTTTTAACTATTTCTGTATATATTACTTTCATTCACCACTTACATTGAAGTCGCGAAACACTATGATTATTGTTTAACTTTACAGAGTGTAAATGTGTGCTGAGAGGGGTAAACGAAAGGCAAACAATGCGCGTGATTCTAAATCTATTTATAGATGTTTATTCGCACTTTCGTTTTTTTCTGTATGATTATTTTAAATAACAAACTTAGGATAAAACTTAATTGTAATAGCTTGATGATGAACATGTATGAAATGGAAAGCAACAATTTTTTTTAAAATGTTTTTCATATGGAGTACATGAGACACCGCAAGCCAATATGCCCAAAGCAGAGTTAAAAATAATCGAAGCTCTATTTTGACAACTGAAAATGAACCTGATACGACTCGTGATGAATAGAAAAAATATTCATTCAAAAATTGAATATCGTACAATAATGTTCATTTCACTAATTATCTATGAAAATGTTTTCAAATGTTGGTAAATCATATGAAATAATTATTATCATCGCTTACATTGTGCCAGGGACTACTTTGATGCGTTTGATTCGTTGTTGCATGTCCTTTTCGTGCAATAGTCGGAGACGAATGAAAACCTGCATTGAATGAATGGGCAGTTGCACAATAGGCAAAAACGTGATCGAAATTGTTTTGACCCCGAAAAAATGATTTACGCGCTATAGTCACTTCAGTAAAGTTTGTCTATAAAATATTCCTCATCTTATTAAAGTATTTGTTTGGTGATTTTTCCTTCTAAAGCTGAGAAGCAAATTTTTGTTTGGGCATTCATGAAAATAATAAAGATATATTCATCAAAGTTGTAGGGAATATAATAAGAAACAACTTTGCTGAAGAGACCTCTGAAATTCACCTTTTTCAAAATAACTTTTCTGGGTGATTTTTTAGAGTTTCAAAATGTTCTAAGATTTTATCCGGCATAATAAAATACACATTTTTTGTCATGCAAGTTTAATTCTATCTTTTATATGTGTGGAGTTATCGAAAATTTTAGTGCCAAAAAAGCAACATTTTGGTACGAAATGACACTTCAACCCGCAAAGTTCGGCAGACAAAGCCATATTCATTCGAATCTATAAAGCAAACGCTATCAAATCCAGTGATAACCATTTTTCGCATGCTGTCTCTTGCATACAAAATCATGTATTATAAAAACGACTATAAAACTTATTTATAAAGCCATTTAAAAATTACATCACCCATTTAAGGGTAAAAAGAGGAAATATGAAGCATGTTGTTACATATGGAAGAGATAGGAGGGGATTAATCATCAAACTAATACTTCAATAAGATGGGGAATATTTTATAAACAAACTTTGCTGATGACACTATAGCTCGAGAATCGTTTTTTTGGTCAAAACAATTTCGATCACGTTTTTGCCTATTTGGAATTAACACTGTGAGTTGGTTTGTTTGACGTTTTCGGTAGCGCCACTGAATATTGAAAATGAATGCGGCTGAATATGATCAATTCTCATTCAGTGAATTTGGATACTTGTAACTCTGGCCCAAAGATGCTACTCCAAACAAAATTTGGTCGGGATGGAGTTTTCTTCTTCTTTGTTTATAGATTTCTTTTTAAAATAGGCTTTTTTCAACTTGCTCCGGGTTTAAGGGGTGTAAATGGCACAGTAATATTTTCTATAGGATTTACGAATTAAATATGTGGAATAAAGATATACTATTAGACCGAAGATAAGCGAGTAAGAGGGTAAAAATAAATTATTGGAATTATTTTTCAAAAATAGCGCATTATCTCAAAACCATTAAGACCTTCATTGTTTGTACCTTCGGAAACATACTAAATAGCAGTTAGATGAAGCGCCGCTCTAGCGGCCGAGTTCCGAACTACTTTGATGCAACCACACGAAGGCCTAGATACCCTGCATCAACTTTGCTGAAAACTCTATACTTCTATAACGTAACCACGAGGAGTTCTCTAGTCTAGTCTACACATACACAGCCAATATATGTAGGGTTCCTGGAAAATTGCAAACGTTCGCCTACAATTTTTCTTGTCAGTATTAATGTTTTTGGTACATAGGGCGTTGAGCCCATTTTCGCCATATTTCTATTATCACCCTACCCATTTGAAGCCGTTGGTTAGAGCAGTGTCTGCCATCTTTGTTCAACGCATTGAGTCAAATAGTAGCGCAACAATAGGGGCAGCCGATTCGAGTATTCGTTGCGCTCAAACACGAGAATGTCACTGTTTTCAGCGCATTTGTATTATTATATTGGTTCTTAACAACAAAGCAAAGTTGTTGATGTAAATTTTTTCGCATTCCATTGATTGTAGGCCGAGAAATTGATGAATTAGTGAGGCACCCTGCTTAGTATGGTGAAAATAGGCACTTTAACCTATTATATGTGACACAATCATTAAAGCGGCCAACTGTGCAGCGTACAAAGTGAAGGTGATTCAAAATTATATGGCAATTAAATTTTTCATTTAATGGAAAACTTAATCAACGAACTATTTCAAACCATGAATAAGGAAGAAACGTGGACAACCGTACCAACCGTTAATGTCGAGGGTTAATGTCACTCCTTTAGTCCTAGGTTCCTGGGATGGGATGAGACAGTAGTATTTAGCCCTATTCTAGCTAATGAGCCTCGGTTATAGCGCCTTAACTCGATCCTATGACGTAACCACGAGGAGTTATTCATTTATTCAACTTCTTTTAATTTCCAACCACTTTGCGACGCCATCGTTGCGCCGTCGAAAAATGAGTTACTTCAGGTGATACATTACATGATAATTTATGCCTAACGTCAATTATCCCAATCGTCCATTATGCCTAACGTCCATTATGGTTATCGTCATTATGCTTTAGGTCCATTATGCCTAACGTATTTATGCCTAATGGAGTACACTCTGGAACCGGACCAGTCTGGGTTAGGGATCATTCATAAATTTCGTAACGCAAAAATTGCCCAAAATTGTCTCCCCGCTCCCCCCATGCAACAAATTGTTGCAATTTTCTCTATACCCCCTCCCCTAAAACGTAACAAATTCTTTAAAAAAATACGTAACGTTCTAGCTTACTCCCCCTCCGCATATGTCACAACATGTCAGAATTGTCGTACACCCCCCCCTCCCTCCCTCCAAAACCCCAAAACGTTACATAATTTATGAATGGTCCCCTAGCGTATTTGCTTTCCTTCTGCCGCGTTCCATTTTTTGCTATACTGCAGCGCGAGCATCAATTTTTATGAAAACGGTACCAGTTTGATCTTCGTATAAACAATTAGTTGTCAAAAGATTTCAGTTCATATCACGAGAGATGACGTGCAGAGGACGTCCTGATGCTCTTTTCAGCTGACTTTGTCCTAACAGCGAGAGGCGAGAAAATATGTAAAATATAGGCGAGAAAATAAACGAATTATAATTCGTTTATTTTTTTACAGAAATTCATAAGAAAAAAATGCACAAAATACTTTTAAGAAACTATTTTGAAGATAACAAATAAACACAAGTAGCGATAAAAAATCAATTATATTCACGACGCGTGTATTTTCGGTGGTTTAAAATAAGCATAACTTAGTACCAGATAAGACTAATTCTGTGCGACAAACATAGTACTGATTTCTCGCGTTATTATGACTACAAATTAGAATTAGAAGAATATTTATTACAGATAGACAAGCAGACAAACCATTTGACTATATTTATGCAAACGTATACACCAAAAACTAATAATCTAGAAGATATCATTAATAAAAACTAGATTAAAGAAACTAATTTGCTGAAGCCAATATGAACATATTTTGCATATTGCTTGAACCAAACATTTTTTTGTGAAACAATCCAAAGTCTTTAATTTACCTTAACCCTTTTATGCCCAACTTTTTCTCGCGCATGTAGGGTTTCAAAACTATTTTTCCTTGAAAACGTTGGGGTCGAGAAACACGAAAAGCCTTTTTTCATAAAGATAGGTACTTCCCTCGCAGTGCTAGAAGCTGCTCATTTTTTACCTTCCAATGCTCAATACACTTCTTCTATTGAGTCCAATTGCGTGGAAAATGTAGCCAAAGACAGTCTAAATTGATAAGTTTTATCAATTTTCAATAATATTGCGATAACGAAGATATATGAAAAATTCATTTTCCGTCGTCAACGTAAACTGTTCCTGGCAGCACTGCTCCATCGGAATCCAATCAGACTAATTGCAATAACTTCAGTTCTAGAGCTGGTCCTTGAAACTATTAATACTCAAATGAAAAGCAATAGGTACATTTATTAGCCTTACTTGTTTTTGTGAGCAAATTTTGCCGTAATTAAAAGTTATAACTGTTTAAAAACGTTGTTGTCCACAAACAACATGGGTATGAATGGGTTAAATACAAGCACCCCAAGAACCCACTACGCTTTGTGGAAAGTATGACTTCCAATTGGCAAACAACTTCAAGCGTCTTGTCATCTATATTACTAATATAGTAGGAGGAAAGAAAGAAAGAGAGAGATAGAGGTACGCAAGCCAACCAGATAACGACTGCTATCCACCTAGGTCAAGTTTCGGTTCACAAAATTAAAAATCCCATACCAAACAGGAAACCATGTACGTATAACGTTCCAAAAACGCTGTCTCGTACAAAATCATGCGGAGCAAACTAAGAGAAAACCGCTTCGGGTACTAGCCCCGCCGCGGACGCACCATCTCGGCCAGTACAACATAAGTAGATATTTGTGTTCCGACCCATGTAGTACACGTAAAGGTTGTAAATCGTGAGACCCGTCGGTCGGGCGGTTTGCCGACAAAAGAAGAACCGCTGCGTGTCCCACAAGCAAGGGCTGGCAGGCTGTTGTTTGTTTGTAAGCAAAACAACAAGCCGCCGCACCACGCGCACTTTATTCCACAGCAGCAGCAGCAGCTGCTGCTGCTGGAGCGGCATTTCGGTACTGATTGTTTGCGCGCCCACGGGCGTCTTTATGGTAGCGGATGGCTGCCTTTGGAGTCTTATCATCTACGGCTCACTGAGCTGTGGAATGTGTGTTGCGTGTCGTCGACTATTTGACGTCGTATGGTAATTTAAACGAATGATAAAATGCGACTCGGATGCTGACGTTTTGCTCCAAGCATATCGGTGCGAATGGTTCTCTGGAGGTATCCCTGAGGTAGTTGGAGGGAGTGACGATTATCCGTCATAAAGATTAATCATCTCGCCAGTAGGGTACCAACTCCCAGTGGTGGTCACCGATCACCGATTGGCTAAGAGGGTAGCAAAAGGCGCCCCGGTACACAACTGCTGTGAGCCTTGGCCTGGGAGGTGTAGACGTGTGTCGTTTCAGCGAAAAAACTTGTCCGAGATCAAAGGGTCCGTCCGCCCTGAAACAAGTTTGCCGCCTTTGGTGTCTGCTAAATGCGGTAAGCGATGGAATGAAGATCAATGTATTGAGGTCGTTTAACTTTGGATTGCAGGCGGCAATCAAAGTGGATGCATTGCGTAGAACGATGTAAAAAAATTCGAGATTTCCGGTGAAGCCTGGTCACGCGATTCAAATCACACGTCGAACTTCTTGCGGCAACAGTTCAACAATCGCACAAGTCATTCCAAAACCACCGAACTGTGCAATCGCGGAACGCTTTGTGTCTGCCGGCGGTCGCGGTGTGCCCTCTGGAATATGCATCCCACACTTCACGGTGTCAGCGATGATGGAGGACCTGAATGGGATATAGTTTGCATATCCATCGTTCCGGCACGATGCTATCCTGAAGTCGCACACCGCTTTAAGGTGCATTTTTTACCCCATTCGCCATCTCAGTAGAGTGCGGGCGGTGTCCCGAAAAGCAACTCGTTCCGAAAGCGATTGAAATAAGAGAGTGCAAATATAATACAATAAATAAAAGATTACAAGGAAAGCACCGCGTTACTCTCGGGTTTTAAGGTTTCGTCTTGCTCATAACCGCCGAAGGTTGACCGAGTTCACGGAAGGGATGGGGGCTGGATGAAAAAGTCTCACATCCGCCGCATATTTTTGCAAATTCATATTTTTGTGGTTCAATGCCGAGAAAGGGGAGGGACCAATGGGGGACCAGGAAGAAACCGGCGAAGCCGGCAGCAGAATGGAACACATATAAACCGGGACGCGATGCACCTGTTGTGAGTGCTTCCACTCGTTTGCTCTCTTTCTTTTTTCTCCTCTCTCTCTCTCGCTCGCTCCATCCTCCGGTGTATCCTGAGCTGGTTATGCGCGGCCGTCGATCTCCGGAGCGTGTTTCGCAAAAGGGAAGTGGAATATATCGTATCGCAATTTTCGTAAACAAGAGTGCTGCATCGTCACCTGCGGTGCCGACTAAATTGCAGTGGCTTTACTGCGCGGAACAAAATCAAAGAAAATGCAAAATGAGTTCTCGTTAGTTGCACAGTGGAATTTGCATGCAAATATGGGAGTAAGATTTATTTTTAACTTTAGGTGTTTAGTTTGTTCTAGAAGTAAGTTAGGGTTAACGTTTGGTGCAGTCTACATAACCACCGCGCATAGATATCCAGTACGGCTCTACTCCATTTGGAAAAAAATGTCAGTTGCCATAATTCTATCTGGCATAATGCAATTTAGCAGAACGACCATTTGATATAACGTAATTTGGCTAAATGCCATTTAGGCTAAAAAACCATTCGGCATAATGATCGTTTGACATAATTTGCATTAGGTACATTGTCCAGTGGACTAATGACGATTTAGCATTTAACGAATTAAACATACTACTATAAATTTAAAATGGAGATGTGGTATTTAAGAACAGCTCATGTTTAAAAGAAGGGGAAATTACCAATGATTTGTGCTATCTGACATGTAAGTCTGTACTGATCCTCATTATTGAAAGGTAAATAATATACTTTACCGAAAATTCTTCCTTTTTTAACTGTGTTCTTTAACCGGCGACATTTCGTTGAACTTTAACATACGCCGGTTTTTACGCCCATTTGAGGATTGCTTCTGAAGTATATCCTGAAATGGGCTTTTCCCATTCAACTACATTTCATGTAGACCAACATAGGTCAGATGAAAAATAAGAATAAATAAATAAATAAATAAATAAGACTTAAAGAAATTTCATTCATTCGATATAAGAAAGCATTAATTTCGTTATCCTAATATTTCAGTAGACCAGACATTCAAAGACGTTACGGCCCTTTACCGATGCGCTTAGTTGTAATTTTTCGTAATTTCTCTGTGAATTATCGTGACATGTAACTTAACGTTACAATATGAGCTAGGCCATGAAAGTATTATGTATCAGCGGTGTCTTATGGTTTTGTGCCTATCGGTAGGGTATTGCAGGGGCTCAGTGCAATTTTTGTTTTCTTTCTGGACATCATTCTGAAACTTACCAAATAAATGACGATAACCTATTACTTTTCTTATATCTACTGCTCGCACCGTGAACCGAAGACCGCATGGCAGGAAGACTGGCAACTCTGTCCAGATTCTGGAGACAGTAACGCCTCTTCCAGGTAAAGGTAGTACTTTTTATAATGATATACTGATATCTATTTTTATTTGAGTTTCAGGGACGCCAAGTGTTTTTCAGAAAATCTATTATTTTTTGAAAATGTCTGGAAAGCTATTTTTTAGGAAGCTTCTTCTATGAGCTGTATTTGTACATTTTACTAGTGGAATGTGCTCGATTTGTTCACAGGTACCGAAAATTCTCAAGGAGAGGGATTTGCTTTTTTTATGTTTTTATAAATGAAGAGTATGGAAACGCTCAAACTGTGAAGATTTTTGCTGAGGCATGGACGGCCAAATCTTGTATACCAATCGACTCAGCTCAACAAATTAAGTAAATGTCTGTTATTCAGAAGAAACCTTCAATAGACACCAATACCTGCTGATTCGTGGTAGTGTTGGATTGGTTTTCAGTAGTTAAGCCTACCGATTATACCTAAATCTCTTTTTTTATGCATCTTTATTTTAGAGGCTTTCAGCTTTGAGCTGGTTCACCTGTAAATCTCTTGTATCTCGCCATCCTTATCCATTCGGGACAACCATGAGGTACTTCTTCAGCAGAGACTGTGCTTTTTTTACTTTTTTATTTAGTGTTATTCGTTCATGTTTATTTTTATTTTTTTGCTTTTTTCTTGCTTGCTGTTCAACCTTCGCTGTATATCTGACCAAACCAAGTCTACTGCAAATATCTTCAGCTGTCCAGAAACAAACCAATCCGGAGGTGTCAACTATAATGATTCACATCTCTTTACAACCAACTTCGCAGGGTTCCTTAAGCACTATTTACACCTATCCGATCCGTCTCAGTGACGGTTCAGCAACGAGCATGGGCACCAATATTCTTTCCTACACTTTATTGTGAGCATTACTTTTCCGGCACAGAGGCACCTGACGGACAATTATGAACTCTAGCATATAACATACATCAAGGGATATTGTTATCCGTGCACGGTACTGAACCGTCACTGAATCGGATCGGAAAGGTGTAAATTTGACTTTATGCTTCTTTGGCGCTATACGTTCATCTTTATCTGCTAGCTAGTGCTGAGAGTTCCTCGGCGGCGGTATTTCTCCCGATACCGATTCTAATATTCGAGAGCCATTTAGCTGACAGCAACTGCGACTGAGAGATCATCGGCGGAAAAATTTCTCCAGACTGAGATATCCCGATTTTCTCTGACTTCGTGTTTTCCCTTCTTGACTCCCGCTAACCGACCTTTGCTGTGTAACTACTCACACCTGTTACCAATATGGAACCTTGTCGCAACGTGAACCGATCCATTGAAACCGACTGAACTTACATCGCTTTTCAGCTACCCTCGTAAAGTTTCTTCCTTGGTTTCTTCAACGACTAGTTTGTATAGTGACTGGACTTAAATGATATCTTATGTGTACAAACGGCTCGAAGGATAATTTTTTCCTGAACAGGAAGTTAATAATTTTTAAAAGTAACTCAAAACCCTTATGGGAGCGGTTTGAACCCCCAAATATATCTCCGCTTATTACAAATTCGGAAATTGCGCTAATTTAGATTTGATATGAATAATTTTCAGCACAGAACATCCGTAAAATGGATTGAATTTGAATCTTAGAGGTTCCAGCATTTTGGATTTCTGGGATTTCCAGGTGATGAAAATTTGGTAGACTTTTGGCAAAGATGCAGTTCCAAACGGGTTTGGAATGAAAAAACAAAGAGAACGGCAGCGTACACCAGTTTTAAAGTTCGATAAATTATAACCCTCTGCTGAGGATGTTTCCGTTTCAATGAAACTCTTAAACTTCTATGTTTAACATCATGCTGCTGGATATATCCTAAGGAATTTGATTGATATAAATTACTAATGCTTGCAAACCTACGCTAACAATAGAAACCAGTCCTTTTCTTGGTCTTATAGGTTGACTACCAAGAATCGCTAAAGATTAGCATCGCAACTTTTTGAAACAGACTAAATTACTGTAACATAACTCAATTTACTCACCAGCCAAAATTTCCAACAAAAATCGATCTTTCAGAAGACGCAAATACCTACTAACCGAAAACATTTTGCTGTATCGATTTTGTTGGATATTTTCGGCAGATTTGAGACTAAGAGAAACGAAAGCAATGAAATTGAAAGTATTCTAGAGCGAATCAGTTATAAACTTAGAACGGAAAACTACGACTAGGCACTCTTATGGACATGATCGAAAGGAAATGTGAAGAGTCTTTTGCCTTCTGCTAAGTAGGAGTTGGGCGTTGCACCCAAGTCTACCACATGGTAATTGATAGAACATAACTCATCATCATGTTTTACCGCCGACGCCGGCGGAAAACATTTTGCCATGAGAATTACACCGGTATCAACCCAACGCACAAACAAGCACAAAAATAAATTAATTGTGGATACTGGCAACACGTCCCATTGAGCTACAGTAGAAGCTATCGACTGTCAGGTCGACGGGGCTATCTCGGTGACAGCCGGAAATACAACAGCTGGCGAGTGTGAGGAATTACTGTCACTTGGATTTCATCACCAGCGCAGAACAAAAGTGGCAGCTAGAAAAATCTTAAAATATAGCATTAAAACAAACTATAATATATACTAAATGAAAAAAACGTTTATTGTTATCGGTTTGGTTTATAGTATTTATAGAAATTCGTAAGTTCCTAAATTGAATTTAATGTAAAGCTAACCTAACCTAACTTACGTTAACGTGCAGAAATCGTACGGATAAAGGAGCTAAAACTAATTGTTCCCTAAAACTACACTGATAAACGGATTTGTAAGTAACACATAAAATGAAACAACAATGATATTACAGCGAAAAGAAAATTTACAGCTACAGTTACAACAGACAACTGCTGTCGTTGTATTCTTGCTCGAAAGAAATCTGACCTACCAGAGTTTCTCGCTCTCAACGTTTGGGAACATTAATTTATCCCAACACAAGTCACACATGCCGCACCCTGCGGTGTTGAACTCAATCCAAACTCACCCTATCCACCCACTTTGCAAATCATGAAATTTACACGCGTAGGGTGAAAAGCGTGCGATAAACTTTGCACACAACAAGAAAACGGTCACCCTGTTCAACTGTGTGCGAGTTAATGTGTCTACTATAGATTTTTTGGGCAGTAACTCGAACACAGGTAAACTGTATCAAAATTACACCCGTTTCATTGCTGCGTGCAAAATTTTTCGTGTGCTCTTCCCGCTGCTTGATTTAAAAATTTGCATGTACACGAAAGATTGTACCGTCCGGACGATAGAGTCATCATGCTGCTCGTTTAGCAAACGACCGACGAAGGATCAGGGATATTTTTTGAAATCTGTGCGCAGCCTATGTATAAATCTGTGTTAAGCAAAATGCAAAAGTTTGTCTCAAAACAAGAAGTCGCAAATTTTTTTGTACGACCGACGAAGGATCAGGGATATTTTTTGAAATCTGTGCGCAGCCTATGTATAAATCTGTGTTAAGCAAAACGCAAAAGTTTGTCTCAAAACAAGAAGTCGCAAATTTTTTTGTAGTTTTTGCTCGAGGCAAAAATTTAGCGCGAGGTCAAAATTGAGGAATCTGTACTAATATGAGTTTTATAACAGAAACCGTGGAAATCTATGAATTAAAATATAGAACTGGAAATCTGTGCAGTTTTAAAAATCTGTGCAGTTTTAAAAATCTGTACAGTACATTGAAAATTTGGGAAACACAGATTAATATGTGCACCTGGCATCCCTGCGAATGATTGAACGGACATGCGGTACCTCTATTTATAAACTTCCCGAATTTGATTTCATCACCAAGATGCTAACGTGTGTAAATGCTAACGTTGCCGAAAGTCCATAGCGCCTGCGGCTTATTGTACCGTCCGGACATAATATTCCTGATGTTGATCGTTTGAAATAAGAGCAACCACTAATTTAAACGGGCACGCGGCATTAGTGTTGCCATAATTAAATCTGTACTGGGAGTTGAAAAATCTTTTCAATCTATACTCTTCTATGGAAAAATCTGTACTGGGTTCTTTAGCAAAGCAGGTTGCTTACATAATCATTTTATGTAATTATTTTTTGCGATGCGGGAAACGAAAAATTCCGACTCGGAATCGGTTGTTTCATTTGATCTGAATCTCAGCCAGGAACCAGTCAGAATTCCGGATGGGTTTTGCTGGGTAATGTCAAAACAGGCTCCAACTCAAATTCTCTTTGCCACTTTATTTGCAGTTCTGACTGGTACTGACATTTGGGGGTGACGTAGTTAGGAGCAAATCACTGTAGACATAGAAAACAGACATCCACTCAACTTTATTAATAAAACTTATGTAAACATTTGAATAAATACACGTTAAAACACTAGCGCTACCATACCAGCTTATCCCAACTCCCCGCCAAACCCAAACCGGAATTGTTTCGGAATCCTGAATGGATTCCAGCTCAAAGGAAACAATCAGTAGCGCACCTGGAGATGATATTTCAACTATATTTGAAAATGTTTTGAATTTTACTCAACTTGAACAACTTGAGTCTGTTCTCTAGAAAGGTACAAATTTGCATCAAAATTGTAAAAAATCCATTCCATTTTAATTTTTTCATCACCTTTCCACTCTGTCGCAGAGAAGTCTGTTCAGCAAACTAGTTTCTTGCAGGTCTTTGACGTCTTGCACGCAACGCAAAATACAGCCTAAATTGCTATTTTTATGAAAACAAGATGCATATAATTTCGTTGATTTTTAAAAATGTATCACAAGTAATCTGCCACTAGAAATGTAGGCAATCCGCTCGGCTTCATTTTGACATCATTCCTTTGATCAGCTCTGTTTCTCGCCGTCAGTCTGTTAGCGGCTTAACTCTACATTTTCCTGCTATTTACTGGGATGCATAGCGGTATTAAAATATTTTCCGCTGCTGTCATGTTCAAAAACTGTACCAATCTGTTTTTTTTAATAAAAATTTGCAATTCGTACTGTACAGAATCTGTACCAAAAATACTTCAAAAAATCTGTGCATTTCTAAATAAATCTGTACTTCTGGCATCACTGCACGGCACCTTTATATGTCATTTTTCGTTTTTGATTGAGCCACTTAGGTGCTTCCTATTGACGGCTCTGTCTGAGAAATCTGCCTAGCGAATGGCAATTTTCCCTTTTTTCGTGTACTTTTCAATTCTATCGATTTTCAATAGACTAATTTTATAGCACAGATATTAAAATATTACCAATATTGAAGTTAGGCGTTTCTGAATCGAATTGTGAATAAATGAATAAAATCCATCTAGTAACAGCGGAGTTATAAGCGTGCAAATATTACATAGTTTCGTTACATAGGTAGTATTTTAGATTTTAGAATGACACCTAGCCCCAGATAGTGGATTTAATGTGAAAAAATTATTGACCCATTGTTTAGCAGCATTATTAGCAATTTCGTGTGATGTATGGATTTACTTCCATTCAATTCTCCATAACGAAATATACTGGCTCAAATGGCACGTTACCAATTCCCTATTGACTTTTACATGAGAAAAATAGCTCTCCACGAAATTCGTCTTCATCGATCGATATTGCATTCTTTTCTGTTTGCACATTTTTCCCACTGTGCATTGTGCTGCCCAGGAGTATATTTTTTTTCCTCTTGCGCTTATACATTAAAACCTGCCGCAGAACGGGAACACAGTATCACCTGGCAAATGTCTGTAATTTAGGCGCAGTTTTAGCCTATAATAAAGAGAAGTCCGATGATTGTACCGCTGGCTGCCACACTGACATTCTAGTGCCACGACATTGTTATTATTGCATTACATGGTCCATCGGATGGCGAGATTTTGAAGCATTAAAACTGTTTCGGGTGACATCGATGTGTTTTCCGCGAACGGAAGTGGCAATTTAAGTCCTATACACAAGTAGCGTACCGTTCACAGGTGTTCGTGTATGCCATCTTTAAGAATTGTATTCTTTGTTTCTACTTTTATTTTATTCTTTTAACTCTGCTAGATTGTCAGAGTTTGGAATTAGATATATCCGAACTGAAGAAAAGTTAATCTTAGTTTACTTAGAAAAATATTATGGCAACTTAAACAAGAACAAAAATGATAGATGAGACCAATTCATACAATTTCCTAAACTGGCATACATTCCTATCATGCTATCTCCCAGACCGCAGCTCCAGCCCCTGACTGACTGACTGACTTACGCTGGTCTGTCAGGTTAGTGGAGATCGCAGCCGTTCACCAACACACCTAAAGACTCATACAGGCGTTCATCCATTCGCTGAGAAAAGAGAGACTGTTATTTCTTGGCGGTGAAATCCCTTTGATCTTTCGTTTGTTATGTTTCTTTTTTTCTCGTACTACGGCACCCCACAACCGCACAGAGCCCAGTTTTACGCTTTCGGTCGAACTTCATTCTCCGCCTTCCATACCGGGCGGCTGCGGGCTGCGTGTTTCCAGGCAGTAGTGGCCGGACTTTTGTTCGGCGACAGGCAGCCAACAACAGCAGTCGGTATCAGTAGGTACCTGATGCGGGTGCCAGCGAGACAGAGAAAATAGCGAGCGGGAGAGCAAGTCAGGGCCATCATATGACAATAATAAGTGTTGTAGGCAATTTTCACGTGACCGTAAATCACCACACTGACCGTTGATGCAGCCTCTGTCACACTTATTCACACAGGGAGAGAGTGGTACTATGTGGGCCTGATACTCCTGCTGTTGTTATTGTTGACGGTTGGGTTGTGATATGCGAGGAGCTGCATACCATAACGAGATGCCGGAGACATGACCGAGGGGACATCATCGTCGCTAAAAGATCAACCTCGTTCCAACCTGCAGATGGAATTCGCGCCGCAGACTACACGGTGTGACACGGACCGGTTGACAAGGCGCACAAAACGCTCTCGATCGGTATGAAGACCGGTTTATCAACTTGCGTAACGATGCGGCATCGCCTTCATATCAAACGAACACTCATTTGTATACAATATACATATTTCGGTACAAATCGCTGGACTGGGAACGTTTCGGCAATTAACTTTACTATCCTCATGCTAATTATTATTTGACCCTTCCTTGGCGATGACCCGCTGATATCGATCGATAGCCAGTCACTCAACATCTCTCCCAAACTCGAACTGTTTATGCTCCAAACCATTTGCCATTCGCCAAACAACACCGCGACCATGGTCATCTTTTTTGGTACCTCGTAAATGTGTCCAATTGTTGTTGAAAAATCGATTCCCGAAAAGCAAACAGTACGCCGTTACACGGAAAAATCACTCCGCACGGTGGCAATTATCCCGAAAGGAGTGAGTTCAATAAATTAATCCGCACTACAGGAGAAAGGCACTTTGATGTGTTTGCGGTTCGACCGATCTCACGAGAGGGGGTCAAAATTTGTTTGTGCTCTGGATCTTCTGATTCCCCCCGGGTCGGTGGTTTGCTACCGCCGCCGCTGCCGCCGCTTGGCAGATATGAACACGTCCGGTCCGCTCAGGTCGACCGCTGAGAGGGCGGCTTCGACGCACAGATCTCGGCAAATCGGTGAGGTGATTTACGGCCCAATGGCGTCTGCGGGCAACCAGGCAGTGTCGGCAATCGTATATGTTGATGCTCTTGAAATTCGAGCTCTCCAGCTGATAATTAATTGTTAAGCAGGTTTTGCGGCGGCTTGGAATGCCAACCGACACGATTGCTTTGTCAAAGAGGTTGCCGACAGTCGGTGTCCGCCCGTCGGGGTCCGTCCGAGAGCGGTGGCGGCAGCGGAATCGCAGCACCGGCGGCGTCGGCTGTATAACGTTGGCGCAGAAAGATTTATTCTCTGTGTGATCCCGCAAACAACAAGCTTCTCGTAGAAGAACAACAAACAGACCTAGAAGGCAGACTGCCGGTTGATCCTAAGTAAACAAGTTCTAAGAAATAGGTGTGAAAGCTGTGGTCGGGATGAAGAAGATGAATGGTGCCGGTACTGGTACCAAGAGTAAATATTGAGAATTAACCTCCCTTCGTACTTCGCCTAACAAGGACGTGTTTGTAATCCTTGTGAGCTTGCGGTCGGTTACTGACAAGGTAGAAATTCCCATATTCACAAACGTGAAAGAAGGGAGCGCTATTCTTTGGTCGCAGAAAACCTGTTGAATAAACTGAAATTAGCGAGATAGGAAGAGATATGACGAGAAAAACAAAATACAATCGTTTTTGATGCGCAATCGTGGAAGGTACATTTTGAGTAAGTTACGTCGAGACCCTGAGCACGGGTACTCGTGGAAGGGGCTGGAGAGGAAAATGTCGGCCTAAAGCGGATGAAAAGAAAAACAACCACTCTGCGACGCGGCGCGTTGGTGAGTTGATGGAGATTTTTATTCGGCGAGAGAGAGAATGGAGATTTTTATTCGGCGGCAGTGTTACCGATTATGAACATTGTTGGTATTGAAAGATTTGACAGTTCTAACACTTGTGAGTATATATTGTGAATTAATATATGTACACAAATTAATAACTATTGAAATGAATAAATAGGTACCGTTCCTGATTTAGGAGATTTTTTTCCAAATTATGAACATTAAACTGAAATTTCTATATCGTTACGGTTGGCCCCAGAAAGTGTCACGAAGGAGAGGTGACAAGTAGCTCCCCATTTATCCAGAAGGTGTTTCCACTCATGCAATATGTTCATGATTTCTTGATCAGTATACTAAACTTATAAAAGTGATCAGCAAGATGTTAAACAGTAGGTAAAGTATTGTTTTTATGGGGGGAAAAATGAACGCATGGTCGTTCTAGGCGAGGATTTGTAAAGAGTTTTTGGCCGGCGTCGGCAGTAAAACATGATGGTGAGTTATGTTCTATCAATGAGCATGCGGTAGACTTGGGTGCAATGCCCAACTCCTACTTAGCAGAATGCAAAGGATTCTTCACTTTTCCTGGTGATCATGTTCATATGAGTGGTAGTGTTATTGGTCAGCAACTGCAGAGCAGTTCAGCGAATGCAGATCGACGTCGGGGGAAACGTGATTGCAATAGCGAGGATCATGCTAAACATTGGCGGACCAAGAAGCAGCAGAAGAGTCTGCTATCTAGTGTTTCGTCATCGATACTGCGATATGAGGCTCCTGCCTGAGGTGCGGCGCTGAAAACCAAGCAGAATCGCGAGAAGATGAACAGGTCGTTCCACTGGATGGCCGTACGACTCGCGAGCGCGTATAGAACAGTATTATCTGAGGCAGTATGCGTTATTCCCGGGATGACTCCCATCTGCATCGCACTGACGGCGGATATCGAGTGCTATAATCGTGAAAATACCGGAAACGTGAGGATGATGATGAGAATCGATTTGATGGCAAGGTGGCAACAGGAATGGGTCAGTACCGAGAAAGGAGCCCATCGCAAATATGGCGAAAATCGGTATCGGGAGAACTTCCGCCGGGGAACTCTCCTTCGGCGTAACCCAAGCAACCAGAAGTTCGTATAAGGGAGCTGCATAAGCTTCTCGTTTTAAGTAATTTTTCAGTTCGTTTTATGTTCTAATATGTATGTGAACTTTAAAGTGTGCTATTATATCCGTAGTATTATCCGAACTTCTGGTTGCCTGGGAAGCTAGCTTCACCACTAGACAGAGTAGACCGCGACGAGACACCACCAGTCGCTGGTCGTTGGGGCACCAGCCCAGCACCCTGCGCCACCGAAACCTTTCGCTCTTCTCTGACTGAATTAGTTTTAGCTCTCTGAACTCGGGTGTTGAGGCTTTCTTTTGCGCACGACTTTTCTGCAATGAACTCTGAGCCTAATTTGATCCGTAAAATGACCCGACCTTCTTCTTCTGACATTCCTCTTGCATCCCGTCATTCTCTCCATCTATTATGTTGCGTAAATCCTCTGCGTACTACCATTTAGCCCCCAACTCCACCCGAATATTTTCCAGTAGTAAGTTACTTTTAGCTTCCAGCTTTGTCGCGATCTGCTTGGATAGTCCCCGGACCTTACTCTCACTGATAGTTCAAAGGCGGCGGAATTTCTTCCGAAACCGATGCCCGTTTTCTTCAGCCATTTAGCTCCTAGTTTTATTGAGATCCACTCGGATATTTCCTGGTGGTGAAACTATCGTACACCGACTGAGAGTTTCCCGGCGGTACAGATGTCCGTTTCGTGAACCATTTAGCTCCCAGTTACTTTTCCGCTGTTGGTTACTAACTATATCCAGTTTCATCACATCCGAATCGCTGTACTGCTCACGTTCAATATACTTAGAATAACTTGTATATTCTCTAGTTTTGAAAATAAAGCACAAATCTTGTGACACAAATTTGTTTAAGATCGTGTTGAAATCATAACTTCGACATATATTTATTAGTTGAATTTTACTGGCATAGGGGTACAAGCAGCACTTGCAACATGTTCTAGAAAAACAACAAAAGTTATATGTTGCATTACAATGACAACAGTATTGCAAAAAACATGACTGTTGCATGTGTGAAACACAGCTGCTGCACGTTATATCTTAGTTATTTATTTGTGGTGCTTATGTTTTCTGAAACAATCAACTTTGACACATATTATTGATGTTTTTTGCAACGTGTTTGTGACTCTACTGCACAACTAAAACAATTTTGTTGCAAGCATCATCGCGTAAACTGGAGATGACATTATTATTCAACTTGTCAGCAAATTTGATTCCGGATATACTTATAAAACTTTTACTCAACTTCAGTTTGTAACATAGTAGAAATAAAAACAACCGCCATATTTATTGATAGAATGAATTCTTTCTCGATAAAAGTTGCTGACGAACAGTTAATATGCATAGATTTTTTGATCGGAACCCAAAATTTTCATTATTAATATGCTTCAAATTTTTGATTACTCTCGAAAAAAGCATATTTGAGCACAGTTCTTTGCGTACGATAAATAATTCACAAAATAAGTACAAAATTTATTGAGTTTATATCAACGTTGTTTTAAGACCCTTTAAAAATATCAAAGTATTTTCAAAAATTACTCGATTCAATTTTGTTGGTTAAACATTTTCACCCACATTAATGATATTGTCATATTTGAATGTGAACATAATATTTATACTTTGTTTGCATAACAATTTAATGAAACACATTAAGTTTCATTTCATTTCGACAAAGTTGTTTTCAAAGCAATCGCTAGCATTATTGCAACAATCTTTGTTGTTATTATGATTCTTGGTACATCATTCGGAACAAATGAACATGTTGCCTATAAGCTCCGCCTCTTGCGCTTTTTTAATTGCATAATAGTTGAATAACGCTTGCTGCAGTAATATTTTCACAAATTAATGTGTGGCATTGGTGTTGTAGAAACAGCTTATCAACATACCGTGTTGCTTGGGCGGTGGCTAATAAGACCTTGGGGGTAATTCAAATCCTCTCGATTTCTCAGAAAATAGTATGGCTTTCTGACTGTCGTACATATTTGCGGAAGCGCCATTCTAAAACGTTAATTTTGACAACTGAATCTTCTTCAAATTTTTAGAAAAGAGATGCAACGTGTTTAAAATAACAAACTGTGATTGAAGTGAAAATAAATAAAAACAACTAAAAGTGAAAAAATAACAGGTAAGCTGCCGTTATACGCTTAATTGTCCCATGTTCTATAGGATTCCCTATATACATGGGACAAGTATGCGTAGAAAGGCAGTAAGTGTTTTGGAAAACTTGAGGCTCCTTTTTTATGGAAAGATTTTTGTTGGGGTGGAAACACAAATATTTTCAACCTATTCCTAGTCCTAGTCCTAGTCCTAGTCCTAGTCCTAGTCCTAGTCCTAGTCTTAGTCCTAGACCTAGCCCTAGCCCTAGCCCTAGTCCTAGCCCTAGTACTAGTCCTAGTCCTAGTCCATAGTCCATAGTCCATAGTCCATAGTCCATAGTCCATAGTCCATAGTCCATAGTCCATAGCCCATAGTCCATAGTCCATAGTCCATAGTCCATAGTCCATAGTCCATAGTCCATAGTCCATAGTCCATAGTCCATAGTCCATAGTCCATAGTCCATAGTCCATAGTCCATAGTCCATAGTCCATAGTCCATAGTCCATAGTCCATAGTCCATAGTCCATAGTCCATAGTCCATAGTCCATAGTCCATAGTCCATAGTCCATAGTCCATAGTCCATAGTCCATAGTCCATAGTCCATAGTCCATAGTCCATAGTCCATAGTCCATAGTCCATAGTCCATAGTCCATAGTCCATAGTCCATAGTCCATAGTCCATAGTCCATAGTCCATAGTCCATAGTCCATAGTCCATAGTCCATAGTCCATAGTCCATAGTCCATAGTCCATAGTCCATAGTCCATAGTCCATAGTCCATAGTCCATAGTCCATAGTCCATAGTCCATAGTCCATAGTCCATAGTCCATAGTCCATAGTCCATAGTCCATAGTCCATAGTCCATAGTCCATAGTCCATAGTCCATAGTCCATAGTCCATAGTCCATAGTCCATAGTCCATAGTCCATAGTCCATAGTCCATAGTCCATAGTCCATAGTCCATAGTCCATAGTCCATAGTCCATAGTCCATAGTCCATAGTCCATAGTCCATAGTCCATAGTCCATAGTCCATAGTCCATAGTCCATAGTCCATAGTCCATAGTCCATAGTCCATAGTCCATAGTCCATAGTCCATAGTCCATAGTCCATAGTCCATAGTCCATAGTCCATAGTCCATAGTCCATAGTCCATAGTCCATAGTCCATAGTCCATAGTCCATAGTCCATAGTCCATAGTCCATAGTCCATAGTCCATAGTCCATAGTCCATAGTCCATAGTCCATAGTCCATAGTCCATAGTCCATAGTCCATAGTCCATAGTTCATAGTCCATAGTCCATAGTCCATAGTCCATAGTCCATAGTCCATAGTCCATAGTCCATAGTCCATAGTCCATAGTCCATAGTCCATAGTCCATAGTCCATAGTCCATAGTCCATAGTCCATAGTCCATAGTCCATAGTCCATAGTCCATAGTCCATAGTCCATAGTCCATAGTCCATAGTCCATAGTCCATAGTCCATAGTCCATAGTCCATAGTCCATAGTCCATAGTCCATAGTCCATAGTCCATAGTCCATAGTCCATAGTCCATAGTCCATAGTCCATAGTCCATAGTCCATAGTCCATAGTCCATAGTCCATAGTCCATAGTCCATAGTCCATAGTCCATAGTCCATAGTCCATAGTCCATAGTCCATAGTCCATAGTCCATAGTCCATAGTCCATAGTCCATAGTCCATAGTCCATAGTCCATAGTCCATAGTCCATAGTCCATAGTCCATAGTCCATAGTCCATAGTCCATAGTCCATAGTCCATAGTCCATAGTCCATAGTCCATAGTCCATAGTCCATAGTCCATAGTCCATAGTCCATAGTCCATAGTCCATAGTCCATAGTCCATAGTCCATAGTCCATAGTCCATAGTCCATAGTCCATAGTCCATAGTCCATAGTCCATAGTCCATAGTCCATAGTCCATAGTCCATAGTCCATAGTCCATAGTCCATAGTCCATAGTCCATAGTCCATAGTCCATAGTCCATAGTCCATAGTCCATAGTCCATAGTCCATAGTCCATAGTCCATAGTCCATAGTCCATAGTCCATAGTCCATAGTCCATAGTCCATAGTCCATAGTCCATAGTCCATAGTCCATAGTCCATAGTCCATAGTCCATAGTCCATAGTCCATAGTCCATAGTCCATAGTCCATAGTCCATAGTCCATAGTCCATAGTCCATAGTCCATAGTCCATAGTCCATAGTCCATAGTCCATAGTCCATAGTCCATAGTCCATAGTCCATAGTCCATAGTCCATAGTCCATAGTCCATAGTCCATAGTCCATAGTCCATAGTCCATAGTCCATAATCCATAGTCCATAGTCCATAGTCCATAGTCCTTGTCCTAGTCCTAGCCTTAGTCCTAGTCCTATATATTCTAGATTTACTTGTTACACCATCACCAGCAGTGACTTATGGAGTTATCCTTCAAAGTTTTAGTAATAGTCTTTTAAATGATATTTTGGTCGTAGATTCTACGATTATTCAAGTTAATTTGACAGCAAAAAGAAAATGAGTAGATCCCCAAACTGCATTATAACCGAAAAGTCATGTTCTTACCCAACACAAAATTTTCCTATTCCATCCTTCCCAGATGAAAAACTTTCTCTGACCTGAGTAAGCAGAAAATGTCACCGGAGGCCGTTTTTGTTTACACCTATCAAGCTCTCATTGCGGAAAGGTTTCATATCGAGCAGCAGCAGCTCAACTCCGGTAGCCGGTGTCCGTATCGAAAAGCGTCATATAACCATAATAAAGTTTGCACCCGGTATTGAGCCGAATGAAGCGTGAAAGCAGACGACGGCAAAGTAAGAAGAATTAAAGGCGGCATATCGTCATTACCGGCTGGGTGGTTGGCTAAAGCTATCGATGCGGTAAAAGTGTTGTGAGAGTACGAGCGCGAGCGCGGTACGTTATGGTTTGCAAGAACAAGAAATCCTCAAAGCCCATTAAGGTGGTGCCTGGCCGAGAGACGGTGACGGCGGTGACGACGACGACGACTACGATGACGACGAAGTTCGAACCGATCTGTGGTCCACGTTCAACCACAGCTCTGTAAGTTGCAGCCTGTGATGACCAGTAGCAATCTTTTTTAAGCCGCTCAAAAGCTGCCAGGGGAAAACAGCAAGTGAGAGTGAGAGAGAGGTACGGGGCAACATAAAAAACCAACACAAAGTGCCGCCTTCTGGTGGCTATCGATGCGCTACTGTTGGTGCTGTTTGGGGCTTCTTTGCATCATTCGATGACCGTCGACTCGTCGTACTTTAGTCATCATCCGCTGTATTAGAAGTTTTGCTTTACACAGGGGTTTCGGTTTTCTGTACTAGTGAGGGGAAGGGATTCGTTTTGTGATTATGTTATTATGACAGAAATATCTGTTTAAAGGTGTGAACAATATTTGAAGCAAGTTTCGGTATTTCGAGTTTTCTAATGCAACGTTTCAAGAATATTTGCTTTTTACATGCTAAACTCAAAAATTCTTAAATAGTATTTTGGTTTCTAAAAGGCAAAATTCAACTAAAAGCATAATTGTCAGACGCAGGCTTTTTTAGATCCGTAAAATAAATTTATATTTCATATGTCACAGTTTCTGAAACTTCATTTTCATAATCTTTTCTGATTCTGATGACAAAACTAACTTTCACCGACACTAAAAATGAGGCTTTTCTGTTGAACGTACTCATAAATCAGAAATATTAACCTTTCTACAGTCGATCAATTTTCTAAGGATGAAGGCAAGGCAATAACATCTCATTTCATGAAACTAAACTGTGTTATTTCGTTGTACCATTGTGCGCCTTTCTTGCTATTATGGCAGCTGGCTAAATATGGCTAAAACGTAACTGAACCGTCATAGGTTCAACTAAGACAGCTTGGAAAAAGGCCATCTTGGAAAACGAAAAAAACAGTTTTTTCTCACATCTTTCGAAAATTTTCCATGAAGACCAATCAGTAATACTCTACCAATGCCCCGAATACATTGATTCAATTTCATGAAGATTTTCCCAACGATGTGAGAAAAAACTGATTTTTTCGTTTTCCAAGGTGGCCGCTTATTGAGGCGTTCTCAGTTGAACCTTAACCCATTCATGCCCATGTTGTTTGTGGACAACAACGTTTTTAAACAGCGATAACTTTTGGTTGAGGCAAGATTTGCTCACAAAAATAAGTAATGCTAATAAATGTGACTATTGGCTTTCATTTGAGTATTAACAGTTACAAGGACCAGCTCTAGAACTGAAGTTATTGCAATTAGTCTGATTGAATTCCGATGGAGCAATGCTGCCAGGGACAGTTTACGTTGACGACGGAAAATGAATTTTTCATATAACTTCGTTATGATGCAATATTTGTGAAAACTAAACCAATAAAACTTACCAATTTAGACTATTTTTCCAAGCCATTGGACTATTGTGAATATTCTAGGAGAATTGTAGTGAGCATTGGAAGGTATAAATTTCGCAGTTTCTAGCACTGGAAGAGAAGCACCTACCTTTATGACAAAAGTTTTTTCGAGTTTCTTCACCCCACCGTTTTCAAGAAAAAATAGTTTTGAAACCCTACATGCACTAGAAAGTTGGGCATGAAAGGGTTAATGATGGGAAAAATCTGTTTATTGAGGCACTTCCTTTAAAATGCTTCCGAATTCATGTTCTTGTCCGTTACAAAAAGATGGTTTTCTAGCCGCAGGAATAAATCTCTTGCCAAATAATATTTTTTGTGAACTTATTCACGAAAACTAATTCGAATCTTCTGTTCCTAGAAGATTACCCTGTGTAGGAGCCTTGCAGAATTTAAACCCAGGGATTTGCTTGAAATTCCTCACATTACGTTACGAACTACTCCAAAATAATTAGACCGAGCGGAACTGTTTACAAACAACAAAATGCTTCAAAAACATTCATTTTCGACCACTGGGAGCACTGCTATCACCAAATTGAAGTTACCCATTTCTAGGTATTGGCAGACCATCTCGATGACACCATCGATAAATTTTACAAATATAATATATTGCATATATTGAATGCACCAAAGATCAATTGTCCTAGGTGGCTTCCTTGAGTGAAATCTATAGACATTTCATCCAAAATTGAGCCAACCCTATATCGTGAAGTATCGGATTTCAACCAACTGGCTAACGACTGGGAAAGACAGCATGTTGTCGCATATCAACAGACTGACCTTCAATGTCAACATCTACTCGGACTAGTTTTCCTCTTAAGTCTTCTTTTGGTGTTTTCCTGAACATACCGACTCGAACAGGGAAGCTGAGATGGCCTCGAGGGGTAAGCTGGAATTTTCATAATCTCTTAATTTGTCCACTTAAACGAAGATGGCATCCGCCCGAAAGAGCCCTTGTGAGCCAATTGAAAAATGCATGCCACAATTCGGAGAAGTAGAATCCGAAACTTCTTCCCGGGTATTTCTTTTGATGAAGATGCTGGTCGAAAAACCTATTCCCGCCTACTTCACTATAGAACTCAAACCTCACGGAACTACTATTAAATAAACTACGTTATGTATTAATGAATCCATTATCCTTATCCACGGCACAGTCCGTACAATTTGTTGCCCATAATTGCTGTAAAAATACACGATGGACGTATTCCCGTTATTTCGCAGAAAAGAATTAACAATAGCAATTTGACTTCCATAGTGATATTGCGTTGTTTGAGGATGACGAGTTGCTTGACCAAGAATTAGGAATTATGAAGTAGGGCGGGTATACTATAAACTCACCATTACTGTTTTAGAAGTCCGCTGATGTACTCTACTTTTTCATACATACAATGCGGAAAAAATACAAGATGTATTAATACTTATCTATTCTGATTGGTGTTCGTTGATACTATCATTATACTTTTTTGAGGATTTGCATGTCATTTACAAGGTCTTTTCCGAACGAAGCAAAATAACCAAACTTAACTGAAATACAGTTGAACGTGTAATGTTTTTATTCTGTAAATTTGGTATCTATAGCTATAAACATGAAGTGAACCGGAAAATTCAGCCGAGAATTCTCAAAAAATCCGAGGACAACCAAACAATACCAAATCTTAAACCAATCCCATCGAAACTAGGGATGAAACAGTTAGGAGGGATTAAAAAGAGAAGTGTGCAAATCTTTTGACAGATCATCCTTCAGCGCAATCGACAAGTGATCTTTCTCCAACCTTACTTGCACTCGATAAGCATTGAGACTCGAAGATTCTATGCAATGACCCGAAACATTGTCCGAGAGAGCACTTTTGTGATTGTGCTTTTTCTTTGATTTTTATCAAACATTTTATCAAATTTTAGGTAAAGAGCGAGTAAGGGCGCTATAACCCTGGCTCATTAGCCAGGGCAGGGTTAAATACTTCTGTCCCATCCCAGGAACCTAGAACCAAAGGAGTGACATTAACCCTCTTAGCAAAGTCACTCCCAACGATTTATCAAACCCCCATCAGATTGAAACGGTTGTGTACGGTTGTCCACGTTTCTTCCTTATTCAAGGTTCAAAATAATCCGTTGATTAAATTATTCATTGAATGAATAAATTTTGAATCATCTTTATTTTGTGCACTGCACAGTAGGCCTGGCCGCTTTAATGCTTGTGTCATATTCAATATGTGCCACAAACGTTAATAATGACAAGAAAAATTGTGGACGAACGTCTGCAATTTTCTAGGATCTCTACATGTATTGGCTGTGTATGTGTAGACTAGACTAGACATTTTATCAATTTTTAGGTAATTGGAAGGAGGGGGCTTCTTGCAACTGTCAGTATTCACCACTAAAGCTATGGGTGAAGTGACTCAATTGTGATTCACCTAAAATCCAAAAGGGAGTGCAATTGATATACACAGATTAACGGTTTGATCAAAAAGAGTGAACATTTACATTTTAGCAAAGTCCACACAATTAAATCCAATTTTTACTACCCCTTATTCAAGATTAAATTATTACACAGTAGAACCGCAAGGGATTCTACATCTAGACATTTAAATGATCATAGATGATGTGCTTGTGATCAGATAACGACGGTTCGAGCTCGTTGGGTACGAGCCAGTTTGCCAACTCATGCGTAATACCATCAGAGCAGAGAGTTACATATAACACCTCTTCACACCAGATGTGGGGTTTTGTGGTACCTGTGGTCATCATTCCATCCGATTACTAGCGGAAATCCATTTCTGCCCATAGACGTATATACTGTTTATGTTTTCAACAGTCATATTGACAATTATCGCGAGGTGTAAGTTGTCAAAAGCACTATTCGCAAGTATACATGCACTAGGCATTTCACGTGGATCTGTCATGCCATTTTTATTGAAAACTACGACTACGGGGCTAAGTAGCTTTCCTACATAGAAGTTTCCTTTATGGAATTACGGTTCTTGAACCAAAGATGTGGAAACTGTTCCTTCCTGCACAAGGCGGGATAGATTCATAGTTGCTGTACGTTTATGCTGACGATTAGTTTGTGCTACCTTAACCATGGTTTATCAGAGCACTAGACATTTCATCTCCAGCACTTATTGTACACCAACTAGAAGGTACCAAACACGTTGGCTTATAATCGCCCTTAGTGATCCCAGAATTGGGTATTAGGTACATGACCATCATTTGAATTCCACGATTTGCGAAGAAACGAAGGTCCGCTGTGTCAGAGACTCGCCTGACACAGCAAGGGTAAAATCCATGATACTCCCTATACGACTCATATATTCTAGTCCCGCCAGCCATTCAGTCCTCGATACGGAAAAACACTTTTACTTAAGGACTCCTGATTTCAGTCGCCTCTTACTACAGTGGATCAATTCTTGGTTGAGATACTTGAACCTCTACGTTCGTTTTCTCCCGAGAAAGATAATAGGCTGTTATCAACCTCCTAATGGGACCACCGCCAGGTGGAATATGTTCGGAAGATGGATATGGAGCTTAGGCTTACGGAAGTCGTCTATACTCAGTCCTACCTCCTGCGCCATCCAGTACTGATATCGTTTAACACGTTATCCTAAGTCGAAAGATTAGTTGTGCTGAACAACTCGAAATTTTATAGGTCGTGTATATGGAAATTTGATAGGCCGTGTATATTGAAAACGATTAAATAGAGGTACGCCTACACGAGCCGGCACCGCGTATTTGCCTCAAGTTTATTCAAAATATATGTCGTAATATGTACAATTTGAATCTGGTAGTCGGAAATATTTCTTTCCGAGTATTCCTATAGTTTTGTATGTTTTGGGAAGATGCGGGTCGAAAGATCTTCCTTCTTACTTGCCCCAAAAATTCATAACACATGGAACTAAAATTAATTAAAATTAACCATAGAAAACGTTGCGCGGAAGATGCAAAGGTGAATCACAACCGGTTACCCAAACCAATCCAAAATACAGTGTTCAATACAAACGTCTGCCATACTTGCGATTGCCGTTCGACTGATAATGACGACTGCAGCATCCAGCACCTCCCAATCAACAATCAGCCTCATTAGCGAGGGAGCTAATTCTAACGATGACAGATTGGCGCTCTGGATCCTAGGTGCAAGAGGCAGGAAGATCGCGGTATCAAGACAGCTTTAACGATAATGATATTGAAATGGACGACGAGAGAGAAGTGAATGATCCCCTTTATGCAGCAGACTGACAAACAAATGTTTAGCCGCCAAGAAAGAAGGTCTTCACGCACAATAACAAATTGTGTGTACGAGATGCGGCGGATACTCAATAATATTTGTTTTGATTTTTGCACATGGTAAACACACAGAAGTCACGGGATTTTGTTAAGCTACCGCAATGAGCCATGTCAAATAAACGATTTGAAAAAAATCATTTATAAAACTTGTATCTACGCCTGGTTTCTGTTCTAGCTGATATTACTAGAATTTAATTCTGCTAGATCGTTTTCCGTTTGATCCTTATTATTAAGCATGTTCAGGGTTCGTCGTTTCAACACAGTGGCAGTCTTTGCCGGGTAGAAAGTTTTGAAAATAAATTGTTGATAGGACAGAGATCCTATCAACAATGCATTTATAAAACTTTCTACCAATACCTCGTAGTTTATGAATTTATTTTCATCCCCATTTCCCCACCTAAATCGCAAGACTTCTGTTCCGACAGCACCCGATCGCAAATAATTCAATTAAAATTTATTCAAGCCTCTTTTCTTCTCTTTTCCCTCTCCTCAGGCAACCATCGTGGCGTGTCTGATTGTGGGACACTTCGTTGTGCCGTGTCACTGCCGGGCAACGGTAGCTGGAATCAATGCAAATCAAGCCAGCAGCGAAGGTGTCAGCCGTCAGCGGATGGCGAATATATCCATCGAAAGTAATTCGATCCAGCGGTTGGTCGGTGAAAAGGATGCCGCGCATGGAGTGTCATCATCCGGTGCATCGTTGACTGGTGATGCGGCCGCTAATTATGATAATGCTGCCAGCAATGCAGCTGGTGGCGCTGGTTCTGGTGCTGGTAATAATCAACAACCACCGAGGATGGTACAGAAGGAGCTGAAGCGGGTGTTTTTGTCCAACAGGACAGTGACCTGTAACGATGGAAGCCAGGCGGGGTTCTATCTGAGAAAGTCTCCGGGATCTCGGCGATGGGTTGTGTTTTTCGAGGGTGGATGGCATTGCTACGATCATAAATCGTGCCGAGCTAGGTGGTTGAAATTGCGGCACCTGATGACGTCGGCGCAGTGGCCCGAGACGAGAGATGGTGAGGATTTGGGAACTTGTTTTCAATAATGGACTAAATTAGTAACAGATTCGTTTATTCACAGTTGGTGGACTTCTGTCGCCGTTGCCTTCGGAGAACCCCTACTGGTACAACGCAAATCACGTGTTTGTGCCGTACTGCAGTAGTGACTCCTGGAGCGGAACTAAGGTCAAACCGGACATGCGGGACGGATTGCGTTTCATGGGCTCATTGATTGTCCGGCAAGTGATTGCAGATTTGATACCGCTTGGTCTGGGACATTCACAAGGTGCCGATCTGCTGATGGCAGGATCGTCAGCAGGTGGACTCGGTGTAATGCTTAATCTGGATAAGGTGCGAAGTTTCCTGCAAAATGAGAAAGGTAAGGATATTTAATCTTTTTTTTTTAGGAAAATTTTAGATTTTAATTAAATATTTGTTATTGCTTGGCAGGATTAACAGTGAACGTGAGAGGTGTGAGTGACTCTGGCTGGTTCTTGGATAGAGAACCGTACACTCCCGGAGCGGTTGCTGCCTCAGAAGCCGTTCGCCAGGGCTGGAGGATGTGGGATGGAGCACTGCCGCAGGCTTGCGTCGCTGAACATCCTAAAGAACCTTGGCGCTGCTACTTTGGTCATCGGCTGTACAATACGCTTAAATGTAAGTTTGTTCAGATATTGTAAAAGTATGATCTATTTATAACTCAGCTAGATTTGTCAAATTAAATTTCGCATTACCAGCGGCAATCATTAACCATCACCCTCTTTGCAGCACCCTTGTTCGTCTTTCAATGGCTGTTTGATGAGGCCCAGATGCGAGCGGATCATGTCGGAGCACCCGTAACTCCCCAGCAGTGGGATTACATCCACGACATGGGTGGAGCTTTGCGGGAATCACTAAATAATGTATCGGCAGTGTTTGCGCCATCCTGCATTGGTCACTCGGTGCTGACGAAACGGGACTGGCTGAGCATCAGGATCGACGACATTAGTCTGGCGGATGCCATGCGCTGCTGGGAACAGTCGGACGTGCGAGAGAAACAGGTGCAGAGGCGACAATCGAACCGGAACCCGAATCCACAGAAGCTGCGGAGGAAGCATAATGGTGGCAGACGGAAGAAGCAACCGAACGAATTGACCGGCAATGGTTCCATGGGGCATCAGAATGGCGAACTTGAAAAACCCAAGCTGACCAAAGAAGAGCGCGAACGGCGACGTCAGGAGCGGCGGGAGCGTCAGAACCAACGACGCTTAAACCGATTGAACAAGAACAAAGCGCGCGAAGGAGAACGGAATCATACCCGTCATCAGCAAAAATATGAAGAATCCCAATCAACAAATGTTCCTAGACTAGAACGGTCACCAAATAGTACCGGAAACGGTAGTAATAATCTTAGCAGTAGTCTTAATCCAAACAAACAAACACAACAACAGCAGAACGGACGCCATCGATTGCGGAATCAGAACAAGAAACGATTGAACCACAAAAATCGAAACCGAAAAAATATGAACAACAACCGGAAACAGCGTCAGCAGCAAAATCGCAACGCTGCTTCGACCTTCGGGCTGGACATCGCTGAACCAAAGAAGTGCTCTCTGAGGCTGCTGGAGCGGTGCAGTTGGCCCCAGTGTAACCACTCCTGTCCGACGTTGACGAATCCGTTGACTGGCGAAGAGATGAAGTTTCTCGAGTTGCTGGCATCGTTCGGGCTAGACATGGACGCGGTAGCAACGGCACTCGGTGTCGATATGCAAACGCTTAACAACATGGATCATGCGGAACTGGTGAACCTTTTGACGCAGCAAGTCACGTAGCATCAGAACTAGGCGCGCGATGGTTGGAAGTTTGTGTAAATAGTTGAACAAATCTATAGATAGGCGATAATTTATTTGCTTGTTAGCTTTAGTTGGTGCAGAGAAAAATTTGATTGAGTTCAGATGTGTTTGATATTTGAGCAAGATGTGTTTCTAAGTTCTAAATTTTATGGCCAGTCCGACTTGCGAGTCTGGCTGGCCAATCTCTTGTAACGATTCGGTCCACGTTTACTTTAGAAATGCAGCTCACTTTTGTTGAGATTAACTGTCCATAGCAAGTGTACATATTATGCCTTAAGCAGGGTAGAAGAGCGACAAAACAAACTAAACCAGACTGAATCATATGTTTAAATTATTTATTTTTTTAATGCTAATGCACGTGTAAAGAAAATTTAAAATATAAAATATACCTATAAAATTTTATTGATCCCTAGAGTAGCGACAATTGTCCCAGTACTTAGCGCATTAAGAGATGATGTTTTGTAACATATTACTTATTAGTCTAGGAAGGAGTAGCAGCCAAACTAAACTCAGTTGTATTTATTTTGCTCTAAAGAAAGAAACAAAAAAAAAACCAGCCTGTAAATACTAGCCGATAAGCCACTCGAAATTACTACCTCACCGATTACTATAGCATAGCAGCACACTATTGCAACCATCAATTACATAGTACAGCACTCGAATAGCAAATGGGCTCCCGAGCCGTGAAATAGAAACTGAGTTCGAAACAAAGTGAACAGACTGCAACGAATCATATTTTGTACCTGCAATTAGTCATAGTTATAAAAGTACTAGCAATGATTATTATTTTGGCCTTCAGCGCTCACTCCTACCGCTCCGCAGTCGCACCGGTGAAAGGTGGGATTTATTTTGTTTACTGTAGCAGTCCGGCTCCCTTTCAGAATCGGTTGCACCACGTAAGGAGAAAGCACACAAAATTTGTTTCATTGTCTCTGTTTACGAGAAAAAAATGCATGTTATTGTACTTGTACATAGTAATTTATATGACAATGAATGACAAAACTGTATTCAGCGTAAAATGTTGAACATAAATCAAAAGCCAAGTGAAGATACGATAGCTAAGAATAAAAACGTATTGACTAATAATTTTTGGAAGATGTGTTTTTATTTTGTTGCAGCTACATGTGATGTTCCAAATGTTGTCCCCACTACTTGGGTTCTTGTTTGCCCGTCTGACCCAATTTTTCAGGGCGGCCTAGATGTTTCTACCCTATTTCAGATTTTTGTGAACAAGCAAACAAAACTTTACCGTTGCTTTGTCCACCACACTCCACTGCTGGTCAGATTGTAGATTCGCTGCAGCTGGCGGAAAGGCGAAGGTTTTTTTTCGACCGGCCGTGAGCTCCTGCTGCTACCGTTGGCTGCTATCGCAGCGGTCCTTTTCGATTAGCTAGGGAGGTGAGCACTTCCCTGGCAAGAGGACGACCAACCGCGCGGGGTTCACTCACTGCCCATGAATGGCACAGGTAGATACCGCAGCTAAGTACCTCAGGTGTGGATCAGTCGTCCTACCTGCTCGCCCTCCTTTGCGATTAACTGTGGAGAAGAGCTATGCACGTCCGGCTGGTCCTCCACAGTGAAGGTGGCGTGGTATCACTGGTACCTTTGTAGTTAGGCGGGGGAAGCGAGTGGCTCCTCTGCTATTAGTTGCCTTTTCCTGGCGACCCAATGCCACTGCCTCACGCATCCCATCCACGGACCGGCCCTTTCGATGGAAAACAAATGAAATAGTTATATATCTTTGTGCTTTCTAGTGACGCTAATTAAGGTACGTCGCGGTTGCCGTAATTACCGCAACCGCGCGGTATTTACCGCACTCGAACTGCAAAATCTGCGGCGCGATGAAACACTTTTTCCCGAGATGCGGTGCGAATTCCGTGCGAAATTCTGAGCGAAATTCCGCGCGAAGCTCCGAGCTAAATTCTGTACGAAATTCCGTGTGAAATTCCGTGCAAAATTCCTTGCAAAACTCCGTGCAAAATTCCGGAAGAAATCCTATGCGAAATTCCGTGCGAAATTCCGCATTAAATTCCGTGCAACATTCCATGCGAAATCCCGTGTGAAAGGCTGGGCGACATTCTGTGCGGTATTCCGTGCGAAATTCTACACGAAATTACGCGCGAAATCCTGCGCAAAATTTCAGGCGAAATTCTATGCAAAATTTTGTGCGAAATTCTGTGCGAAGATCCGTGCGAAATCCAGCGCGAAATTCCGCCCAAAATTGCGTGCGAAATTCTGTGCGAAATTCCGTGCGGAATGCCGCGCGAAATTCTTTTCATTGATTACGGAAGGCTATCCGAGTGCTTAAAAACGTCAAGGAAGTTGGAAAGGGCGGAATCCCAGGTGAACCTTTAAAAGTCGGGAGTGACCGGCTGTGCGAAGCAATCCACTGCGTGATCGGGATGATCTGCGTGGAAGAAGCAATGCATTCGAGCGAAATTCTTTTCACTGATTACGGAAGGCTATCCGAGAGCTTAAAAACGTCAAGGACGTTTTAAAAGGCGGAATCCCAGGTGAACTTATAAAAGTCGGGAGTGACCGGCTATGCGACGCAATCCACTGCGTGATCGGGATGATCTGCGTGGAAGAAGCAATGCATTCGGATTGTTTGGGTTTGGGTATCTATATGAGAAATGCAAAAAGTTGCGAAATCAGGACTCCCAAAACAGACTGGCAATTTTTGTATGGCAGTCGAAGAGCTAGCCCTACGAAGACAATCTGGGCGGCAACTTCAGATTGTCTAATTTACCGAGCCCTTCGGCTCCCTTGTGCCATTCAGCACCACGACTCGGCTCTTTTGTTCCATTCAGCACCGCAACTCCCTTCTCGTACCAGTCAGCACCACTTAATCGTTGAGCTCCCGACTTGTTCGCGAACTACTCGGTCTAGTCCCCGACGATGGACCTACCCTACTCCGACGTAGAACTCCCCAGCGAGAGAAGTTCTCCCGAAACCGAACCAACCAACCGGGTGTAGCGGTCAGTTCGGCGATTCCAGGAGCAGCAGGGCGTCCGGTCGCTGGTGTCCCGACGACCCGCGACTGGTAGTGCCTCGTTGCAGTCTGCTCAGTCTAGTCCCCGGCGGCGAATCTAGCTCATGCCGACGGAGAGTTCCCCAGCGAAGGAAGTTCTCCGGATACCGATTCTTCTTTGGTTTTAGACCCACAACATCTTGAGCCCTGTTCGGTGCCCTTTGGCACCGCAACTCCTTTGAGCCCTTTGGTTCCCTTCCGTTCTATTGCGCTCCACTTCCCCGTTGAGCCATTCAGTTCCCGCCCTTACTTATTCGCGAGATACTCGGTATAGTCTCCAACAATGGATCTAGCCTACTGCGACGGAGAATTCCATGGCGAGAGAGGTTCTCTCAGAAGCCGAGCTGTAGATTTCTCCCCATACCGATGTTCGTTTCCGTGAGCCATTTAGCCTCCCGCTTCGTCCCGATCTACAGGATCTGGTCCCCGGCGGTGGACCTAGCTTACTGAACGGGCTCGCCAGTAGGCTCTGAGGTCTGTACAGCGATACCGAGTGGAGCGTAGCTTCCGGTTCACTGGCGCCCCAACGACCCATTGCTAGCTATTCGACGCGGTCTAGTTGTTTCAATCCCCGGCGGTGGATCTGGCCTACTCACGAGCTACCCGGTAAAGTGTCAAGGTCGGCGATTCTGGTGAAGCCTGACCTCCGGTTCGCATTCGCTGAACCGCTTTGCAGTTGC
The DNA here is from genome assembly GCF_030247195.1 of Topomyia yanbarensis. Lineage (NCBI taxonomy): Eukaryota > Metazoa > Arthropoda > Insecta > Diptera > Culicidae > Topomyia > Topomyia yanbarensis. The sequence goes on along the minus strand of NC_080672.1, from coordinate 331,058,910 downwards.
TGACCAACAACACAACACGATTTTTACTTTCCTGGGCAGCCGCAGTGTTAAGACCCCATCGTACATCCCGTTCCAAAGAGTTGGACCGAGAATAGAGCCCTGAGGAACGTCCGCTGTGACTCGCAATGACTTCTGTCCATCGCTCATCTCGTACAGCAGCTCTGGAAGTAACTCTTTAGGGTCTGTCATAGATAGTTTGGAATACTCATTCTGTGCAGCGATGGCTTCCCAACTGGCGCTGTTAAATGCATTCTTCACATCTATCGTGACCACAGCGCAGTATCGATCTCCTCGTCTCTACCAGAATTGCACGAAATCTTGACTATCACTTTTTCATCAAAAAAAATCATCGTCTTTTTCAGTTGAGAGAACTTGAGCAACCAAACTTGAGCATAGTGAGTGCCAACAACAGCGACGAGAGGGAGTGAGAAAAAAATTGACTACACGCAGCGCAGACAGCAGAGTCAAGTGAGAACCAGGGATGGAATGCACCTCAGAGCAAACAAAGAGAAGAATAGAAACGCTCTTTGCACTTTTCATGCGAACCACCGCGCTTCTCTTTCACAATAAACCTCTTCACTCCTATGTGTGTTGCTCCCATATGTGCATTCTACTCCATGACTGCACACCTAAAAGAGAAGAAATAAAGAGGCTTTTTAGTGTGCATCTTGGTCCCACGCGCACGGAAACAGGAAGGCAAACAAAAAGCATTTTAAAAACGTTCTTCCGATTAAACTTTATCTGAATTGTAGTTTGATTCGCCTCTCTCCCTGTTTGCCAGTGAGGGTGAGCTCTTCAAGGTGACTCTTTGCGCGAAATTCTGCAGCTCTTGGTGCACAGCAAAGGTCTTAGTATAAAGGTACGCAAAGAGTGTGCAGAGTTTGAAGTCAAACAAAATCTACCTATCGAGCTAAATCAGAATCCAGCTTTGCTGCAGAGGTATCAGAGATGGATCCCAATTGTGCTCGATAGGTAGACTTTTTTTGACTTCACTCTTTGCGCAACTGTTCTCTATAAACTGTGGTGCACAAATCTTTCTCTTTTTCGTTTTCGAGTTTCGAACATTTTTCCGCAAAGGCGCTCACGTAGTATGACTGACAGTATATCCCAGTCAAAAAGGGTAATTTGCTGGCTAACGGGGTGCTATTTACCAACTCGCATGCGCTACTTGCCCTTCAATTTGGCGGTAAATTGGGGGCGATCCCAATTGCAACATTTGGGCGAATTGCCGCCCTACCCGCCCCTAAGTCACCGCCAAATCGCGCACGGAGCGCATCCCTATTTACCTTATATGAAAATTATAAATAATATTTATTTTCGGATTCGGATTATCTACTCACAAAAACTTAACAGTGTACTAGGTAATCACTACTAAACAATTTATTTTATTTATTTTTATTTATTTATTTATAAAACTAACTTTTATTTATTTATTTATAAAACTAGAAAGAAAGAAGAATGGTGAAATTGGTAGTGCACACCAAAACTTACCACAATCTGACGTTCGTTAAGACTTAGGTCAGGGATCTTGTTCTACTATACTTACACACGATTCCACAATTTCCCATATTCGTTGGCTGCACAGTTTATAGAGACCAGTTGCGCAAAGAGTGAAGTAAAAAAAGTCAACCTATCGAGCACATTAGGAATCCATCTCTGATACCTCTGCAGCAAAGCTGGATTCTAATTTAGCTCGATAGGTACACACCAGAAAATAATTTAAACGACATGTAAATTAATACGAATGTAAAAATACAACGATTGAATCAAAAATTTGATTGAAAATTGCGTTAAAATCAATTGGAGCATCAAACCTAAGAGAAGAGACGACAACAGGGTTCTTGCTCTTCTTAATTTTATTTACTAGGCCCTGTTGTAATTCCAAAGGCAACAAGCATCCACCGTTGCCAGATTCCATTTGCATGCTTTTCACAATTGCTGAAAATGATTGTACCTCAAATATCGACCCTCAGTCAAGAGTTCACAATACTAGCTGCATTTAAAAATTGAATTTTAAGTTTATTTGTGTTTCTCTTAACAATACACGTAGTTGTATCGTCATTCAGGGTATTTATTCAATTTGCATGAAATGTTCATGTGTATGAAAAGTAGCCAAAATAAATTCAGCAGCACTGTTTTTTATCCCGTTTGAAAATATTATGAACGCACTTGACTGGCAAAACGACCAATCAGAAGCTGTTTCAATATTGAGGTTAGGACTGGATCAAATTGGCTACGCGATTGTCTTCTTTTCTCTTAGCATCAAACAGCATGCAATTTTACACTTTCATTCGTGTAATATTACATGTCATTCATTTTACAACAGTATTCGAGTAAAAATACATTGAAGTGCATTGGTTTTTCGTTTAAAGAAACTGTAATTTTCAATCCACGTGTGAAATTATAATAAAATTCGTTGAAGAAAGCACGACAAGTCGTGTGTATTTGTGGTGGAACTTAATTTTACATTTATATTCATGCTCCAAATATGTGCATGAAAATAAACTTAAAATTACAAAATATTTTTTTCTGTGTACACTTTTTTGACTTCGAACTCTGCACACTCTTTGCATACCTTTATACTAAGACCTTTGGTTGGCTACACGCTCGTAAAAAGTTACTCAAAAATGAGTTTAATCCCACCCATTTCCAGATAAAGTGGAACAACCCTTAAATTGAGTAATTCCGGAGTTACTCAAATTTGAGTAAGCCAGCATGAACCAAAAACTGAGTAATTATTACTCGGTTTTTGAGTACAATATTATCTACACTAAACCCAAAAGTGCTTCACTAGTACTCAGATTTTGAGTTCAACATTGCTCAAATTTTGAGTTCAGTACAAATTTAACAAAACCAAAAATTAAGTAATTATTACGCAGACTTTGAGTTGAACATTACTCAAATTTTGGGTTCAGTAGAACTTCAACAAAACCAAAAATTGATCGATTTTTACTCATATTATGAGCAGAAGCTTACCCAATTTTTGAGTAGACAACAAAGCCAGTTGTAATTCCTCAGTTTTTGGGTAGAATATTACTCAATTTATGAGTGCAATATTTCATTAAAACCCAGTAAAGTTCAGCCGGAAATGAGCCGGAATTCCAGCTGTTTCCAGTCAGTATTCCGGCTCCAGTGACACAACCGATTCTAGTTAGAATAGGTTGTGTCACTGGAGCCGGAATACTGACTGGAGCCAGCCGGAATTCCGGCTCATTTCTGACTGAACTTTACTGAGAAACATCCGGATTATGACTTGCAATTCTGAATGGTTTCTGTAAGAAGAAATGCAACAACCGATTCCTATTTAAATTGGTTCATGATCGATTGTTGCATTTGAACTGGAACTAAACCGGTTTACATCCAGTGAAGAAATTGGCCGTCAAAATTTTGTTTTGGATACAACACAATGCAGTCTTTCTTTTCTTATGGAATATTTTTACAATAATAATTAAAGAAACTTCTGTTTATTAAATTTTATGGTTTTTAGTAAGTATTGTATAAAAAAGTTGTCCTTTTATTTGTTGTCAATACGTGCGCGGGAAACTTCAATAAAAGTTTGGACGAGTCTATTCACAGTTGTCCTCTGACTGTGCGGAATTATATTATATATGGCACATGCCAGAGAGTCCCAAAACATTCTAAAATTAGGTGGCACCTCCACTCCGAGAACTGCGTAGCATTTGAATAAAATTTCCACTGCATGAATAGAATTGTTAGTCTCGAATATAACTTTTTTCTCACAAATGACGGCATAATTTCCTCTTTTCATCGGGCTTGCTACGCACACCATGTGTAGTTTGGAATCAGTTGCGGGGGATGCCACGTATGTATCTAAGCACTCCTAATGATGATATAAAATCATTACATCTAACCTTATGTATATTATATTGCATTTACCCCAATCCAACGAATTAAAATTGAAGCCGAATGTTCTTCGCCTACAGTTGGACAGCCTACCAGCGTTCTTTTTTGTCCGCGAATTGGCATATGAGAAATTATTCTCAAACATCCTCGAATGTGATCTGTGAATAGTTTTACAAATTTAAAATTTTATGACAGACCTTTGGGCTAAATTAAAAAAAAATATATCTCACCATCTTCTACTCTAGAGAATCTGGACGGTGAATAAGATAGACACTGAGAGAAGACATCCTCGATTTTGAGACCTTCTGTTCTGTTAGGATACAATCTCTCAAACATTTGACGAATCTAGAAAAAGTGATATGATATAAATATTCATATGTTCCGTGAATACCATAAAGTGAAATAGTAAATAATAAAAAATAAACATGTTACCACCAATCCTTCATATGAACACAGGTGTGGAAACATATCCAAGATATCATTAACGGGTTTCTTTTCTTTTAATAACAGTTTGAGGACTGGAAAGCATCGGTCCATTTCATCACAAATATGTTCTGCTACTGATGCCGATGCAAGCATTACTCGGAGCAATTGAGCCCGCTCTACAAGTTCAGTTGAAACGGACTCTTCTACAGGCATAGTTCCTCGATTATATTTATGTTTTCCTGCAGGTAGCTGTTTGATGACATTCCGGATGCGATGAAATATCATGCCAGTATGAGCACCCTTTTCCTTGCCTCCGTTGCGCCAAAAGAAAAATGACTAGCATGAAAATAATTATAATTATATTAGAGAAATTAAATAAGCATAGAATAACAAACCTCATCAGGAGCAGTTGGTGTGACTCGCGTATTACTAAGTTGTGGAAATAATTTTACGATTTGAACAGCTGCCGCATGCTGTTGATCAACAGAAGGATACCTGCGCATTTAGAGATCATTGGTTCGTTACTCCGAAAAAGACCAAAAAGATTCCGTGAAAGATTAAGTTCTAAATTTCTTAAAAAAAATCTAAATGGTAAAAGTATGAACGGTATTTGATTCGTAATTCTTTGCATGCTGGGACACATCTATTATTTTCTGAAGAAAATCGGTCAGTTTATTACTGTTTTAAAAGTCTGTAAATGTCTGGACCAGGCATACGCAGAACTTTTTTTTAATCACCGATATCATACTTTTTGATCTGCCTCTCGTTTCTTCTGCTGCAAATTTTGTGCATTGGACGTATTCGGTCTATCCACTCATTGAATATTTACTAGAAGTATATGCTAGAAAATGCATGAAAATTCTCGACAAACATATGATTACGGCCTAAAAGCCAACTGTCAAAATCCACTTTGAATGGAAATTCCGGACAAACCGTTACACGCCAATCACAGATGTTGGTAGTAAACGAAAGAGAAAAGTTTTCTCTTTCATAAACTGTTGTGAGCTGTGTTCGACTAGTAACGGTTTGTCTGGAATTTCCATTCAAAGTGGATTTTGACGGTTGGCTTTTAGGCCGTAATCATATGTTCGTCGAGAATTACAGCAAAAGAGACGGGAATGAAAGTATGCTAATTCTGCATATTTTTGTTTCTCAGTGCAGCAAATCTGTCCACAGTCTGTAAATCTGGCATCGCTGTTGCTCGATTCAACGACATTGCGGCTTAGTTAGACCCTTTGGTCGATTTACGATTGAACTGTATATGTAAACAAATAAACACGCTCGCTATAAACAGAAATTGTATACCTTTAAATTCTGTTGGTTTAAATGTTTAAGTTATTATAATTCGTCGTCGTCGGTCGTCTTTATAATTTTGTGCCGGAACATGACGAATTACGCTTTCTAAGTACCACCGTCAAAGACGCATGTACGTTCTTATGCCGAAGTTTATAAATCGAACCAGATTGAAGATGTGTAAAGAATGGTCAATATTGAAATCAGGATGCGAAGAACTGATAACTATGTGGTTTCCTCTAGCAGTTTGTACTGTGTTTCATACATTTCTTTATATTTATAATCAGAAGTGAAGTTGTTTGGCCGTGCTTCATTACTATGCATACTTCATAGTTTCATAGGCTCAATGAAGTAATAATGCATGATACTGATTGACTACGATGTTTTTTGAAATAGAAGCTTCACAACGAAAGGCATTGCTTTTCTCTGCTCATAGACAGTGTTAGATCACCTGCATATTTGCTCGAAGGACTACTAAGGGCCGATTTCTTCATTCTCGCCTAACGTCTTAACCAGGTTTAAACGTACTGGTGAACCCGGTTTAAAATTTAAGCGAGGATAAAGAAATTGGCCGTAAGCCCTATAAATATGTATAGGCATTGCGCATTTCGCCGCAAGGTTGCTCTAGCGGAGAGACTCGTGCGGTTCAATGTAAACAATTCATTCTATCACACTTTAAGGAGTGTTCATAGTTTGATGCACTAGTAGAGTAACAAATAAAACTTTCTACTTGCCTTTGACCGTCCATTATTTGAGTCTCCATTTGCTTGCATGCGACTCGTGTAAGATGATTTAAACCGTCCTTATCTGGTACGATCCCTTGATCCAAAATTGGATACAAAATTTTCATTCGGAATTTTGCGTCATCTTCGAATGTCGAACGGTTAATCTGAAAACGTTAAATATGTATAGTACGACAAGCTCTTACAGTAATTATAGTAGAAAGTTTACCAAATTTTGAACATTAGTGGAAGTCTCATCAATTTTATCTTTGGTCGGATTAGCTTCAGAACTATAGTTTTTTATTATGTTAAGAATTGTTAGACGGGATCCTTTTTCGATTATCCCCATTTCAACTAGGTCGGCATCGTTGAGCAGAACTAGGTTCTGATCGTTTATTTTTTGGGCTGAAAAGAGCGAATAAGTATATATAAAGGTTTAAAGTGACATCTCAAGTTGTTTGCACTACCTTCTTGATTGTTGTTTATTTTATTATAAATTTATTTCCAAGTTTATTTCCCTACTAACTATCTACATATTTCAAACTTATATAGTAGTTTTCTTCTGAATCTCCGTATATACTCCATAAGTTGTATGTTTTTTTCGTTTGCAAGTTCTTGTGTGATATGCGAATAACTTGACTGTCAGTTTTGAGTTTGTAACTGTTGTATTGTAAACAATATTCGCATTCGAGATGCTGTATTAGGCAAACAATTTGATTATCCGATTGCAATATATCTATTATCAAACCATAGGACATTTCGTTGCATACTTGGTATTTCGCTATCAGTCCCGGCCGAAAGCTTGTGTTATTTATTTTCATATGGTTTATATATTTGATTGAATCTGGTAGATCCCGGATCAGGAGTAAATTACTTAGAGATTTTTTGTGTATGTGCTTTGACGAAACGATATCTACCGTACCAATTTCGTATGAATGGTCAAGAATAGTGGTTATCTGTGCTAGATTCAGGCGCTTAGCAAAGCTGTTTGTTAAATTGATGAAATTGTTGCATGTCTTCGCTTGGGATTTCGACTCCTTGAATTTCGCTTCGAAGCGTAAGCAACTATGATTAACAACTGGCCCATCCTGACGAATTATGTAGGGATAATGAGAGATGTGATGGAATTTATTGGTAGGGTTGATGGCAGGGAAGCAGGATTTGAACAACTTGTAAAAACATTCGATTTCGTTTTCCAGATCGTTAATCTGATTCAATGTTAGCTTATTGGAGAAACTATAATAAGTTATTTTCATGAGAGCTCTAAGCAATGATGATAAATTTGAATTAAATCCGAGAATCTGGTTGAACATAAAAGGGAATGCTCGAAGGAGAAGCCAACATTGCGAAGCTGACTGAGGAATAGCATGTCCACGTGCTTTTAACTTCTCGCAAGTAAAATTAGCGGTAGGTTTATCAGCCGATTCAGTTATACCGTATTCGTAATGCTGTATAATTTGGTTGACTTGACTAATCGTTATCACTTTATGGATATTTACAGCTTCGTTCAAAACACATTTGATTACGACCATGACGACGCCTTCCAAAAGATCATGCATTGGATCAAACGTGTTATTTTCCGCTATGTTGAAATATTTAACTTCATTCAGTGCTGATTTTCGAATGATTCCGCATTGTGAAGGTGTTTTAGTTCCGCTTTGAAGAGCATTTAAATCACCTTGTATGCTTTCTTCAGTGCGATGAGGGAAGGTATCACCAATGTTTCCACAATGAAGTGCAGTACGCGTCGCATAGCACATTCTACAGAATAGACTTGATTGGGGCCCCATTAACTCGAAAATTTCATGAATTGCCAGCGTGCCCCCCAAAACATGCACTAGAACTGCCCTCATCGTAAACTTTTCACTCCCATATTGTACTACAACACCATCATCTGATTCAAGCTCACGCAAATCTTGAATCAGCGGTTTCATAACGTTATTGTAGCCATATTTTTTTACATCTCTTGAGCGAACTGTAAGCGTTAGATATATCCTGTTGGAGGATGAATTAATTGCGGGGTGGAGATTCTCAATTTTAACACTGAAATTGGTAAGTTTTTTTTTTTATTTGCGTGATCCCAAAGGGTTCAGATATTCGACATCGTCCAGATGAAGCGAGAGTCGTAATGCATCGGGAAACCGTGTCAGGAATGGGTGTGTTTTGAAACGTTGACCATCTTTGAAACCGCACAAGATATCGTCATTCACTGCTTCTTCTGCTATCATCTTGCGAGCTCCGGGATTCTTCATAACCAGTGCTAAAATGCTGGTTAGTGGAATATAGTGAGCAACGTCTTTCACTATTTGTACACTTTTTCTTTTGCCTAGTTTGGTAATCGCGGGGACAGTTTTAGTGATTCTAGTTCTTCCCAAGACTTCTTCCCTAGGGTTTGGCACAGCACAACCCGCAACTCCAGACAAATATGCTAGGTTGTCTTTTGGAGAAGCTACGTCTGCAAAAATTCCATCCAAAGATGCGTCGTTTATAAATTTCAAAGCGTCGGTATCGTTTAATGGGATCGACTTCGATTTCAAAAATTCTCTGAATAGATTCAACATGTAACACTCGTAATCTTCTATAAGATTCGAGGTAACCTGTAAGAACTTTTTGATTTTTGTCTCGGGAATCATCTTTTCGCAAATCTGTGGCGAATTTACTAATTTTCTTAGTAATTTCATCCAACGACGGCGCCGTTTTAAAGAATATAGTATTCGTTATTCTCAACAGATAATCATCATCTACGAGCATATTTTCCGGATGATTATTTTGAATTTGTTCAACAGCGTCATGGTCGTATGAAATATTTGTAGAATTTTCTGTAATTAGTGGATGAACACTCTCTATGTGCCGTTTCAAGCTCTTAAACCTCTGGTACAGTGAACCACATTCTGAACAAAGGAAAGGTTGAGCGGCTGCTTTGCTGGTGTTCAAATTGTGTACCAACCGGAAGTGTTCCTTCAATTCATCCACGTGTCCAGGAATCATCTTCCCACAATTTGGCACATGGCATGAGAAACCTGAAACCTTACACTTTTTTCCAGTATATATATATATATATATATATATATATATATATATATATATATATATATATATATATATATATATATATATATATATATATATATATATATATATATATATATATATATATATATATATATATATATATATATATATATATATATATATATATATATATATATATATATATATATATATATATATATATATATATATATATATATATATATATATATATATATATAATATAACGTGAATATTACCTCGCAACTTCATTGCAGTTTCAGCATCCACCTCTTCCGAAATCTTCTGCATGCTGGTTGTTCAAATCCACTCTTTCAATTAAAATGTATTTTACACACTACAACTCTAGCTTCAACTATTATAAATATTTGAACAAATTTTTATTTGTGAAAAAGTGATGAGCGATAACTAAACGAGCGTGTACCTACTAATGGAAAATGGCGGATGACGCTTGGAATTTTTAACTTGGCGAGAAACGGCTTTTCCGTTTGGTAACTCCAAAACGGTTTCTTGTGTAATACCCAAAAATAGAGTCAGAGTTACTCAGAGATATTATACATGACAACTCAATTTTTGACGTTTACGAACATCATTCAAAACTGAGTTAAAAGTACTCAGAATCTGAGTAACTTTTTACGAGCGTGTAAATGAAGAGCACTGACAAACAAAATACAAGTAAGAACACACGAAAAAAAATTTTAAGTTTAAGACAAACACGAATCGCAATGTTAGAAAAATGCAGAAATCAACCAAGCTCAGCCGCCAGAAAATTCGTCGAAGTATTGAAATTGCCTTTAAATCGCATCCGCAAATTCCATTTGTTACTAGGGGCAATTAGCAAAGGCGAGTTAAGTCAAACGTCAAAGTATTTAAATCGCCTGACCATGTTCGTCCGCCATTTTTTGACATGCTGTTTCATTGTGAGAACTTACACGGAAAGAGTGTCGAATATGAGTGCTGGCGACCGTGTAGGAAGGTTTTCTCACAGATAACAGACTTTTCGGCTAGAACAAAATTTCTTCAAAAACATGTGTGAACATTCAAATTGGTTTACGTGGGAAATAAGTGTTTCACGATTGCCATCTACGCAACTGTTTGCTACACGTATTTGCATCGACTACTGCGCCACCTACAAACGTTTACCAAACGAGTATCAGATGTTCGGTTTATTGGGAATTTCAGTGGCGGGTGTTTACACACATTTCGAATCGACCATCTGTGACTAAACCTAAGGGCCATGATCGCGGAGTGAACATGTGAACGGAGTCATAGCCTCACCTTATTCGTGGAAATTAATGTGCAACATTGCTGGCTGGTTTGATTTGTCAAATTGGAATGCATTTTACTCAGTTGATTCCAAATTGATAGAAAAGGCAAAGAAAAACACCGCTTTTTTAATCTGGCCTGGTTGGTTATTTTTTTCCTACATATTCTTTTCTTCATTAAGATATTTCAATTCAAGACAATTTTTAATAAAGCAGGTAAGTTTAACAGATATGAGATGGTCTTAATTAGTCGAAATTATGTGAACAATGCAGCTTTAAAGATTCAATTTTACAGTAATCATCCAGACAAAAATGGTGTAACTTATGCATGAAGCGAAAGTAAGAACATAGAGAAAGATACAATTTTAAAATGATAAGAACAAGTGTCGGCTTTTTACTAAATATTATTGACAAAATATTGATAATAAAATGTGAAAAAGTTCATTCTTAGGCAGATATTTTCTAATACTAACATATTTGTTTCATATGAATAGGTGGGACAACATCGAACCCTTTTGAAAATTTATTTTAAAAGGAACGGCAAAACTATATTTTGGCCCCGAGCGGCATAAAAGGTCCCGCCGACACTAATAGGTATAGGAACGTTCTCTTGTAAATCGCATTAAAAATTATTACAATATATTTTGATAAACGGATAAATTTTCATTTCACAAAGCTACTTCGGACTATTCGCCCTCCAGCGCAGAGTCCTCCGCAAACTCTAGCTCCTCTAGGTCATGATCACTTCGATTTTCACTCGCGACCACCGCTCCCAGCGATTTGTAAGGACAATCTTCCATTAGATGAGACTTCGCCATATCGCATCCCTCGTTATGAATCCATGACCTTATCGGGCAGTGCTAGAATGTTGAAAATTGTTTTACCGTCATCAACGCTCGCTTTGACTTTCAAATTATAGGATTCACCAGAAATAACTGTGAGTTCAAACAATCATCGAAAACATCCTTCGCGTGTTCACACATTTTCATCTCCATATTTTCGCTGACATGACGACCGATCACGGAAGTGATCTTGGATTTACACAATCGTAACGATGAAGTTATCTTTTCCAGCCAGTCGGTATCAGCAGTTTCTATGTTAGCTGGTTTAAACAAGCGTACCCTGTTCACCTGATTGTCCACTAGAGTTACGTTGATTTTGTACAGTCCACAGCTTGCTGAGCACTAACAAACACAGTCAAATAATAATTGTAGTTCGATTGATTTACCACCTTCTACTCACCGATCCAAACTCCTTCCGATAGTTGTCAGTTTCAGAAGTCGTGAAACGACAAGCCCGTAACATGTATCGATTAACCCAAATCGGTCGCGTGCAGCATTCGTTTGGGTTAGGGAATTCGGTATGCTCAAAACATGCTTCTTTGCTGGCGGTTGGTGCGGCATCGTGAAAATCGTCAGGCTGACACAGGGTAAGACTCAGAAAGGTAACAAATGTTGTTAAGCTTGACAACATATTCTTCATGGTTGACAGTTGCAGTTGATCTGTTGAGCACATTTGCAGAAACATACGATTTTCGTTCTAGTTTATAAGCGTAGTTGTTATCTGATCTACATGCTTGTTGGTGATGCGAATCTTACCTAATAACTGTGTATGAATAATAGTTGAATGAAATAAGTGGTGGAAATGTATTTTAAGCAAGATTAATCGTGGTGAATCACGCAATTCAGTCTGCTTTGCACTAGTATCAGAGTTCAATTGCCACTTACTGACATATGCGACTAAATGTATCTGACTCTGCTGTTTTGATTTCGGTTTTTTGTTAATATATTTTCAGCTGACCAGTTCATGTAACCGACTAACGCCGATTTATACCGAACGAACTCGTAAACCTTTAAGTACGCTTTCTCTAAAATTATGTCGAGGCTTACTCCATGGATGGAAATCAATCAGCCTCAAGCCGAAGTTTACGGTTCCAGAGAATCTTCGAGAGAAGAGAACGTTAAAATTTTCCATAGCATTTCTTATCTGGCAGGCGATTTGTAGATGTGGAGAAACGGTTAGACTCTTATTTTCTTGATTTGACGTCTTGCCACTTTTAACGGTTATGAGGTATCACGAGAATTTGGTACCAACTCAATTGTATGATAAGTTCAATTTTAATAAAACTGCATTCAAGTCTTCTGTTCACTTTAAGACTATGTGTTCAGTAATATTGAGAGACAAATCAGTGCTACTGCTTATTAATCTACTCTTTTAAGTTACAAGTTAGAATTTAAATATTGGGATCCTTCCATAAAAGACTAAATTTTACTAAAATTGATACCATTCATATCAATGAACAAATTAAAAAATATTGCAGGCCAATTTTTCTAGTTCACAAGAATTTCTCGATCCCGAAAACCACGAAATACTGGGTCTGGTCCCCGATGTTGGAGCTAACCCACTCCGACGGAGAGTTACATGGCGAGAGAAGTTCTGCCGAAACCGAGCCAACCAGCCACATGCCGAGTTCAATTTGGCGATTCCGGTGAAGCAGTGCGTTCGATTCGCTGGTGCCCAGATGTCTCGCGTCTGGTGATGTCCCGTCGCGGTCTACTCAGTCTAGACCCCGACTGTGAATCTAGCTTACGCCGACGGAAAGCTCACCGCCGGAAGAGGCTTTCCCGATTTCGATTCTTCTTTGGTTTTCGCTATATTTCTATCGGGCCAACCGGTAGTCGCCACTCTGTCGACCGAGTTTCACGTGTTTGCATCGCTTGTCATTCTGTAGATGACATTATCCGGGTTGACGTCCGGTCCTCCCGTTTCAAGGATCTCCTTACGCGTCGCTTCGAACCTCGGACATTCGAAGACCACATGTTCCGGTGTCTCCTCGACGTTCTCACACTCCGGGCACAACGGTAACGTTGCGTGCCCGAACCGATGAAGATACTTCCTGAAGTAGCCGTGGCCCGACAAGAGCTGTGTCAGGTGGAAGTTCATCTCTCCCTGCTTTCTATTGACCCACGTCGACAGCTTTGAGATGAGCTAGTAGGCCCACGTTCCTTTCTCCGTATTGTCCCATTCCTGCTGCTGCGTTACCTTCGAATTGATTCTCACCATCTTTCTCACGTTTCTGGTGTTTCTCCGATTGTAGTACGCGATATCATCCGTCAAGGTGATGCAGATGAGGATCGTCCCGACGATAACGCATACTGTCTCCGAAGATATTGTTCTTTACGTGCTCGCGACTTGTGCGGCCATCAGCCGGAACGTACTGTCCATATTTTCGCGGTTCCTCTTAGTTTTCAGCGCCGAACCCCAGGCGGGAACCCGATGATGAAACACTAGATAGCAGACGTCACATTCTGCTTCTCGGACCGCCGACGTTCGGTATGTCGACGTGGTTGTTGAAGTTCAACCGGTGGTCGATTGTCACTCCCAATTGCTTCAGTGTCCGCTTCGATGCAAATACGTGCCCTCCGACGTCGATCTGCATACTCTGAACCGCTTTGCAGTTGTTGACCAACAACACCTCCGACTTGAGATAAGCTATCTGCACCTTCACCTCATTCGTCCAGTTTTCGATCGCGTCTATTGTCTCCGTCACAGACACCTCCACTTCTTCAAGTATTTCACCCATCACCGTTAGTGGCACATTGTCCGCGAAACCCACTATTTTCTCTTTCCTGGGCAGCCGCAGTCTCAAGAACCCATCGTACATCCTATTCCAAAGAGTTAGACCGAGAGTAGAGCCCTAAGGAACTATTCCATCCGAACCGGTGGCTTTCTTTGATATCAGGCGCTTCGACTCACAACTCGGTACGTGTCGCCCCAGGGATTGGTGTCTACTTTTCTGCACAGCTTTTTGTGGCAATCTGTCTTGCTAAGCTTGATATCCCGTTTTAAAGTGGCCCTAGCTTTCCGAAACGCTGTCTTGCGCTCCTCTCTATCTGGCTCCGATATTTTTATCTGTGCCCGCCTTCTGAATCTGAGACCAGCAGCGTGTAGCGTACTGAGCGTCTCGTTCCACTAGTAAGACGCCATCTATTCCGTGGCCCCAGTTTTCGCGGCATTGTGGCGTCACAAGCCATCACAATCCTTCTTGTTAGATCAGCCGCATCCACATTATTGTTCCCGTCGTCCGGCTGAAATGACTCAACGAAGAGGTCTATGTTGAAAGCTTTCGTCTTCCACTTTGGGGCCATGCATAAATGACGTAGCATTTTGGGGGGTAGGGAGGGTATACCAAATTTGTGACGAAGTGTGACGAGGGGGAGGGTAGGGTCAGAAGTTGTGCGACGTAGCATTAAGTTTAAAACCCATTGTTTAGAGAAAACAATTTAATGATCCTCCATTCCCAAGAGAAAAGAATTTAAATTCAAACAAGTTACTTTTGATGCGGTTTTTCCGGTAAATTTTACGATTGGCGGAATTACAAGTTCACAAAAATACGAAAAGATTTTATATGCGGATTTAAATTCCTACATTAATTAGTTAATGTTGCTAACTAGTAGACTTAGTTTGGAAGCTGAAATAAATTTTCGCTTCGGATTCAACCAAACAAAATTTAGTAATTTAGATGAACGTATGCTTCTTAGAATCATTGGTAGCTGCAGGATTGTGAACTGAGAGAACTTCTCTTTATGCTCCCCTTGACATATAAAATTCAAAACAAAACTATCAACACTATATTTGTGATGAAATGGGCTTATTTTGCTCGCAATTTGCTGTTATAATGAAAATGTTGGTAAAAGTCGTCAAACATTTTGAATGTATTTAAAATAATTGAAAAACATGTAATTTTTTTTCATCACCCGGGCGCTTTGCATGGGTCGAGGGGGAGGGGGTAGGTAAATGCTACGTTATTTACGAGAGGGAGGTTAGAATTTTGTGAGCAAATGCTACGAGGGGGGAGGGAGGGGTCAAAAATCGCCGAAAAAAGCTACGTCATTTGTGTACGGCCCCTTTCATCCTTCTCTGTGCTGCAGCAGAGCTTCGTTTTATCTGGGTTATCTCCATTACGCATGCACTTCGGCAGTGTAGTCTCTCGCAGGATGGCCCGTTTTCCCTCATTTGCAGCACATCCTGGATCCAACCGGGCTTTTGCCGGCCCCTGTAAAATGTACTTTACGAATTTCTCCATTTATTTATTCACTCGAGGGACGGCTCTCAATGGACATCTTTGCCTTCCAACTCTGACTTTGCCTACCTCCAGGCCCTGCAACAGCAATTACCTGTAAACGAATCATCATTGACTGAGCTCCTCAATACCCTTTCTTTAACCGGATCATCACGGGGGCCTCGCCGAGATTGCACTGCTGCTTCAGTACACATCTCAACTCATCTTCTGTAGTGATCTCATCCAGGCTTTAATTTTTGCCTCTTCACCCAGAAATTTGGCAATAATCTCGTGCATAGTCGAGCTGTTAATGGTGGGATCCTCCTTCAACCCGAAGAGTATTGCACCTTTTTGTGTATGCATAGTTCTTACCACATTTTCCGCCGCTTCCGCAGCTCCGTATCCTCTCTGACCTTTTGAGGAGCGCTGCATACGTCATCGCGTCATTGACTTTGATGAGCTCCGTTTCTCCATTTGGCGCCATCTGACGAGCTGGAGGCTTTCTTTCCTATTCTGCCAAACTTTTCTTTCTTTATTCCGCTTTTGCTGTTTCCCGAGTTTCTCCTTCCGACCTACAACGGTACTACAGCGTTCTTCCGGTTGAGTGGTTTCTTTCTCTTCTGCATTAAGAGCGTCCTTGCGTTGCTGCCTCTTGGGCATATCTGGTCTTCCGGCTCCTGACGAGTTACTTTCACTCTTTGGAGGCAGGGAAACTGGCGTGTTCTCCACTGCCTTCCAACTAGTCCCTGTCCTGTCCGTTTGCGTTTGCTATGGCCAATGAACTGTAATCAGGATGTCACTAGTGTCCATCCAGTTGGGATTGGATGCTTTTATTGCTAAGATAAGATCTATGATTACTGGAATCTTTGGATCTTAGCAGATGCGGCATACGTTTGTCATTTAAACTCATAAAAGTTTATCAAAGATGGCTAAACCGATTTACACAAACTTTGTTTCAAATAAATGGTATAATATTCCCATAAGCTTCTATTGAATTTTTATTTGATCCGACATCCGGTTACGGGTTGAAGACTGCGGTCACACAGCAAATCCCATGTAAACTGGTAACACCATGAAGTCCGAATGATGTAATACATATTAAACTGTGTGCAACATTACTTGGATTTGCGTGTCCAGATCACTAATGACCAATCAAAGTAGCATTGACCACATCGGCCACCTATGAGAATTATTGATGCCCCTGGCGAACTTACCAAGTACCTAAGCTAATATCACACCTATTTCCCAACGAATTCCTGAACGATTTTTTCATACTTGATTTCAAATGAAAGACACAGCAATCTTATTCACTGCTATTGAATTTCATTCGGTTCTGGCTTTTGGTTCCGGAGTTACAGCTTGGTTAGTGAGGTCACACTGGAATTTATCATGTAAACCGTTACAATCGTAATACATCAGAGGCTGAAAATCTATCGAAATGGTCATCCAATTACTTCAATCCGCAGGTGTAGATCACTGATTGCCGATCAAACATTCTTAGAATATATGGTCGGTGTTAAGTCAGACCGGACTAAGTGACAAAATATTGATTTCGAGAAAAACGAGTTTAAAGTTTGAATCGCAGCATCCTTTCCATTATAAATGGAAATTAATTTTTGCCATAATTCTTGTTTATTGCTACATATTTCAAATCTGGCAAAAGTCGAATGGAGCTGACGAAATTCTCTACCCATTGCTATCATTATCTCATTTTTTGGTGATTTGCGACTTAGTCCGGTCTGACTTAACACCGACCATATTGTCCACTATCGTCAATTTGGGAAGCCCCAGCTTGCTGGCATATTCCACAATTAAAGTCTTTTCGATTCTTCGGTGATGACTGAACTGATTTTGTCAAACCAAGTCTCAATTGGAGATATAATATGCAGTTGGGTGTTGCATCGCACATGTAGGGTAGTGAGCCTGTTTTGGGACTATTAGGGAGAGAGCCGCACTATTCTTCGAACAACTTTTAAATGAAGCTATCTTATCTACAACCTTTCGCAGAATAAAGAATCAGTGTACTGTTTCATAATCATCTGTATAGTGCTTTTTCGAACAAATGTCTCTATTTTCAGCATGAATGAAAATCAATGTTCTATTCTCACCTCAACGATCGAATTATGGTCTCCTGAGCATGCCAATCTGAAATCATGATTGAAGATCAATTTCTTATATTCCATTTGCGCCGATTCTAGGTGGGTGTCCATATCGTGGACGCGAACGCATGATTTGCAAAACAAATCATTCCACTTTTCCAACCGATCAAAGCAAACGCAAACATCACGAATACGTCAGAACCTCATCAGCTGTTAGAAGAAGAGCGCCCACTCGTAAAAAATAATCATGCGAAGGGTAACAACTGTTCACAGCAGTAATGAATAGTTTCACGTCGAACATTGCAAGCCGAATTTTATGTCCAGGTGAAAAAAACATCTCTGCAATCAGCAATCAGTTGAAATAATTGATAATTTATACCTGTAATTGTAGCACAATATATTTTCAAGTTTATGTATTAGTTTGGCATCACTGCTGATTATTCCTTATGTGTTGTATGCAAAAGTTTGTTTTGATTGGGGTAGTGTATCGGAAAAAATATGGCGATAATGGTTACCACTGTATGTCTGAATAATCTATTATAAGACTAGGCCTACAAGCGTTAATGGATGCTTTTAAAGTTTATCAATCATAAATGGCTGCTCCAGATAAAATAGAGGTAAGTATCAGTGCAATGTTTAATATGGTAATTATCTGCTCGTAGCACATAGTTTTGCTAAGCGTCCTGTTTCAGTTCACTATATAAATGACTAGCTAGTACCCATCGCGCATTGCTGCGACTTTTAACGAAATAGGAGGAAAACACAATTTTGTTCTCCACGCTCAGTCTCGTAAAACCCGTGTGGTCTCGTTACCAGATAGAATACGAATAAGGTTTTCATTTACCGATATGTTGCAACTCACACAGACATGAATTGCCTATAACAGGGTGATTAAGATCAAGGTGCATCTAGAGAAGGTAGTTCATTTTGGACTGTTAGAATCTTGGTTACGACACTTTATTCACTTTCTATTTTTTTTAAATTTTATTTTATTTTTTTTTTAATGTTAAGTGAATTCAGCATTCCTTTAGAAGTAAATTAGTTTAAAGTTAGTGTTATTATTAGCATTTTCGTTAATTTTCCTAAAATAGTAAATAATAAGGATAACCATTATTACCATGTAAATAATGCATCTCAACAAGTTCTACAATTCTTTCTTTGACTCCATACAATTACCTCTTTTTGTTTCGATGCAAAATCATTTTTATCACATCGTTTCATATGCAAAAACAACGATTTCGAACCCCCCCATTTGTGGTGAGATCATACTGTGTTAACTATAAAATAGCAGCGAAATGAAAAGAGATATGGACAAAGTGTCAAATAACAAGTTATAGAGAATGTTAAGGGGAATGAGCAATAGTAACGATTAATTTTGTAGATTATTAATTAGAATAGTTACAAAACTCCTCGAAAAACGCTAATTATGAGCAATAGTAAAAAGTCATTTAGTACCCTTAACTAAGAGATATTCGTGCATACATCGATAGAAAATTTTCTCAGCTTTCAAATGAAACCTTGTAAATAACGATATAGAGTATATTTTTTAGACTATAATCTTTTAAACACTTGCAAGTCAATCACAGGAAAAGTTTAGCAATGAAATTACTAAAAAATGAGAAAAGATAGGAATATGATATTTAAGAACAAATTATGAATCGTCCTAAAACCCTAGTTTTGAATAATAGATAGTGCTATAATCATAATTCATTGTTTTGAAAAAAATAACGCCTCAAAACACTAACTTTTAACTACTTTACAATTTAGAGGTAATTAAAACTAATTAACTGAATGATATGAGGACACCATTCAATAGGAAAATTTCTCACCTTTCGAATGGAACTAAAAGATTTAAAATACAAAGTAGACTTTTTGAGTTAGAGGTATTTTAAGACAAATAGATTTTTTACACAAAAAGTTCAATAACTCTGTAACGGTTGAGATTTGATAAATATACACATATATATATATATATATATATATATATATATATATATATATATATATATATATATATATATATATATATATATATATATATATATATATATATATATATATATATATATATATATATATATATATATATATATATATATATATATATATATATATATATATATATATATATATATATATATATATATATATATATATATATTATAATTAGATGAGAATTAGTAGATATCTCAAGATGGTCATTTTATTTTTATTAAAAGTTGGGTTTAGATCTAGGGGCAGATGACTCTAGGAATGTATAATACATTTGCATCAAATTTAAAAAAATCCATTTCATTTCCATTTTCGGATCAACGCAGAAAAGTTTGTTCAACAAACGTCTTACGCTGATCCATTTTGTTCGTCGTTTTGTTGAAACTAGGGCAAGTTTTTTAGGATTTTGACATCTTACACGCAACGCAAAATTCATTGCACGCAACGCAAACTACATTATGGATTTGTATTGTAATGCAAAGAAATGCATTGAATTTCGCTAATTTTTGAAAATGCATCACAAGTGATCTGCCCCTAGGTTTAGTGGGTAGTTCTAAATAATTATGTGCACAACAAACAAAGAATACAACTTGAGCTTTTTTTGCACACCTGCTTTAACCAAATAGATAATGTCATTATCACATATGCTTGGTTTGAAACCAAGCGGTGCTGAATAGACTCACAATAGGTGCTACTGTCATAATAGGCACATTACCCTAGCTTTCGCATTTCGTTCTGTTGGTTACACGAACGACGAATTATTTACCACTGTAGCTATTCAGTACTTCAGGACGAGACAAAGTTAAATCATCCTGTAAATTCATGCGCCATTTTATTTTACGTGAATCAAATATATTATACATACACTCTAAAAGACTCAAATTAGTGAAAATGAATATACGACAAATGTAGGTTCAAATCCCCAGTTAAACTCATCCCGGAACCGGATCGGATTTCTGAATGGACTTAGTATGGTTTCCAACTCAAATGCAACAACCGATTCCGACTCAATCGGTTTCAGAATCGGTTGTTGCATTTGAGCTGGAATCCATACTGGTTCCATTCAGGATTCCGAACCAAATTCCGAATGGTTTGACCGGGACTTTGCACACACCCTATCTACAAAAAAATTATTAACTTTATTTACACTGAGTCGGAAATTAGACGGATGTAATAGAAATATAACCGGCACCCCTGATAAATGCATTAGTAGCTATGTAGTCCGCCTTTAGGCGTTTAGCAAGCATATTGCATTGCAGTCTGACAATTGCGTCCAACGAACGCTTTCGAGTTGCATACAATCGAATTGCGTACAATTGAATTACATAGCTAGGGAAAAGATGGTAAAAACGGACACCTGAAGGTTAAATTACACATTCTTCTTAAATACATATATAATCCAATAGCAATATAGTATCGCGATTATAGAGAAACTTGGCATTTTTGAATGGTAACGTTATTTAACAACCTATTCGAGAAATGGTAGAAGTGGCTCTGATATTACTGGAATTGTCAATATGATTATCCGTAGCGTTAGATTATTATTTCGTAAACGACTAGACGAAACGCCAGGGAATAGTTTTTTAAGGAACAAATACCATTGCGATGATCGTACAAAAATGATTCCTAAACAAGCGGCAGCAAAATGCTTCATAGAAAGGAATATTTTAAATATTATTTCTAAGACCAACTTTATACAAAAATCATGCTATTTGTTAGAAACAAGAACAACTTACTTATTGAAGATTATTCTAAACGTCATTGCAAATCATTGTACCCATAAAGAACATTACGCCTTTTCATAAATAATTCACGTTTCTCCATAACAATCAAAAGATTTCAATTATATGGTAAAAAGGCAAAAAAAATATTGAACGAAAATAACTTTGACCCATAAAATGCATTATGCACATGAATAATGTACAAATGTTATTCTCTAACTCGAGTGTGGTTTTTTTGATAATCTCGATGGTGAAACAATCCACAACGAGCCCTCCCGTACTCAGCAGACCAGCACCATTTTCAATTACCGATCTATTTACTTTCGCAACAATAATCAGCACATTGTTGATAGAACCAAAATTGCTATGCCCATTCAAATGACATAAGCAAAAACAAAAAACGGAATCCCAAAACACAATAATGTAAATGCTTAGTTCCATTCATGTTTTCACTCTTCACCACAATTGCGGCACTGTTATTACCGCAGTCGTAAAACCGCGAGAGACATGTTCAGTGATATTTTGTCGCACCGAGAGGTTCCTCACCTTTTCAAGACACTGGAGATAAGTGTTTTGCGAACTATCACGCTTTTCTGGCTCCTTCTTGTACTAGACAACAATCCCCGTGCCAAGGCCACGGCAAACGAAACCGTCGATTGTTCCCGACCTCCTCTGAACGTGGTGAGTGATGTCACATCGGGTCTGTCTTGCTTCGACGCACTTTAGGCTTTTTTGTGCCGGTGGAGGCTTCTCTTTTGGAACTCTAAATTGGCAAATTAACAAAATTCTATTTTTGCTTCTCTCATACAAGAAAGACTATTAAATCACTCCGAATAAATTGATTTCATTCTTCGTATCGTTAGCACCCCAAGGACTGCTGTAAGATGCCACCGCTGATCGATGAAGCTCTGTTGCTACGATGTAAGCAAGTCCACGGAGGAGAGGAACTAATACGAGGAGTGATTCATGAAAAAGGCAATGTACACATAACCAGAATGGAACCTCTTATGAGTGGTGTAATTAGTTAACTGTTTTACTTTCTCAGTGTTTTATGGAATGTGCAATGAATGCTACTGGAACCATGGTCA
Organism: Topomyia yanbarensis; assembly: GCF_030247195.1. Classification (NCBI taxonomy): domain Eukaryota; kingdom Metazoa; phylum Arthropoda; class Insecta; order Diptera; family Culicidae; genus Topomyia; species Topomyia yanbarensis. Next base: position 331,036,327 of record NC_080672.1, on the reverse strand, counting down.
ATGGTGTTTTGGATCAGACGAAGATTCTGCAGTTGATTAGTGGTAGTCGAACTAGCAGTAATCAAGCGTTAACACAGCTGTTCTTAGCGGCATCTGTCGTATGCTTCCGAAGTGCTCCAATACAGAGGCAGGCTCATAACAACAGTAACAGTAAACACTGCAGTAGTACAGCAGCTAATTTTATTGGCTGCGTCAACATGGAAATATTTAAGGTTAGTTGACACAAAGATTTAGGGGAACCAAAGACGGACTACTTAAGGTTAAACAGTAAATTCGTACTATTGATTGATGCATTGCTTGCAAATTTCAAGCAAACCGTGATTTGAGATCATATTCCATCAATATAGTAACTGATACTAAAATATTTCAAACAGAAAGATGTTTAAACAAGATATACACTGAAGTCTTTTTATGCGGTTTTTTATGCGACTTTTTTATGCGGATTTTCCAAGTTGTGCGGTTTTTTATGCGGATTTTCGATGTTATGCTGTTTTTTATGCGATTCTTTTTATGCAGCTTCCTTTTAATTTTTAGGGCATCATCTGAAGCGAATTTTATCAAAAGATAGATCCTCATTAATGCACATGCTCAAACAAAAGACATAAAATGTTGATATTTTTATTTTAGATTATTAACTACTAGTCTTTGGGTTAAGGATATAGGGAGCATTCATGATATCAGTGAAAATAAAAACAGAAAGTGACTGAAAACCTTTTTACCTTTTTCATAATAAAGGTTATGTAATCGATTGGAATTTAGACTTTTTAACCGAAGCCTGCAGGGCCGAATCTCTTATATCATTCGACTCAGTACGGCGAAATCGGAAAAAAGTCTCTATTTGTGTGTGCGTTTGTGTGTGTGTATGTATGCATGTAGGTATATATGTGTCAAATAATCTTACTCATTTGTCTCAGAGATGGTTGGTACGATTTTAACAAAGTTACACTCAAATGAAAGGTGTAATATCGTCATAGGTTGCTATTAAATTTTATTTGAATCGGTCTTCTGGTCCTGGAGTTACGGGTTGAAGAGTGCGGTCACTTAGCAAATTCCCATATAAACTGGCACCACCAATATAAATTAATATGTGAGCAACATTAATTGGGTTTGGGTGTCCAGGTGATTGATGACCCATCGAAGTCGCTTTGACCACATTAGCCACCTATGACAGTTCTTGATGCCCCCAGGGAACTTGCCCAGTCCCTAAGTTGATACCACATCTATTTCTCAACGAATTGTTTACCGATTCTCACAAATGAAAGGCATATTATCCCTGTAGACTGCTACAAAATTTCGTGCAGATTAAATCGTCCAGTCACATAAGAAGTTCCCATATAAGCCGGAACAAAAAAAAATTATTTGAAAGGAGAGACCCCATGAAATTTTAGAGATCGACTTTGTATTTTCTATGCCAAATGTCTTTAAAATGCATGTAACGGTACTCGTTTAAAAATAAAAGTAGTATGGTCATACCAACAACCAATACTATTTCAAAGTTATGCGTTTTTTTATGCGGATTTTCAAAGTTATGCAGTTTTTACGCGGTTTTTTTATGCAGTGCGTATCCCCCACATAAAAAAAACTTCAGTGTATAGGTGATTTGTAGGAATTGAATCATCTTAGTAACTAACTGCGGTAACAATATGCAATTCCAATGTCTAGTGCCGAAGGAGGTACACGCAACCATAAAATAAGCTACAGAATAAGTTCTTTTAACTTAAATTTAAGTACTTTTGAGCTGTGCGTCGCTTTCGCACTTATTAGTGTTGTCAAAAACAAAACGAGAAATTCGACTCTTGGGGTATACTCAAAATTAGGTAAATTCAACTTAAATTTAAGTAAATTAAGTCAACTCAAGGTTGAGTTATTAGTTTTGCCGTAGTTAAATGGAAACTACCTTCAGCACGGTTTACCTAATTTTACCTTCCTGCACGATACACGATATTGAGTCAAAAGTACTCAAAAGTTCGGTGGCATATAGAATCGTGTAGCACTGTATAATGCCAAAAAGGGTCAATGTCTAGTGCCGAAGGAGGTAGAATCGTGTAGCACTGTATAATGCCAAAAACGGTCTTCTCGGTTCAGACGGTGCCTGTGGTTGAGTGATAAGCGCGACTATTTTTCAACTCTTTCTTCGGATAGAAAGCAAAGCCCATGTATCGATGTCTACCGTCCAGTGCCGCTTGGTTGAATCTCTGACTGAAACATAGACTCATTTTGGGTTTTTGATGTCTTAGGAAGCATCAAAAATGTTCGTTTCTAAGATTCTCGTAACCTGGAGCTTCGGTTTTTCAATATATATTCCCTGAGTTATTTTATTCGAAGACATATGAACTTAGAAGAGGAAATGGTTTTCTTTTTTTGTAAACGTCTAGGCACAGCAGAAGGTGTTCATTCTAAAGCTCTTCAGATTTTCAGTCATTAGTAAACAAGAAAATTAGTAGTAGTCGGTGATCTTAGAATTTCTACGAAAGAGCGCTCCACGTTCTTTAAAGGAACGCTTTCAGTTTTCTACGAATAATTTGTACGCGGGACATGTCAAGAGATCACGCGAAGTTTTCTCACAGTAAGAAGCATTCTTACGATTCTTTCCGCATTTGCCACACCGTGCCGTATGGCTACAATGAGTAACTGCAGTGGTAGTTTACGACCCGCGGCACAACTAGGTGAATGGGTAGATGAACCTTGTTTAAAAAGACACAGTTTGAGAGAGCTAACTCGGGGAAGATCACCCGAAAGAAGTCGATGAAGAATGAGATAATTTTATATCCTTTTCCTATGGGGTCTTTGAAAGTCTTAATCGCATATTTGAACAGTTCTTCACAGTTTATTTCGCTTCGGTGACCACGCCATCTATTTCCATTACCATGCTGGCACGTAAGCACGATACTCCTGCGTAAAAAGCTTACAGAAAGCAATCTTGTTTTCCTACTCAAGGTCATTCGCAGACACTCTTAATTCACTGCCCGTTATATGTTTGGAATCGCTTCAACAAGTATTGCAACACCCACCGAAAGTTTAATATCACCCAAAATATCGTGTTATTTTTTTAAGTAGTACGCTTTGGTATTTCTAGCAGGAAGATTTATTGAGCAATTATCTTATAAACGGTCAAAATCATACTAAATTTTGGTGCGTGGTTCCATGTTAAAGACTTATATTTTTTTATTATGAAGGAATATTTATTATTTTGAAGGCTTATTTATTATTAATACCAATACGGAATAAGTTGGGTTTTATTTTATTTGAGAAATAATTGGACACGGTGCATGTAAAAAAATTCTTTGAGAGATATCATTTGGGAGATATAACCGCACAAAGTCGACATGTTATTTTCCGGTGGTTTTCCGAATCGCAAGTGAACGGCTTGATAGATTTTCATATTTATAACAAATTAAAGACAATTTCAAGTTCTTCAAAGAAAATTTAAAAAGTAATTTTACTTATAATTTTCGGCTAACAAAAAAATAATAATCAATTCTTCAGTGCCAAAATTATTTTTAAAAAAACAATCATTTTTAAGGGTTCACATTGAAGGGATTGAAATTAGCTAATATCATTCAAATCACCAAGCCATTCTCTTGCAATCCGAGACGTCAACTGAAAGAAAAAACATGTTGACTTTGCATATTAATATCTCTCAAATGAACGAACACACTTTTAGCAAAACAAAAGTTTTTAACATGTTCAATAAAGTCTTTAAAATAAAAAAGCCTTTAACATGTACACTTATTTTGAACCACACGTAAATATTAAATATGCCATAAGCAAATTTGAATTAATATTAAGCTGGCAGGAAATATTTACCTTTGCAAATTTCTTCATATAAATAACATATTTTGCACCTAGTTACAATAACGAAAAGCTTTATGATGGTTAGTCTCACAGAAGGGACACCACAATTTTTTGACGTAGGACTTTGTTTTTGATATGGGGATGCACTTTGCAAATTCTACAAAAATGGTACGTGACAAAAAGTTGTCCAATGCCATCTCACGAAAAAATTTCAAATTTTTTGCGCATATCGCCCCGAAACACTTCTAAGAATAGATTCCAATAGATAAACCCAAATATTTTTGATATCATGGCATTAAAAAAAATAGTTAGTAGTAACAGAGGCGATTGGATTTGACTGAAAAAGTCCAAAACAACACAGTAATAACAATTGCTACAGAATCGATTTCAAACTAATTTTCACATAACGTTAATGAATCACTTTATATTATTTTTCAGATCTGCTTGGATGAGTACTGGACCAGCAGCCACAGTTGCAACACACTGCGGAAGTTCATACATACCTGTCCCGTACCAACATAACACAGAATAAAACAATTCCACAAACATGTTTATTTGCAACTCATTCTAAGTCAGTTTACACTTTTAAGTAGAAAAATTACGCTAATTGGTTATGTACACAATAAACCTGGCGAATCTCGTACTACGGTAAGTACCGGTAGCCAATATAAAAGTACACCTGTACACATCGCAACTTGATCGATCAGTTTACGCGCTGGTCCGCTGTCATTCGCGTGGTGTCATCTTGAACTTGAGTGCACCTTCCGGGGCGTACATAAATGTAACAACGTACTTTAACGGATCGTGGTGGTACTCGAGCTTATAGGAACGGAGCAACTTAGCCAATAGAATTTGCATTTCCAAATCGGCAAAGCGACGTCCTAGGCACATTCGAGCCCCGTAACCGTAGGGTAGTGTGGCAAAGGGATGCAGATTGTCGCCGGTTCCACCCTGGCTAGGCTTGAGCCATCGTTCCGGTTTGAAGCTTTGCGCGTCAGTTACGTACTCCTCCATCGTACCGGTGACAAGATTTGGGAAGACGCATTGGACCTAAAAGATTGATTCAATATTATATGTCGTTTTATTTTTATTAGCGATTTCGAATAATTTCAGACCCCTTTTGGAATTCGATAACCACAGATGACCGTATCCTCCTGTAGTGTTCGCCCATTACCAATCACGGTGCTGTAAACTCGTAGGACTTCCTTGATAAATGCTTTTAGGTAATGAGCCTGATCTAGCAGTTGAATCGTCAGGGGAGTTTTCGGATCCGGCATAATTCGTTTCAGTTCTTCATATACTTTCTGCTGCTCCGCTGGTCGTGTTGCCAGCTGATACAGGATTGAGCAAACCGCCATCGATATAGTGTCGATTCCGACCAGGATCAAATCAAGCGCCATGATGACGGCCAGTTTTTCGTTGTTACCACTTTTGATGACACGCTCCAGAAGCGAGGGCTCGCCATCCAGGGCACGACCTTCGTTCAGTTTCATACGGGTGGTGGCATTTTTTATGTATTTCATGCAAACTCTGAATGGGAAAAAATGTCACATCTTTCGTTGTTCTTTTTGACTACAAGGGTACTCACTTTACAAAATAATCCATATTATTAACGTATCTAGTCCACAGCGGTGTTGGAAAATACCTCCAATACGGTGCCTTCAATTCTAATGTGGCAACGTTTCTGAGGGCATATTTAGCTGCATTGATAATCTGCTGGGGTTCCGACTTCGGGTCCAGATTCGGTTCTAGGCACCCCAAACGGGCATCCAATGCAACCAGGCCAATGCATTCAAGGGACCATTTGTGAATCTCATTATCAAAATCATCGGGCAGTTCCTGGTTTTCGTCCAACATTTGATTACAGCGATTGATGAACTCTTCGGTTACCTGTTCCAGTGGGGACACGTATCGACGAACGGTAGACAGCTGCAGAACTGGTTTCTGCACCCGGGAGCGAAACTCTCGCCATGGTTCTCCGTGACTGCAAGTGGAAATAATTAAATGTTAATCGGGTTGACTAAATTCTGAGAAATTGGCACTAGGTCAGGGCCAGGGGATTTTGAGCGACCGAACATAGAATGAAAATAAACTCAATCTAAAGTCAATATTTCAAAAAACCTGGAATCACACATTGCAGACTATCCCGGGTGATTAGGAAATTCAAAGAGGATTAGACAACTAAGTGGCACGGTAGGAAACGGGATACTGTATTACCAGGCTGGTAATGCACCTGTTCAAACGTCAATTTTGAAACGTTTCGGATAACACGTATACAAAGTTCGGAAGGCACCAAACAGGAGCGGCAACCAGAACACAAAAAATGTACAGGATGTAAGAAGTAGATGTCGCAATTTGCTACAAAACCCTTGTTTGCAAGTGATCCGTGAATGTGTAAATATTCAATACTCTTCAACAGTTTTTACCTGTTCAATAAAAGGGGCCTCTTTGCTCAGTACTGCCCGAGGGCCCCAAGTGGCCTTAAGACGGCCCTGGTAATATCTAATATGTAACCTCCATTCGACTCTAGTACAAGCGTAATTTTGAAGGGCAACTGGGCAGTTTTTCATAAATCATTACAGATCATCTATTCATTGTATTGCGCCTGTCGGTATGTTTGCTTATGGAACTCGGCCCTGACCAATAAATTGTTTTCGGAAGACTACATAATATAATTTGTTCTAAAAAAACTGAAAACTTAATGAAATATTGAATGTTTCTTAGCGGGGTCAATTTTGAATCGAAGCCAACAGAAACTAAAAATCCTAAAATATGCTACCCGATACAGATAAGCTGTGATATATGTTAGAAATGATTATTTTGAATGTGATTTTTGCTTTTCTTATTTGTATCGTGTGATGTAACAATGGATAGTATAAATTTAAGGAATCGGGGGGTTAAGAACATTTATTTTTTTTAAATATGTTGATGATTAATTTTTAAGAATTTTTTCAATGAATAGTTCTAATCAGATATCTCACTTTTAGGAGATTAAATTATTTGGCAATCAGTATCAGGACTTCTTACGTCAATATTTGAAGACACCATTTACACAATTTAGCTAGTTTCGCATTGATAAAAAGGTGTCTTGAAATCCGTATGTTTCACTTTAAATTTTTCGTAATGTTTTTTGCTCGGGGTTCTTATGTGAACAATGTTACAATGTTTCATTGTTCTAAGGACAATTTGAACTCAATATGGTTTGCTGTAGTTTTTAATTGTTTTGAAAATTACGAGTTTTAGCACGATTGAAAGGCATTCCTTTCAAAGACACAGATGATGATTATGGCTTTCATTGGTTTAGTTTTCGATGAAAATACACTGAAGACAAAAAATTCAGTTTGGACAAGGAAAAGTTTTTTTCAAATAACTTTTTTTCCTCAAAAGTGCTCAACTTAAATTTTTGACGATAGGTAAGAAACATAATTATCTATCTTGGAACAAAATTTCATCCAAATCAAAAATGGTTTTTTTTGTAAATCGACTTTAAATTTTTAAAATCGATTTTTTTTTCAGTGTAGGAGTCAATGAAGAATTTTTTTCAATATTTTTATTCGAAAATTTGACTAATTTTGTGAAAACCGCTCCTACAACATTTTTTGTAGGATTTGTCATTTTTAGACTATAGTCATTTGAAAAAAATTGGGAAAAAAAGTTTGGCCCTTTTCAAAAGACAGTCTAGATCATTTTTAGAAAAACAAAATATGCAAAGTGGCTTTTTGTGACAAAGTCTTCATGTACAGAAAGTTTCATTAGAATCTGAGAGGGTGCTGTCAACTCTGAATCAGAGTTAAAAATAATCGAAGCTCTTTTTTGACGGCTGAAAATGAACCTGATGCGACTCGCGGTGAACAGAAATCATTCAGTTGAATATCATACAATATATTCATTTCACTAATTATCTTCAAAAATGTTTTCAAATACCGGTAAAGCATATGAAACAACAATCATCATCGCTCACATTGTGCCAGGATCTACTTTGATGCGTTTGATTCGTTACTGTGCGGTCGCTTCGTGTAATAATCGGAGACGAATGAAAATCTGCATGGATAAATGGGCGGTTTGTTCGTTTGACGTTTTCAGCTGCGTCATTGAATATTGAAAATTAATGCGGCTGAATATGATCAATTTTCATTCAATGAATTTGAATATTTTTGGCTCTGCTCTGAATACGATTTAGCGCGAAATTCGTCAGTAGTCTTATAGAGCAAATATATTGTAGGCAATACGCAATAGTTGAAATTTTAAAGCGGACACGGTTTTCTTTCTTAAATGTTTGCAAAACTAAGGATGTCCTATCCAAAAACAATTTTTTTGTGAATAATTTGTAAACTATTTTAATACTAAACTTTTCGGAAAAAATTCAGAGACGTTCTTTTTTGTTTTATTAACTTGAGTTCTCCGAGAGGTTGATACATATTCGTGAAGTAATTTTAAAAAAAATTGTGTGATCAGAAATGATGTATTTATTATATCCTCAAGCAAATGTCGGTCAAATATTAATTAGCGCAAAAATGGTTTGTTAACATTTTGAGAGCAAGAAAGGTATAGAATACTAACCTATTTTACGCTAAGAAAATAATACGTAGGCTCATAACAGACTACAGAAATATTTCTTATTCGGACCTGTGAAAGATGAAATTTCAGTAAAATTTTTCGACGCCCTAGAAATCGTGAGATATTTGATCAATTTAGGTAGCTAACGGAGATCGATGATTAACGCCATTTTGAAATCCAAGTTGGCCATTTCCGGCTACCAAAAAGTAGTAAAAACTTTCATCAATATGGGAGTCATATGATAGGGGGTGGTCAGTCGACATCAGAAATTAATCATAAACACCATTTTGATATCCAAGACGGCGACATCTTGTTACCAGAAAATAGAAAGAAGAAGCATCAATATGAGTTTCATTTGAAAGGGGTGGTCAGCAGATACCAGAAATTCATTATTAACGTCATTTTGAAACTCATTATGGCGACTTCTGTTACCACAAACAACTGAAAACTATCATCAATATGGGTGTTATTTAAAAGGGGGTAGTCAGTAGACATTGGTAAGTCATGATTAACGCCACTTTGAAACCCAAGATACCGACTTCCGGTTATCAGATGATAACCAATGAAAATAGAGATTACGATTTTGCAAGTAGTGACAGTGACGGTGAATAAATAACAAATTTGGATTATTATTTGCAGAAATCTGATATAAATAAAAATACGCATAAGTACCGTTTATGTTACTTATTCGAATCATGTTATCTATTCAAATCATATCATATCGTTGTATTGAGTAGGATCGCAACACTATTCATGTATACTACCAGGGGCGGCGAAACACTTTACGCCCGAGTGGGTAGAAAGCATAGGGTGAGGGGTCCATTAGTAAGGATTTTTTCTCTTTTCACAATGCACACGCTTACATTACATTCACATTAAATCACGTTCTTTTATGCAAATGGAATTGTGGTACATCGATGTTTTCAAATGTGTGTAGTGTGAGGTACATGCGTTGCACATCTAAATTTTTTGAAATGGTTCAAAATTTCGAGTGGGTAGTACTACCCATATTACCCACGCTTTCCGCCGGCCCTGTATACTACGGTTGCGAAATCTGTCGAAAAAGAAGGTCACGTTCCGCTACGGAATGTAGTACAGTGAAGACCCGTTTTTATCAGCCACTTGGTGAATTCTAGACTGACAAAGCTTGACAAAAGCGGACATATTTTTTTCTTTTTATTAATATACCGAAGTTGTTTGTATTTTCAGGTCCTTTAGTCCCTAGGCGTAACCTCGTAACCATTTCAGATTATTAAGTATAAAGCTCCTTTAAAAAGGTGTTAAAGTGCAAAATATTATTTTTGAATATTTTGAATATCTAAGATAAGAAAAATATAGAGTAGAGTGGGGTCAAGTAGATCAGTTTTCTTTGTCGAGCTCGTGCGTTTGTGTTTTTGCACTGATTTTGTCAAACAACCATTCGTTGGAAAGGTTATACATCTAGCAACGATTTGGTATAATTATCCTGTTTAAATATTTTTAAAATTAATCCAATAATGCGAAGGTAGTTTTTTTATATTTTTGAAACCTGGGGGTTCGGTAGGTCACTATATTCGAGGTTAAATAAGACAATGTACAAGCCTAGAAAATTGGCGGCCCAACTTTTATTGGAAGAGTATGAATACTGCAAAAATAAAAATAATAACACAAATAATTCATACAATTCATTGACATCATTGAGGTAAGAAAATGAGGAAGTGGCAAATGTGAAAAATCATCAAACTGCAGAAGGAAATGTTGAAAAACATGTTTTTTCAGTAGCTGTGTCTGGCTTTGTGCTTACGAATGACTCTTCCGGTGTATTCGTCGTCGCCAGAGTATGGAATAAAAGTTGTGCATTCCGGCTCACGTGCTTAGCTGTGCGTCGACCACGTTTGCGCATCTGAGCATACTCTTGGATTCCTTTTTTCTCTCTTCTCCGATTATGATTTTTCGATTATCTATATTGTTAACTCACGCGAAATATCTGACCCGCTTTCATTGATGACGAGCACTTTCTTTCAAACGAGCACGTAATGTTTTGAACGAATCCTTGAATTGTTTAGAGGCTGATCGAATGCTGGCACCATTTTGAAGGATGCAAGTGTGTTCTTTATGTCCTCTTCCTTTCGTTTTGGCTTCTTTCGCATGAAATTACGCACAATTTTCCTGTCATAATAACTCTAATTTACATTATAGTAGTGACCTATAATGTCTCCAAACGACTAACCTATCGTGCCCCCAAGTGTATGTTTCATGTTGATGGCCGTATTTTTTTCAAAATCAAAAATATCGAAAAACCAAAATAAAAATTCATGTTCAACAATTCAATTACCAATATCTGTTAACCACCCCCTTTTAAATGACACCCATATTGATGATGGTTTTCACTGTTTTGTGGTAACGTAGAAGCTCTGGTTTACTGACGAGAAAGCGAAAGAGAGCTTCTGTATTTGCTTTTCGGGACATCACTTGGAACAAGTGAGTTGCTTTCACATGTGTTGTGTGAACTGATTGTATTTTTTGTCTAAGTACTGCTAATTTGGGTACTAATAAATACATCGTCTAGACTAGACTAGACTCCCGGTTGATACTAGTTATTGACGAGATGAATTCGAAACACAAAAATCAAATTTAATTTAAGATAGGTCTTGTGCCCCTAATGCGCAAACTGGTTTAATCCAAGTTACCCTTTTGCATAAAATTAAATTAGTTATGGCATTTGCGTTTCGTTTTCATCTCATAGGGATTCGACACTAACTTAGTGCCTTTTAGGAGAAATTTTCATTAATCTGGCGTTGCAATACTAATTTTTTTCATATATTTCACTAAAAAAGGAAGTTGTTCGAAACGATCCCAATTTTCGCGTTTGAACCATTCACTGAGCAATGTAAAGGGTGTCTCACATCAAATTGCATCACGGAAAAAAACACTGTCGAATATAACCCATTGGCTATTTTCTCTTGAAAATTTGGGTAAAAGTAGTTTAGAGTGTATTGTTTACACTGTTATTACTATCGCCGTCAGTTTTTCGAAAATTGGAAAAATGGCGTCTTCCGAAAAGCAACGTCGCGAATTAATTTTACGCAAGCACTCTCTCATCGGGATACCGGAAAACAACTCGAAATTGTGCAGTCAACGGTGAATCGTGTGATTAAACGTTGCTGCCAAACTCAGCATCAAACAGAAGGAGAAATGCGGTCAGAATGGATGTTCTAATAGTGATCAATCAGTGATGTGGCCAAAAGATTGAATATATCCAAGTATTTTGTTCAGAAAAGGAGGGACACACAAAGTGCAGAAGACTCCAAATCGTGACAAACGGCAAAATACGGTGTGAAAGTCACGGGCTCGGAAACTGTACACCCAGATGCTGACGAAGCCTCATTGTCTCATCATGGATGATAAGACATACGACAAGACGGCAGCTTCCGGGGCATCTGTTCTTCACCGCCCAGCACAAGTTGGATGTTCCGGAGGAAGTAAGGAAGCTGAAACTTTCGACGTTTGCCAATATGATTTGGCAAGCGATCTACTCATGTGACAAACGGAATGCGCCATTCGTGACTATCGGGACTGTAAACGGGGAGATCTAACTTTAGGAGTGTCTATAGAAGCGCCTGCTTCCTCTGTTGAAGCAACACAAGGGCCCTACGGTCTTCTGGCCGGATCTAGCAGCGTGCCACTATTCATATATTGTCCTGGAGTGGTACGAAGCCAACGGGGTCACTTTCGTACCGAAGGACATGAAAACTTTCGTTCATCAAGCGGCCATTTCTTCATAGCAAAATAAAATCGATTTTGCCAGATCTGTTTTTTTAATTAAAAAAAAATCGATCTTGTCAAACATCGATCCCACAAGATCGAATTAAAAATAAGAGGATAATAAATACGAAAACTTTTCTAAGATGAACGAAATGAATTCGTGCGACCAAAGAAGTCGTTCGTAATATACACAAACGTTTATTGAAATAAAGGAATCGTTTCGTTTAGTTCACGAAAAATAATGTCGTTATCAACGATAACATTCGTGCCATGTACACTAGATAAGTAAAATGTACTAAAACATTTGTTTTTCAAGCGTCCATTTCTTTACACTACAATCTTTCTAGTCCTCAATAGAGGTGAGCAGGTTGAAATAAAATCGATTTTATCAGATCGATCCTTTTGTTTAAAAACATCGTTGTTGTCAAACATTGATCCTAAAAGATCGAATGGAAAAAAGGTACGCTAATGAATACGAAAACTTTTCTAAGATGATCGAAATTAATTCGTGCAACCAACGAAATCGTTCGTAATATACATAAACGTTTATTAAACTAAACGAAACATTTCGTTTCATTCACGAAAAATAAGATTATTATCAACGATAACATTCGTGCAGTGTACATAAAATGTGTAACATTTACGAAAACTTTCGTTCACCAAGCGGTCATTCTTGTTCATGAAATGAACAAAACCTACTATTTACAATTCACGAAAATACTTCGTTGCAGTAAAGTGGGTTTTCGTACAAAAAAGGAAGAAGTTGCAGCCAGATGTTGTACAGAACCAAATGAGTGGAGTTCAGCGTAAGGTGCGAGCGTAGGGTTATGGTATTGAAGTTGAACGAAATAAATATGCCAAAAACTTACTAATCATGGATTATATTTTATTGTCTGAAAGTATTAAAAATAATCGGTTCACTAGGTATTTTTTTACTGCGTTTTTTCGTGATGCAATTTATGAATTGAAACTTGGAGGATGAGAATCATTGAGCAATATCACGACCTATATCTAGTTGTCCATGATAGTACAACAGAGAATCTAACTTCGTAAGCTAGACGATGCACCCTTGGTCATTTAACCCTTGTGAAGGCAAGCTAAAATCCTAACACTAAAGGGCAAGCCGGGCCTCTCAGGCCCGTCTAAATTCAAGCTCCTTTTTGCCGTTCTCATATAGAAAGGTTATGCAATCGGTCGGAATTTCGACTTTTTAACCGAGACCCGCAGGGCCAAATCTCTTATACCATTCGAATCAGTTCGTCGAGATCGTAAAATGTTTGTATGTGCATGTGTGTGTATGTATGTATGGATGTATGTATGTGGCAAACAATCTCACCGATTTTTCTCTGAGGTGGCTGGACCGATTTGTACAATTTTAGTCTCAAATGAAAGGTGCAGCCTTCCCATCGGTCGCTATTGATTTTTTTATTGATCCGACTTTCGGTTCTGGAGTTACGTGTTGAAGAGCACTATCACACAGAAAATTTCTATAGAAATTGATACCACCATGATGTCCAAATGATGCAATATATATTAAAATATGTGCAACATTACTTCACTTTGTATGTCTAGATCATTAATGACCCACCGAAGGCACTTCGACCACATTGGCCAGCTATGGCGGTTCTTGATGGCCCGGGGGAACTTACCAAGTTCCTAAGATAATGTCATACCTATTTCTCAGCGAATTCTTTACCGATTTTTACAAACTTGGTTTCAAATGAAAGGTATAGCATTCCCATTGGCTGCTGTTGAATTTCTAATTGATCCGACTTCCGGTTCCGGAATTACAGTATGATGAGTACGAACACGCAGCAAATCCCGATTTCAGCGTATAAGGAGATGGATGTAAAAAGGTCAATTTTTTTTCTCCAAAAGGTGAGTACTCGGAAGATCACGTCGACTGTCGATTAGTTCTGAGCTCCATTTCGTTTGAACACGACCGATAAATGTTTCTGGGTTGCTATTAATTTCTTCTGATGCATAATCAGAGTACATATTCATATTTTTCTGCATCAGATTCATCGTCGGAAGCAATATCATTCACATCTTCTTCCTCGCTTTGCAAAACAGTTTTAGAATCGTCTGCTGTTGAATTTGCTCGAATTTCTTCCATTATTTCAGATTCTTTGAGACGATTGAAAACATGGGCATATCGTCTTATAGCCATTTCAATTTTTTGTTGCTTTTAGATCCTACAATTTGAATAATTACGACAACTATAACACAAAGAATAGAAAAAATAGACAAAAATAGACAATAACGACAGAGTTAGGTTATGTTGTATCCAAATAATTGTCAAGTAGACCACAGTGGGTGAAATAAAAGTATTTAGCCAAAAAAATATGACACACGTCATTATCGTATGCTATTTTTACATTTCTTATAAAAGAAATGTATAGAATTCGCTCAAACTTTCAAGATTAAAAAAAAGGTAAAAATATAAAATCAATCAAAACATGAAAAAAAAATTCCTGCTAACATGAAGATGAGCTCATCAAAATGTTTTTTTCAGATAAATATTAATGTATAAAACCCGTGGTATTCTTAGTAAATATTGCATGCACAACGGGCCTGCCAGGCCCGGCTTGCCTTTTTGTGTTTGTAAAAAATTCAAACATATCTGCGTATCACTCCATACATGAAAATTTCACAATTCTTTATTTTTGTAATAGAATACAAAGCTACTTATCAAAATTTCCATGCCCAAGCTTATACTGCATACACATTTTTTTGTAACTAAAAAATTGTAACGTGCCGGGCCTCTGAGACCCGGTTGCCTTTTTGAGGGTTAAGAAAATAATGTAGCTAGTCGTCTATTCCGGTTTAAGGCTGAAGCTATACAGCACTATACCTAACTGCTAGTTTTTTAAAACGAACTCAATGTACATTCACAACATCGACAGCAAGCTTAAACGGGAGCCGGTTCGATCGAACCACATTCGTTCGAAAAATCAATCCTCCGTAATCCAGAACAAGGCTACGCGCTCATCGCTACCCATCACCAGTAGGGTACGAAAACATGATTATGAATAATATTCATTTTATACAGTGTATGGCAGGGTTGGTTCCAAACACCTCTGGCAGTGTCACTTTTTAAAAAAAAATCTATTTGGGTTCGACTTGTCGGAAGACCATCATCTACCTAAGGAAATATCAAGGTCCGAACTTGGTCCTTATCAAGGCAAGCTGAATGCATAGAGCGTTTGAAGGCGCTGTAACCTATGCTCATTAACCAGGACAGAAGTAAATACCTCTGTCCCATCTCAGAAACTTAGGACTAAAGGAGTGACATTAACGTTCTTAGCTAAGTCACCCTAGCAATTTATCAAACCCCCATCAAATTAAAACGGTCGGTACGGTTATCCATGTTTCTTCCTTTTTCAAGGTTGAAAATAATCCGTATGTGTCACAAACATTAATATTGACAAGAAAAATTGTAGGCGAACGTCTGCAATTTTCCAAGATCCCTACATGTATTGGCTGTGTATGTGTAGACTAGACAAGACTAGACTAGATGAAGGCAAGCTAAATTCATGCCATCGAAAAACACCAGCTCACAAGCACATTCCACATTCAATCTACTTTTCACCACTTCCGCGGAAAAAATCTATTCGGCCACCCCGGTATTATCTTTTTTTTCGTTTCTTAAAATCAAAATATTATCGGAAGTAGTCTAAATATTCGAGTGATAAAAGGAATAGGATGATAATAGGCTCACCACACTGGCATTGTTCCGTTTTTCTGACACCCTCGTGATAAGTATTATGCTGCTATGTTCTGTTGTTGTCACCGACGTTTAGTGTTATGCTGCTATAGCCAAACCTTTCTTTATATAATATTTGAAAGAAGGCACGATACAGTCAAACTCATGTGTGTTAGATATATTGCCTCACCTTGACCAGTATCAACAGATAGCGAAATCAAGCACCATAGCTCCAACGGGTTCTGCTAATACCTACATTTTATATCAATCTTTTTTCACCATAGACTTCCATTTCAGCAGAGGAAGGTCGATGAACGCGGGAATCCATATCAATTTCGCAATATCGTTCCATTGATAAAATTTTCAGATTACGTGACACTTCAGTAGAGGTAGACAAACTTTCACCGGACATAATTACCACCAAAAATGCCGAGAGAAGAAAACAAATAAAATACCGGTAGGCAAAACTGCGTGGAAAAGTGAAACTACGAGTGAACGTACGAGTAGGTAGACATAAATAAATTGACAATAAATGGTATAGTGCCTGTAATGCCGGCATCGATGCCGGTGCAGCACCATTGATTGCACAAGCCGCTCTGTTGAAGAGCTTGGGAGTACCTTCACCTTTATCATAGTTGCACACGCACACCACGTTCCACGGGGTATGTATTTGAGTTAGTATGTACTAGGGTCGCTCAAAATTTAGTCTCATGGTACCCAAGTCCAGCGCATTGAAAAAAAATTTATAAAGTATTTCTGAAGCGTCTACTTACACTCCAACAACACCAGGTAAATCACCGAAAAAATCCTTCCGAAGTTCACTCTTGTATTTCACCAAGCTGGGCATAGACGGCCGGAATGGCGTGGGACCCTCGTTGCGGTAGACCTGTAAAGCAGAGAGCGAAAACAAAAATAAAACAACAGCGATGACAAACAATAACCATGACAATGGAAACAAGAAAACAAAAACGAACATGAATACGTGTACATGCTAAAGTCATTCGTGTTTCAAGTTCAAAGCTACAGTAGGTTGCACTGGTTGGAGTGACTTTAATGCGCGGTTAGTTTGACAGCGTAAAGTTCAGGCAACGAACCTTGAAAGTTTAGTAGTCGTCGAATTGTTGAGTTGATGTGACTGAATTTTGGTTGTGGTTTGAAATCATTTATTTTCATTTGTAGATTATTTTATGATGCTACGTTGCGACTGAAGCGTGTTTCGGTAGTCGCAGCTGGGCAGCGCTGGTGATATGTTTTGTCACTTGTAAATCATCACACAATCATTGGTTACATATGGTATCGTAATCCCTACGCGTGTAGCGAACATTAGGATGTACATTTCTCCATACAAAACAAGCCGTTAAAATGGCGCACTTTTCGTCCGAAATTACATGCAGACAAAATTTTATTTATACTGGAGAACTGGTGTGAGCGATAATTAATTTTCATGTGAAACTATAGTTTTTCAAATCTGGATTTTTCGGATCATATGAGTGAAAAATGTGAAGAATTGCAGATGGCAATGGATATATACTTGCTCAAATTGGTGTCAATGTAACAACCTACACTAAACCGAAGCAAATAGTAACTCAATCAAATAGTAATGGGTTCTACAAGTCTCATTCCAAATATGAGCTTTTTAGACACTTTTAGTTTACTTACAATCACGATCCAAAATTATCATTTCTATTCTACGACCACTGAAGTATAGCAATATAATTATGTTTCGTCGCCTTTCTCGTAGCTAAACACAATCAGCGACAAAAACAAATCAGTTTTCGGTTCAAGGAGAAAAGAACCAATCGCTGATACATTCAATGTCCGATATCAAAATAAATCACCATTTTTTATTTTTTGTTTTTTATTTTATAGAACAGGTGTGGTAATACACCCAGAATTCAGATAAGTTTCTATTACTTTTTGACAAGATTTTATCAAGCTTGCTACCGAAAAGAAGATAAATGGTGCGACTGCGAGAACTGTGAGGCAAGTGATGATCTGGCAAGAAATCTGTAGTTATGGCCGTAAGATTCCCACAATCATCACAATCAACAATATGAGCCGAGTTGTACATTACTGAGCGTCGGTAAAATATGGATTGATTCATTTAGTCATAATAGGCCATACCAAGTTTTGACCAGATTTGACAAATAGCCATTAGAGCTTACGCAATAGACGGAATGAGGTGAACTCTCGGAACTTAACTGCCTGGAATTCCATTCAATCGACATACACACTCTCTAAATATATTCATTGGAACAATGTCATTTCAATGAGCGCATACTGGCAAAATTCGACAGGATAAGAATCGCAACACGCACAATGTATCTTTGAACTACAATAAATAGGATAGATTTTCTTTTATTTTCTAGCAGGGATTTCAGTTGTTTATTGCACAACACATAAGTGAAAAGACAGTGTAATAGCTTAGGTTTTGAACAACTTCGTTAAGTTATAAAAACACCACTTTTATTATTCGTAAAAAAAATTCAATGCATCAAATTTACCAGTTATCAGTGAGTGTAAAATAATCAATTTTATTAACTTTAAAGTCAAAAATAAAAACTTGGAAAAAATTAGTTGCAGTAAAAACGTGTTGGTTATTTTGCGCCAAAGACCGTTAGAATTGGGTTGTAAATCTGATATAAAATGACCCAACATTAAGTAAATTTTTAAAGCTCATTAAAAGGGAATAAAAATGAGATATGCGGAAAATATTTTGGTATTTTTTTTTTTACGAACGAGTGTCTCGATTTAGGAACGAAGTAATTAACGTGAATTTCAATATCAGAGTAAAAAAACTGACGCCGGTGGAAAGCGTGACCGCCACTCAACCCAGTAGGTCTAGGTTAAATCCCAAATCGAAATCGTTGAGAACATCTTAGGTGAAAAATCTTTTGTCACGTCTTCCTTCTGAGGGGAAGTAAAGTCATGTGATATTTAGGATCCAGATGGTGGATAGTCACCTCTCTGGAGTCGGTGATAGGCACTCAGTGCGGTCAACTATACATAAAATAGAAAAATATAAGTCAAATAACTATTTTGGTATCGAAACTTCGACTTCTAACTGACAATGAATGCTTGACAAAACTGAAAGTATTTGAGCTATTAGTCTCTCGTCCCCACTAATAGAAAAAGCTGCCCACGCCTAAGAGCACAGTACACGAAAAAACTCTCCCCCGTATCAGACAGTTTCCGTAATCTATCTTTGATGGCCTCAAAAATATTATCATTGAACTGAATAATACGGGTGATAATATATGTAGAAGCAGAAATATTCATATATTTGTTGATTTAGGGGCCGTACACTAATTAGGTAAGGCTGTTTTAGAGCTTTTCAACCTCCCCCTCCCCCCATAAGAGTTCGTAAGATTTTGGTGAACTCCACCTCCCCCTATATAAGATCTTATCATGATTATCGTAATTAAAAAATCGAATTTATTAATTCATCAAATAATAAGATAGCGAAAACGATATGTATAGAATTATTACAAGAAAACTCATGACAAAATTTAACTGTAATCATCTGCAGAATTTCAATTGCATGCCAACCTCGACCAGTAGAAAGAATAACTGTTGTCAGATATTCAGTAACTCCAATTTGGTCCACATGATCTGCTTTGCTATATTCCACTTTTTTGTTGGAGACGAACCACTGCGACTAGTATTTGGATCTATGGGGCCATGCATAAATGACGTAGCATTTTGGGGGGTAAGGAGGGTCTACCAAATTTGTGACGAAGTGTGACGAGGGGGAGGGTAGGGTTCGAAGTTGTGCGACGTAGCATTAAGTTTAAAACCCATTGTTTAGAGAAAACAATTTAATGATCCTCCATTCCCCAGAGAAATGAATTTAAATTCAAACAAGTTACTTTTGATGCGGTTTTTCATGAGGTAAATTTTACGATTCACGGAATTACAAGCTCGCAAAAATACGAAAAGATTTTGTATGCGGATTTAACTTGCTACATTAGTTAGCTGATGTTGCTAACTAGTAGACTTAGTTTGGAAACTGAATTAAATTTTCACTTCGGATTCAACCAAACAAAATTTAGTAATTTAGATGAAGGTATGGTTCTTAGAATCATTGGCAGCTGCACGATTATGAACTGAGAGAACTTGTCTTCATGCTCCCCTTGACATATAAAATTCAAAACAAAACTATCAACACTATATTTGTCATGAAATGGGCTTATTTTGCACGCAATTTGATGTTATAATGAAAATGTTGATAAAAGTCGTCAAACATTTTGAAAGGACATGTAGGGTAGATGAGCCCTTATTCATCTCATTAGTCGAGATGTCACACTCTTTCTTCGATAACTCGACTTAGAGTGGCTGGATTGCACTCAAATAGGTATCATCATCTTTGCTTCGTTCCTAAGAAGCAGGAGAGTTAAAAATTTTGCCTGGGAAATGTAAAATGCTCGCGTTTGAGCGACGCGAAAAGTCGAGTACAACGTACCCTTATTCATCCTACCATTTGAGCTAATGCGTTGAATAGAGATAGCAGATACTGCTCTAACTAATGTGTTCAAATGGGTGGGATGAATAGAGGTGCTAAGATGAATTAGGGAGCAGTAACCCTATTTAAAATAATTGAAAAACATATGTAATTTTTTTTCATCACTCGGGCGCTTTGCATGGGACAAGGGAGAGCGGGTAGGTAAATGCTACGTTATTTACGAGGGGGAGGTTAGAATTTTGTGACCAAATGCTACGAGGGGGAGGGAGGAGTCAAAAATCGCCAAAAAAAAAGCTACGTCATTTGTGTACGGCCCCTATGTGCTATACTCCACTTCCTTTGAATCTATTTTCTTGTGATGTAGAATTTAAAAGAGTTTATACCTCTTCTGGCATGAATTTATTCTGAGTTCCAGCTGTGACGCTTATCGTACGCATAGCTCCGAGTTAACCATCTTCGAATTTTCTTGAGTTAAAATACAGTTCACACTCTGGAAATATACGACATTCAAGATCTTTGACAATCGCATGTTAGAACATTTTCCAGATACCTTGCACGTTTGAATCGAACGTTTGAAAAGGACAAAGTCGGTCTAACAACACGAAGGGTATCAACACTAAGGCATGTTGTGACTCCAGTTCCCGAATAGAACAATGTGCAACCAAGAGCCAAAAAATTTACAAGGATTATATGGTACAAATGAAAATATTTCCCTTTTTCTAATTAAAAAGAATATTTTCCTTATGGATTTAATTTTTTAAACTTGTTTTATTATATTACGTAAGAAAGGATAAACCCTCCCTCCCCCTCAGATAAGAATTTGTAAGATATTTTGAAACTCTCCCTCCCCCCATATGCCCTTACGTAATTAGTGTATGGCCCCTTACACTGTTCGACACACGATCGGGGAGCAAAACAAAAAAAAATGGCGAAAGTTTGGGGTACCAGGAAACCGCTGGTGAAGAAATTTTTGAAAAAATTGGAGCGGGGCTTCACAGTTTAAAACCAAAATTTGTATGGAGAACTAGGGTGGTTCTACAGGACAGATATCAATGAAAATGACCATCATAAATTTTCTTAGTCCTACATAAATTGCTTATTATAAGTTATGCAAGTTTTTAGCTCAATCGGACATCATTAACCCTCTAGTGCCCAAATTTTTTTTTGGTTTGAAAAAACTGTTGGGGGTGGGCTTCATGATGAGAAAAACGAAAATAATGTCGAAAATTCTTGAAAGTAATGGATTTTTCATTAAAGCCTTAAAATAAGTAGGCCGCCTAGAGGCAGTGTTGGGCACCTGGGCGAATAAAAAACTGTTTTCTTCTTCCAGTTACTTCAACATAAGCAAATACAGATGGTTGCTTATATTTGGGACTCCATTAGAACGCAAAATACCTAAACTATTAGGAGTAATTCTCTAGTGCTTTGGTTGTTTGATTATTGACTTCTAATTTAGAGTAGGGGAGTCCAGGGTCTGCTGGCGACAGTTTCACTTATCATGTTTTATGTTTTTAATTTAAGAAGATCGTGTAAAAGTGCATGTGTTGCATAAAAGAGTGGACTGTTGGCTGCATTACAGAATTTTAAATATGTTACGTGGAAATCTCGCCAATTTACGACTATACGCACAATGATGCCACCTGGCAACTTCTGATGATAAAGTATGGATCGCGTTAGATGTTTTTTGAATAAAACTGCAAATTAATCGATACTTGTTAATATTTTTCAGGCTAATGCTCCTGCATTTTAATTTCGGCGCACACTTTGTATTCAAAAGCTAAATTTTCGAAATTCTCCAGGTGAAATCCCGAGTAAACCAACAAAAAAACAAATTTTGCTTGTGGTTACATATATTGCATATACGGCCAATGAAAGTTCTTTTCGCGAATATAATTAAAAAATCTAGTCATTCGTCGAATTTTGATATCATAATGGTTCATAAGAAGAAAGCAAAGATATTGGTGCCAATTCATACGCATTGCATCAATTGTATTCCGAGTAATTAATGAAATGGTGAGGTACCCTTCCTAATACGACTCAAGTACGGTCTTCACTCTAATACGCTCGAAAACTCAATATCACTTACAACGTGTACGAAACAGAGTTTAATGCAACATAAACACATTGGAGAATGGATTAAACAGTACTTGAAGCGCAGAACTAGGGACAGCGACATATATCTAATACAATAGGAGAAAGAAAAATTTTGCCAACTAGCCCCAGACTCCCCTGAATATTATTAAATGATAAGAATGTCCATATTCTAACAGCAACATTCACCCAAAGTTTTTAAAACATACTTCTTTTCAGATAAAATTGCACATAATGCTAGTTTCGGTACGATAAGTAATCACTAAAGACTGAAAAAAAATTTCGCCCAGGTGCCCAACACCGCCTCTAGGCGGGCAAAGTATTTTACCAAAAAAAAACAAACTTCTGAATTATTCCACTAAACCAATTCACATATACAGTGAAATGCTAGTAACAGGCTACTCAAAAATATTTTTTTTAGTTATTGAAATTTACAAAAATAGTTAAAATTTGTTTAATGAAGATTACCAAGAAACACAAAATAGTTTTTTTTCCATGTTTTCCTCGAATTTTCAACTTTGAGCTTCAATTGCCTTTGACAGAAAGCTACGAATATTCAAATAATGTGTGTGTATGAAAGGTGTGAGTGTTGGGAAGAAATGCTAGTGCGGATGACAACATACAATCATGTTTTAGTAGTTTTATTTTGATTTTTGTATAGACCGCCTAGAGACGGTGTTGGAAACTAGAGGGTTAAGGGGGCGCGGCGTTTGAATATTGATTTCATAAAATAAGAAAAGATCCAAAGGGGGGAGTACATGGAATGTTGAAAATCGATTTTTTTTTTGTCGAAATGTCTAAAAATAGCATGAAACATCAGCATCTAGTATCAAAACAAACGAAATCCGCTAAAAACAAATTTAATTTTTTTGTTCCAAGGACTTTTTGAAAAAAATATTCGAAAATCGAAAAATTTATTGTAATGTCCTATGATTGCAAAAAAAATCCAAATGAACTGGGCTTGGAAGCAGAACAAATAAAAGATGATAGAGATTCAGGGTTCCAACTAAATCATCGTGGAAGAAATATTTGAAAAAAAAAATGGAACGGGACTTTCAACACAAAAAAAATTCTACTTACCTTTTAATAAAGAAAAATATAAAAAAAACTATTTTGAATATAATTTTTGGAGTGAGCTATTGTAGCACTAAGATGTTACACGTATTACGTACTCGACGCATCAAAAGAATACAACCTGTCATAACAATATTCAATATATATTTGATCTACGCGTCCAAACGCCTCCTACACCAGTAGCGTGTAGCAACATGATATAGTGAAGACGCACGTGCTTGACAAAGTCTACTGAGAAAATTATGTAAAATTCAAAAAAAAAGTGAACTTAAATTTTTGACTGGTAGTGTAAATTAATGTGTGTTATTCGTACCTTAAGACAAATGATATTGATTTTAAACAAGAGTTTTGAGCCTATTTTTGTCATGTCGTCGCTGTTGTGCTATCTTATGACAAGCGCCATGCCAAATATGCTATATTTCCAGTTTAAAACTTAAATTGCATTTTTCTCACAATTCGTGCATTTTTGTTTTCAAAATGATTATGCCATTGTGTTTGTCAGATAGTTTTACATATAAAAACATCTTATAAATCAAGATAATTTGAAACAATCCCCAGCCACAGTCATTTGAAGTAAAATAATAAAAATTTCTCGGCACGTTTCTCGCTATATCTCAGTAACCAAGCACAATGTCAAAATTCTGTAAACGCCACTTTGTAGAGATTTTTTAGACAAGTAATGTGGCATATCTAACTCAGTTTACCCCAAAATGGCGTTTGTCATAAGATAGCACAACAGCGACGATGTGCCATTTATCGGTTGTACTTCGAGAAAAAAAACGAGAACTGAGTTTCCGCATGGTAAATATTCGGTCTGCTACTTTTAATTGAGCAAAAATTTCTTCAAGTATATACAGCAGAATAAAATGTTGATCTAGTTTGATCAGCTTCCAGAATTCTACAATATCAAATAACGTTCAAACAAGCGCACTAAGCGCAGTGCACCACGATGGCGCTTGTGCAATGCAAATTGTGGACAACCAAGAACATTTTCGTGATGAGGAAGGTGAGCTCTACGGGCCCGGTATAGCAGATTAACTAGTAAAGTACTACAATCGAGTTACACCGTATTTTATCTTTGAACGTGTTTTCCCGAAAGTAGTGGTTTTTAACCCATTCATGCCCATGTTGTTTGTGGACAACAACGTTTTTAAACAGCTATAACTTTTGATTGAGGCGATATTTGCTCACAAAAACAAGTAAGGATCATTAATGTGATCGTTGCCCTTAATTTGAGTATTAACAGTCTAGAACTGAAGTTATTGCAATTAGTCTGATTGGGTTCCGATGGAGCAGTGCTGCCAGGGACAGTTTACGTTGACGATGGAAAATGATTTTTTCATATATCTTCGTTATGGTGCAATCTTATTGAAAAGTGATAAAACTTATTAATTTGGACTGTCGTTGGCTACGCTTTCCACGTAATTGGACTATTGTAATTATTCTAGGAGAATTGTACTGAGCATAAGAAGGTAAAAATTGGCCAGCTTCTAGCACTGCCATGGAAGCACCTATCTTTATGAAAATAGGCTTTTCGTGTTTCTTGACCCCACCGTTTTCAAGGAAAAATAGTTTTGAAGCCCTACATGCACTAGAAAAAAGTTGGGCATGAAAGGGTTAAGCGGTCAAGTAAGACTTTTCATAGAAGTACTGGTCCCAATTCAATCATTTTTTTCTCCATTTGTTCTGAAAACATACTGCTATAGTGCTATGTTTTCCCGAGAAGGATTTGCAAAATGTCAATCTGTTCCATTTTTTATAGCCCCTAATAGGCCAAAGGTCGCGAGAGATTTTTCTTTTCATTTTCAAAAGTAAAATTGACAAGTCCAAACATGTATCTTCAAAATAAAAAGAAAGATTCAAAAGCCTTCGAGTAGATGTGTTACAATTTATTCCTAAAAAAAATAGGCCTCGCGAGTAGAAGACCCCTTTAAACCTACGCAAATCTCTAAATAAGTTTTCAATTCTTTCAAACCTCATGTCATGTGCAGCAGTATTGTGCGTATTCATGATATTTTGCAGAATTTTTGGTTTACTTTTTCACAAGTTATTAAAGCTTTTCTGAGATCGTTTTTCGGTCAAATCTCCCAACAGCGGGAACCTGTAAAAAATATTGAAAGATTTTTTAGGGATTAATTCTACTGCTTACATTGCATGTTCACACGGTACGAAATCAGCGATTTAACAGCTAATTTTGTTTACTAATAGTATATGCATACAGACTGGTGTTTAAGGTGAGATTTTTTGTGAGGTGATTAACATTAAGTGGGTAGTACAGAAGAGTAAGTAGCAGAAATCTTGTATCTTTCTTCACCTGCTTGCCACTTGGTCAAGTCTCCCCAGAATTGGTTCTTGCGTTCAATGTTGTGCAAATTTTAGTGATAACTATTCCAATATACTGATTTATGTAAAATCATTGCACTGCTTCATAAAGATTTTTCTTTAGTACTTTAAAATATCAATTACTCTTATGGCTATGTCCATACAAAGTTTGATAAAAAATTACACCTAAATGGCAAGTTTATTAGTTACGTAAAATTTCTTATGAGAAAAGGATTTTTCATTTCAAGCTTTCAAAACTATCTAAAGGAGTCGAAACAAGCATAATTTTTTTCCTTTGAAGAACCAAACACGTTATTCATAATTGTACAATCTCGCGATTGATCAAGTCTCTCCATGTTCCCCTATTTATGCCTAATTTGGTACACCCGGTGTTGACGTAACGTTTTGACCCAAACAATATAGTCTAGATCTGGATCTTTGGTTTAGACGCGTGGACCCAAACCAGAGCTCTTTTTGCAAACTGAAGTTTGACGAAGCTGTATCAATGCAAAGAAAAGCGTCTATTCTCCATGTTAGGAGTAGCCAAATTAGAGCGGAATACATACATCGTATTATCACTGTAAGTGAAAATAAGAAAGATAATTTAATTGTCTACAACTTTGTCGAAGACTGCTAGTCAATCCGGCTTTGTTAAAAGAAGTTATTAAATTTTTAACGAAGTGATGCCTGCGTCAGTTTTGCATGGGGCCTGGCAGTGCATGGTTGTGTACCAGTACACGATTCCCACGAACTATACATTTTTGTGAAATAATCGTTAGGTTTAGTTCAATAGTATGTTCAGAAGAACTATAGGATATAATAAGAGTTACGTTTTGATTAGAAAATTTTAGTTCCACCTGTGACCGCATAGGGGGCGCCAACAATAACTTTTTATAGAAGAGAGATAGAATATCGAGACGTTTAGAAGAATTATTGCAAAATGCCTGTTCTATATGTTTGTGGAAGACACCTATTTTCTATCTCTTTCCGTTAAAAAGTTAGTGTTGGCGCCCTCTATGCGGTAACAGGTGCAACTAAAATTTTCTAATCAAAACATAACTCGAATTATTTACTATAATTCTTCTGAATATACTATTGAGACCTAATGATTATTTCACAAAAATGATCAGTTCGTGCGAATCGAGTACTGATACACAACCATGCGCTGTTAGGCCCCATGCAGAACTGACTCAGACATCAGTTCATTTAAAGTTTAATAACTTCTTTTATCGAAGCTGGATTAACTAGCAGTCATTCACAAAGTTGTAGACAATCAGATTATCTTTCTTATTTTCACTTACTGTGATAATACGATGCATACAGTACCACGTAACGGTGAAAATGCGAGCTAGTTGATTTTCTCCATGTAAATTGTCGGAAAATCCCATACAAACTTCAGCAACGTTGGTCCGGTAGCTAGTCTTCCGATTTGCTTCAAATTTGGTGAAAGTACTCCTGGTGGGACTAGGAATCGACTCAGGGGTGGGCCGATAGGGGTCATTTTTTTCCTGTCGCTCTACTGTGGATCCCTCCACGCTTTTCCAAGTACAAAAGGCCATTGGTGAGCTAAGAACTGGTACATCCGTTAAGAAAGACAGAATCCTGCCCGAACTCCTAAAAGTTAGGAGTAGCGGATTGCACGAAGTAATTTATGCGTGATAGGGATGATCTGAAAGGAAGCAGAACTGGATTTGGATCGGTTGGATAGCCGCATGTGCTCTATCTTCAAAAGGACAACAAATTTGAGTGTAATGACTATCGAGGCATAACGATTCTCAATGCCGCGTTTTGTTTAGCAGACGACGTCCATTGGCTGAATACTTTATCGATGAATATCAGAGCGAGGCTCGAGAATGAAGATCAACAGATGTTTATCTTGCAACACATTCTCCCAGAACATACTTCATGGATTTACCATCTGTTTGTAAATTTCAAGACGATTTGGTGAACGAAAACAAACTGTGGCAACGTTTGAACAAACCTATTCGCAAAATCGATCAAGCTGGTTCATATGACGCTGAATGGATCAAAATCTGACTTGTTTGTGACATTAGATAGATTGAAGTAGAGCAATACACTCTCTAGAATATTGTTCCTCGTAGAGCTCTAAGCGGAGATACAAAGGATCCTAAGGCACAAAACCATTGTTTTGAGATTTCACATGCCTCTTATCTTCGCGATTGATATCGACATCATTTACGTTGATCGTAGAGCAGAAGAAGATTCATTTGTGCTTTTGACACCTGTTGGGTGTTTAGAATTGAATATAAATTCTAACAAGACCAAATATATGGTAGCTCGTAAAGAGCGGTGTTGTATCCGAGTTGGAAATCAATTTGGTACAGTACGAGATTGTCGACGAGTTCATATATTCTATGGCTAGTGAAAGGATGTACGTCGCGAAGTAAAAAGCGTGTTGCGGTTTCGGATAGGACTTTCCAAGCTTTGCGTAGTCAGCTCATAGACTAGAAATGCGCTCAAAACAGTGTGGCGCAAACACACGAACCAAGTATATATAGGGTGCCAGCCATCGTATCGTAGTATCGAGAAGGTTACCGTTCGTCCCGTGTACGACTTGGTTCAAACTAAGCCCAGAAGGTGCCTTATCTTGACTGACAAAAGCAATGATTTAGATTTTGTCCAGAAACTGATGATCTGGCAAGAAATTTGCATCTGCGGACTCAAAATCAAACTTTATATTACGAACAAAACCATGAACTCGAAACTACTACCATTCGGTATGGCTTTACAAAGGTCCAGTAAAGTTCTAGCTAGATTTGGCAAGCTGTCACTATAGCCGGGAGCTACAGCTGCTGCGAGTATAAGGTGAATTTTATCAACAAGGATAGCGCAAGTTAAAAAAAAACTTAAAACACGACTCAAGTCGCTGCACAGATGGCTCGATGTGGGCAAAATGTCCAGTGCGATTGACAAGTCCAGGGTTCGGTAGATGAAGGATGGAATCCCACAGAAAGTTCGCGAGTTCAACCAAGCACATGTTGTTATAGCTATTTTGCCCACCCCTTTTAAGCCGACAGAATAACACATTGAACCTCAACCCGAGTAGTAGCTAGCTGCTCAATGACCCCGGCATCCCATTGTTTGTCCCAGCCAGCAAAGTTTCTGCTCTGGTAAGCTATCGATCGCACCATGAAATGTCAAACGACTTACATTTTCCTATGCGGAGCAAATTCTCATGGGTTCAAAAACCATGAAACACTATGAAAAGACCATGAATATGGTTCGCACCAAATTTCACAACCATCAAAACTCCATAAAATGGTCTCAAAAACCCACAAATGCACCATAATATAGTTTTTATTTGAGACCATGATGTTTAGTGTTTTCATTGGTTGAACCCATTTTGAACAATATAAAAACACTATTCAGTAAGAGTAAATTTGGACCACGAGCATGAGGGAATTATGGGCTTTTAGTTTGCTCGGAATTGTTGCCGTTTTCGGCACCGAAATATTTACCAGTTGTGCAGCCATCGTGGGGGTTTCTCTGCTATTCATGAATCCTACACGGAAAAATAAAACAACCCACAGAATAAGTTCTTTTAACTTAAATTTAGGTAGTTTTGAGTTTTGCATCGCTTTCGAACTTATTAGTGTTGTCAAAAACAAGAGAGATTCGACTCAATCGAGGTCTTCCGTGGAATATGGTACTTTCGAGATGTTTGAGGTATGCTCCAAATTAGGTAGATTTAACTTAAATTTAATTTTTTAACTTAAGGTTGAGTATAAAAAACATATCAATGAGTTGTGATTTTTGCCGTGGTTTCAAACTGCCTTCAACACAGTTTACCTATTTTTTCTTATTCCACGATACCCCGAGATTGAGTCAAAAGAGCTCAACTTTGGGTAGTTTTTCGTATCCGTGTACATAACTGACATTGCTTCAGTCAAATGCCGACTTGCTTCAATCAAGATTTGAATTCAATTTTCGCCTGCACAGGTGTAGAGGTAATGCACATAGGTTGCAGAAATAGGTTGTTGAGATATCCCGATTGCACACTGATAGATACAATAGCAATATTCCTACACTCACCATAATCGTGTTAAAACATATGATTTGCGAGAATTTCTTAATAAACCAGGTACTAGCCATCCTGCAAAATGAGGTTTCGCACTACCATAAACCTTGTAATAGTTGTGAACCTTCAGTGTGAAAAAAATCGTGCCAGAATATTCAGATAAGGGAACCCCAGTGCATTCCTACATTACAAATCGTACAACCAAACTTCATTAAATAAATCAAATATGCTAATCATGTATGTCGTCGAACGCTTTTCTATTCGACGCCATGAAATTTGAATACGATGTCCACAACCACCTGTGGTCAGTCACACCAACAACCAGATAGTGAGACACTTTGAGCGGTAGTCATGCGGAAAAAGCGTTATGTGAGCCATAGCGATTTTTCACCGGGTTTGGATGCCAAATATTATGTACAGGAATGTTTATACAATCGCAAACAGGTGAATCGGTGATGAAATAGGCGCGCATACCTTTTCGATTTCGTCAGCATCGTAAACGAACAGCAGATCGGGTCGCCCGATGAGGCCGCCCAGTCGCACTATACGACCGAAGTGCTCGTAAAGCAGGAACGATATCATCGCCACATCGGAGATTTTGTACTGGCCGATGATGGGGAATACACTGAAAAGAAAAGTGGAGAAAAAAGGAAGGTATAAAACAGGATTCGATTGGAATTTAATTTCAACTATTAATGGTAATAAAAAAACAAATATTTATAGATAAACCGATATTACATGCCAAGGTGGACATTGAACACTTTGTACGAGAAACACCACTTAGTTGTTATTAACTATGTGGCTGTCTTACGGTCCTCATGAGAATGAAAGGTAAAACATAAAACATAAGTGCAACTAAGTCAAGTTCCAGTTCTATGCAATAGGAAAGTAAATTAATATTAGAGTAAAGTGACCAGGTCTCCTGGATTAGGCGGGGCAGTCCCGTATCTAAAGAACCAATCCTGCATGATCAGATGTCCGGAAAGTATTATCCTACGCAATGATTTTAATTCAAAATACTCAAATTGAACAAGTAACTACTACGCACATCGGTCTAGTTAGGAAATAAGAAGAAGAACAGGAAGGGGAACCAAACACAACACTATAGTCATGAAGCGATTAATTTCGAAAAAGCACGAATGTTCTTGTCAATACTAATCTACCTCGTGAAGAGTTTACATGAAATGTCACGTGTTCTGTGATCAGATCATATTTTGCTTCGTCAGTAACCTGCAGTAATTGGGCTCTTCGACAATCCACTATAGCTACAAAAATACTTTTCTGTTTTTGTCGCTAAATAGGGCACATGACCCATTATTTATCTCAGTAGTTAAGTAAAAAAACGGTCTAGAAAAATGTAAAAATTCCTGTGCGACCGAAGCGAAAGCTTGAGTCAAGTGCCCCCTTTTTATTTTACCAATGCATGCGCTATTTTATTTAATATGTTTGAAACGGTTAGATAACTTGAGCGATTAAGACGAATTAGGGTACAGTTACTCTTTGAAATAGGAAATAGTTTACTTCCGCATAATTAAACAACAAGCTAGAACGTGTCATGAGCAACTTTTAAACAGTAGCACCAAGGTTCAATGAAAGAAAAAATCTTGCGATACAAAAACAATTTACTTTGAGCCGAGCACACTATACCTACTTCTGAAAATGCAAATATGCATCGCAGTCGAGTCGGTAAACAACCAAACATCATCAGCATATTTGGTGGCGGCTGACGCGATATCAACCGTGCGGATGGAAGTGCTAATTTTCGTGTATCGCTAAGTGTGGCAGCAATCTTACAGAAAAATCAGGCTGAATTCATGCTTTTGCGCAATCCAATCAACCGTGCTCGAGGTCCGCTTGCTTGGCTACCTAACCGGCTGATTGAGAATTGATTCTTTAATTTTGATTACAATAGGATATGAAGAACTGCCTAAAATTGAGTTGGATATCGTTCAACAAGGTGAATTTATCGCGGTTGGATGTGTTCACTACACATGTACAAGGTGAAAAACCCGTTTGTTTTATTTTTAGCGGCTGTTGGTGTTAGTTAAGGACGTAGAGAATCCGAAAAAAAACGAGAACACCAAATTTAACTGATTTGTATTGACTATATCGACCAAACGAGCCGAGATATTTGTGATTGCAGAAGGTTCGCCACACTTTTCGACATTTCTATGTAGCCTATCGTGAAGAAGTTTTTTATCGGGTATGTGTGAGAATTTTATCGAAATAATAATCGTATCTTAGAATGAATCCACTTATATATAATCAATCTACTCATAATGGCCATTTCATAAATCGAATATGCAGAATCTCATATGCATATTTTTCATTCTTGAGTTGAGCACCATATCTTTTCGAGCATCATTTATTTGAGACAGCCTACTGCACATCAACGTCGAAAACCCTAGACACACCAGGGTCATATTCCAACATCGAGCTATTTGTACAGCCTTCTTTTCAATTTTCTTTAACTTTCACTTGATGATTGCCCAATACTTTTCGATTGAACAGAATATTGATTACTTTGTGAAAGAAATGTCACGGTATCACTACAAAACCTCTCGGCACATTTGAGAGCTTTGGCGAAAGGTAGTTTACATTTCTCCAGGCGCTCTTTTACACATCTTCGGGCCGATCGTTTAGTTGGTGATGAAAAGATTATTTTTGTGTCCGCAGCTGCAAATTCCTTACCATCTGATCATCAGTTTTGGATGAATTCATCGGCTAAAATAAGGCGATAGCCAGACTCGTTCTTTAGCTCGATGCACGGTTGTAGACGACACTCGTAGCTTGCCTGCGGAGAGGTTGAGGTTCCGCTTGAAACGGCTGGTCATTTTTCGGTGTTTTTGTGGCTTTCGATATTCTCACGATTCAGTCTTCCTGGCTGTTGATAAACGTTTTCCGAACACACTTATTAATTTGGTAACAATTGATTTGGCCACATTCAACAAGTTCACCAATTTAACATACGAGTTGTTCGGACTCTCACGATGCTTGAGTAAAATTTTACTCCGTTGTTCCTCTTGTTTAGATTTTTACAATTGAAGAGCA
Source organism: Topomyia yanbarensis (assembly GCF_030247195.1). Taxonomy (NCBI): domain Eukaryota; kingdom Metazoa; phylum Arthropoda; class Insecta; order Diptera; family Culicidae; genus Topomyia; species Topomyia yanbarensis. The sequence continues at coordinate 331,003,486 of NC_080672.1, read as the reverse complement.
AATGTCCAAATCAAAAAGTAGGCATGATGCAGTAAGTGCAAAGAATATCATGAGAGAGATGGTTGCACGAGAGATGTTGAAAAGTGTCTCTATTGTGACCATACTTCACATGATCTCTTGACACGTCCCGTATACAAATTACGTAGGGATAAAATCTTCTAGTTATGTAGACTCTGAAGAACCCTACAAAGGAGCTTCTTTTACTAAGCTTGGCAGTGCTAAAATAAGAAAGAACCTTTCTTATCGCAACCTACCTAGTAAAGGCCCAATGATATACCCTGTAGTAACGTCTGAAACAAAATTGAATAATGCTGGTACGAAACCGAAGCAAGTGGCTCCTGGATTTGGAAATTTGAAGTAGTGCATCCAGCACTATTGAAGACAGCGAAACTCCTAAAAATTCACAACTTACAGTCAGAGACTCATGGGGGTCTCTTTTCAATGATCATCCGTGATATATAATCTTGGCGATTACTTCAATATGACAGTTTCGATATGCCACAGCTTCTTAGGCCTACCAGCGCATTCAACCACACTAGACTTATCTCTTTAATCGACTCTGCTGCGGTTAGATTTCATCTGGAAGGTAATTACTGATCACACCAGTAGTGAGTGACCATTTGCTATTCGTTGTTTCAATAAATGAAGATTCAAGCCGCATGGACTTGATTAACCCATTATATCCTAGCGTATGAAATTTCATACGCAGAACTATCCATCGTTTAACGCGTATTTACTGCAGAATTTTGGCATCTAACTGCTTTATTATTGCACTAATGGGATCATTGCACCTCATATTTCATTGTGAAACAAGACAGCAGCCATTTTTTATAATTTTGTTTACATTTTTGAACCGTGTATAGTTGGGGCAAATGGCGGCTGAAAAGTAAGTAATACATTTAATTGAATTTTATTGTAGGAATGCGTGCTAATAATTCCATTATGTGACAAAACGTTCCTACAGGTGTAAAAGAAGTGTTGTCTATCAGCAAATCCGAAGAAATATGTCAAACAACTTAAAATTTGTTGTTTTTATATAAGCATACGAAATTTTTTGCACCAGATATTTTCATTCTCAAAACCATTTTAAACGGTGATTTTATTTTTCCCATAATCTTTGATACATTTTTGGTGGAATTGAAGATATCACTGCATTTGGCTCACTTTTTGAAACCCCTGGGTTATAATGGTTTCGTATGACCTCCACACAGATACTATAGCCACGGTAAAAAAGCTTCATCTGAACGAAGAATACGGTTTCTTCGCAGGCTGAATCACACAGTGGCCGGAGACCGGACAAAACCTATATTTAAAATATTAATGCTTTTTATTTTTTCTGGGTTTCCTATGTATTGAATGACATATTCTCAAAAATTTTGTGAGAACTGAATGAGAATTAGATTTTTATTAACAATTTAAACATCGCTGTGTCAGACAATTCTAATGAAATTCATTTTCTAAATCACAGAATCTATGCTCACTTCAAAAACCTGTTACTCTTTCAATTTTAATCCGATTTGAGCACAACTAGTTTCATTTTAAAGGGCGTTTAAAGAATTTTGTTGCTCATTTCAACATGTTTGCCCAATCTGATTCTAACAATGTAATATTATTACAAATATATTTTAAGTGCGTTGATAGCAAATTGTTTTTTTCCCAAATGTATTCTGTACAATCAGGTGAAACAATTCGGAACGGTCACTTATTATACATTCTATGGAAAATCATCTCTACTTTTCGAATTTCAAGGTCTCGTTTTGCCCCTTTCGGCCCGGAGGGGTTTAAAATCGACATTTTAAAATGTTTGCTGACATGGAGGAGCATGGTGATTAGTGCAAACTAATAACTAAATAAAACGTAAACAAACACTTTTTGAAGAGAATGAAAGAAGTTTTATCCAATTATTATGTTGCTATATCTAGTTTCAGTTACATCTAATCAGTAAAAAAAAATCATAAAAATGATATTATGCTTATAAGAAAGGTTCGATAGCACTGTATGGGAAATTTTTTTTCATCTTTTATAACTTTTGACATTAAAAATAAGCTCAGCACCCCAAAATTACCTTAATATGCAATTTTCAGCCAGATTGGGCAACATTTTTGGTTTCGTCCGACTTTTATTCGAAGACCGGCCACTGTGGAACAACAGGTAAGTTAAACTCACAAGTAGTTCAACTTGCCAACCCTAAAGCTCTATACCACATTGGATAAAAAACTTTAGTATGTCTCTGAGTTTCAGTCGTCCAAACATGGATTCGTCTATATAAGGACTGCTGAAGACTCGAAATCGCAATTGCGCTACCGCTGGACAGTTGCATATCAGATGATAAGAGGTTCCGTAGTCGGATTCACAAAGATCACATGAAAAAAACTCAGCGCGCTGAATAGTTGCCATGTGATAATTGAGTTTGCAGTGGCCGGTTAAAGCCCTGGTCAGCATACCGCAGTGGAGTTTCGAAAAATGTAGGAGATTTTTCGAAAACACTGGGCACGGTTGTTCTAGAAACGCCCTTGTTTGGCGACACGTTTGTAGATTTCTCCAAAAATTGCGGTGCTCGGACAAAGCCCAGGACCGTATTTTTTCCCTTATCCAATTTGTCGAAATTGGCAGCGCGGGCTCAGGACCAACGAAGTCAATCGCTGAACCTGCCCTAGCCAATTCGTCAGCCCATTCATTTCCAGTAATACCAGAATGTCCGGGCACCCAGACAAGGTAGATAGTGTTAACAATGCTCAGTTCTTCGATTTGGGTTCAGCACGCGATCACTAGCTTGGACCAGGATTTGTCTGAGCTAAGGGCCTTTATTGCAGCCTGACTATCGGAGCAGAAGTTTATAACTCTGCCGGACAAACTCAGTTGAAGGGCCGATTGCACCCCGCAGGAGATTTTTCGAAAACACTGGGCACGGTTGTTCTAGAAACGCCCTTGTTTGGCGACACGTTTGTAGATTTCTCCAAAAATTGCGGTGCTCGGACAAAGCCCAGGACCGTATTTTTTCCCTTATCCAATTTGTCGAAATTGGCAGCGCGGGCTCAGGACCAACGAAGTCAATCGCTGAACCTGCCCTAGCCAATTCGTCAGCCCATTCATTTCCAGTAATACCAGAATGTCCGGGCACCCAGACAAGGTAGATAGTGTTGACAATGCTCAGTTCTTCGATTTGGGTTCAGCACGCGATCACTAGCTTGGACCAGGATTTGTCTGAGCTAAGGGCCTTGATTGCAGCCTGACTATTGGAGCAGAAGTTTATAACTCTGCCGGACAAACTCAGTTGAAGGGCCGATTGCACACCGCACATAATCGCAAAGATTTCTGCTTGGAATACAGTACAGTATCTACCTAGTGAGTGAGATTGTTCCAATCTCATTTCACGACAGTAGACACCAGCACCAGCACGTCCCTCCATCAGAGAACCGTCAGTGTAAAGACCACTTGCGTTTATTGTTGTCTTTCGATAAAGCCAGACAACCACTCCTCTCGAGAGGGAATCTTCACATGGAATGTCCTGTAAGGAAAACTACATGTGAATGTAATATCGCTGGGAGCAAGAATATCTTCACCCCATTTGTGACCACAATCGTGTGTGACTGGTAGCAAGATCAACATGTTTACTGTTTCAAAGCCCAGTAACCTGCAGTCTGTATGCACATGATAGTGCTTCTTGTTTGAGGTGTATGTGTAATGGTTTGATATTTAGATGTGCCTCAAGAGCAGCAGTCGGAGTAGTGGTGAAAGCACCAGTCAACGCCATGAGCGCCATTCTTTGCAGATGGTTTAGCTTTGACTGGACTGTCACCACCTCTCCCCTCTGCCACCACACAAGGCATCCGTATGACAGTATTGGACATACAATTGTCATGTAAATCCAATAGATGTATTTAGGTTTGAGACCCCAGGTCTTTCCAAAAGTTTGTCTGCACTGCCCGAAGGCCATGCACGCTTTCTTGACTCTGAACTCAATGTGAGCAGGCCAATTCAGTTTGGAATACAATATGACTCCAACGTATTTGACTTGATCTGCACACAGTAGCTCAGAATCAAAGAACTGCAAGGGACGAACCCCGGTTGTTAATCGCTTCTTCGTGAAAAGAACCATTGAAGTTTTGCTTGGGTTAACTGATAGTTTAACTTGTCGACACCACTGTTCGACAGCTCTTAATGCCTGTTGCATCAAGTCAAAGATTGTTCCGATGCAAAATCCAGTAATTAGAATTTGGTAATCGTCAGCAAACCCGTAGGTTGGAAATCCAAGCTCGTTGAGTTTCTTCAACAAGCCGTCAGCTACCAAGTTCCATAACAAAGGTGACAGAACGCCACCCTGAGGACAACCGCAAATACTCAACTTCCGTATCTCAGCCTGTCGCAGTGACGACCAAATGATGCGGTTACTAAGCATTGCGTTTATCCAACCCGAGATACATGCAGGCATGGATGCCAAAGGTACTGGCAAACTAAATCTTTTTCTTTATATTTACATTTGCACAGCGACGCATCACTACAGCTCTTGCCAGAACGGTAGCCAAACCGAGTACATTTTCCCGTAGAGCAGTAGAATACATTTTTGTTTTGCTGCTGTACTCCGACTGTTCGGTGAGAGTGTGGCGTAGTAAAGTTTGCACTCTCGCTTTGTACACTTTTCTCTGCGTAGTCAAAGGGAGAGGCCCGCACACGAAAGCGTTGATGCCGGGCGTAAACGAACCGCATTTATTGTCGTCGTTTGTGATTGAAAATATTGAATAGATTAAAAATATTAAAAAGTGTAAAATAAGGAAATGAATGGCTGTACTGGGGGCAATATTTCTTTGTCATGTTACTGCTTTGCTTACAGACTGCCGTACAGCGCTGGGCGTCCTGCAATAGCGAAGGACAGCAGCGTCGAAAGAAAAATGAGAATGTAGGCAGAAAAATTACAACCGCAGAAAAGGTAGGCATTTTGCATCCTTGCATGCAGGTATCCCATGACCGCGCGTTGCTTCCAGAATAGATTGGAAGGACACATTGTCAAAAGCACCCTCAATATCTAGGAATACACCCAAGCTAGACTGCTTGAGCGAGAAGGCTTTCTCAATGTTGTAAACAACAACGTGAAGCAGAGTGATCGTGGATTTCCCACACTGATATGCATGTTGCATTTTGTGCAGTGGATATTCAACTAAACTAACGTTCCTGATGTGATGATCGGTAATCCGTTCCAAAGCTTTCAGAAGAAAACAACTTAAGCTGATAGGCCTAAAACTCTTGACTTCTTCATAGCTTGAGCGCCCCCCTTTGGGAATAAATCTAACAGTTATTTCTCGCCATGCTTTCGAGATAAAGCCGGTAGCAAGACTGGAAAGCAAAATCTGTTTCAAGACATGTTTAAGAATATCAAACCCCTTTTGCAGTAGCACGGGAAGTATTCCATCTTTTCCGTGTGATTTGTATGGAGCAAAGCTGTCAATTGCCCACTTAACCGATTCAGTGGAAACCAATGTGCGTGCTAACGCCCACGAGTCCGAATCACCAGAATGAGATCTGTGAACATTGTTCAACTCCGGATCGATACAACCTGGAAAGTGTGTGTCGAAGAGACAAATAAGAACATCTTTTTCGTCCGTCACATAAACTGGTCTGGTTTTAAGGAGTTCATCTGAAAATCATTCGATTTGGAGAGAATTTTATTTAACCTGCTAGCCTCGTTCAGATTAGAGACATTAGTGCATAGGTTTTGCCAGCCAGCCCGTTCTGCAGATCTAAGACATTTCTTATATGCACTACGAGCTGACCTGAAAGCCCTGGAGTCATAACGCTGACGCCGGTTCCAAGCTCTTCTCATAACTTTCTTCATTCTTTCAAGCTCAGCCCTCCATCAATGGGTTCGCGTAGTCGATTTAACAGTACGAAGTGGACAAGCTTCTTCGTAGGATGCTAGTATGAATGAGTTTGTCGTATCCACGACGTCATCTAAGTCGTCTAGTTCACTAATTGTTGGAAAATATCCATGAAATTTAGTCGCTTTCTAAAAAGAGGTCCCAGTTTGTAGATTTAGGATTACGATATGTTACCACATTGAAGGTGACATCAAAATGATCGAAAAATATATATTTATGATCGGATAGAGACGATTTAGTTTCATTTGGAACCTGCCAATTTCCCAGCTCATGCAAAATTCTATCAGAGCAAAGTGTTATGTCTAACACCTCCCCCCTCCCATATCTAGCAAAAGTTGGTCGGTTTCCCACATTCAGAACTTGGAGATTTGTACTACTTATGTACTCCATCGGTTCAGAGCCTCTCAGATTGATGTCTGAACTGCCCCAAATGATGTGATGAGCATAACATAGAGTCCTGCAGGTATTTTAATTTTTCTTCCGTTACGCTACCTAGATCCATTGGACTAAAGGAAGCGTTGGGTGCAAACGAGTTTGTAGGCGTGGTAACGGTAGCCGTTATTTTGGCCTTGTTATCTGCCACTGAAATATAAGATGACACAATTGTAGGATGGTGTGACGAAGGTAGAAGAAGTTGTTAATCTATTTTGAATCGGATTAACACGTTTGGACATGTTTTCTTGAAGTGTACATGAAGAAGACCTATCTTCATAAATTCTCGTTCTAGACAACAAAAACAACAAATAAAAATATTTGTTGTTTTTGTTGTCTAGAACGAGAATTTATAATTTTTTCTCGAACAGGACAACCCCAGAAATTCGATTGATGATTTTCGCTACAGTTAGCGCATTTGAAACTTTTTGTGGTTTTTTTCACCGGACAAGTATCTTTCGTGTGCGATTTATCACCACAGATCATACATTTGAAATCCAAATGACAATTTTTTGCGCCGTGCCCAAAGCCTTGGTATCTACGACACTGGGTCAGATTTTGAATTCTGCCCCCATGTCGTCTATAATGTTCCCACTTTACTCGCGTGTGGAACATAAAACGTATTTTTTCAAATACTTTCAAATTATTAACCTCATTACGGTTAAAATGAATTAAATAAAGCTCCTGGATAATTCCAGAGCGTATTGGCGTGTTATCGCCGCTAGCCTTTCTCTTCATAAGAATAACTTGTTAAGGAGAAAAGCCAAGTAAACTTTTCAATTCGTTGGATATTTCATCGAAACTTTGACCTTGAGGTAGCCCTTTCAAGACAGCCTTGAATAGTCTAGCTGTCTTGAAATTATATGAATAAAATTTATATACTTCTCCGTAAGATACTGGAGTAGTCGTTTGTGGCCAGTCAATTCCTCCGCTGTAACTCGACATTCTCCTCTTCGGCCAATCTGAAAAGAGACTTTCACGTCCGGAAGGAACGTCGAAAGCTCAGTTCGAAAGGCTTTGAAGTCGGATATCATCACTGTTATAGGCGGAAGTGATTGCGTTTTCTTCCCATTGCCATTATGCGCAATGTGAGGAAATTTAGAAATTTCATCAGCTTCACATTCGGATAAAACATCGAATGAGTTGCTACAGTCAATTGAATTTTCGGGTGGAGAAGATACCCTTTCCCGTTTAGCTTTAATTTTTGGCACACGGCCTTTCTGGGAGGACCCAGGCATGTTGGAAGAATTAAATATTTCTTTAGGCTGAGTTGTTCTTGAAAAATGTTTTAGTCTTGAAAAAGACTGATTGAGTAGAAAAAGTAGGTAGTCTTGAGAAAGACTGATCGAGCGAAAATATAGGTAGCCTTGAGAAAGTCTGTTGCTGTTGAAAAACTCTAGGTAAACCAGTAGTTATCAAGATTTGTGATCGGTTCGAACGAAGGTTCAAGCCAGTATGCCCGGGACTTTAGGGATCCGCACTGCTTGAAGTCGTTATACTGTTCGTTGGTTCGCCCACTACTCGAAAATGCCAGTCTGATTTGGAGTCCTCATCAGCTTGTTTGGAATGTACGAATTGAAAGTGTGTAGAAAAAAGACCTTTCCTGGCGAAGACCTTCGTATCTATCACCGTACCCAGATCCATGCCGCCTGATCGGCCTCGACCCATTAGAACGACGTAAAAAAAATTAAAAAGCAGTATTTGTGGCGAAGGTGATCAACGTCGAAATCGACTCTCCGAAGATCCTCCCTTATAAGATATCCCTTATTAACTTCCGCGCTTCGCAACGACCTCTACGCTCCACTGGTTTGCTTCAACCAAGATTTCATCGTACGGCATTGGATTTTGGCACACTTTGTCTGTCCACAAATGCAGAAAAAAGGTCAGAAAAACTTCTATTTTCAACAAGATAGGGCGATTGGTATATAAGACTCGGCCCCCGGGCCTCGGAAAAACTTTTCAAAGTTTGAGCGAATACTATGCATTTTGTTTGTAAGAAATGTAAAACCTTTCGTTTCACTTTTCACTATAATTTTGGGTGGATAACCGTATTTTACATGTTTGTTTTACTGCATCGAGTTAATAACTCCTCTGCGTTATGAATAATGAAGAAGAAAAAACAATATAAATCGGTCCAAGAACCTCGTAAGAATCGGCAACACAATTGAAAAAAATCGCATTTATGCAGAAATAGAACCGGTTTAATGCATTGTCTACCCATTCGGAACCTAGCATATGCAGACGATCGTTTTTTGCGCTAGTTGTTTGTGTCCACTGTTATGCGTCCGAGAACGAGTTTGGTTTAGCACAGCTGAAAGGGAATCCCATTGCGATCAGAACAAGAACTGGTTTTATTTTGAAAATATCTCATCGTTGACGCCAATCGGAATCGTCACGGGATTGCGTGACGCAAACCCAAAGTTCAAGATTCTTTCCCATGGTTGGAAAAACGAATTAATTTCAGTCAAGCTAAACAAAGAAAAAATATCATAAGGAATATTCAAAAAACTTACCGCCACGTATTACCAAGAATTGGTATTGGTTTCGGTCCCGGAACCTCTGAGTACGGCCGGGCATTCTCCAGCTTGATACTCGGAGGAGCTTGCTGTACCGGATAACCGTGCAGTCGGCTATTGACGGTCGTGGCAGCCTCTGCCACTTCCACCATGTGAGGGCATGTTGACGTTGTATAGCTGGAGCTGGGAATTTTATTACTCTGTGATTTGCCGGTTGGACTGCTGTTGCTGGTTGCCGCGCTTGCCGCCGGTGCCGACGGGGCCGCTGAGGTGGCCGATGTTGACGCCAATCTATTCAGACCGCGTATTAACCGGTGCCGTGTGCTGTTCATTTTCACTGATCACTTTTGCACTCGACTATTCGTCACGATATGATAGCAATCGATGGAAAGGTTAGGACTACAAAATAGGAGAATGATGGAATGAATTTCAATTTTTCGGTGAGACCTATCGCGGCACGTGTGAGTGTGGTTGGCTTCTACGCAATCGCAGCCGAAACTGAGGATCGTTGGGGAATGGGGCGTATCGTTTTGTACGGTATGTTGGTATATGCACAACAAGGCATGAAGTGTGTAGTTGGAAAACTGCTGAGCGTAAATAATGGCAAATTCGCAGCTAATCGCTAATTAAGATCAGTACTCATTCGATACGACAATGTGTGTGGATTAATAGGAACAATGTACACTACAGGTGTGTACATTTTTGAATAGCTTCTTACACTGTCTGGTGTCAATATACGGAACATAACAGTTTATTGTCTATTGGATGATGAACGTTGCATTGCGGATGAAACAAAGTAATAAACGTTAAGCAATAATTTTATGATGAACTACATTTGCTTGTGTTCCGGAAAAATAAAATAACATATTCTAATGAATAGCAGAGGGCACAATTATATTTTGTATATGATAGCATCTAATAAATTTCTCATTTCGTATTTAAACTAAATGCTTAAAATGAAAACATAAACTTTTTTTCTGTTTTTGTTCATAACATATATTTTATATGGAAAGGCTTGACATAAACTTATAGCCAGGGAGTCCAAAAACGAGACAAAGTGAATAACAAAGATATTGTAACACATTTTTGTTAGGACAAAATCTCTCAGCTACATATCTTTGTTGCTTACTTGAAACAACAACCCAGTAAAGTTCAGCCGGAAATGAACTGGAATTCCGGCTGGTTCCAGTTCGTATTCCGGCTCCAGTGACACAACCGATTCTAACTAGAATCGGTTGTGTCACTGGAGCCGGAATACGAACTGGAACCAGCGGGAAATCCAGTTCATTTCCGGCTGAGTTTAACTGGGAAAGACAAACATCATGAATATATTGTCGCCAACACGACCGGCTAGCAACAAACGTATATCGTATTAAGAAGACGATGAGTAACGTGTTGCATTGGCTATGTGTTCTAACATTTCAAGCAACGCTACATCGTGGTGTGTGATCTTATCTCCATTCTCTCATCCTCTCAATAAGATGTGCCTTCGCTGCTCACTTGCAGTCGATGTTTGGGATTTTTCGTATGTTTTGAAAAAGTAGGTTGGTTCGTTATGAGGAATATAGTTTTAAGAGCATATATTTTTATGCAGGTAGAGTGATAAGCTTATTTTTTCACTGTTTCTATTATCACTCTACTCATTAGAAACCATTGGTTAGAGCAGCGTCCGCCACCTTTGCTAGTGCTATAATTGGGGTATTAGCTTGCAATTTTCGCTGCGATCAAACAGAAGTATTGCACAATTCTCAGGTCATGTTTGTTATTACGATGATTCTTTGGGAAGAAGCAATTATGCTGATGCCAATTTATACGCATTCCATCGATTGCAGGTCGCGTAATTATTGAAATAGTGCGGCACCCTTCCTACATTCCGGGCAAAGTGAGAACGACGCGATGACCATCATACGTTGATACCACTGAGTTGTAACGTGCTTTAACATTCAGGCGGTAGCACTCAATTGTATAATACAACTGGCAGCGTTATGTCCCAACTAAATATTTGTTAGAATAGCTGTACGAAGTTATATTTCAATAATAAAGCACTGTTTGTCAAAACCATTGTTTCTTATATCAGTGTTATGGAATCCAGTTTTTCGTTTTATGAACAATCTGTTTTAAACCACCCAAGCATTATTGTAATTGTGCCTTTCTCATATTTAACACAGTTAAAAAAATCATAAAATAATTGGCAAAATCCTCGTATTGAAAAATCTCATGTGGTCGCACTGTGGCGGGTTCCCGAACAAACCAAACCAACCACCAAACCAAAACTGTTGCTTAATCTGGCTGAAAATCACATGTTACGCTAATTTTGGGGTGGTGAGTTCATTTTTAATAACTAAAGTTAAAGAATTTAAGAAAAAAAAATCCATACAGTGTTATCGAATCTTTCTTATTAATATAATGCCATTTTTCTGATGAATTTATTTTACTGATTAGCTACATCAATAACAATGTAAAAATACAACTAATAAAACTACTTCCAATCTCTATATAAAGTGTTTGTTTATATTTGATTCACTTGTTATTTGGCGCTAATCACCATGCACCTCTATACACGCATAGAAATAATTTTTAATTTCAACAATATTCTGTATTGAAATCAACTAAAAAAATGTTTGTTTCCTGGCTAATAATAAATATTGTTTACAACAATTTTTTTTTATTGAATTCAATGAAATATTTTTTTGGTTTTAAAAGAACACAGATTTTTTGGAAATGACGAAAAATTGTATGAACAGCAATTTTCATTTGCTAAATCACCCGTGTATGTTGGTTGAATCAAAAATATTTTTGCCTTTCTCATATAGAAAAGTTATGCAATCACTCTAAAAATCGGCAACCTAAGCCCGGCCCGGAGGGCCGAATGTCATATGCCATTCGACTCAGTTCGTCGAGATCGGAAAATGTCCACACAGCAAATTCCCATATAAACTGAAATAAAAAATTCGCGAATTTGCCTTTTTGATGCTAAATGACTTTAAAATGCATAAAACGTTGAGATTTGATGAAATCTCGAAACAAAATTTTTTAACCAAAATTGACTTTTTTGGACTTTGGCACCTTTTTGCCTTTCTCATATAGAAAGGTTATGCAATCACTCTAAAAATCCTCAACCTAATAATTTTTTTGACTTATTTAGGCGTAGGTAGGAATTTGCAATGAGGGGTTGCTACTTTAAAATTGAAACTAGTTTAAAATTTCTTAATAAGTTGAAAATTTTCGGCAGGGTCAGGACCCCCCGGATCCTCTTCCTTGATCCGCCGCTGGTTTCAAGCGATGTTTCAGTGTCGACACATAGCATCTCAAGATCGTGGCTGTCGATCCATTGTATGTATGTGCAAATCGTACTGAATATGTAATATTCATTTCCACCGTTGTATTGAACATAACCAGCCATGGAATCGTGCACCACTAGGTGGATTAAAACAGGTTTTTCTTTGAAATAATACAGCAATGTTTGAAACAACAATATTTATTTGTTGAGTCGAAATAAGATATCTGTTGAATGTATTACAGGCCATATTCGATTTTCCGTAGAAAATGACTCGATTATCCGTAGTCCGAAGAAATTGTTTCAATTTTTCGCATATTATGTTTTCTAAAGCTACATTACACGTCTATCATTGTTATCAATTACAATGATACAGTTTCTGAAAGAATTAAAATATTCAAAAAAATTATGAAATCTTCATAGAAATACAGAAGTTTTACTTAATTAGCATATTATTTTGAATTCGATGCGATGACTTACATATTTTCGTACACCAATCGATTACAATTGATACTAGCTACAGTTTTTGGAAAACCAGAATTTTATGTTCTCACAAAATACTCACAAAAATACGTGGAAATATAGAAATTTCGCATTTTCAACAAATAACTTTTTTTGCTATCCTAATATTTAAATACAAAAATCCATAGAAATTGATGTCAGCTACATATCCTGGAAGCACAAAATTTTAAACTCTTGAAAATTACAATAATTAGGAAAAATAAAGACATTTTATTTAATCAACAAATATTTAAATTCAATTAGGTGTGCTATGAAATTTGATGCACCTAATCAATTGGCTACAAACTACATTTTTCTGTAGATGCCTGTGATTTTCTGTGTAATTTTTAGAATGAATACAATGACTGATTTTGTGAGCCCCGTTGTGTATTTACGACTGACGAAATCTGAAGATATTTGTTTCAGATTGTTTGGCACTATCTAAGGTATGAAATAAAACCCTAAAATACTCTTCGGAATCAGTCTATTATCGCATCAGTTTGAAAAAAAGATTGAAATTTTTTGATACTTGAGGAGCATCGGCATTTTGAATTTTTAACACACTTACGCAAAGGCTATCGTTTTGATTCTATCGTGTAACATAGGGGAATTCAATCAGAAGACGTTGTCTTAAATATGGTTGACAAGATCGGCTCAAAAACTGACAAACTCTGTTGTAGAAAAAATCGGAAGTGGACAAACAAGGGGACGAATAAAATAGGATCTTCACTGTAGTCAGCATTGTGCACCGCTTTGAAAAGAACATCGCTAATAATTTTTTACGAAGTAGATGTATTGAACAGTCTTTAACCTTCCGGCAGTCGCGCTAGTGCACTGAGTGCACGCTGCTCTGAAAATCTAGCGAAATCGTTTTAGGGCTCCAGCGGCTGCTCGTTCAGTGGGTCATAAGTGCGACTTCCGGAGGGTTAAGCGACTCGGTAGATTGCCGAACAATGGCCAAATGAAGATCCTGGATTATGTTTCCACCAAAAAAACAAGAGAAAAAAGTTTACTGTGCGACGATGTATAACAAATTGAATCATTTAATGCGTTTGAACAAGCATATTTATAGCTAAAATATCAAAGAACCAAGATTCAGCTAGTTTATGATTGGCTCGCTAAACAATATCTCTAGAGCCTCTCTCTCTGATGACGATGATGATACTGCTGCTGATTCAACAACGCACGCTTCTTGGTGTCGTGCGCATAAAAAGTTGGGCATTTTTGATATTCGCAACGTGTGCAAAATTCATCCGCTTAAGAAATCCATGTTTCAAAATTGTCCAATGCTGGTTCTTTGTTGGACCAACGTTGGGCGACGCCCAGCAGACCGTTCAGTAGGCGGCCATTGCTGGATTTGTGTTGAATGGTTTTGAATCAAAATTTTTGGGCTTATCAGTGGAATCTAGCATGTTGCTTCTCTTAGAGGATTCCCAAAGTTTTGTTGTTGTATACAAACCAGTGGTGCGTAACTTCAAATTCAGTTGTTATTTCTGTCTGAATTCATCGAAACATAAGTATATTAATCCAAATTAATCGAACACAATACTTTAAGGTTGCAGAGAGAATGGGCAAAATCCGAAAACGAAAAAAGCAATTTTTTTCCACACCGTGTGTTAGATCTTTATAAAAATCAATCAGCTTATGTAGAATGTTGTTACAGTACTGCTGATTAATTTTTATGAAGGTCCAACACACGGTGTGGAAAAAACTGCTTTTTTCGTTTTCGTTTTTTACCCCTTCTCTGTTCAACCTTAACATAAAATAAGTTGGCTAAATAACTTATTTCATGTCTTACTTTCACTTTATAGAATATAAAGTGATCGATATTCGTCCATAAGTCAAACATTAATGCATTTACCATAGGTCAAACATTGATGCATGTACCTTAGATACTGTTTTTCAACATATAACAAATATTTTTTATTCGATTATCCGGACGATTCGATTATTATTATTAAACGAAATTTTTCTGCACCCTACGGATAATGGAATCTGGTCTGTACTTCTAATCTTTGATTCAACAACATACATAGCTGGTTCAAAAAGATTTTACGTTTTTTATAAATATTTGAGAAATCAAAAATATTTTTCAAATATTTAATTTATATTTGATACTTTCTACATTTATAAAATTTTACCGTTTACTCTAAGTAATTCTTCTATTATTGGATGATTAGTTGCTGCTTGAGCGAAGAGTCATACGAATGAGTAACCGAACACTTTTGTTGTAGTACACAAAGGGGCCAACGGAAATTAAAAACCTGGCAAGGGTATGAAGGCCCTATATTCAATACAAAAAACACAATATATACAAAATCTATTTCCTTATTGCAAACAATAAATAAAATAAAAAAATATCTGATGTTTTCTCCAGGTATTTATTTCATAAACGAATTTCGCCTCAAATCGTGTACGAGCTGCAGAGAACATGAACTTGAAAATAATATTCAAGAACAAATAATAAATTACTCACCGATAAGGCACTCAACCGTATCTTCGTATTACTGAAATCCGTCCAAGATATCCACAGTTGTATCAGCGGACACTTCTTTCACCACAACATGTTCGGCAATTTTTACGACGAACATTTAACTTTTAATTTTTAGCAAAATGGTGGTAATTGTTGATAACGCTAGCAATATACAAAATCTGCCAATAATTTTTTTGTTGGATCGACAATATATATTTCAAATAAAAAAATGTTTTTTTTTCGGATTAACAAACAAACATTTTTGATTTAACTTTAAGTGTTTTTTATATATAAAAAATCGAATTGTTGAGTTGAAAAATGATATATTTGATTCAACTACACGAAATTACTCTGCGTGTGTAAGAAAAAATTCAAAAATGTCGTTATTCACCGGTAAATTGAAGCATACCATACCACCTTTATAGAAATCCAATCTCACAAATTGCAATATCCTAAGTTCTACGGATAATGCTTTACAACTATTGGTGCTCAAATGAAAGGTAATAGTCTCAGTTATTAGTCGTACTTGTTTTTGTGAGCGAATTTTGCCTAAATCGAAAGTTAAGGACCATCCATAGATGACGTGGCATTTTTGAGTGATTTACAACACCACCCTCCCCCGTCGTAGCATTTCGTCACAAACCTCTAAATACTCACCCTGGTAATTACGTAGCTTGACGGTAACCCTCCTCCCTTGACTCGTAAAAAATACAAAAAAAAATAAAAAAAGATGTTAGATGAAACGGGTAAGGTTGTCGTAACATCAGGTCAACCCCTATTCCCCTTTAAAAAAAGACCCCCTACCCCCCCCCCCCCCCCGTCTTCACACATCATCACAAAATACAAAACTCCCCCATATAATGCTACGTCATTTATGGATGGTACCTTGTAGGTATTTAAAAACGTTGTTGTTTATAAACAATATGGGCATGAAAAAGTTAAGATCAATATCAATTTCAGAAGCATAAGAATTTTGTCTACTCCCGATTTTATAAGTCAAATGAATTCGACCAAAATTCATGTTCATGTAGTGTCACAATTCAAATCAATTCCTCTGATGATGGTAAACTACACTGCGAAAATTTACGATGACGCAAACAGCCATGGGCATGCTGGACTTGGAGAATGTGATTTGCGACGGCAACATGCGGAACGCTATCGAGAATCCTGTTGGAGTGACGAAATTAACAGATATGCGTCAACGTAGGCTTATATGATAGCCTGATGGAGTTTATGAGATTTAAAAATGCGTAAATGATAATTAATCTAAATAATGAGAAATATTTATTAGACTATTTTTAGGGACTATAGAAGAATATTTAAATAGCTTCGCTTTATTAAATAGAAAAAAATAAACTATGCTCCCTTTGGTCAGATGATGGAGCTGATAAAACAGGTCGTCACTGTAATAATATTTCAGTTGAATAACGTTTTCAATCACACTTCAACTGATTGTGTCCATCCATGTTAATGGTTGGCAACACAAGAATCACACAATTTGCATCGAAACTTAAAGAAATATGCCTAGCTAGAATGAGTAGTAATTATTTACAGATAAGTTCTATTAAATTCAATCCATGATTAAATTTTCATTAAATTGTGCTATGATTTGCTAAATGAACGTCTATATCTAACGAAATTGATAAGCAATCGTTGAAAATCACTATTCACCGTCCGAGCAGCGTACACCAATAAATGGACTACCGAGCCGCCTGCGAGATGCGCATTAGGGTGGGACAAAAAATAGATTTCAGCTCCGAGCAACTTTTTGGGTACCATTTGGGTCCTAGAATATCTGTGCAAATTCTTAACTCGATCCCTGAAACTATATTTTTGCGCCCACTGTTTAAAGTTTACATGGGATTTTATATGGGAAAACTAACTTTCACAAAATAATTCCTCCAGGGGTCGCCCGTTACTTCCTAAAAATAAACCATTATGTGGCTTTTGTAGGAAATTTAACATAGAAACAAAGTCTCGAAAACTACGAAACGATCTGATGCTTGAGAAAAAAGTTATTAAGCTGAAACCAATTGACGCTCTGACGATTGATAAAATATTCATTTTTTCTAGCACCACTGCTGTTGGTTGTCCAGTTATATGTAATTTTGTTTTGATCTTCTCTTAATGTGTCTAAATCATTTATCTATACTGTTTGGCCACTTCGCAAGAGTTTTGAGGGATAAATTGAGTCTTCTTTTGTACATAATAAGAGGAAGTTAAAGATTTTGTATATAATTCGACCGTCAGCAGCAGTGATGCTATGAAAAGTAAAATTTTCATTAATCTTCAGGGCATCAATTGGTTTTTGCTTCATAATATTTTCCACAAGCATCAAATCGTTTCGTGGTCTTCTAGACTTTGTTTCCTTGACAAATTTCCTATAAAAATCAGACATCTATTTATTTTTAGAAGGTAACGGGCGACTCTTGGAAGAATTAATTTGTAAAAGACGGGGGCGCAAAAATATAGTTTCACCGATCGAACTAAAAATTTGCAGAGTTGTTCTGTGAGCCAAATGGGACCCAAAAAGTTACTCGGAGCGAAATTTTATTTTTTTCATATAACCATGTCCCACTGTAATGCACATCCATACAGCGCAACGAACAAGAACCCATATCTGCTTCAATAAAATGTCCCAACAAAAGTTTGTCATGATCGCAAGGAACTAGGGACAAAAACAAAGAAGAATTTTGTTGCTCTTCTGTGTGGACAAGCGTACTGAAACACGCATGGTTGTCACGAATAAACTTTCTCTGCAATGTATCATTCTCTCAAAACACATGCAACATTGCTTTATCTCAAATTCTCTTTGTGTGTACACTTCTTGCTTCTGAGGGTTGTGTGTTGCTGCGCGACAGAACAAACTGTATGTCGCATACTGTGTGTATCGTTTGTTTTGGTGAAATAATCGCAGCAAATTGACTCCCTGCTTATAGCCGGAAAATAAACCAGAAAACATTTTCTAAATTTTATCCCAGACCAAAAAGTGTATTTACTGCGTCAATATGTAATGGAATTTATTACCGGTATACCGTAAAAAGTATATTTCCGTTGAATAAATAACGAAGACTAATGAAGAAGACTATGTACAGTAATAATATCAACAAATAACTCATTGCTCTTGTATTTGATGTGTCAAAAACAAATAAACGTTGTAGTCGAGGGAACAAAGCCCGATGAGTATTAGTTACGATTTTCGCCATTCATAGAAATAATCTGTTCTAAAAAAGGGTAAGTAGCTAATTACGGCCACACTTGCCTAACTTTTTTCACACCAAATTTTGCCCAGTTTTTCTTTAGAGTATTTTGTTAACATCCGCTAAGTTGTGTAGTTTTCAGTGAGATTCCGGTAGATATAAAAAAATCCGCAACACATTTTGTTGTACGCTCACATGCAAAATCCTGGTTTGTTACATCGCGCCTTGGCAAAACTGATATATACATCATCCGACCGTCTCAAACAGGGTTTTTAATCGATAATTCATAGTCATCGTCGATAACGTTAACCACCCGTCAACGTCATCGGAAACTCCGTTCACGATAATGTATCGTCGAATTCATCGTCATCGTCGATAATTCATCCGCGCTTCACGCGATACATTTTGCGTTACTTTCCCGTTTATTAGAATTGAAGTTGAAGCGGTTAACTTTCAATTGTTTTGAAATAAATATTTAATGAAGGACATGGTTGTTGGCAGTTGAAAATCAATAGTTTTGGTCATTTTCAATGCACAGGGGGTCCGAAGATGCGTCAAAATGGATTTTTTTCAACTTTTTGGGAAAGTAATTTATATTGAAGGGAAAGTTGTTGGCAGGATACGAAATTATAGAGAGGATCTTACTCGCAAGTTCTCTGGGGTAGAAACTAATATAGATCTAGTACTCCGAAGGTTGGAGACATCTGATCCCTTAATCAATCAGAGGATTTCCTCAGAAGAACAATGCTCCGCTGTCAAAGATTCTTTGGTTTGGCCGGATGACAATAAAGTCGTTGAAAGCGACACAAGTGGTGATGAAGACATATTATTATAATTTTAATTTAAACTAGAAGATTTCGGATGTGAAAAAAGAGAATATACACATTTCCCATGTTTGATTTCCTTTTTTAGTTGGGAAGTTGCTTGCCCCCTCCTCTATTCCCTCTCGCCAGTATGTAATACTATGCTTCATACTGCCTTCTTTTGCCCTTCAATGTGTAGTGTAATGGCCTCATACTAGAATTTTAGTCGTTTTTTTCAATATATACTTTTACAAGCAAAAAACAGCATGCAACAAAAGCTATCACTGGATTTGATAATGTTTGCTGTACAGATATGTATGAATACGGCTGCGTCTGCGGAAATTTGCGGTTTCCATACCGAAATGTTGCTTTTGGGCAATAAAACATTCGATAACTCTAAAGATGCAAAGGATACAAATAAACTTAGTTTACATAAATTTCGTATTTTCTCATGCAGAACAAAATCTTGGAACATTTTGAAATTTTAAAAATACACCGGGAAAAGTTAATCAGAAAAAAATAATTTTCAGGGGTGTATCTTAAAAAACTCCAAAAATGTCTTTAAAATCGCCAGATAGACACATAGTCACTTCAGCAAAGTTATTGCTTGCGATATTCTATAAACTTTGCTGAATAAAGCTTTTTTTTTATTTTCATAAATGACGAAACAAAAATTTGCTTCTCAACTTAAGGGAATTAATTACCAAACTATTTTTTTCCTAAAGTGGGAAACATTTTGTAAATAAACTTGACTGAAGATACTATAGCTCAAAATTCGTTACGGTCAAAACAATTTTGATCACCTTTTTGCAGCTTTGGAAACACTGTGAACCTGCGGACTCCCCTGTGCAACAACTTTCCCGAAAAGTTCCCGAAGACACATCGTTGGACCATTGACAATGTTCAAAACTATAGATTTTCAACTGCCAACAACTTTCCCTTCAATATAGTACACTTCCCCGAAATGTTGAAAAATTCCATTTTGACGCATTGTCGAACCCCCTCTGTACATTGAAAAAGTCCAAAACTATTGCTTTTCAACTGCCAACAACATGTCCTTCAATAGGTATTTATTTCTAAACAATTGAAAGTTATCCGCATCAACTTAAACTCCAATTAAGCTATGCACGCAGACGAAGTCGACATAAATAACGATTTTTACTGTGAGCTGTGTTTACCAACAATGACATTAAACTGTGAAGCAATCTTTGTAAACACGGCTCACAGTAAAAGTCAATTTATGTCGACTTGCTAGTCGACTGACTTCGTCAGCGTGCACAGGCTAATTTGCGGAAAAGTTACACCAAATGTATCGCGATAACCGATAATTTATCGACGATGATGTATTCATATACGACGATAAAATTATCGACGATGACGATGAACGCGATGAATGTCGTTAATGGAGTTTCCGATGACGATACATTATCGTTAACGAGTAACGCCGATAAATTATCGTGAAAAATGTATCGCATTAACAACCCTGCTCAAAGGTCTTTCAAAGATTCTAGGAATGGATTATAATGAACCACAAGGCAGGAGCTAGACGAACAACGTACAAACTGATTGCTCATTTCAAGTGGAATCTGAACCCTTCGCAGGACTTGGCCAAAAAAACTGGATGTTTAACAAAGTTTCATCCTGATGGTTCCCAAATAGGGGCGAACGCCATGAGAGTTGTCGAAACGCGCTTCCGAGAACTCGACACGACAGGACGCTGCCAACGAAACACCAGCACTGCGTCATTGATGACGAGTCATACATCAAAGTGGAGTTTAAGCAGTTTTTTTATAATTCGTTTATTTGACACGGCTCATAGCGGTTGCTTAACGGAGCCGTGGATCTTTTATGTTTACAAATGTAAAAATAAAAGTATAAACAAATATTATTATAATATTGGATCTCGCGCGCAACTTTTTATTGCGAGCGGAGACCTTCTTTCGCGGGGTTTGCTGGCAATCTGCATCTGGGGGTCATTTAATTCTTTTTTGTTTTTCACGTCCAGGTCGAAGCTGTCTTGGTGTCCGCGATCAGATGTTTTTCCCTGTTTCTTGATCTTATTGTTGACCAGCGTAAATCCGTCACTGTTATTGTTATCCTTGCCAATGTTGCTTACAGTTGATTTTGCTGTACTGGATGCTTTTGTGGTTGTCATTATGGTCTGTGCAACTGCTGCCACAAATTTGGCCACCGTTTGTGGTTCAGGCATTGGTATTGAAAACTCTGTTTTGGGTTGGTTTGCCGTAGATGAGTTGGCAGTCGGTTGAGATGCGTCTTCCTCTGCATCTTCCGCGCAAGGTTGTCCATGATGAGCTGTCTGATTACAATACTTGCACGTAGGAGTTTGCCCCTCATGGGTGCATAGCGTAGTTTGCATAATTGTAGTTCCGTGAGTTTTGTGTTTTATTGTCAAGTAGGAGGGTATAGGCCTTTCAACCCGCATCCTCACTACAAAAACGCCGTTAGGAGTACCCGGGAAGAAGTTTCTCCAAGTATCAGGTGTAACGGATTCTACTTCTCCGTATTGCGACATGCATTTTGCAATTGGCTCAGGAGGGGTACGGGGTGATAGGTCATATAACCTTACATCTATATAATCATTCTCAATATATACGGGAATCTTAATTCCGACGTTGTCGCTTTCAACCACGTGTTTTAAGTTGTTCTTCAAAACGAAACGCTCGGCTTGTGCTAACGTGTGGAATGATATTAATACTGCACTGCGAAGATGATGATACTGAAGGTACAACACTTCCGCAAGTCTAAGTTGCATTTTTACCTTCAGAAGGTATTCCACTTCACTAAAACTCAGTCGTTTTAAACAAAATTTAAAGTCAACAACCGCAGCGTTGGGTCGAAGTAGAGCTTTTTCATCAACTTTACTCATGATGACAAGAATAATCCGATGTTTCCTTTGTTCTCGAGACAATGCACACTAGATCGAGAGGCCTGTTGTTCACTTGGCTCGATTGTACGTCTGACTGCGGCAGAAGTAGAAAGTAGACTGAGTTTAAGCAGTTGTCGGGACATGGACATTTCCTTGGTAGGAATAAGTGTTTATATAAACGGCCGTTTTAAACGGATGAAGAATTCGATCATGAACCGACGAATGGGCCTAAATAACAAATGTACACAAACGGAGATTTGATTAATATCTTAAAGAGGAGTAGAAATACTTCATAAAAAATATAAAAACTCATTTATAAATATTCCACACTTCATGAAAATCAATAAAAAACAAAACGGCGGATCCGACTTACAACTGTAAACAAACCGCCAGGCGGGTTACGCCTCTGCATTTCTAAGGTAGTGTTCACGGGCGAAATTGACAGCATCATTGTTTACAAGGTCCGTAAACAGAATCGCCCTAAACAAAAACCATATGCTTGTTACGCCCCGGGGGAATAACAAATTTTCCTCTCCAACGAGCACGGCGAAAGCCACATTTGATTTTTGTTTTCTGGCGACACTGCAGGGCGAAATTGAGAGTCGTCAAAACAAGAGGGCGACTCGAAAATGGCCTAATCAACATTTCATAACAACACTCGGCGAAATAATTTTTTTTCAATTTTCTCAACGAAAACGTGATTATATAAAACATTTTAGTTATGATTCCGAAAACTAGTATTGTTTCAAAGTGTTTAAATACATTTGAAATCGCAGTATGCAAACACTGTTAAAATACGATTTAATTTTCTGAAGCGAATTTTCAAAGCTATCTTTCTCGATTCGATATCATTGTGAATTCGGCCCTTTGGTCGATTTATGATCGAATTGTTTTTCACAGAGTCGTTCCGCAAAAAGCGAGTCGCTTGTCAATTGTTTTCCATGAAAAAATTACAAAATATTATTGAAATGATACATTATGATATACAACAGTTTTGATCAATTCGCTTCACCCAAATTTCTAAAAAAATGCAAAAAAAGTGTTTTCTTCTCAGGTTCAAAGACTTACCGCCACCCACCTCCCGTATTGGGAAAACCCCATGCAATATCTTTTATTTCTAGCCTTCAAATGTCCGGTTTTCAATTGCTTTGGGAAGCTGAAAGGATTCATGAAATTGAAGCATTAAATTTTCTTTGTTTATGTCGAGCAATATGACGTCACATTTGCTTTTTTACTTTTTAACGACTTTCAATTAGCTAGAGATTACTGAGTATGGAAAGTTAAGAAAATGTACACTCAGGCATATAATACAGCGAATTTCATAGGAAATTCGTATATTTTTAGCCACAAGTACCGAGTATTGAAATCAAGATTATCTTATGAAACGGCATTTATTTTGTCAAATCGGTTTGCTATGATTTCATGTTCCATAAAGTATCTTTCATTTGTCATAAGACAATATTATACATTGCTCTTATGTTTATGAGAATTATAATATGCTCGTATGAACTTCAAACGACTGGCATATGCAATACCTTATAAAATATTAAGATAATCATAAAGTCGTATGTCATATTAATCTGTTGAAAACATAGTTTTGTTAATTTTTCATGCATCATAAGATAAATCTTATGAAATTCGCTATACATTTTGTCTGAGTGTTGTAAAGGCTAAAAATTTGTTTGGAGAGGCCACCAAATGCAATAGCTCGAGGAAGCGCATACATAAAACTGAAGAAAACGGTTCCTGGTCTTGGAATTTGAGACGAAACAATGAGTTTGCATCGTTTGGGTAATATTTTGACGATAAAATTATATCTGATGTTTTTTTTAATATTTTTCAACTCAATATTTTGACTCGAAGGGTGGCGCAAAAAATTAAAATTTAAAATTAAATGAATTAAAATATTAAAGTGAAGTTTCAACAGAATACCCATTGTTTGAATCGTTGATAATTCTTTGTAACATCTATAATTTACATGACGGAGGGCAAACACTTCCATGCGTCCCCTTTAGACTTACCAAGAAAATACACATTTTTCATTCCTCGTGGCAAAAAGGGACAAGACAAGACGTTCATTTCCGGAAAGTTGAATATCGATCAAGCTGTTCTCTTGCAATTCGGGACGCCAACCTTTCGAATTTGTGCGGTAATATTTCCCAAACGAACGTACATTTTGACGAAATAAAACATTCAATATATCTATCATAGAGTCTTCAAAAAGTTTAGGCCTGTGAAAAGAATTTTTTTAACAACGCGCAAAGATTCAATATAATTTAAATCATTTATATACTAACATTGTTCAACACAAGATCGGGGGAGCGGAACGAAAAAAGTGGCAAAAGTTTAGTATCCCAGGAAACCCTAGGAAAAAATTGGAACGGGGCTTCACAGCTTAAAACAAATGTTTGTATGAATAACTAGGGTGGTTGTATAGGGAAGATATCAATGAAAACGATCATCTTAAATTTTTTCATAAAGCCTTACATAAAATGCTGATTACATCGAAAAAGCAATCCATGCAATTTTTAGCTCAATCGGACATTATTAAGGGGGTGCAGCGTTCGAATATTGATTTCATAATATTCAAAAAAAATCCAAAGAGAGCACATGAAATATAGAAAATCGAAGAAAAAAAATTATCGAAATATGTCGCCCTTTTTCGTTTTGCTTCCAATTTTTTTTAAATTTTGTATCGCTGTGAATCTCTTCTTAACCATCGCAATCATCATGTACAATTATGACATACGCCAGTCTGAACGGGAGTTCCAAAGCCAATATAGTTTTGATTTCACGTTGTAAATTCAACTTCGTAACTTGTAAAATGAATCACCTCAATGGTGAATGAGATAAGCTTTGATGTGGAAGCGGCAACTGTCATATCGCATCGCGTGTCAATGAACATCAAATCCGGACCCGCCTGATGCAACTTTCGCTTATAGCTCAGCTCATTGTTGTTCGCCGGGGTGTGCTTCAAAGTACCATCCGAGTTGTGGTATGATGTAAATGAGAAAAATGTTAATAACAGAATAGCAAAAAATAGCATCGCATCAGTAGAAACATGTACCAACAGTGAAGATTTATGCCTTCGTTTGAAGGTTGAACGGTGATGGCGAGTATCATACCCACTACACTAAGCCTAATGAGCCGGAATGGTTGATGTTATAAGACAATCTATTAAAAAATCAGGTTGTGTCAATCATTGATCATGTTTTTCTTCATAAATATTTTATATCGAAATAGTACACCCTCCGTAATGTTTCAAACCGGGAACCTTCATAAGATGTGATAAATAAGCACCAGGAAAACTACCATACCATGACACAAGGCGCTTAAATTATGTTTCTGAATATCCGAGTATCGTTTTTTTCTATCCGAGTTTTGAAGACCGGGACACTCAATTACGTGAATATAGGTGAGGAACCTTTCTTTTTGACGAATAGTGCATTTTTCACTCGCACCCACCCGTGCACCCATACCTTCAGCACGAAATCATATCAACCATCCGAACTAACAGCACTGCGATTTAAGCCAACATGACTGAATACAAGAGAGAATGTTGATTTCCCTTCTTGACATACTTACTGCAGCGTGTCGAGAAACAATGCAAAACGCAATTGTTTTTCAAGAGTGACGAGACATACTTGAGTTTTCACGCGGCACGCATCGAATAAGCAGATGTTCATTGACACACGTTCACTCACTTGAACGTTGAGCGCATAGTGTTGGCCTGCAAAACACATGCATGGAAGACTGGTACGATAAACCAATCGTTGATCGCTGTCTGCAATATACCTGCTAGATTGCAACCAGCGTTGATGTCTGCACAGTTACTGGGCTTCAAGTGCTCAGTGGCAGTGCAGAGTAATTAAAAGTCGCTTTATCTCACTCAACTGCACTGTTGTAGGCACGTAGTCAATATGCTGTGGCCGTAATTTCGCATGCACTAAATTGCACATACAGTCAAGATCCGAGCAGCTCTACATCCCAAAATTGACTATCCAGTCATCTGATCTCTAACCGCACAAGATGAGTTCGGTCGGTAGAGTAAACTCAAACCTTCTTGATAGGTCAGCAAGGTATAGCCCCAGGGGTAACCTTGATTTAACTCTACCACAAGACCTGTATGTGTTTGGCATTGTTCCGAGCTCAGCATCTCTAAACGAAACCCACCTCATTTGGCAATTCGTTGTATGAGCAGAAAATGGCACCTCAACTGTTGATGTTCGCTGATTAATAGCTCTGTGAATAGCACCAACCGTGGTCGGCCTTGAAGTAACTCAGCCAACTGGGCGATTAACGTTTCCGAGGAAGTCGCGAGCAGGGTGAGGAGGCGCGGGAAACCTGTTTTCGGCGGTGGTTCAGCTGTTGCGCTTGATCGAAAATTTATTGGCCGAACGGTACATTTGTGCAAGAGTGTTTGTGGTTGCAGTCCGGTCGGTGCTTTAAACAAGGTTATACCCCTGTCGACACGCTCGATTTTGCATTACCCTTGAAGGATGATGCAGCAGAAACGTCAGTTTTTTGGTTATTCGGCAAATGTTGTCAATGCTTTCGGCTACGGTGTTGAATGTGATTGTTGAATTTCGAGTAAACAGCGATTTATTTCTGTAACCTTCAGATGCACACTCCTTTTGAAAGTTTTAGGTTGCTTTTAGAGAAGAAATGGTATTATATATTTTGCAGCTCGATAATTTCACGCGATTTGTTAAACAAGCAATATTGAAATAAAATTAACATGTAGTTGACGTTCGGAGCGCGCATATTCTGACACAAATTTAAAAAAAATGAAAATGAATACCATACATTATCGAACCCAGGAGGAATTTTCGAAAATATCGTTCTGTTTGGAAAAATGATATTCAAAGGACTGAAAAGCACATTTATCATATTACTCTCGAGGCTCGAAATGGAGCTGTTTTGGGGGAATAAATTTCAAAGTACACCGGATTCTGTTTTTGCACGCACTTTTTTTGCACGGTTTTTTTGCACGACTTTTTTGCACGGTTTTGCAAAATAATACGATTTTTATGTATAAAATACCTATTTCGATATACAAGTTTAATGATTTGATCATCCCGTGAAAAAAAACCGTGCAAAAAAAACCGTGCTATTTCGAAAAACCGTGCAAAAAAATCCGTGTTATTTTAAGAAACCGTGTAAAAAAATCCGTGTTATTTTGAGAAGCCGTGCAAAAAAAATCCGTGTTATTTCGAGAAACCGTGCAAAAAAAATCCGTGTTATTTCGAGAAACCGGGCAAAAAAAAATTAATAGGCATTTAGTAACGGCAGCTGAAAATAAATGGCATTGGATATTTGCAATGCAAATGGGGATGATCTGCCAATGTGTAAAAATCGCGTATTTTTCAATTTTAGGAAATGAGTTGTTATTCAAAATTCATGTTGAAAATCAATAATGTTGGGCAATGGTTTTTATAGGATTGTATGCTTTTTAGATATCATCAAATAATATTCCGATTCATATATCACATCGCATTGGCAATGGAGCAATTGGTATATGGCCAAGTTCCCCCGGGTAGTGCAACTACACAAAGTATATTAATTTTGCTTGTTCAGTTTGATAAGCTAGAAACTGATAGCGGAGATTTTAATATGCAGGGATACGCAATACGTATTGTTTGGTCTGAGTAGATAACGACTGATGTTTCTTTTTACCAACCAATTAGTGATCTCTGATTAAATAGAGCTTTCAAAGAGTTAGGGACAGGCACAAGTCTATTTTTTACTGCGATGGGACAAGTTGGTGCTGGACCTGTGGCCTTCGTCTGGTATGATCCATTCTCGTTGGTACGGATGTGTTCATGACTGGTTTGTGGATGAGCGGTCCTACTTACAAGTGAATTGATCACTTCGCTTGGGTGGAGATATAAGTGAATTCTGCTAGCTGTCGAGCTTGGATATGTTAGCTGGTTCCAAAAAGATGTGCAGGACTGGCACCTACGAGAATGTTGATTGTTTCACTCGAGCTTTGGTTCTTGGAAGTAACAAATCGCTTCCTCGGTGTGATATGTTCGAGTTGAATGCTCAGTGGTATAAATGTGCATTCGGTTCGAGCAGATTGAGTCATTTGGAGGATTGGTGGTCTCCGAGAGCAGATGCGAATAACTCTGAAGTATCCAATAAAGGGAGATTGTAACTGTGGAACTGAAAAATATTGTCACTACTCTAGCTTATTGGTACATCATAACAACTACCAATATCGACTATTTAGAACAGAAATTTTCAAATTCTGTTGTAAGATCGAGAAGAAATATAGCACAGTTGTAGTGAATAAAGGACCTAGGAGACGAATGAAAAGAATAGGAACAAGACAAAAAGCGGTTCTAATTCTAAATTGGTTTAGTATAGATACAGACGACTCAAACGCACTGACAGGAGAAAATTTTTCAGAATTAGACAAATTAGAGTACATCACACTTTTTGAGACACACATGCACAAAACTTTATCGTCCTCCTAAAGATCGGTGTTTAATTGTCAGATAGTCGCCATTTTGTACGATTTTGCAAAGTTTGCCTCGCGGGACGGACCGATATCCACCCAGGCACAGGTTGCAGTCGTTAAAAAACTAGATTCGCTAAGTGTAAAGTAGCGAATTTTCTGCTTTTCAGGAAAGAATTTTTCATCAAAGTGCAGTTTTGGAAATTTTAATTGCAAAGAAGAGGTCTGTCAACATTGCAAAATGGCAATTGCTGCCTCTTATCAGGAAAGAGTATTTAATTAAGTAAAAGCCAATCAATAGGCCGTTGAATATTGACAATTTCTGACATTTCAATTGCGCAAGAGAGTCTTTGTATCAAAATGATTTTTTTTTTACTTTTCATGAAAATTCTTTTAATGAGAAGATAACCATTTACATGAAAAAATCGCAAAAAATGACAATTTTGATATTGTTGTCCCAGAATCGAACAATGTTTCTTACCAAACTGTATATGACCGCATACTGTTCGAAAGGTCTAGTTTTCTTCGTTCAAAAAATGTTACAAAACCGAAAATCGGCTGAAAATGACAACGTAGCTAATTTTGTTGTGGCAAAGGTCCCAAAAAATGTTTTTTGCTTCAAAATTTCGTGTGTACATTAATTTGTATCGCATTTGTTATACTAGTTCATTTTAAAAATTTAAAATCGCTGT
The DNA here is from genome assembly GCF_030247195.1 of Topomyia yanbarensis. Classification (NCBI taxonomy): domain Eukaryota; kingdom Metazoa; phylum Arthropoda; class Insecta; order Diptera; family Culicidae; genus Topomyia; species Topomyia yanbarensis. The sequence continues at coordinate 330,974,372 of NC_080672.1, read as the reverse complement.
AGCACAGTGTAATCTACAAAAAGTTAACAAACTCTAAATAGTTGAAACATTTTACCATTTTAACTATTGCTTTTGAACGGACAATAACTTCTTTTAACTAATAAAAAAATTTACATTTTTCTAAAAAAAACCTCCTCGAAAAATTAAAAAACTTCTACTGGGCACATTGACAGCCTCCTTGTGCATTTAAAATGTCCAACAGTATTCATTGTTAAATACGATAACCAAATAGCTGTTAATAAAAAAATTCAGATTTTTTTTACACGGTTTCTCAAAATAACACGGATTTTTTTTGCACGGTTTCTCGAAATAGCACGGATTTTTTTTAGACGGTTTCTCGAAATAGCACGGATTTTTTTTGCACGGTTTCTCGAAATAGCACGGATTTTTTTTACACGATTTGAAATCGTTTCTCATGGTAAACAAGCACAAGTCTGTTTTTGCCATGAGACATGTTGGTAGACTTGTGCGATGCGTAGTAATGCGTCCTAAGCTTGACTCCTGCCAGCAAAAATCAAAAGATTAGTTCGAAAGGTTTCATGCCTGTTTCTAATGACCCTGTCACTTTTAGTTTTCCGATCTGTATTAACCACATCCTTGCTCTCTCTTGATTACTATACTCAGCCAAAACAAACAGCGAGATTCATAGATCTTATGATGTATACAAAAGTAACAAAACTATGTTTTCATAAGATGACTATGAAGAAATACGACTTTATTACATAAACATAAACATAAGAGAAAAAAAATTGTTTTGCACTCAGCCAAAAAATACAGTGAACTTCATAAGTATATCGTATACTTTTTAGCCACAAGCAGGACGTATGTAAATAATAAGCTTATTTTATGAAGCGGCATTCATTTTGTCAAATCGGTTTGCTATGATTTGATTTTCCATAACGCATTTTCGCATTCCGGAAATACTGACTCGTTCTCTTTGCAGTATATTTAATGCATGAAAGAAGAACATAAGAAAATCAGTGAATGCCAATCAAAAATGGTGCATTAATCTTTATATGGAAGGCTGACTGCATGAAGTATTTTTTTAGTTCTATGATTTTGAGAAATAGAAAAAAATTCGGTACAATTAGGTTACTGCAGACTTAACAAGGAGCATTAAATGTTATGCAATAGAGTTAACAATAATATATTTCGTGTAACAATTCATCTGTAGCAGTATTATGGAGTAACATCCTCAAGGAATATATAAAATCCTTAAGTGGATGATAAATCAAGGTTAAAAGTTCGCCAGGAATCTTCTTGTACTAAATATTAATTTTTAATTCTTTTGTTTACGAGGTCATTCTTTCTAAGCTCAGTTTTTCTTTGTTTCTCTTCCTTTACTTTCCTTTTTTCTTCAGTTTTCGCCTTGTGGTATTCAACTGTTCGGCGCAATGTTAAAACAGCAGGACTACGTCGCTTGAATCGTGATGTTCCTGTTCGTGTGAGTGTTTCAGGCGATTCTAGGAATTCAGCAAGCACACTCTTATTATCACTATTTGGCTGTGATATGTCTCTTATATTTGTCAACATATAGCTCGTCGAATTCAACAAATTCGAACTACAAATGTTCTTCAACATGGATTTCAGAAGTCTCCTCTTTGGTCATATTATGGTCTTCAATAAAATGTTCCTCAATCGTTTGATTTTCGACATCCATTGGTTTGAACATTTTTAAATAATTTGACCAAAAAGAGCAGGCGACCTACCGTTACGAATTTTTTCACTTTTTGATTATTCTAACTCATAAACAAACAGCTGCCAAGAAAGAGAATCGAGGGGTGTCCAAAATAAGTTGATATCAATTTTTTAAGACATATTGTGGACACCATTTATTTAAGATTTTTTAGATAAAACATTACGAAGAAACCTTTTCAAACACGTAACATGCATAATACCAAATCAGACAAACTAATTAAATCGATGAAAAATATTATAATTGTACATTTAAATCCAATTTGAAAATGTATCATTTCCACCGGTTCCTCTTGGCAATTTTTACCATTTTTTGTTAACCATTTTTATTAACGACCTATTGAGTCAATTTGTCAACAGTTGTTACGGCATTTAATTAGCAAGGGACTGGAAGGTGAAGTATATTACATAAATATACTTCACCTTCCAGTCCTCTTGGCTATCGTTGAAACATGAAACGTTTTCGGTGATATTTTTGAAATCTCTGGATTCTGTTTAATTTTAAACAATTAGAGATGAACTAATGATATTGAAACTTTATAGACAACCCAAGGAATGTAATTGCTGCATCAAACCAAACAAATGCAGAGAAACTTGGCAGTGTAGGAGGCAAATACATTAACAGGGTCCAACATACGTTGGGGTCTAAATTTTGTTTGTTTACCCTACTTGTAGTCTTCTTTAGTGTTCATATCAGTTTAAAGAAAATTTCTATTTTAGTCATTTGAAATTTATAGGTTATTCGAAGAGAAATTAACGCAAGCGGAGTTTCCGAATACCACGCATTCGGTCTGCGTCTGGAAGTGGCAGCACTAGCGAATCGCCCGGACGTGTTTTCGTTGACGTCCAATATTTTTCAAAGTTTTACAGCGATATACAATATATTCAACAGGAAAATGAAGTCAATTGTGTAGTAGGTAGTTTTTCCTGTTGAGTTACGTGTTAGTAGGTTGAAATATCGCAAGAAAAGTGTGAATTTGCATAAAAAAGTCGCAATTTAGCCATTGAATTATGTGAAGCAAGACGCGAAAAAACACGCCCGCTCGTTCCGCTTATCGCCTGCAGCGCCGCCTGGACCTGAGTAGCTGAAGCATCAATTTCACGGATGGAGAATTCTTCGCAAAAATCTCATGAATTTATTTATTCAGAGCTGGTGAGATCGTTTCATGTCATTTTTCAATGCTTGTCTACCTTCATAAATATTTTCCTTTTTGTAAATACATGCCAGAATTAAAAATATTTTTCATTCTGGAAGTGCGAATATATTGCAAATATCCAATTGATACTTGGATGTATTCGTGCGGGGCTTATTGAATATGAAGGCTGCCTCGGAATGTACGTGTAGCAATGCGTCGTTCGATGTACAATAGAGCTATCGCCTGTCATTTCCAGGACCAAACATGTGTACATTTATCGATGAAAACAAATATAGGGGAGAGTGAGGACACTTGATCATTGGGGATATTTGATTCCCTGGCCATATCTCATAATCTATACGAATAAAGTTATCACAATATAAAAAGAAAATGAAGTATTTGCTCGTTTATGATGTTTAAAAACAAATCTGATGTATTACATTTGGTTTGGAAAAGTTGTGATATATTTTAGAAAATATGTGGTTAAATCCATCTCGAAGATCTTTTTACAAATTTTTTGAGCGGTTGTATAAGATAGTCGAACTAATTTTTTATTAATATTTTCATTTACGATTACTTTCTAAGGGCTTTTGTCTAGAAAAACACGTTTTTTGAAAAAAAATTCACAGCACATACAAAAAAATTTTAAATTTTGTTCACCTTATAAAACAGGTATCTTTGATCCCTGTAACACTGGGTATTCCTGATCCCTATCATTAGTTCTCTCAAACACTTTCGAAATGTATAGAAATGGAAAAACTTCATTTTCATAAAGTACCGGTCACAAATTGATTTAAAATGTTTTTTTGTGTGAACAAATCATGGTATAAGTTATTGAAAGTTGGAAAAGCCAGTTAAACAGCACTGATTTACCGTAAATACTTGTCTTCACATTCTACTGTGGTTAAAATATGTCGTGCATCTAAAAAGGTAGTATCATTAGTTAGCTTGTCAGGACAGGTGGTGAGCTGAACTTTCGTGTCTATAGGTCATAGTGTGCTTTGTTTCTTTAGCCCTAGTAGGCGGGGGATCAAATCACCACATGTTTTCACAAAAACCTCGTTTTGACATGATTTTCAAAACTGTTCATATTACTGACAGAACATAGTACTCGGATTTACACATTATTCATAGCTCTTATAATTCGAATTGACTACATGATGGCGAATTTTGCAATTAAAATTTTTATTTCGTTGAAAAGTTATTAGAAAAAAACAAAAGCGGGATCAAGCGTACCCACTCTCTCCTATCATTACATAGATGCAGACAAGTTTCTTCCATAAAACTACTGCCGGACAGTGGGAAATGGATTGTATACACACACCACGCATTTGGTCTGCTTCTTTTATTTGAGTTCAGATTTATTCAAGTATATACAGTATTATAAAATGTTGATCGACTTTGATCAGCTTCTAGAGTAATTCTACCACACCCAAAATGTTCAAACATTTCCGCTCTTATCATTCTAGGCCATCACCGCCAAAAATTATTTTCTTGAAGTGATATTTTATGCCTAACGTATGTTATGCCTAACGTCCATTATGCCTACCGTACGTATACCAAACGTCCGTATGCCTAATGGGGTACACCCCATTTTTGTACACTGTCCTATTTTCAAATTTTCATGTGCAATGAAGCCCTCAAGAAACGTTACAGAATAGTCTATAGAATATGATTAGGCCTTTCTACGACTTCCAGAAAGCTCGAGTACATTACGGATGCTGCACTCCTAATGCATGCATGATGATCTTCGGCTGCGAATATGTAGAAGCAACCACAAAACACGAAATAAAACGGTCGAGAAAAAGTCAACGATCGAGTAACGAAACACGCCACAATGATGGGTTCACTTCGCGTCTCTATGTCTGCGCTGATTTGCACGATTTGCCACCAATGTCCGGACGGATCTAACCAATGATCAATTCGTTGGTGGCCCGACAAGCGAATTAGTGCCTGCATGGGTTACGGACCGTTGTTTCTGGTGCCGTCAGGGGAATAGAGGCAACTTTTTTTGTGGAATTTTACACACGCCAGACAGTTCGGTAATTTTACGTTTTTCCTTGCACAACCTCTTCTCATTTCTCTTTGTTTTGGTTTACCTCCTCTAGGAGGATTGGCTAGTTTCACTTTCTTTGGAGCTTGAAATCACTGAACAGACGGCACTTCTTCTAGGCGTTTATGATTGTCTGTGCTGAATGAGGAAGCATTTGTACCTAATGATTTTTTGTTCAGTTGAAAAGGTTGAATGGGTTTTACACGTATCAGGTATTTCTTGTTCACGGCGTAATTGAATTGTACAGAGGTTTCAATGTCACAATAAAGCGCAAAATTAATTCTTCTAGTTGATTAACTGGGTCAATCGAAACCACGCTCGCACAGATGTCGATTAGCTGTAACAGTATTTCACCACAAACTCCACATTCGCATAACCGGATCTCGGAGAACTTCTATCAAGGGAAGTATGAATGTGCGGTCACTAACTTGAAGCAAAAAAAGAAAACTAACACTCCACGACCAGATCAGCAAGCACCGTGAGACCTGTTCAATAAGCCTTATTGGAATGCCTGGCACAGATCTCAAGGTGCGACGGGGCATTCAATTTGAGCAAAAAAAACAACAAACCGACGACGACAACTGTAAGCAAACCGCGTGTATCGACGAGACGACCGCTGAATTAAGACTGCCGGAGCTAAGCTGAACTTGCTGCGCTGGACGGGTGCCAAGCGTTCAAGTTTCCTCAGGTTTGCGTCAATTCGCTCTGCGCAAACTTCATTCCGGTTGCTGATGGAAGTGGTTTGTGAATAGCGTGTGAGAAGTGGAAATCCTGCCAGAGACGCTGATGTAGGTACCAGGCTATCACCAGCCAACAACCACCTTCCTAGGCGTATAAGGCACTGTAAGCGCTAGCGGGTCATCGGCATATTGCCCTAGAGAAAACGTTGGCGGCAAAGATTGTTCCTCGTCGTCTGTCGCTTGTATATGGCTATGGACAGGGTATGGAGATGTGATGAGAAATCAAAGTTGAGTTTGAGCATTTTTCGTGTGATAGAGATGACACGATCGATTGGCCTTTGGGTGTCGTTTTTTAGGTAGTTGAAAGAGTGCATACGCAGCGGAAACCGGTTTCGGTTGAGTGGCCCAATGTTGTTGAATTCTGATTGCCAAATGCTGTAAATGCAAATATTTACAGAAACTGTGAATTGGAAAAATTTCGACAGAAATGAATATTTTAACACCAATGGTGGGCTTTTGCCTTGTTGACAGATGGGCATTGCATCTTAATAAGAGTTGGTCATGTCTACATTTCCACAAAAAAAACTTAAAATGCGTACTTTGCTAACCTATTTCATATGTCATCCTGAAACTGTAAATTACATTTAATTACATCATTACCATGAAATATTCTGCTGTTATATTAGGGCCAAAACTACCGATTCCATCAACGGAACTGCCTATTTAACTTTTTTTTTTGTTTATTGTTTAACATTTTTTCAATTATTTTATTTCCTTTATCACGCTCCATGGTTTACTACGAAAAAACCTGTTTTAATCCACCTAGCGGTGCAATTGTGCCTTTCTCATTCCTCTAAACTATGGCACGAAGGCTTTTTATGTTCAACATAATTGTGGAAATGTCCATTACATTCTTAGTACACTTTGCACTTATACACAATGGCATGCCAGCCACGAACTTGATGAGCTACGTGCCGATGGTGAAACATTTGAAACAAAAAAAATATCATACTCCATTAGCCTAATCGGCATTAGATCAATGTTATCTGCTTGCTAACTCATTTTGTCATGCGGGGGTGGGTATGTGAGGAGGGCGAAAGTCCCATGAACGAACGACTCCCCAGCTTAAATTGGTATGCTTTGTGATATAGTGGTGGTTTAAAGATGATGGGGTTGAAAGGGAGGGGTATGAGGGCTGGATGGGGTGGTGGTCTGAGGGGTGATTTAAGGAGATTTTTAAAGGAGGGGAGTGAACAGTAGAGGGGGGGTGTAGCCCCTCTCCGTAAACCATCAACTACGCCCCTGTTAATATCCAGAAACCTTATGCGAGTCGAAAAAAAATTGGCCAGGATTAGGTTGACGTTTTTCAGAGTGATTGCATAACCTTTCTATATGAGAAAGGCAAAAATGTGCCAAAATCCAAAAAAGTGAATCGTCGTCAAATTTTTTTCGAGTTTGCATCAAATCTCGATGTTTCATGCACCTTGAACACATTTAGCATCAAAAAAAAAAATTCTTTTTTTAAATTTTTCCTATAGTTTATATGAGAAATTTCTGTGTAGCCGCACTCTGAAACCCGTAATTCTGGAATCAGAATTCCGATCGATCCAAAATTCAATAGCAGCCGATGGGAAGGTTGCACCTTTCATTTGAGACTAAGTTTGGGCAAATCGGTTCAGCCATCTCTGAGAAAAATGAGTGACATTATTTGACACATACGCACATACATACACACATACACACACATACACACACATACATACATACATACACACACACACACATACAGACTTTTTCTGATCTCGACGAACTGAGTCGAATGGGATATGACACTCGGCCCCCCGGGCCGGGATTAGGTTGACGTTTTTCAGAGTGATTGCATAACCTTTCTATATGAGTAAGGCAAAAAGGTATATTACTGCTAAAATATGCGAAAATATCCATATTTTATTCTGTTTCCAATTTGTATTCAAGCGCGAACTTGGTGCCCATCTGTTGGCTTCAAAACTGAAGGCGGCCACTTAAATTTTAGAAAGTGTGCACTCAGTTTAATTTGTAGATTCACTTCTTCGGACACCAAAGAATTTCTTCGTCAGTTAGAAATGAACCAATACGCATGTTTAAAGAATACGTAAAGACAAGTTTTTTGTTTAATCTCTTTATTTGATGTGGTACTTTGCGTTATCTCTACTGTAGAGTATTTAAAATTACCTTTTGGAAAGGGAGGAGAACGAGGCAGGGCAGCCAATGGGGTCCCGGCAGTTCGGCTATCTATGGAAGCTGTCCTTCAATGTCAGCTTCTTTCTCCGAACAGCCTAGATAAACCGTATAGTGCCAGTAGTGGTTGTTTCAATCGGCTAAGAATTGCACTACAGACTACCTGTTCCGGTGGTAAAAAACCACCAAACAGGGAACCCCAATTCCATAGTGTCATGCGACCCGTTCTACGGGTCAAATTGTTGAGGGGGTTTAAAATATTCTCAATGGCAAACGGAGCCTGGGAAGAGCTGGGCGAACTACCCAGTATGCTGCATCACGCAGCGGAGCGTTCGCTTTACGCACCGAGGTTTTTTCGTCGATGATCCGCTTAATTTTGTTGACTGAGGGTTTGCTGAGACTCTCGGCTGATGGTAATTCGGCGAAGTTTTGCTGGGTTATCAAATTTCGAGTGTACAGACGAACCTGCCCAGAGGCTGTGTAGTGTCCGACCAAGAATTGAGCCACTGGGTTCCTGCTCTTATGTCTTAATAGGCGACTGAAAGCAGGAGTCCCTAAGTCAAGGTGCAGTTCCGTGCCGAGGACTTGATGTTCGGAAGGTCTAAAATATACTAGTCCCGCACGGAGCATTTCGGGTTTTGCCATTACTGTGTTATGCGAATCACTGACACGGTCGTCAAACGGTGAGATAACATAGTCTTCACTAAAGGGATTAGAAAGACAAGGAGACGCCATGTTCCGTTTGAAGTTTCAATTCAGCTGTAGAAGCGTATAGCTGAGTTCGGATTCAGGACGGAGCATGTCGTTTCTTTGTTTTTTTTAATCTCTTTAGTTCTCACAAGTCTCCTATCTCATGCCTCCACGCGAGTCGAAGTCTATTGATGACATTTGGGGCGGCGACGACTGGGTGCTATCAGCCGATAGTAGCAGAATGAGAGGGTGCGAACAGATCTAATCAAGAAAACACAACCGTAAAAATAAATATCTGATCGGAAATCAGCCGCAACAAGACTTTAATCTGACTAGTGTCGATGATCGCGGGTCAATACGTACTGAAAATTCGCCGCGTCAGTTTTTATGAATCTAATTTCAAGTTCGGTTATTGCTAACCAGCCCGTCTATCAGGTTAACAATTCTTTGTATATCTCTTCAATGGTCGTTATTATCACTCGTATACGTGTATTTTACAAATCATCCGATACGTAAAATAGGAAATACATAGGGTGATGAGCCTATTTGCGTCATGTTTCTATTATCACCCTACCCATTTGAAGCCGTTGGTTAGAGCAGTGTCTGCCATCTTTGTCCAACGCATTGAGTCAAATGGTAGCGCAACAATAGGGGCACTCGATTCGAGTTTTCATTGTGCTCAAGCACGAGAATTTCACTGTTTTCAACGCATTTGTGTTATTATATTGGTTCTTAACAACGAAGCAAAGCGGTTGATGTCAATTTTTACGCATTCCATTGATTGTAAAGCAAGAAATTACCGAATTGGTGAGGCACCTTGCTTAGTATGGTGAAAATAGGCTCATCACCCTACCTTGATTTATAACATCTCGCGCTATCATAACTCTTTGTCTGTATAACGTGTTATCACTCGGTAGTTTTCAACCAAATAAATATATCGTAGACAAAAAGTAGCGAATTCTGTCTAAATACCGTTACAATAGATAGTGATCTGGCCTATTACGCAGATAAGATTGGCTTTTCTAGGCAATACACTCACAGTCGGCTGTGTGGAGTTCAAATTGCTTTTGCTTAGCAAACAGGATACTCTCGGTAGCCGGCTGCCCAGAGTTTAAAAAGAACCAAAAACTAAACAAGATCTGTACTCGAAGACTAACTAAACAACTACATAATACAGGTCGCATCGTTTGCTTGGAGCGAATCCTAGACCTTATACCCTTCCAAACCACCAATTTCGCGACACCTATGGAAGAGTCTGATAAATCGTCGTCCTTCCGTTAACCCTAAAACGTTGCACTTGCATTTTCCACCTTAGAACGCTGCACTGGGGTAAAAATGTAGGGGAGACCGGGGCTAGTTGGCGGTGTTTTTAGTTTTCAATTTTTACCGCTTTGATGTAGATAGATCTTGCAAAATAGAATACGCGGCATGAAAGAGCAGACTGTTGGCAACATCTCTGATTTTTTTAAAAGTGTTGCATTGTCTCCATTTTTAGAGACAAAAATATGTGACGAGGAAAACCCGCCAGCTTACCCCGGTCCCGGGGTAAGTTGGCGGTATGTGAGGATACGCCAAAAACTAAGCAATCAAATGGAGATGCAATTACTTCAAGGGTCATTTTGGAACGTGCTGCATGTCTTTTCTAGAAAACTATATATTAAGCAACTTTTGCTATTATATTTCAGTTTCAATACCCCAGCATTTTGACTTTGACGCGTACTCCCTATTCAAAAGCAAATTTTCGAAATTCTTCATGCAATTGGCCGGAATGAATGTCTTCTGCATTGGCGAGATACACTAGAAAAAGATTTTCTTACTTTGAAATGAATTCACGAAAATAACATTTTTTGATGATTTTTTTGCACTGTATATAGTACCGCCAACTTGCCCCGCGTACAGCACCGCCAACTTACCCCAACCGCATAATTTATTAAAAACAATTTAAAAAAAAAATTGTTTTTGGATAGATGTAATATCTATACGGATACTGAAAGCTCTTTTCGCGCGGTATCGAAAAATATAATCATTCGGGAAATAGATTTAAAATCGCCTTAAATAAAGCAAAGTATTTAAAATTTAAAAAATTTACTTGGTATGCTCGAAAACACAATATCACCCACAACTTCCACCAAGCAAATCATTTTGCAACAAAACACATTGGATAACGGGTTTCACATAACTTGAGGTACACAAGAAGAAGCAGCGCTAAATGTCTAATAGACACAGAGAAAAAGGAATTCCGCCAACTTACCCCAACCGCCAACTAGCCCCGGGCTCCCCTACCTCACGCGTTTGATCGCAATTTTCGCAGATAAAATTGCAAACAAAGGAAATGTATAATACATCATTTTCTTCGTTTTTTAATTGCGAAAACAGCTATGTAAGTGAAAGTACGGAATTCATTGAATCAATGATACATAAATTGGTTTGAACAAAATAAAAATTGAATAAATCGCGGTTTTATAAACATTACCATAACTTTGCGAATCTTCAACCGATTTAAAAAAAATTAAAGTTTTCTAAAAATTGAAAGAATGGTCTTAAAGCGTTATAAAATGAGATTTCGATATTTTTAGAAAAATGCAATTATTTGGAAGAATGAAAGTTTAAAAATCGGGTTTTGGAAAATACCACGAAATTGGGTGGAAAATTAAATGAAAAAATATTTATGGCCAGTAATATATTGGTAACACGCATCGTGACTGTTACAGCAGTAATTGTGCGCAAATTATACTTGCGGGTTATTCCTTTGAAAAGCTATAAAAAATAAACAATACAACAATAAAATCAGCAAAAATGAGAACGATTTTTTGTTCCGCTTCAAAATTAATTTATCCGTTGTGTGTCCGACGCGGTACCCGGGTACCTTTTTAAGTTTCAATTAATTAAATTGCTATGTTTTATCCATAGCTGGAAATTGAAATTTTGTGACATCTTAGAACTTCACTAAGTCAAGCTTTTGGGTTAATAATATTGTTGATATAGTAAGGGTGGGAGTGAGGAGGTGCTCCTGAATTTTTCACCCAAAATCCGACGAGTATGTTTCTATTACTTTTGGGTAAGATTCTATTGTCTTTTCGGTAACAGTCAACGCAATTGCGCATTGCGGTATTAAAGTCATATTCCCGCAAAGGTAGTAAACGGTGGAATGACGAATTTCAGTTGCTGTTCATTTATGTGCATCACACAATCAAACACTTTTTCAGTATGTGTCAACCTCGGTTCTGTTCGCATGTAGAATAATTCGGTCAATTTCTATGATAGTATTAGTACCGAGTCAAACCAACCGGAATCCTGACGGATATCCAACCAAATCCAGGCTGGAATCTACCCCAATATTGGCAGAAACCAGCCCGAATAACGGATTTTTTACTGGGTAGGTTGGATAGCGAAAACAAAAATTTTAGGCAGTTTCCGAATCCGGCCTAGTTGCCAGATCCGACACAGTTCCCGATCCGGACCAGTTCTCGGATCCAGACCAGTTCCCAAATCCGGACCAGTACCTGGATCTAGCCCATCCCCTTTTCCCCTTTCCAAGTCCGGACCTGAACCAGGCCCAGACTTGGTGCTTAGATCCAGACAAGTGTCTGGATCCGGACCCTCGGTTCGGACACGTGGATCCAAACCATAGGTCTTGCTTCCCGTAAATGACGGGAAGGAATGTTCATGTTTTGTGCAGTCGCTATCTTGCTGTTAACGTCCGTGATAGAAAAGAAATTTCAATTTAACACCGGCCGAAGTACCCCACCACTATTCCGAGTCGTTTTTTTCTGACTGTGCTTTGAAACTAGCCGAGTGTGAGCCGATCTTCAAATACGGAATGTTTCGTGTAGAAAAATCGAATCGTCTTTATCCCCATTGTGTTTACTCCGCTTGAAGCGCAATACAATGACAAGCGAAGTTCTACACACTTCGAGACAATCCGACGCCGTAATATTTATTGAATAAGAATTGATGAAGCATGAGTGCGACGCTGAGAAGATTTGAATGTGTTGGTATTGCCGTTTGGTGAATTTTTTGTTGGGACCGTTTTAGCATGAAATTTTTCTTATTGCCGTAAAGGTATTACGGCCGAGTTTTGGATGTACGTAACAGGCCGACGTGGGTACCCGGGTACCCACAAAACTAAAATGCCCATAACCAAGGTAATATTCAACCGATTTCGATACTTTTGGCCGTTTTGGATTCAGGAACTCATCCACTTTTGGACTTGGTAAAAATGAATTGGGTTACTTCATTCGGTTCCCGGGAATCTGGGTTTCCGGAAGCAGGTTCCAGTGCTGGAGTACTATTTGCGAACTTCAATGCAATATGGGTATCAAAATTCTTGGAATTGCATCAGTAGGCTGTATCTCATGGTTTTGGAACCATTTGGTGATTTGACCCCGGAACGGACATTCCGGAGCAGGTCCCGTGGGGCCGGGAGTGGCCATTCCATTCCAATTCCATTTTTCAAATTGCCATAGGGTCCCGTAACAATAAAAAACAGACTTCCGAGATAGTTTGAAGAGTTTTGATACTCATATTGCTAGGACATTATTAAAATTTGCAAATCATATCCTAGTACTGGAACATTACTCCGGAAAATCAAGATTACCAAAAACCAGATCTATTATTCCTGTTCTATTGTACGGAATTAAAAGGTAGACGAGTTCCTGAATCCAAAACATCTAAAAGTGTCCAAATCGGTTAAAGGAAGCCATAGTTATGAGCATTTCAATTTGTGGGTACCCGGGTACCCTCGTTGGCCTGTTAAAGGTGTTTTTTTTGTTGGACACATAACTGTTAAATTAATTGAATAAATGATTAAAAACGATTATATAATACTAATTGTTACTTATGCAGTAAATCAATCAGTATTTAAACTGGTATTGTCACGAATCACATTTCCACTGACAGTACGAAACCTGACGAGATACTAACGACACTGTACTCCACGCCAACTTTGACACCTGCTTCTACGAAGGCTATAAGCAAACTGGCTATCAGAGTTCAAAATATTCAAATTCATTGAATGAAAATTGATCATATTCCGCCGCATTCATTTTCAATATTCAGTGACGCAGCTGAAAACGTCAAACGAACAAACTGCCCATTCATCCATGCAAATTTTCATTCGTCTCCGATTATTACACGAAGCGACCGTGCGGCAACGAATCAAACGCATCAAAGTAGGCCCTGACACAATGTAAGCGATGATGATTGTTGTTTGATATGCTTTACCGGCATTTGAAAACATTTTCCTAGATAATTTGCGAAATGAATATATTGTACGATATTCAACTGAATGAATAACATGGATATTTGAATGAATATTTTTTCTACTCACCGCGAGTCGCATCAGGTTCATCTTCAGCCATCAAAAAAGAGTTTCGATTATTTTTAACTCTGCTGGCTATACCACCTTTTCCTACTCTTAGAGTAACGTGGGGCAAAAGTTCGCACCTAACAGTCGCTCATGATCAAACTGTCACCCCTCGTAACATCATTATTTGTCATAGTTGGATGGATCACTACAAAAATTCTTGCAAATATGCTATTTGTATTGGAAATACATCTTTATTTACATATTTATAGTTTTTTGTTTCTTTTTTAATTACTCTGAGCTTTCGGCACTCTATATTTTCCCTTTGAACCAGTTATACTGATGCTTTTGTTCCTAAACCGCTCATATCAGTCGTAATTTGACCGGTGAGCTCGCAGTTATTGAAGATGCTGGTCCCTTCTTTAAACCATGGAAGAATTAGTTCAATTTTTATATTAAAAGCTTCATTCGCGTCTTATTATTGGGGCGGATATGCTATGCGCACTTTTACCCCACCGTCAGTTTTTTAACTTATTAAATTGGTACGAAAATTACTGAATTTTTTTCATCAAATCAAATATATCTCGCAACAAACCATATGTTGCAGATTTGCCAATTTATGATTCCCAAAATTCAAAAAACTACATCAAAGCAGCGAAAAATGGTCCTTCCCCCTTAATTTCAAGTCACTATATTCAAACCAGTCATGCTTATATGTGCGATTAGTTGACTTAATGATACACTCAATCCATACAGAGTTGCCAGGCTCTAGCGCTTGTGTGCTTCTAAAAGTCCTATGCGCACTTTTACCCCACCTTACTCTATACCGCTTGTTTTAATATTTTTCTAAGAGGAAAAGTTGTCATTTTTTTATATTGGTGGGAAAAGGTCATCCAAACATTCAAAAACATGTATACGGGTAAATGCGAAATATTTCGTAAAAACCCGACCCGACCCGTACCCGGAATGAATATTTTTTCAAGTACCCGACCCGTACCCGGTGATAACAAAACCCGAACCCGCCCCGATTCCTACGGGTAAGGGTTCGGGTCGGCTATCGGGTAAAAATACCCGTACCCGCCCATCTCCATTAATTGCGCTGTGAAACAAAGAAAAAATGGTATAAGTTTGGAGTCCCAGGAAACCCCTGGTGAAGACATTTTCGAAAAAAAAATGGAACGGGGCTTCACAGTTTAAAACCATCTAGGGGTGTTCAAGAGGGAAGATATCAATGAAAATGGCCATCTTAAATTTTCGCATAGTCTTACATAAAATGCTTAGTACACAAAAAAAGTAATCTATACAATTTTTAAGCTCAATCGGACATCATTAAGGGGCTGCGGCGATTGAATATTGATTTTATTGTATTCGAAAAAATCCAAAGTACATAAAATGTTGAAAATCGATTTTTTTTGTCTAAATATGTCTCAAAATAGCATGAAACATCTAATATCAAAGCAAACGAAAACCGTCAATCAAAAATTTGATTTTTTTAGTTTCAAAGACTTTGAAAAAAAATTATTGTAATGCCTTATGGTTTCAAAAACAATCCCAACGAACTGGGCTTGGGAGCAGAACAAATAAAAATATGGCAGGGATTTAGGGTTTCTACTAAATCATCATGAAGAAATTTTTGAAAAAAATTGGAGCGAGACTTCCCAATTTAAAACCAAAGTTTCGTGAAATTTAAAAATATAATATTTTGTAGGTGAAAATGGGCATCTCGTCGCTGTTGTGCTATCTTATGACAAGCGCCATTTTGCACATTTCGAGAAAAACG
The DNA here is from genome assembly GCF_030247195.1 of Topomyia yanbarensis. Lineage (NCBI taxonomy): Eukaryota > Metazoa > Arthropoda > Insecta > Diptera > Culicidae > Topomyia > Topomyia yanbarensis. Next base: position 330,958,816 of record NC_080672.1, on the reverse strand, counting down.
ATTTTAAAAGTTTGAGATTGAATATCTTGAATGTTTTAAATGGAATAAACAATTCAAAGAAGACAATTGATGCTTTTATCTATTCTGTATTAATATCTCAAATATTTCGAAGATCGGTTGACTATGTTGTGAGTTTTTACTATGAATGTAAACAAAAGTCGCACTCACACGTGTCATAGGTGTGTATTGATGACAAAATTTGTATGGCGTGTCATATTTGTGCATGGAAAATTTTCCATAGAATAAAATCATCAATTATTAACTTTTATTCATATCTTTGGCTTCATTTGGTCTATAAACAAACAGTGAGATGCATTTTGAAGGAAATGAGTCAGTGAATCTAGAAAAAATAGTTATTTTTGGTTACAGTGTTGCCAAATATGCTATATTTCTAGTTTAAAAATAAAATTGCATTTTTCTCACAATTCGAGCATTTTTGTTTTGAAAATGATTATGCCATTGTGTTTCTCAGATAGTTTTACATATAAAAACATCTTATACATCAAGATAATTTGAGCCAATCCTCAGACACAGTCATTTGAATCAAAAAATTAAAAATTTCTCAGCACGTTTCTCGCTATATCTCAGTAACCAGGCAGAATGTCAAAATTCTGTAAACGCCACTTTGTAGAGATTTTTTAGACAAGTAATGTGGCATATCTAACTCAATTTACCCTAAAATGGCGTTTGTCATAAGATAGCACAACAGCGACGATCTTTGATCGAATTTTCCCAACGAACTGGGTTTGGGAGCAGAACAATTAAAAGAATGGCAGGAATTACATCGCGAAGAAATTTTCGAAAAAAAAATGGAACGGGTTTTCACAGTTTAAAACCAAAGTTTTGTGAAATTTAAAAAAATAACATTTATTAGGTGAAATCTTTGATTGAATTTTCTCAACGAACTGGCCTTGGAAGCAAAACAAATAAAAAGGTGGCAGTGATCTGCAATCTTTTTATTTGTTCTGCTCCCAAGCCCAGTTCTTTGGAAAAATGTGATTTTTAAAATTTGGTTTTAAACTTTGAAGACCCGTTCCAATTTTTTTTTTCAAAAATTTCTGGGTAGCAGCTGTCTGTCGGCGTTTGGATGACGTTCGAAAAAAGTTAGCTATGTACTATCCAGTAAAGTTCAACCCGAAATGTTCCGGATTTCTAGCTGGTTCTTATTCGCACTCCGGCTCCAGTGACGGAATGTGATGTTGTAAAGAGAAAGACATGATACCCATATAACCCGATGAAATACCTGATAAAACGGACAACAACTAGTCTTTTGAGAAGTTTTCATGTCTGCAAGAATGATGAATGCGAATCCAATGAAACGTTCATCTTTCGTAAGGCGAAATAGCAGGAAGTTGAATTAAATTAAGTTTAAAGATCAACATTCTCACAAACCGTTGTTTTTGAGAAATTATGAAAAATCAGTACGAGGCCTGAATAAATTCCAGTCAAAAGCGGATTAATGAAAATAAAAATCAGTATTAGTGGTCAAATTTGGTTTGAAAAGATTTTGAGTTTGAAACTAATATAAAATTCAAACTAATTTAAAATTTGTCAACCAATTTTCGGAAGGAGTCCGGGTCCCCAGGACGCTCCCCCTGGATCCGCCACTAATTCCAGTGGATCTTAACCATTTTTGTACCAAGGATCGCTTCGAAATTACCCTGGGTTGTTGCGGACCACCACATTTTTAATATCGATTTGGTATGCTATCAATATATTATTTTCAGTCTGTGGCAAAAAGAAATGTTTGAAATGCCAACATCCACGCGGAAAAGATTTTAGTCTTGGCGGATTCCCAGTAACGACTTCACGGCCCCTTACTTAGGGCTCCACGGACCCAATGTTGAGTATCGCTGGTCTATTCTAATCATTTTCTGCTTGAACTTGAATAATTATTCCGATAGGGACTCCAAAGCGACACCTGTATGTGAGTGTTTGAATATCATTTTCGACAAAAGCACAAAAAGCTTGACTTTGGAAATGGATTAAATCTGCTATAAAAAGTTAACTATAACTTGGACTCAGAGCTTTACTGGCTGGCTGAATAGAAGACAAAACGTCACTATTGTACTGTCTTATGACAAGCGCTATTTAGCACTTTCCGAGAAAAACTATTTTTATGATTTTTATACTTTGAGCAGAGATGCCAGATTTGCAGACAAGTCTGCAAATTCGCAGACTTTTAATTTAAGCTGCAGATTTTTTCGATGACGCAGATATTTGCAGATTTTTTAGTTTGGTTGCAGATATTTGCAGATTTTTTAGTTTGGTTGCAGATATTTGCAGATTTTTGAATATAAAGGCTTTTGGTTACACTAGCTTTCCTGACATTTTTTGTTCTTCCCAGACTTTTAAAATAATTATTGCAGACATTTGAAAAAAGTACCTGGCATCTCTGACTTTGAGATTGAATGTGTTGAAATTTGTAAATATTCTTAAAAGACTATCGACGCCGAAAGTACCCATATTTGCGAATTGACATTTTCTACAATGTCAAAAAAATCCAGCCCTTTCAGAATAATGTGTGATATTGGTTTTGTCCTTAGCATGTTAAAAAACATACAAAAATAAACACAAAATCTGCCACAAATCTTTTCAAACAAGCCACAGCGATTTGGTTTCTTCGTCAAAGTTGTTATAATAAAAATTACTTCTCAACATTGTAATAGCGAAAAAACAAGCAACAAAGTTAGGCTTAAATATTTGAATTTAAGAAATTCGTTCTAGAAAACGTCCCAAAAATCGATAGCTATAAGCGACAGAGAAAAGGTATCCTCAGAATTTATGGAAATGATTTCCTCTGCAACTCTCTTGAAGGCACTCATGTGCTATCTCTTTTCGTTTAAAGGTTAGATTTTCTATAGCCAACTATGATCAATTTCTTAAAAGAGGTATATCACCAAAAGATGGCGCATTCCTACACATAAGTATTGTAGAACATATCTATTCGCAAATATGGATGCTTTTAGTGCTATCCAATTAAGTGCTCCAAAACAATACTTTGAAACACCGCGCAGTGCTTTGTAGTGTTTTCTGAATCGATTAACGTGGCATATTGAAATATAGCTCAGTTTTTTTTAAAGGCGTTCCCCAACATGTCTTGGAAATTGCAGAGTAAGCTTCATGAGGATCAAACCAAATAAAAATATGTATTTGATTTGACTAACGAAATGTTTCGGATACAATAACACTTAACCCCATTAATAATTACTTTCAAGTTTATTCTTCCATCCACGTTTTTTCCCATTGGTGTGGTTTGTCCAGTTTCACTTATACAATGTACAAATACAATATGTAGCAAAAAATCGTACCATACACTAATGATTTCAAGTAGCAAACTTCCCCGCGCATAGAGCTTTTTCACCTCTTATCGTCATTGGGCAAAAATGGTTCAGTTAGTGTTCACGCTCTACTGGCAGAAGTTGCGTAGGATTTCGAAAGGGTTCGTAAAATTTTGGGTAGCTTCCATTTGATAATAAATACGATGATACCGTATATGCGTAGCAGTTATATATGTACAAAGGCGAAGACTAAAATTACGTCGTCTATAAATTTGTTTTAACTATTTTAGCAGCCAATCAGTGTGGTACGAACAGAAGGTATCGATTTATGTTTGTGTCTTGTTGTATAAAGGAAACCAACGTTTCGATTTGTTAGACGATAAAAAGTTAGGAGATTGTTTGATTTTTGTTTGTTCGTATTCAATATATATATTTTGCTATAAACACTAGTTAGGCTTGTTTGTATTTATTCTTTTTCTTTCGTTTTTCTTTTATCTGGCTTCCATTTGGTTAAAAATCTGTACTATTCTTTTGTCCTCTGACTGACATGACTATGATTTGTATAATACGTATAAAAAGTTTTGGAATTATTCGTAAAATCCTCAGATTCATATGCACAAACAGGTGATTAAGGTGGCAATTTGAGTGTATGTGTGTGTGTGGTTCGTGGGTGTTTCTGTGAGTGTGTTGTAAATTCGGTGAGAGCCAAGTAGTTCCCTGTGATGGCTAGTAAATTTTGCATGCGTTTCATGCATTTTTCTGCGATTCGGTTCATCAACAAACGTTGGAAATCATTGTGTGATGCAAAATATTTTGCTAAACATGCATCTATTTTTACATACGATATTAATCTATGTGACATGACTTGGATGATAAATTACATTACAATGACGTGACCAAAAATACGATTACAAATTTAGTTGGTTGATACGACGTGTATTCGTGTATGCATCAAAAAATTAATTTGACCTGTACCAAATATAATTTTGTTGAACAGAAAAGTATTTCGCATGGCAGTGTAAGTGAGTTAAATAATTTATGTCGATCTTTAACAAATTACAGACTTATACGGTACAAATTTATAGCAATCCACAGCTTTTATCATTGTTCGTTCAACAAGTCTTCGAAGTATTTTGTTCCCTGGGTATTTATCTGTTTGTGACTTCATTTCGTGGTAATTTTCAACTTAATTAGTAGACTTTCGTAACTGTTCAGTAAAATAAATGCGTTTCTTCGTTTTTGTCGTAAAATTTTCTAAAATCTGTTCTGCTAATAATTAAAATTAAATTAAAAATCACTGGGAATGGAATTCTATCTATGAACTATTTTAAAACTGCAATTGAAATGTGTTATCCGTAGTACAAAAAAGTCAAGGAAAATGGCAATCCTTTTTGCATCTCCACTACTGCGCGTGTGATGCGTGAAAAGCCTTATCCGCTAGTTTGTTGTATTTACAGCATAAGTAATCTTACTCGAGAGCGCACTTGTATTAAACAAAAGTACCGTATAATCGTTGCTTGTTCGCACTACGGCGTACATTATTACAGATGAGGAGTAAAAATAAATAAGTTATATTAATCCTGCCAATGACCTTAACGACCATCGAAAGCTGGAGAAACCCTATCTTTGTGTACACATTCATTTTTGTTTTCCCTGTACTACAAAGTAAATACCTCAAAAACAACTAATAGTGAAAGGAAGAGAGAGCTTTCCGCACAGGTATATTCAGCTTACGTATTAGTACAGCAATTACAGAACGTGAATCGAAAACGATTTTCTTTTTTTTAAATTAATAATGACTAATAGTTCGATCACTTTTCGATAAGATCCCGCTGTCGGAATCTTCACGCAACATATCGATCACTCATTCACTCGTAGCAGTAGCAGTGTCCCGTTCGCGACCACCCGGCGCTCACTCCGAATATTAGCATTCGAACTCGTTGGCCGTTATTGCACTCAGATCCTTCATCAGTCCTTCGAGGTTGGCCATCTCCTGGTTCAGCTCCTCGGTCGAGGTGGACGGAGCGAGCCGCTGGATTTCGTCGGTGGAATGCTGCACGGCCGGTCCTGTCTGTAGCCGGTTCGTCAACGAACTGGTGGACAGCGAGGGTTTCTTGTACGGAGACGAGTTCTGCGGGCGTATCGTAACCGAGGGGGTTTGTACTGAAATGGAAGAAGCCTGGTTTTAGGTGTGATGAAACTAAAGGACACAATTTAATCGTTCAGTGTAGAACTATTTAAATTACTCAGTCAGTCGAATTGATATAAAAACTCTACATCTATCTATATATATAAAAGCCAAAGTTTGTATGTATATGATTTATAGACTCCCAAACGGCTTAACCGATCTCCGTAAAAATGTATACACCGTTTTTATTTGTTATGGGGCGTGTTTGTGTGCTATTAGTTGGAGATTATCTGCCCGCCAGATGGCGCTTTGGAACAAATTGTGTTTTCCTCCTATTTCGTTGAAAATCGCAGCAACGCGCGATCGGTATTAGCTAGTTAATATAAATCAGAACAAATCGGCTTTCCAATCCTAACCATCATTCTCAGACCGAATGACAAAAAACTCCCGATCACATTCCCCGAAAACTCACCGTGCTTTCCCTGATTGGTAATAACTGGCGTCGAAGCAGGTGGAGCCGGAACACTGAAGCTCATCAAAGGGTGACCTTGCCCCCGTTTCGGTGCATCTACTGTCATACCTGGGGCGTATGTGACCGCCGGATTACTGTCAATAGAAAACATAAAATTGATACTCTTATCTCTTTCGTGTAAATTATTAATCAAACAATTACCTGTAATTCCCCTCATAGGTGTACGGATTCTCCGGTGTTTGCACTAACGAGTTCGCTGGAGGTAACTGTGGTGGTTGCTGTAGTAAGCTCTGCTGAGAAAGTGTCTGCTGATCGAGAGATATGTGCGGCCTGGATGCCATATTGTACTGAGTACGTGGATACTGTGGTCGTTCCATGGTCGAACTCAACGGGGTCGTAGTTCCTGTAAGTAGAAAAAAACGTCGCTTAAACAAGACGATATTCATGCAAATCACAAATGATCTTACCCGTATAACCAGGTACATAGGTTCGCTTGTCCAACGAGTTCGTCACGTGAGCTATAGGAGTTTCGTTGTCGAACTCGTGTCCTCCCACGGACCGTGGCAGGGTCAGTACTCCACTACTGGATGCCCCTCCATCTACCGAACCAGGTGTCGTACTGTGATTACTTTTATCCATATTTTTCAGCTCCATTTGGTCGTGATGTATCCACAAATCGGGTGGTTTGATAATGCCAGCATTATTCTTCTGATAGCTTTTCTTTGCATGCTCCGGTGTCCCTTCCGGCTTCTTTCGACAAAGAAGAATCACTACTGCGACTGCAATCACTGCCGTCAGAATGGAAAATCCAACTATCACGTACACCATCTCTGGCGAAATGGATTTTGGCATGGACAGATTTTCGCTGGAATCGACTTCGGCCCCGGTCGTTTGGGAAACCATTGCCGAGAAAAGACCATACCCCTTGGTGTTACGTGTTTGAACCTTAAAATAGTACATTGTGTGGGCCTCCAAACCGGTAATTTCCGTACTGGTTTTATCTCCGACGACCGCCTCAGCATTCCAGTCGCGATCCCGTTTATTAGGATCAGTTGTGTAGAGTACCACGTATCCAGTGATCGGGCTGTTACTATGTCGGGGTGGTTGCCATTGTAGAATAGCGGTCAGCGGGTTGCGATCGTCATACGACACGGTCAAATCACGTGGAGGTGATACCGGTGATGCTTGATGCGTGGAATTAATCACGGACATCGACCAGGCGGATTGACGGTGGCCTTTCACTACTTTCACCGCAAATTCGTACTGCGTGCTGGGTCGAAGATCACCGATCATACAGTTCAAGTCGGTTGTGTTGTAGTACCTGAATCGCGTTGATGCAGTGGGAGTATACTTCACTACGTAGTGTCTATTATCGGTCACATGTTGACTTTTGCTTAATGTTGTATCGGTCCAGTATACTACGATGGATGTTCCCGACATCGGAATGGCTCTCAACCCAACCGGTACTTCCAGCGGAGTTGGCGCTTCAATGGGGGAATCTTCCCTCGTACGCACCGTATCATAAATGGGAGGACCATCGCCCATGTTATTCCTAGCGCGAAGGGATATCACATACTCGGTATTCGGTTCCAGATTTCGAACTTCAAAAGTCCGTATATGCTCCTCCACGTCGGTTGTGTCCTCATCCGGAATACCTTTACCCCAACCGAGGATATAATTCCGCACTTTTATCTCCTGGTGGATTGGGGGAGCCCACAGCACGGTGATGCTGTCCGCACCCGGACGAGCTGAAAAATAAATCAATAATTAAATTACGGCTAAAAGCATAAAAATAGCTTATTTTATAATCAGTCCACTGTCTGTATCTACTTCTGCCCGAGTCAGACATTACAAGCAGCATATATAACGAGTTTAAGAAAAAATAACCCAAATTTAGTTGTACATCAGTTGTAGAAAAGTATCGAAGTATTTTTACAAATGGTCGGTGTTAAGTCAGACCGGACTAAGTGTCAAAATATTGATATCGAGAAAAACGAGTTTAAAGTTTCAATCGCAGCATCCTTTACATTATGATTGGAAATTTATTTTTGCCATAATTCTTGTTTATTGTTACATATTTCAAATCTGGCAAAAGTCGAATGTAGCTGACGATATTCTTTATCCAGAGCTATCATTATCTCATTTTTTGATGTTTTGCGACTTAGTCCGGTCTGACTTAACACCGACCAAATCATGTGTTGATGCTAGTAGACCACAAAGAAGTTTGTTGCTGCTTATCGAATTATACAAAATGATTTTGTTACCATAAAAGATTTTTTTCCATTTAACAACACCGAATCTAAACGATTCGTAGTAGGTGGAGTCTATAAGGTTGGACACTGTTAGTTCAAAGTATTTTAATACTACAGCGGATAGCAGCTGTCATTGCTTGTTTGCAATAAATATCACAAGTAGAACAAAATACTTGTAAACTTGTTAAATACTTTCCGACACTTTCATAAAACAAATTTGCTACAATGAGAATGCGTCAACGGTGCATATTTTGTCGTAGTTTTACTTCTATCAACGAATCAGCCACAATGAGAAAACGGCCATGGTGTCACTCCTGTCATTCGCTATGAAGATATACAGACTTTGACAGTAGTCAACATATGATGGGCCTAGCCGCTTCTAGGCCCATGTCGCCCGTGCAATAGCATTGGGTTGTTTTGATTTGAGCAAAGGCAAATGTTGGCTAGGACAAAATGGCTTCCTAGCAGAGGGCTGGTTTTTATAGATTGTTGCGCCATATTCGAATTGCATATTATTAGGCACACCCCAAAATTGCGTCATTAGCCTGGCGCGCTCCAATGTACTGGATTATAAGATGTGGCAATGCTATTGCTCTCTCGCTCGCAAAATATATTGAAGATAGACCACCATCGTGAAAGGTCTTATATACATAGGAGAACCCGGGGCAATTCGAACCTATCTTATCAAATCGCCTTTTTAGGTGAATTGGTTTGAAACCTCAGCTACACTTTGAATCCATGAAAAATTTATTTGCACCACTCCATGGCAGCACTAGGCGACGATTTGCAAACTCTACGTTTTTCCATCCATTTACAATGTATGGGTAATTCGGACCCATCCTACGGGGCAATTCAGACTGTCATTTTTTTATTTTTTTGCAATGGAATTATCTTTAGCTATAAAATTGAAGAAGCTCCTTAAGAAGCAAAATAATAATCGCGTTACAAATTTAATTTGGGTAGTCACATCTGTCGATTGGCGCATCATGTATTTTCTTTGATGTGGCTTGGTAATCGTGTGCACCGATGCAAGCCGCTGAACGGTGGTTGATGGGATTGACGGCTAGAATAGGCCCGCAAGTACAGACACTTTATACACAGACTAGCGAAGTGTCAAAAATTGCAGCCAACCGGACTGTCAAAAAGTGCAGCAAAACGAGCATGAGGGTTTTGAGAGGGGAAGCACAAGAGGAAGCTCATGCAAAGCTTCCCAGTCAAAAAGGGCAAGTTGCTGGCTAGCGGGGGGCTATTTGCCAACTCGGATGCGCTAATTGCCCTACAATTTGCCAGCAATTTGCTGGCAATGAGGTGGCTTTTTTAATGCTACATTTGGGCGATTTGCCGGCGTCATTTTTTTGCCGCTCTACCCGCCCTTAAATCGCCCCCAAATCGCCCTGGGAACGCGCCATTTAATCGCCCTAATTGCCTGATATGAAAATTAAAAATAATAATTATTTTCGGATTCATTATCTACTTGCATAAATTTATCAGTACACCACCAAACTATAGGATGAATCGAAGGTGAAATTCGTGTTGCACACTAAAACTTACCACAATCTGACTTTTATTTAGACTTTGGGTCAGAGATCTTGTTCCACTATACTTACACACGATTCCATAATTTCCCACATTCGTTGGCTAAGTTAGGTGCACTAGACAAACAAAATATAAGCGAGAACACACCAATTGTTCAAAAAACAATTTTAAGCTTAAGCCAAACATGAACCGCCATATTTGAAAAACGCAAAAACAACCAAGTCTTTTTCAGCCGCCAGAAAATTCGTCTAAGTGTTGAAATTGCCTTTAAATCGCATTCGCAAATTGCATTTGTTCCTAGGAGCAATTAGCACAGGCGAGTTGAGTTAAACGTCAAACTGTTTAAATCGCCTGACCATGTTCGTCCGCATTTTTTTTGACCGGGATAAAGTGTCTGTACCCGCAAGCTAATTTCACACAAAAGTGGTGGGCGTCTCGAAAATATCTGTGTTTTCAACTAAACAAAAATCATTCCATAAAATAGAAGTCTCGAGCTTTCCAAAATACTTACCTGTTATTTTTTCACTTTTATTTGTTGCTTTAATCATGGTCTTACCATCATAATGATTTTTGTTTTGTGGAGGTCAAAAAAATGAAACACGTATTTCCTTTCCAAAGAAAAACTGCAGAATAAGATTATACTGTCAAAATTAATGTCTCATAATGGCTCTTCTACGAATATGTACGACGGTCAGAAAGTCTTACGATTTGCTAAGAAATCGAGGGTTACGCCCACGGTCGTACCAAAACCCGGGTTCCTCTAACAATTAACAAAAAAGTGGTTCATCTATCCCCACTCCCCCTATATTTTCATCCATTTTTTATTTTATTTAGGGGACGCGTTGAAAACACTATCGTAAATTTACAATAAATCTAGATGCGCTGGTACGAAACCTGGCCAAAATTATTTACTGCTTATACTGCTATTATTATGCCTTAATATGAACTAGAAATAGACAATAACTAGTTTTTGGAACAATTTGGCATCTATTCACCTACCAGAGTGCAGAAGTCGATTTTCTATATCCATTCGAATACATACTTGTAATTTCGAGGTGATCTGTGTGAATATATCCATTTGATTTTACAGTTGCCTAGACAGAGGATCAATTGGAAAGAGATAATGCAATACTTTCAAATCACTTCGAATTTGAGGATCGGACAAGATCGGATGAGTTTGAATGTTTTTTTGAATTTGCAAATTCAACAAAAGTCCGAAATGACGATATGGCTACGTATATTGTAAAGACAGACGTGAATTAAAATAAAATTTTATTTTTAAATGCAGCTATTATTGTAAATTCATGGTTGAGGTGCGATCTTTGTGGTACAATTATTTTCAGCAATTGTGAAAAGCGTACTAAATGAATCTGGCAACGATGAACGCTTGTTGTCTTTAAATAATAGTGGAGAAAATTAGGAAGACCAATAAACCTATTGTTGTCTTCTTTCAGGGTGAAACTGAACAGAACAATAGGTCCAACGAGACCGTCTATTTGGGACCCTTGATTTCAACCTACTGTTTCTTTCACATATCGAAAAGATTTAGCAAAAGCTCTCGAAATTAATAAAAATCCCAATAGATAATAAATCGGCAATCTAAGCTGAACATTACAAACTAGCGGTGTATAAAGTCATACTCTCAGTGCTATCCCATGCATCACAAGTTTGGGAAAATTGCGCCCGAACTTACAAAAAAAGTTACAGATAATATGGCGCACTTCCCACTAACCTGGACTCCGTACTTTAAACGTGCGCGTGATCTCAAAACTGCGAGCTGGTAAAATGTAGGGGAATTGTGGGAAAAACCGACACTGTGGGTAAAACCGACACCCCACAACTTTTCCTAGAAATCAAATTTTTATTCGTTTCATAATGATACATTATTATTAGTACGTTTAGTACACATAGTGCTTCCTCTTCTAGTGCGCCGAATGTCATAAAAATAAACAAAACTTACGACAGCAGCGTTCATACTCGTCTGGATGTTAAATTTAGTTGGTAGATTTTAAGGTTTTAACCGAACAAAAGCTTTTCAAATCACCACATTTTTCAGTACCTATCATTATCGGCCGTTCCTTTGAAGAACTAGATGCATTGAAGACGAGTTTGAGAAATTCAATATTTTTAATTGCTTTTATAAAAAAAATGTGCGCTGTTGGGGTAAAACCGACATGCTGTTAAGATGGTTGTGTATACTTGCGATTCATTTCAAAATACTGGGAATCTTTGTGACACTTCAATTAGCCTATTAGAACACTATAGTATTAGCAGAAATACACAGAAATACTTCTATTGTGTTGATTTCTTGTAAGTCTCTTTAAAAATCAAAAATTGGAATTTTTGCTTATCTGATTCTATCGAAGCTTTTGCTATTTCTGCAAAAAGCTCATCAAACCGAATTTCTAGTATTCTCTTGGTTTGTCATAGACGAACTTTATCACAATGAGACAATGATATTATGTATACCCCAATAGATCGTTGATGATCAGAGTCCGAAAAATCAAATCTGAAAAAGATAGTTTTACTAAGAAGTGTGTGTCACTTATAAGTGAATGAGTCCAATTAGCAGAACGTAGAACGCTTCCAAATCTTCTCTTACGAAATAAAATGACACTGGAGGTTGCAATGATGTGCGCAAGGATTATTTGGAAATACTCATATCAATAAATAATCCTATAGCATAAAATACTCTTATTTATAGTACTACGCTTTCGAACTTTCTTCCCCTCACTACATGATGAAGCAATAAAAAGCACATATTTGCATCATACATACTCACACTTTATTAATCACGCATATATCTCATTTTTAAATAAAGATAAAGATTTTAATAAAGTGGAGAGAAAATAAATTAAAGGGAGTGTCGAGCTTACCCCTATGGGATGTCGGTTTTACCCGCAGTGCCTACAAAACGTCACTTTGTTTTCCAAGTTTTACAACCAATAATTTTTAATGAAATTAATTTTTTGAAGCGCTGAAAAAATTAAGTCTTGTTAAGAATTTTCTGCAGAAGAATTTTGCAACTTAGAAAAAGTGTTAAGCTTAAGGTGTCGGTATTAACCATAATTCCCCTATTTCAAATGATAGAGATGATACTTTTAAAGACACCACTAAGCGTGCAATTCATACACATGCTTAAAAAAGATTTCTTAAACCTTAAACCTTAAAAATGACAGTATAATAAAAAAAAGACGGAAGTACTACGTCAAAAAAGTAAAATTTTAGGCGCTCGGTAAAGTTTGGTAGGGTGACGAGTCCATTTTCGCCATGTTTCTATTATCACGCTACCCATTTGAAACCGTTGGTTAGAGCAGTATCTGCCATCTTTGTTCAACGCATTGAGTCAAATGGTAGCGCAACAATAGGGGCACTCCATTCGAGTTTTTGTTGCGCTCAAACACGAGAATTTCACTGTTTTCAGCGCACTTGTGTAATTATCTTGGTTCTTAACAACGAAGCAAAGCTGTTGATGTCAATTTTTACGCAGTCCGTTGATTGTAGGCCAAGAAATTCATGAATTAGTGAGACACCCTGCTTAGTATGGTGAAAATAGCCACTTTGCCCTATGTACTTCTGAAAAGATATAAACCGAATGCTACGTCAGGCCAAATTTAACAACCTTCTCACCCGGGGCTTTGGGTCAGTGACGAAGCGCGTTTCGTTTGACCGTGAACTCCAGAAGGAATAAGTCAATCCATCCCAATTCTTATTTTGTTACGATAAGAGTCCCCTCGCGGGGCTGCCAAAAATTGCCATAGCGGACGGTATTTCACGTCCTCAAGGCGGGGTATTGGTATTAGTTTTCAACTAGCAATAATCGCACCTCGGTTGTACCTCATTGGTTACGATATCGCCACTGCGCAAAGCTAACGAGTCAACGGACGCCGAGCCCTGTACTGTTCGGTGCGACGTTCTACACTAGCGATACGTAACGTTGATGCGAGATGAATTTTGCCCCCCTATGCTCATCACGCTGCGGGTAGAATACTTTTGTCTTCCCTTTTTGTGTTAGCTTAACGGCGACGATCGCGACGACAGCTAGGGTTGCCACCCCTCCGGGTTTGACCCGGAGACTCCAGTTTTCTAAAGCAATCTCAGGGCCTCCGGCTTTTACATAATTTTATTCGGGTTTGGTGGGAAGAAGCATCAATTTTATTCTTTTATTCTTTACAAAATATTTAAAAAGTCTAAGTTACCTATTACTCTGGTTCAGATTTACTTTGCCCGACTAACCCTTCGTTTCAAGATGACGAAGATAAGTTAACCAAATATTTCTGATTTCTTTCACAAAGAAATGAAAATAAAAAACGAAGCAAATTTACTACAAATTAAGGAAAGTAATATTTCAATACATGCTACAATACATACTAAGTCGCTCAAAATAGTGTAAAAAAGTTATTTTTCTGAAATTTTACCAAATTAATTCGCTATTAGTGGTGCTTATCACCAGCTGCACCAAGGTATGGCGGATTTGTTCTGATCCAACTGGATAGGTCAACATCAAACAAGTTCTTCCGGTATTGTTGTTACTCCTGCAGTGATCCTTAACTGTTGGCTAGGGAGGTGAGGTTTGCCCCTTTGGTGCAACCTCTGGTGATGAATAACAGACACCACATAGTGCTTCTTTTCCTATGTGATGCCACTACCCTGCCTCCTTTGCTCGCCTTTTCCTGTTATTTGTGGAGGAGAGCAATGTTCGTTCGACTTGTCCTCCCCAGTGAGAGCAGCAGATGCTTTTGTATTCGTGGCATTTTGTCGGGGAAGTTAAATACTACACCAGATTAGATTACAGCTTTACTTTAACGTAGTAATAAAAAGTGATTAAGGTGCTCTAAAATGCCGAGCAATCGTTTTGATTCCAATTTCTGTTTAGTTCCACTGAAAATCCACCACCCCCAGGTCAGTGAAAATCTCCGGGTCAAAGCCTCTCAAAAGGTGGCAACCCTAACGACAGCGGTCTTCGGCAGTGCTGCCATTTCAACGGAGTAGTGTAATAGAAAAATGGAATTAAAAAATGATAATTTTGCCTATTGATATTCTCGGTTTTGACTTAGCACTACACCGATCATTCAAAGCTCGGAGTATTATTTTGCTTTCGTCGCAAAAATAGATCAATAGATACTTTAGTTTTTCTAATGGCCTAACGAAATAAAAAATAGAAAAAAAAATATTTGGCCAAGAATTTGATCTGGTTACTCCTCTGCGCGACAGTGAAATATAAGCATTTAGGAGCAAAATTTTTTCTTCCAAATGTTCAATAATATCATGCCAAAATAACATCGTATTATTCCAACCCCGACAATAATACAAACATAATTGAACTTCATTTGAAAGTAGGTGGCGAAATTCATTTGTATAACGTACTGTACATTCTACGTTCTCATGACAATTGAGCTCCGCCTTGGGGCTTTTCTGACGATGGAACAGTTAAGAAAATGTTCATCTAGCTGGATCATTACACGTGATTTGGTTCTATTACTAGTTGAAAACATCTTTTGCACAACAAAATTTGTTATACAATCTTCACATTTGCACTGATATCACGTGATATGCGGATTGACTTGATATCCGAAAATATTAGGTGAGATATTACCAGAGGTTAAAATATTCGCTCATTCTCACGACAAGCAGTTCATCGAACAGCTTTTTCATCCCACGGACCCAACTTTTCACCTTTCAAGAAAATGCGAGAATTAGCTGAAAATGCAGTATGGAAGCGTGATAATTTCGCAGCTTCGAATTAAGTTCAAGAAAAACCATTAATATATTACATTATAGAATTTATTTTCCCACATCATTGCAGTATTTTCATTCTAAGGAACTGTATCTACTCATTTTTGTGATTTTTTGCGCAACCATTAGTTATTCGGCAGTTTTACATTAGGCGCGAAAATATCATCTCATATTATACCGCGAAAAAATGAGATCCAATGCTCTCTTGTCGAGAAAAGTTGGAGAGCAAACAATGTTCCATCGTATGTTTGCTTTTTTATTGCTGGTCAAAGTAGGTTATTCTATTCACAATTGGGAAATTTGTAAACTCTGCATATTACTTAATAATTCATACACCTCGAATGTCATCTCATATCATATCCCGGATATCACACAAGCATGTGATATCCGGGATATCATGAGCGAAATCATGTTAACTTGTTCAAAGCAGCGACTGCCACGCGACATTGAACGTACTCATTTGCGAAATGTCATTTTGATAATTAAGAAAGTCGCAGAAGATCCACTTTCGCATTAATACAAAAACAAACATTTATGAATGAAGATGGCGTGTGAAGGGGTTACGTTACATGCCTTTTTATTTTTCAAGGAATCAATTTTTTTTATAACTGAATTGTTGTTTGGCAGGATGGAGTGACAATTTGAAGATTATTTAGTATATTATACTGACGGTTCTTTGTTGGAGGGCCGAGCCAGTGCTGGAGTCTTTTGTCGTGAAATGAGATAAAACCAGTCTCATTCGCTTGGTAGTTACTGTACCGTATTCCAAGGAGAAATCTGTGTGGCGTACAAACGGCACTTCAACAGGGAATTTTCGGTAAAAGAATCGATTATTGCTCTGACAGTCAGGCTACCCTGAAAACACTTAGTTCGACAGATTCGAGATCGAAATTAGTAATCGAATGTCGAACTTAACTGCCCTTGTATGCAAAAGTGACGTTAGCGCCACTTTGGTCAAATTTCATTTTTTCATATTTCTGAATTCTTCTCAAATTGTCTTTAAAAAATTATGCAAAATGGCCTTTAAAACGAGAAAAACAAAGTGACGTAGACGCCATTTTTACCAAAGTGACGTAGATGCCATTTTTACCAAAGTGACGTACCGGTGCAATATAGTATTGAAGGTATATTTAACAAGGCAAAACAATTTATTCTTAAGCTGTTGTATCATAAGTAATGTTGGGAGCTAGATAAGCACCATTTTGTGATGAAAATGGTTAGGGTGGTGTTATATTTATGCTAGGGTGGTATTCAAATTAGTTCTTTTAGCACGATAAATTTTTTTTTAACTATTTATATTTTATAAAGAAGTCTCCTGTGCAAGTTCGAATGCTTCTTTAAAGCAGCAAGCTTAGTCTTTTTCAACATGTATTTTTCATACCACAATAATGTACGAATGTATCTTTGTGAAAACTTTTGTTCAAAACTTTGACCGCTGTTGTTCTATATTTCATCATTGTAGTGCGCAATTGGTACCCAACCAATTAATTTCAAAACCAATTCCAACCAAAACACCTGCAAATGAAATGGAATTTGTTCAGGTCTCATAAACCGTGAGTTGAACTGTTCACATATCCGGCTCCAAATGTATACGAAAATTTCATGGGGTCAGTCCGAGGCAATGTTAAGCCAGTTTCATTAATTTTTCAAAGTATAACATGAAAACTGGTATTAATATAACATGAACTTTAATAAATTGTATATATAAAGGCTCTAAACTAATTTTGAAACCATCTGAGAGACTTTGTGGATTCAAAATGAGTAACCCATACCTGTGAAACGTTTGTACCTGAATACACCTGTTATTCGACACGCTTGATCCACTAAAAATGCAATCAACTCCAGAATAACCGTGTACTAGGAAGACTTCAAATGTGCTTGAATAGTTGATAGACAACCTATATGATGTATTTTGATGTGCCGTGTAACAGGAATATTCACTAAAAATTACCAAAGAAGCGGGAAACCGGAATTACCGGGATCAGTCGTTAAGTGGAACACTGTATCCAAATGTCTTCAAATATGATTGTATTTTTCACAGATCACAGAATTTGATGTGCCGCATGACAGAAATAATTACTAGAATTGTTTGGTCCGTACTTCCATATTACAAAATTGTTAATAAAGTGTCCCTATTTGGCATTGAATTTGCATTGTCCATAAATTATAGAGTTGATATTATTTGATCTGTCGCATGACAGAAATGTTTAACAAAAACTTTTCATCCCGCATGACTTTACATGTGATAGCATTGTTCGTAGAAAACCGAGCTGGTGCACCTTGATGTGCCGCGTAACAGGAATATTCACTTAAAAATGTGTCCGTTGAAAACTAAGAGAAGAGACGACAACAGGCTTCTTGCTCTTCTTAATTATCTCTACTACACTCAGCTAAAAAGGAACATACAATTCATATTATAAATCCTTTAACTTATTCTGAGTTGCAATCGCATTATATTTATGTGATTCACTTGAAAATGAAGTGAAGACACTGTGAATTTAATCAATTTGTACCATAACTTCTACGTGATTATCATATACATTCGAAAACGTTAACTTTCGGCAAGTATTTTTTTTGTTATGTGATTTTCCAGTGTGCAAAAAACGAACTAAGATGGCGGAAGCAAGTCGAGCGTTTGATGTTCTGTTGGCAGATTTAGGTTTCTCGGACAACTTACTGGATGTATTTTCACGTAACTATTTTAGCTATTCATTATTACTATTAATAAATACATTAATGTTTTTTTTCAGAATGTGGTCTTAATCTTCACCGATTGTGCACAGTTTCATTCGAGGATTTGAAGGAGCATTTAAAACCGACAGCGGCAGGTGGAACAAAGTGGAAATACGGAGTTCTCTACGATATGATCGATACCTGGCGGGAGCGAAATGTAAATATTGAAATATTTAACAGAAACATCCATGGTAACATTTATTTGGTTATTTTCAGCAATTAATTATTTCGTCGTTTTTGAACGCTTCATTAGCTGCAGAAGAAGTTGGTAAAACCGTCTGTAAAGAAGAGCTTGTCATTACGGATGCAACGGAGCACGGAAGCTCGCGATCGACGCTGTTGATTCAAGAGGAAGCGGACGTTCCGATCGAATTAGAGGCTGAGGAAATTCAAGAAGTCGAAAACCCACTTGTCGAACTCAATCGCAGCTTATCGCAGGATAATGATACCGATTCGCTAGATACAACTGAAGACGTGCCACTACTTGAACAGTTCCCAATCGCCGAAGAGGACGAGGAGGATATCGGTTTAGAAGATTGCAATGAGCCAGAAAGGAATCCATACACCACGGAAGACCCAGCAGTTCCACTAACTCCCTCAGTACTATTGTTCCTTTTAAACAGTACTGAAGAAGGAAAAGAGATCGTAGCAAGAGCTAAAGACGGAGAGCTTTCCGAGCCTAAGCAGTTACAACTTGCTGGTGTAATCGCTCGCTTTCATTTGAACCGATACAAGATCACGCGTAAAGAACATTTGGAAAATTACTGCCGTGTAATTACAACTCTTTTTTCGCACGAAGAAACTGTAATTATAAATTTGAACTCTACAGAACAATCATTAAAATTTTATGGTTATATTTTTCAGGAAAACTATTACATTCCTAGAGGTGGCGATCGCAAAAATTTTGGAGGTAAAGTTGCTAATAAAATTAGCAACTTAAAGCAAAAAAAGCGAAAGTCGGATGCGAAAGAACAAGAACACTTGAATAAAATTAAGGCCACAGGAAAAATTGATTCGCTGCTAGACCCAGAATCACAAGCAGCAAATGCATGGTTGAAATTAAATACGGAACCATGGTCAACGGTACTCGAAATGTGGTCAAAAAGCTTCAATTGTCGTAAACAGTACCTCATGAACAAAATCCAAACTAAGCAGCTTCTTGCATTGTTCGAGCACTATAAATCGAAACATGGGTATCAACTTTTGGATATTGATTTTAATCTCAAAGGCATTGGTTCAACGAACGGGTCGGAAAAATTGGAAAGCTTGAAGGCGGGTTTAATTACGTACATCTCAAAAAAAGGTCTGGACCCATCGGTAGACGGATTTATATCTCTATTGATCGACAGCAACGCATCTGACGGTAATCATATTGAAAAGAGTAATATTGTCAATATTGCGCATAACGCTAAAAATTAAAAACTAATAAATGCAAAATAATTTAATTCAAACTTTTCTTTTGCAGATTCCAAATTATGTGCGCTTTTGCTTGGACTTCACACGGTTCTGTCACCGATAGCGGCAGGATTGCATTTTAAACCCACCATTGTAGTTGCACAAGACGATACTATTTTATTCGTGGAGTCGGTTGAAGATATTCGTTCGAAAATTCAAGCTGTATATGCATCTTATGCAGAACGCCACTTACCGGTTGCACCAAAACTTGTGTTTTTAGGTTCGGGCTACAAACAGGTCACTGGTAGATTTTTTGTATGCTACGACGACGTTATTTTGTATGAGCTACCCTCAGCATCAAGAGCACTGGATGTTTTGGTAAAGCTAACAGCTGTATTCGATCTGCCATATGCAAAGCTTTCAAAACTTCTTTGGCATTTTTTGAGTTCTTATGTATACGGAATAGAGAAACGAGAAACATATGCCAACATCAGCAAATTAACAGCATATTTGAATAATTTGGGGACAAAATGTTAATTCATTGTATGTTACCAGATTGCGTCGCTAGTTTTACCGGTTGCGAGCCATATTTGGACCATCTAAAGAATTTCCATCGAACGCCAGTATCTTACAAATATGTGTGTACAATGCCACGTTGTCCTCAAATATTTTCCAAATTTTATCCTTTTAAAAAACACATTTCAAACCATCCGGAACTCCGTCTAAATGTTCATGTTCCGTATGCTAAAATTATCAACCAAATCCCCGAAACCATTGGCGAATCGTTCCAGGCGCGAAGAAAGAAGTTGAGGGTAGATAACGTTAGCGAAGGTCGTCAAATTACAAAGAATAGTCCAATCTTGCACCACACTCACGCATTTGAACCAGCAGCTGCAGCATTAACTTTAAATTTACATGCAAGAAATAATATTACTAGATCTAATGTGTATGATATTCAAGCTGAAATCAGTCGATTGTTGAATGAAATAGCAGAGAAAATTGATAGCCTGAACATGACATGCTCTGATATAGACAGTCTCTTTAAATTCAAAAGTTATGTTGCTCAGATGAAGCAGTTATTTAACTCGATTAACTCCGATCATAAACTTTTTAATTATCTTAAAGAACAACATTGTTTCCAAATACCTTCGATCATTGCAATAGAGAAAAATCTAATCGTCCGTAGGGATATACTGGATGTCGATAATGAGTTGATTTCCGATCCTGACAAAAGCTTCCTAGTATTAATGGCTATTGAATTACAAATCAAATCGTTTTTCGAATGCAAAGATATTCTTAAACGTACACTGCAAAATATGCAAAAACTGGAAAAATCATCTAAGATAATTAATTTTGTAAATGGTTCTATATGGAAAGATATTAAAAACAAATATCAAAATGAGATAAGCATACCAGTATGGCTATACGCCGACGAGTATGAAATCAACGATACCCAAAGCTCTCACAACAACCGACATTCAATATGCGGTATTTATTATTCATTCCCAACTATACCAGAAGAATTCTCTGCCAAGCTGCACAATATTTTTGTAGCAGGAATGTTAAAAAAAGCCGACATCAAAGTTGTCGGAATAAACAAGTTAATGGCACCACTTATCGATAAATTTAAAACTATGGAAGAAGTTGGAATAGAGTTGACTGTCGACGGTGAATTAGTAAAAATCAGGATAATTTTATGCTTATTCCAGGGTGATAATTTGGGGGTTCACTCGATGTTGCTCTTTTCTGGTGGATTCTCTGCATCATATTATTGCCGGTTTTGCCGACGTCCAAAAGAATTACTACAGAAAGATTGTAGAGAGCATGCAGACTGTTGTCGTCGAATTCAAGACTACAATGAAGATGTAGAAATCAACAGTCGAAGTGATACTGGAATTTCAGGAAAATCAATTTTTAATCAATTACCATCCTTTCATGTTATTACCAATAAAAGCGTTGACGGTATGCATGACTTGTTCTCATCGGGTATTTGTAAGCATGGCTTTGTTGAAATCTTAAACTATTGTATTTATGAAAAGAAATACTTCACACTTGCTGAATTTAATACTCGTAGGGAATACGTTAGTAGAACTTGTTTGGATAGTGACCTGAAAAGAATGCCAGATACAGGGTGGCCAGACCTACCGATTTATCGGTAGTCCTACCGATTTTGGTCTTCCCTACCGATTCACAGACGACCAAGGTAAAACTACCGATATTTTGTTATCCCTACCGAAAACTACCGATTTTTATTGATTTTGGACACATCCTACTCAACATTCATTTTTTGGGTTGTATTTGGTCTGAGATCTGTGTTTTCAGTATTTTACAATTCTATGTCAACACTACGTTTTTGGGAGAACAACCCGACCTACCGATAACTACCGATAAACTTTTAGTGACCCTACCGATATTGAGGAATTCTATCTGGCCACCCTGGCCAGATATTACAGAGTCTTACTTTAGTAAAGAGAGGCGCAAGTCTGTACACCTACGGATGACGTCTAATGAGATGCGCGTTTTCAATCACTATTTCACATTTGTTTGTGGACAATATGTCCCAGAGGATGACGACGTATGGCAATATTGCATTACATTGATAAAACTGGTCGATATGTGCCTAAAAAGAAGCTATTCATTCGATGAAATCCACGTTTTACGGAAACTCATTGAAACACTTCATTTATTGTATCAACAGCTGTTTCGAAAAGACCTCAAGCCGAAGCACCACTTTTTAGTTCATTATCCTTCTGTAATTTTGAATTCTGGTCCAATAGAAAAGATGATGTGCTTCAGAAATGAGGCTAAGCATCGGTCATTCAAACAGTACGCCCATATCATGGCATCGCGCAAAAATATTTGTTACACTCTTGGCATAAAAGCCGCATTACAATTTGCACAAGATGTTTTGACAGAATGCTTTTTCCAGCCTGATGCCCACAACGATTGCTATTGTGCCGATATACGGTTGCGAAGTTATTTTTCGAAACTACTACAACCCTTGAATATAAGATCGAATTTTGAATTTTTATTAACAAACAATATGATCTACAAAGGAACTGCTTACAAAGCGGGTAGTTTTATATCGTTATTAGAAAATGGAAAAATGTATTTATATCAAATGTTAGAATTTTTTATATTTGAAACGAATGTTTATCTAGTTGTAGAACAGTGGAAAGTAGGTCGTTATATTACCCATTATTTAGCATACGAAGCTTTAAACAGCGAGAATCTGGTTGACATACTTAAAATCACTTTGTTCGATAGCCCACCGATAACACTTCATTGTATAAATAAACGTTTTCTTTTCCGTGCTAAGAATAATTTTAGTGTAGACATTTAAATGTTTTGTATTAAAAATATAACATGAATACTGATTTTTAATTAATTTAGAGAGAATTCAGATGATGTTTACATCAATAAAGTTTACCGGAATATCACGTTGAATTTATATAATGTTTCATTTTAGCGAAACATTTGAAAATTATAAGAGACCACATGATTTTAACAATATAAAATTTATAGGAAAATCATGTAAAGTACCACATTGAATTTATGTGATAGATCACTTGACTTTTATTATGGTTACCGTTCTCCTTTCACTTGGATATTACATAAAATACATTGGATATGTTATATGGAAAAAAATCATATACTATTTCACATGGATAGTATGTGCTAATTTTTTTGAGTGATAGGCCCTGCCGTAAATCTTACGACAGAAAGCGTTCCTTGTTGCCAGATTCCTTTTGCATGTTTTTTACAATTGCTGAAAATAATTGTACCTCAAAGCTCGCACTTCAACCATGAATTTACAATGCTAGCTGCATTTAAAAATTTAATGTAATTATTATTTATGTCTCTATTAACAATACACGTAGCTATATCGTCATTCAGGACTTTTATTCAATCGGCATGAAATGTTGATGTGTATGAGAAGCAGCCATAATAGATTCAGCAGCACTGTTTTCTATCCCGTTTGTAAATATAATGAACGTTCATCGCTGGCAAAACGACCAATCAGAAGCTGGTTCAATATTGAGGTTATGACTGGATCAAATTAGCTACGCGATTGTCTTCTCTTCTCTTAGGTTGAAAAGGAATCCGGAATCACCGAATGGGCTGTAAAGTTTCTCCGTGTTTCCGGATGACTTTACATGTCTGCAGATCATCGTTAATGTGCCGCATGGCAGGTATCTTCAAGTATAAATGTTTCACAAACATGGGTAGCGCATTCCATATTCACTAGGACTTCCAGCCCAAAACTGCTTCCACGTTGCTTGAAAGAGGCCTACATGATACCAAAATGAAGTTATAGTGTTCAAATGTAGGATAAAATATACAATACATTTTATAATAATGCCTGACTTGCAGTTAAACTTTGGAAAATTAATGAAAATGTACTGAATGGCCCTCGGACATAACCCACGGAACATCCGTATAGATCCAAAACCGACCATCTGACAAGACCACCACATATAGCCTCGGAAACTTGAAGGAAGTAATAATCATTTGCAGATAATTCAGTTGAAACGGTTGATAATATACGACACGTTTTACCCGGTACTTTTGGTTTGTATACATACGTCAGAATTGCATAAAAACAGTGAAATGAAATCGCTATTTTTTTGCAAAAGTAATGTTAACTAAAATTTACAAGGTTTTTGCCAAAAATTGAAAATTTAAGCAATTGGCTATTATCTACGATGGATTGTACACATTTTGTACAGAACAGATAGTTGAAACATTATTCGTGCTTTTGAAAACATCACGAAACACAAAAATTGGTTTCCTGAAAAATATTTCTATTGGCGCTAACGTCAGAATTGCATAAAAGGGCAGTTAAGTCCAAGAACTTAGCATTTCCAACAAAATTAAATCAAACTCGGTTATTTCGTGAACTATTGCTAAATTATGTCAAGTTTGGAATTACATAAGTTACATTCAAAGTGGCGTCAATCGTCCTTCCTTTAACATGACACCCGTATTCATGATGGTTTCCAGTGTTTTGTGGTAACTGGAGGTCGCCACCTCGGATAAAAGAATCGCTTCAATAGAAAATTGTTATTTTATATTAAGTTACACCGCTACTATATGATTCTAGCAGAGAGTTTGTATTTTTCCTGAGGTATCATTCTGAAAGGCAGCTGGCCGATCATGGTAACCCAATATTCACCTCACTTCAAATGGCTCTCGGACCACCTCTCCATGACGGAGGCAACTGTTAACCCTTGTGAAGGCAAGCTAAAATCCTAATATTAAAAGGCAAGCCGGGCCTCTCAGGCCCGTCTAAATTCAAGCTCCTTTTTGCCGTTCTCATATAGAAAGGTTATGGAATCGGTCGAAATTTCGACTTTTTAACCGAGACCCGCAGGGCCAAATCTCTTATACCATTCGACTCAGTTCGTCTAGATCGAAAAATGACTGTATGTGTGTGTGTGTATGTGTGTGTGTATGTGTGTGTGTATGTATGGATGTATGTATGTGGCAAACGATTTTTCTCTGAGGTGGCTGGACCGATTTGTACAAATTTAGTCTCAAATGAAAGGTGCAGCCTTCCCATCGGTCGCTATTGATTTTTTTTATTGATCCGACTTTCGGTTCTGGAGTTACGTGTTGAAGAGTACAATCACACAGCAAATTTCCATAGAAACTGATACAACATGATGTCCAAATGATGCAATATATAATCAAATATGTGCAGCATTACTTAGCTTTGCATGTCTAGATCATTAATGACCCACCACAGGCACTTCGGCCACATTGGCCAGCTATGGCGGTTCTTGATGCCCCGGGGGAACTTACCAAGTTCCTAAGATAATGTCATACCTATTTCTCAGCGAATTCTTTATCGATTTTTACAAATTTCAAATGAAAGGTACAGCATTCCCATTGGCTGCTGTTGAATTTCTAATTGATCCGACTTCCGGTTCCGGAATTACAGGATGATGAGTACGAACACGCAGCAAATCCTGATTTCAGCGTATAAGGCGAAGGATGCAAAAAGGTCAAATTTTTTTTCCAAAAGGTGAGTACTCGGAAGATCACGTCGACTGTCGATTGGTTCTGAGAGCTCCATTTCGTTTGAACACGACCAATAAATGGGTTGCTATTAATTTCTTCTGATGCATAACCGGAGTACATATTCATATTTTTCTGCTTCAGATTCATCGTCGGAAGCAATATCATTCACATCTTCTTCCTCGCTTTGCAAATCAGTTTCGGAATCGTCTACTGTTGAATTTGCTCAAATTTCTTCCGTTATTTCAGATTCTTTGAGACGGTTAAAAACATGGGCATATCGTCTTATAGCCATTTTAATTTTTTGTTGCTTTTAGATTCTACAATTTGAATAATTACGACAACTATAACACAAAGAATAGACAACAAAAATAGATAATAACGACAGAGTTAGGTTATGTTGTATACAAATAATTGTCAAGTAGACCACAGTGGGTGAAATAAAAGTATTTACCCAAAAAATATGACACACGTCATTATCGTATGCTATTTTTACATTTCTTATAAAAGAAATGTATAGAATTCGCTCAAACTTTCAAGATTTTTTCTTATAAGAAAAGGTAAAAAGATAAATATGCTAATATGAAGCTGAACTCATCAAAATGTTTTTTTTTCAGATAAATATTAATGTATAAAACCCGTGGTATTCCTAGTAAATATTGCATGCACACCGGGCCTGCCAGGCCCGGCTTGCCTTTTTGTGCATGTAAAAATTCAAACATAGCTGCGCATCACTCCATAGATGAAAATTTCACAATTCTTTATTTTTGTTATAGATTTCAAAGCTACTTATCAAAATTTCCATGCCCAAGCTTATATTGCATACACATTTTTTTGTAACTAAAAATTGTAACGTGCCGGGCCTCTGAGACCCGGTTGTCTTTTTGAGGGTTAAGAGTAACATGTTAGGTAACGGTAATTCATGAGAAGTGAGGTGATGTGACGATAAAAATAAATATGCATCTTTATAGTAATAAACCAATAGCAATGGAAATGAAAAACTACTGTTTTTTGGAAGGAAAATAATGGATTATTTGTCTATAAGGGAGTCAGCTCGACTACCAAATGCTGATATCATGAACTTGAAACGGTACACCCAACTTTTTAAATAATATTTAAAAAAACTTACTTTTAATCCATCCCGGTTGACCAGGGACCTGCGATTCGTCCAGATCGTTCTCGTACGTCTCGATGTGGTGCCACTCGGTGAATGGACCCGAACCATTAACGGTCATCGCAGCAATTTTGACCTGGTAGGCGGACAGCCGCTCCAGTCCCTTCAATTCCCAGTGTCGTACATTTGCCGGTGTTGTTTCCACTTGTAGAGGTTTTTTGTTCTTTCGGTACCGGATTTTGTAGCCGGTGATCTGTCCGTTACGGTCTTCTACCGGAGGTGGTTGCCAACGAATGGTGATCGAGGTCGAACTAGTTGCTTCCAAAGAAACATTTGACGGTGATTCCGAAGGAATGGACGAATGAGTCTTCACTACTATTTCCTGAGAAGGATCTCCCATTCCGATTTGGTTCCAGGGCATCACGTAGAGCGTATACTCAGTGTAAGGCCTCAGTTCGCTGATGATGATCTCGGTGGATGTGGTGTCTGAATACATTTCGTCTCCGTTGTCAATTTCCGCATAGTATACCCGGTACTTTGATATATCCGCGATTGTGACCAGTGGAGGGTCCCACTGGAGATGGATTTCTTTGTCGCTCAGTGCCTGGCCTCGGATATTCTGCGGTGGACCGGCAACGTTATCCTCCGAGTGAGTTCGTACTTCTAACGTTTGCGATGACTCTCCTGATCCGTGATTGCTATTCCCCACGACACGAAATTGGTAAGTTTTTCCCGGCAAAAGCGACTGAATGTTCACTTCCTGTTCGTCTCGTGATTTTGTGGTGATTTTTCGTTCTCTGTCGATGAAAAGAATAAGTAAAGTAAACGATTTTAAAACTTATGTAACCAGTTCAATCTCACCTATCACTTGTGTGCATCTTATAGTAGACTGAGTACGTAATAACCTCATCTGGATTTTTGACCGGCTCCAACCAGCTAAGCGTGATGAATCTCGGTTTCACGATCTGAGCCTGCAGATCCCGTGGTGGTCCCGGTAGAGGTGCTGCAAATTTGCCACTGCCATCTAGTTCCGAATTCGGGTATTTCCGTGTGACAGCATTAGGATAGTTTGAATTAGAAAAATGTCCAATTTCACCGCCGTCTTCCGTAGACCGCGAACCGGTCAAAGACTGGTAAAGTTTGTTCGGGTCTTCGTTAGGTCGCAAAGAGTAAATTTTTCCCTCCTCTTCTTCATCGTCATGGTCTTCCTCGTGTTCTAAATAGTCATCGTCCGTGTATTCATCGTACTGAAACTTATTCTGGTTGACGTTGGCCTTTTCTTTAGTTTTGGACAACAAACTATCCAACACAACCTTCGACAATTTCGGATCGGAGTGTATCGATTTTTCGTAGGATTTCATTTTAGATTGATTCTGGAGGAACTTTTTTCCCTTCTGTCTTTTCAGTTGTCCTAAGGTCACGTCATGTTATCCGAAACCACCAGTCGGAACGAACAAAATAACAAATTGCGCCAGTAGAACAAACAAAGTCGTTTGCATGCAGGAAATCAAGAATGAACGTGTAACCCATCCGCAATAAAAATCGACAAAAAGAGGCAATAAATCATAATCAACATAATCCGGAGTGCCGTAACGGAACGAAGAGTAACCGAAATCGATAAATCGCGTGGCGAAAAATGAAAGAAGAAAAAAACCAAGAATAAGACAAAGTATTCAATGAAAAGAAGTGTACAAAATAGTTGGTAGACACTGCTATAGTGTACCAAAAAAAATTATATCGGCGCATTGCACCAACTGGCAGTTTGTGGCAGAAAAGAACGATAAATTACCTGGTTCGACGATTTCTAGACGGGCCGCAGCCTGCACGCTACCGGCAGGATTGGTGCCGATGCACTGAAACATCCCCGCGTCGGACCCAATCAGACCGAAGATTTTCAGATTGTGGCTGTTGGCGCGATGAAATAAAAAAACACAAGATTAGTGCTGATGACAATGTTGCAAGGTGTTAATGGCGGCGAACATGTTTGATGGCCTTTTAAAAGTTCGTTGTGAAATAAGCCCATGTCGCTATTTATGCGATTTATTTTAACAGGTTTTTGACGTGGTTTTAAGGTTAAGGAAAAAAATTAAAGATTTTCTTTAAACGGTACGTATGCTCCGTAAGTGATTTGAGTGTAATTTTTATTGTTCATTGAGTTTAGTGTATTGAAGTAATTCACCGAAAGGATGAAATATATGCATTCGCGTTGGTAAATTTTGACTTCTTAACCCTCCGGTAGTCGCGCTAGTGCAATGATTGCACACTACTTTGAAAATCTAGCGAAATCGTCTTAAAGCACCAGCGGCTGATCGTTCAGTGTGCCATAAGCGCGACTTCCGGAGGGTTAAGAAACAAATGCGCCATTTCTGTAGTTCAAAGTTTAATAACTCTTAGGAAAAATACTCACCCTCCAACAATTTGCATGTACTCGTTTGGTGTTATCAAATCCCCGTTTTTCAGCCATTGGATAACCGGTGTCGGTTTCCCGTGGATAGAACATTGCAATTCCAGTTCCTCTTTTTCGTATGCGAGCTTATCCTCTGGGCTGAGAATAAACTTCGGTGGTACCTGAACTTGTACCGTAGCGGAAGCATCCAGTGAATCTTCTGAATTACTGGCCCTACACTGGTAGTCCCCGGCATCTGTATCCTGGATGGAGTTAATCTGTAGCGACCCGGTGCCAATTATTCGAAACCGCGAATCCAAATCATTCATATCGATTTCCTCTCCATTCCGAAGCCATTTGATGGTCGGCTTCGGGTTCCCATTGGAAACACAGTCCAGTATCACGGTATCGCCTTCCCGTACGGTTTGCGGCTGGGGAACTATCACGAACGATGGTGGTGCGAAGCTTTGCGGCTGACCGGCAGTTGATTTGATGTTTAGATTCGATTTGCTACTCAACCTGGAAAATGTTCCCGCAGTGACGTTGCATTGATAGGTCCCCCGATCCTCCGGGATAACTTCGTCGATTTCCAGAGCTCCCGATGGTAGTAGAAGCATTCGTGTGAGATCCATCCGCAAAGGAGATTCGTCCTTGTACCATTCGACATGGTATCCAGCTTCCAGGCTGAACAACAGCGGACTAGACATACATTTGAAGTAGGCTGTCTGGCCCGTGTACAGGTAGATTTCGTGCGAGTCTTGGTTGATCTCGGGAAGGTCTAGAATGGGAAATAATTTAATTTTTTTTATTACGTAAGGAAATGTATACAGAAATGCAGAGCACAGGTGGATAAGAAATCCACCCAGTGCACATAGAGTAAGAGGGTATAATAAACCCTGCTACTATTCCAAAAAAAACCCAAAATTATCTTGAGGGGAACAAACATTTTTGAAAAATCATTTCTTAAAGTTTCATTTTTTCTAATCTAGTAGGCTTCAGATTAAGTCATTAAAAAGGTTTAGCGAAATTCGAGGAAATACAGATGAATCGTATGATTAAAAATAATAACGTTCCTTAACATCAAACACGCTCTTTACGAAAATTGCACTTTTCTAAATTGTGTACAGGATATAAAAAAGTCCTCAATGCACCGAATTAAAATTTATATCGGAATATTAAAGAAACACTTGGCAAGCTCCTGATCGTTCGCTTTTGACAAATATATTTTGCTGATTTTTGGTAACGGCAAAACGAACGAAAAACGTGGGTAAAATATATGAGTGGGTAATGTCAGAGTCATAACCGGAATGAAGTAGAATACACTTCAGCCTGTTAAATCGAATGCATCAATTATTAAACTTCTGAAAGGTTGTATTACAGGTAGAGAAATTTGGATGGCGCTGGAAGTTTGAATTTAATCACCACAAAAATCACAATTTAAGATTTTATGGTTACCGCAACATATTTATTTCATGGACTTGTTGACTTTTCTCGGTGAAAAGTCAACAAGTCCATGAAAAAAATCACAATTATTTGCTAGGGGTCCACGCTCAATATCTGAAATTTAGCAGGGCTTTAAAGAATACGTTGCAAAGTATCTACTGAATAGATTTGAGTTAATTTTTTTATTTTGAAGTTACATTTATAACTTTTAAATTTTAATTTTGAAGATTAGAACAAATAACATTGACCACCTTGAAAAGTCATTGGTTGAATTGATGTTGAAACTGCTGCCGAATAAGACTTCATAAAAAATATTAGACCAATTTCAATATATTTTTTGTTTCAAATATTCCGTAAACATACTGATATGCTTTTCCATGCACGATTTGCAAAAGTTTGTGTTGTTCTATTTTTATAGTCTTTCATATGTCAAAAAATGACGTTGGAATTTAATAAATTGAAAAATCGGTGTAAATTTTACAAAATAAATAGATGTCACAATATTGTTTTAAAACAACCCTTAGTCCTACGCGATGTTCCGCAAGAAAAGGAGTTCTGATTAAGCTAATGAGAATTAACGAAATCGAAACTTGGTTTGGCCTAGCGAACCAATGCAATATGCGCTATGCTACATTTCTCCTTAAAGGAGAAAAATTTGGGTAAAACCTAGGTCCTAACACTAAGGTAGTGTCGGATTCTGATGAAAAGAAGTCGAAATGCAAATTCCATAAATAATTTGATTAAAGGTTTTGTGCTCTTCATGCACAACGATGGTTTTAAACAATTTTCTTCTTAGTGCAGAAAAAATAAATTAGTTATGGAATTTTCGTTTCGACTTCGTCTCATCAGAATCCGATACTAGCTTAGTGACAAGATTAAGCTAGCGCCGGATTGACGCTAGCTCCCCGAAACAAGGACACAATTTGTGTTTAAGAGCAAATCCCTAGTCAATGTCACGCAAGAAAAGGAGCTCTTTTTAAGGTGATGAGAACTAATGAAATCGAAACGTTTGGTTTGGCTTAGCAAATCAATGCAAGATGCACTATTTGATTACATATTTTCCCTTAGTATAGAACAATTTAGGTAAATACCAAGGATACCAGGTAAATTTAAAAAATGTCTTCACATTTGATAAAAAAAATCGCTTCAATTGTCTTCAACGACCAGGATTCAGAATCGGTTGTTGATTTTGAGCTAGATTTCTGTCAGAAATTAAGCAAATCACCGAAAAATATTGTCTTCATAATGCAAAATGTCTTCACAACCTTTCAAATGTCTTCAAACATTTCTTCACATCTAGCATCGCTGATAAACTTTTTTTCTTCATTAAGGAGAAAATTGTTGCAAAACATCTTTACCCGCGAAGAGCACAAAACAATCCGGCGCTAGCTTAGTCCTGTCACTCAGTTAGTGTCGGATTCTGATGAGACGAAGTCAAAACGCAAATTCTGTAACTAATCAAAAAGACGAATTCGAATTCTAAAATTTCATTGGATCTCTTGAAAAAAGAAATATTTCTGGCTTATATCGGAATTACAAGTGACTGGACATTTCAATCTATATTTCCGGAACCCTATAACCGATCCGTATGAAATTTTGATGTGAGTTTGTTAATTTTAAAAGATGGTGATTTTTTCGAGCATGGTGTCTATGGTGGCCAATGTAGGCAACGAGACTTCGGTTGGCCATCAGTGACCTAGAACTGCTGTTGCAAGTTATTTGGTACCCACTTCAGTAATATTTTTACCTTTTTACATTCATCGCAGTATTGGTTTGTATAGGACCCGTAACTCCAGAACCGAAAGTCTAATAGAGATGAAAATTAATAACATTTTTACGGAGATGTACCACCTTTCATTTGCGACTAAATATGTTCAAATCGGCCTAGCCATCTCCGAGAAACCGATGTGACCAATATTCTGAATTTGAATATTTCTGCGCGGCTTCCGGAACCTATGATGATGGCCAATGTGGCCAAAGAGACTTTGAATGGTTGTTAGTGACCTAGTAGTACAAATCCAAATTTCCATCATTTTACATTCCTCACAGTATACGTTGAAATCGGAATTTGCTGAGTGATCGTATACACACGGGGCAGCAGTGATAGAGGGGGATCTAACGAACCCCCCTCCGGGACCAACTGCGAGTTGGAGAGTCTTGCTAGGATATGGTAGGGTTTGGATTGGGCTCTACTAAACCTCTAAAAAAGCCATAACTCCGAAAGCAACTCCGACTAAGCGAGTCTGTGCCGCTTCTGCTAAGATCCTAAGATTTCAGAAATCAAAGATCTTAGCAATAAAAGCACCCTAACCCAACCGGAGTGCCAACCGGAACATCAGGATCGACGTCAGTAACATCCTGGTTATGGCATACTGGCCATGGCAAACGTGAACGGACAGGACACTGATCACGAATTGGATGTCGACTTTGGGCTGACAGGCGTACTGTTCTGCTCCCTGAGTATTACTCAGTGAGTAAGGAAGGATTACACCGACTTGAAATGGCGAGTGGCCTAACAGTGCGACTGCCTCCGTCCCGTTAAAACCTTAGCAGGTCTCCGGGTACATTCAAAGGTTGTTATCATTTAGTTGGTGGTACTAGGTTCAGATGGCCTGTTCCCAATTTTACGCAGATCCGGCGCTGAACACTAATCCCCTTGAAGGATAGTGTCAACCCTAGCATGACTTCCTGCTTTCATAAATAACCATGGGCTCACAAGAGGCGACTACGTACAACCAGTGGAGATACCGGCCTGGAGTAGGGACCCCAGAAAATGGAGAAAAACAAGAAACTCACACATACAGAGCAGATGCAACGAATCCGTTCTCAAGAGGTGGTTCAGATGGATGAGCTCTACAAGTTTGTGGACGCGAGAAACAATGTCCATAAGGACATTACGAAGATGGTTCTCAGAATCCGAAAGGCACTACTGTCTGCCGTGAAGGAGTATGACACGGCAACACGAAGGGCTGATGTAGCTGAGCGACCTTTGGCGTAGACTACTATTTTCCTAGCCCCTTCAAAGCAGAGGCAAGGAAGCTGTTGTATTGTATTGTCTTCGATTCAAAAAAGTTACATCGCACAGACTTAGACTAAACACTAACTTAATCCTATTTTTAATTTAAACGATTCTCTACTAATATTAAAATCAAACAAATGATAGACACTATTGAAGAGTTGACAGCAAACATCCAAAGGATTATTCTGGCCGTACTGCGTGCGATGTGTTGAGCGTCGGAAAAAAATCAACTCTCCGGAAAGATCTTCCCGGAACGTTGAGGTCGAGTTTTGCTAGAAGTGCAGGGGAGTCTATGTTGTCCGTCAGAAGGTCGAAAATGAAAAGTCGTTGCAGAAAGATCCGTCTGTTTCGCAGTGTAGGGAGATTGATGAGGATACAGCGATCTTCATATGGAGGAAGCTGGAAACGGTCTTGCCAGGGTAACCGACGAAGTGCAAACCTGATAAAGTTCTTCTGTACCCGTTCGATACGATCAATGTGTGTGGTGTGATACGCAGCCCAAATAGTAACGCCATATTCTAGAATACTGCGTACCAGTGTAATGCATAGTGTTTTTAGACAATACACATCATTGAAATCATGAGTGTTGCGTTTGATGAGTCCAAGTACAGCGTAGGCTTTAGCTATAACGGAAGAGTAATGTGCGGTAAAGCGTAGCTTACAGTCGAGAATGACACCAAGGTCCTTGACGGATACAACTCGTTCTACGGGAGCAGAACACATTAAGTATTCGAACTTAATTGGAATATGTACTCGTGTAAAAGTGATTGTACTGCATTTTTGAGCTAAATGTAGTTTGGAGAAAACGCCAGTTTCCGTGACTCCAACCTCGCCAGGAGACGAACGACCAGGCGGACAGAGGTAGACGCGCAAGGACGCTGTCACCTAATAGGGATAAAGCTGGAGTACCGTTGTAGGTCAGAAAAAAGAAACACGGAAAACAGCAAAAGCGGAGAAAAGAGCGTAACGGGGGTGTAGAAAAGGAAAGGAATACCTCTGGCTCGTCAGAAGGCGCCAAAGGAAGGATCCGTGCAATGACGCGACAACGTATGCAGCGCTGTTCAAGAAGGTCAGAGAGGACCCGGAGCTAAGGGATTTGGGGGAAAACGTGGTACGAATCAGGCGTACCCAAAAAGGTGAGATGCTCTTCGAGTTGTAGAAGGATCCTACGATTACCAGCTCGACCTTGCAGAAGACTATTACCAAATCAATGGGCGAAAAGGCATAAGTTAAAGCCTTGAACTGGGAGATGGTGATTGTGTGCAAGGACTTGAATGATATCACGATGGCAGACGAGCTGAGAGGTGCACTGAAGCAGTAGTGTAACCTGGGCGAGATGCACATGACGATCCGATTAAAGAAGAGGAACTCAGACAGCGATGATTCGTCTACCGGTAATTGCTGCCGACAAGGAACTGGAGGCAGGCAAAGTTACGGTTAGATGGTCGAGATGTCCATAGAAAGCAGTCCCTATGAGTGAAAAAACAAATAAAGAAATTCTTCAAGTGTTTGGGCTTTGAACATTTGGCAGGGGCATGCAAAAGCCCGGATAGATCCAGGATGTGCTGAAAATGCGGGGAAACGGACCATCTTGTGAGAGATAGCACGCAGAGGCCAAAGTGCATGCTTTGCACTCCAGCGGACGGAAATGACTATCAGATGGGTGGCTTTAAAAGCCTTGACTACATGAGGGCGACTGCAGGCCAACCTAGATCAATATGAATCATTGTGACACCGTACAATAACTGTTGTGGCAACCTACGACAAAAACTATGTGTGTCGTCGCTTTGATTTCAGAGCCGTGAGTCCCCCCTGATAACAGTAACTGGGTGGTGGATAGATTGGCAACGGCTGTGATAAAAGTTATGGGCAGATTCCCCGTTTCAAGAAGTGGTAGAACGCTCATACGAAGGCTTGGTGATCGCTAAACTCAACGGCGTTTTCGTGTGCAGCTGTAACGCTCCTCCAAGGTGAACAGTGGAGCAGTTCAGTCTGGTACTGGAGCAATTAACCGAGCAGTTGATCGGTCGAAAGCCAGCAAACATTGGTAGTGACTTCAAAGCCTGTGCTGTAGAGTGGGGCTGTAGAGTAACTAACACAAGAGGGTGTGAAGTTAGACCTACGATTGTGCAATGAAGGTTCCGTTACCAAATTTTGGAGAGACGGGAGGGAGTCTACCATCGATGTCATATTCTGAAGTCCTTCACTGACGGCAAACATGGACTGGAGCGTATGCGAAACGTATACGCATAGCGACCACCAGACAATTTACTACCGTAACGGTCAACGGAACCCTGCTGCAGAACGGAGAAGGATGAACGGCAAGCGAAAGTGGAAGACGCA
The DNA here is from genome assembly GCF_030247195.1 of Topomyia yanbarensis. NCBI lineage: Eukaryota > Metazoa > Arthropoda > Insecta > Diptera > Culicidae > Topomyia > Topomyia yanbarensis. Next base: position 330,922,957 of record NC_080672.1, on the reverse strand, counting down.
AGCCTTCAACAAAGACATCTTCGTTGAGGCACTTCGAACGGGAGGACCGGGCATTATACCGGTTAATGTCATTTACAAGCAACGTAAATACGTGAAACGCGGCAACAGAGTGGTGACGCAGATCATGACCGCCTTACAGTGGAAATGGCGTGTGAAACAGTGAGTAACGGTTTTGTGAGAGTCACACTGACGAGAAATTCTCTACTGGAGGAGACTAGATCCACTGCCGAGATCTTATTGAGTAGACTGTGCCAAAGAACCGGGTATGGGTCATCGGGGCACCAGCGAACCGAACGCCACGCTCCACCCGGGGTCGCCGGACCAACCACGGCACCCTACCGGTTGGCCCGAATGAAATATAGCGAAAACAAAAGAAGAATAGGTATCGGGAGAACTTCTTTCGCCAGGGAACTCTCAGATTCACCCCCGGGGCCTAGACTGAGTTTCTCCGTCGGAGTAGGCTAAGTTCATCATCCACAGAGTAGTCGAGCAGTCGAACAAGTCGGAAGCTCAACGAGTAAGTGATTCTTAAAGGCACAAGATGGGAGCCAAAGGGCCTAAAGGATTTGAGGTGCTAAATGGCACAGAATAGGGAGCCAAAGGGCCAAGAAGTTGCAATGCTGAATGACACAGGGGAGTCGAGTCGTAGTACTGATTGGCACAAGGTAAATTAGACAATTTGCAGTTTTCCACCCAAATTGTGCCCGTAGGGGAAGAGCACTAATTCTCAACCCACAGCTAGCTTTCCTACTGCCATATAGAAATTAACACGTTGTGTGGATGGTCGAAACCTGATAGTTTGTCGAGAAGGGGTGTTGTAACCCTACTGAAGGAACTAACCACTGAGTAGTTGGATTAGAGTGCGCTCTATGCACATAAAGCCCCTCCCCGAACTAATGCCGTAAGGTAGAGCCGGGGAGAAAACAGGTTCTGTGCAAGAGTAGCTTTTAGTGAGACTGGTAGCTACCCCACATGTTCATTGCGTTGTTCGTTTTTCTAGATATTTTTCCTGCTCACGGTTTTTTGCAGATTTTTTCTGCTCTCTTTGAAAAAAGCGCTGACATTGTTCCAATCTGTCGAACTGAGTCGATTGGAATATGGAACTCGGCCCTCGGTACTCTGAAAAACTATTCTAAGTTTGATCGAATCCTACACATTTTCTTAATAAGAATTGTAAAAAGATTAGGATCGCATATTTTAAAGTCATCATCATAATGACCGTTCTTTATAAGAATTTAAATTCCTTTAAAATTTGACCATATTGTATTGTTCTTGACATTCATATTTATTTTGCTCCTGAATCAGATGCAGGAAAGCTGTGGAGTCCACCACCTCAAACATTTGATAGTACCGCTATTTTTTTCTGTTTTTCTTTACTACTTAATTTTTCTACAACATTTTCTTTTTTTTTACTTTTCACCGCCACCGCCAAAGATTACTGGGTACGGAAAATTATGAAAATTTAGATTAGAGCAAGGATGTGAAGTATATAGATCAGAAAACTAGAAGTGGCAGGGTCATTAGAAGCAGGCTTTAAATCCTACGGGCTAACCCCTGCGAACAGAAAATAATAGATTAGCCTGTAGGATTTTAAGCATGTTTCTAATGACCCTGCCGCTTCTAGTTTTCCGATCTGTATACTTCACATCTTGGCTCTCACTTGAGTACTATGACTCTAAATTTTCGTAGCTTTTCCTACCTAGTAATCTCTTGCAAATTGAATGTCGTTAAAAAGTAAAAAAATACCACAATTTATTAACAAAATCTTGCAAGAGATACGATTTTCGTTCAAGATACTGTTATTGAGTATTATTTATATCTTAAATCTGTTGTTCTATTATTTTACTATTCTATTGATTAAGAAGGAATTTAATCGCAAAATTTTCAACGACAAGTTCGAAAACGTCGAGTATGCATGAAGCGTATAACTTACCAGAAATGGAAACCCTCGAAGACCGGCTCACGATCGTTCCAATCCCGTCCGCCGTGAGCAGACAGTGGTAGAACCCGGTCAGCCCCCGATTCGACTCCACCGAGCTAATGTAGAGGGACCCGTTGGTCAGCTGGGATCGAAAGGTGTCGCCCACTATGCCTATGTCCTGCCCATCCGGACCACGCCACCGTATGTTGGGAGAAATCTTTCCCATTCGCATTGCCTTCTGATCCAACCGACCGTCACACTGCAGCAAGACAGAGCTGCCTTCCGGTACTGTCACGTCCGATGGTTCGATGGTGAACTCCAAAGCTATAAAAAATAGAGAGTGAAAAAAAAGATAAATTACTTTCGCTGTTTCCAATTAATCAACGATCAGTCGCTAGCGATAGCTTAATTAAATTTCAAGCGATTATTATGAACTGGGCGAACTGTGTTGCCATATCGCACTTCAGTTAATTGTAATCACATGTTGCTGTGGCCATCGCGAAGAGGCAGAGGAGTCTGCCGCTCATAAGCGAAAACGTGACGATTGATGCTTGTTTTTAAAGCTTGTTGCCCCTCGACAGGCACCGGCTGCCAACAGATGTGGATTGTAGTGCGTGAAATCGGGTGGTAACCAAATCCAAGCGAAAGATGCAACTCATTTGTGGGGTACGCATTCAGCTTCGTCGTTCGGGTTGCAAGTAGCTGTTTCATTTGTGGCTAAAGGGTCGAGCAGTCGTCGTTTGGCCTTGTTGGCATTGGGTCATATCAAGATGGTGTGAAAAATATAAAAATCTTCACACGATATTTGGTTGCTCGAGGGCAACCAAGGAAGGGTGAGCGCTCTGCATGAGGTGAACGAATCCCATTAACACGCCATGCACAGTTTCGGGCCAACATTTTAGCTGGGGTGGTGAGGTGTTGTGGTCGATCAACGATTGATTCAATTGGTTATTTGGCATAGACAATAACAACTTTGTTATAATGCATGAAATATTTGCCCGGTAATGCATGGGATAGACCGAAAAACGGCAATAGGATGAAAATGTTAGCATGTTTTGGAACTTCTGTTTCGTTCCCAAAATTGTTAAATCTGCGAATATCAATATTACATTGCTAACTCCCTCCCCAAGGTTGAGAGGTTTGACGGTATTGCAAAAATCATCAGAGCTTATTTCGGGCAATCTATAAATATAACGTTTGCTTAAGTATAATAGACTTATTTCGTGCATCAGTTCTAAAGAACAACTGCTTTAAGATGGTAATTGCATTACGCCTCAATAGTGGCGCATCGAGAAGACCGAGAGGGCTTATGCGCCTTTTTTTATGTTCTATGTTTTTTCATACTCTGCACCTGCGCATACCAACGCTCAACCATTGGTCTGTGCGCGGTGATGTGGCCGACTGGCGGGTCGTCGTGCATTGACTTTTGCTGTGTGCCGTATTTGCAAATATTGTTCCACAATTTGATGGCGGTAGTCGTGGACGGGGCTTACAGTAGGAGTCATTGTGTGTCCATTAGACTGCCCAGAAAAATAATGAATTTTTGAAAACACAATCGGCCCACCCCTGAGTCGATTCCTAGTCCCACCAGGAGTACTTGCTCCAAATTTGAAGCAAATCGAACAAGTCTAGCTACCGGACCAACGTGCTTGAAGTTTGTATGGGATTTTTCGACAATTTACATGGAGAAAACCCTCTTGCTCACATTTTCGCCGCTAGGTGGCACTGTATACATCAGATTATCACCAAAAGTGAAACTTAAGAAGATAATTCTATTGTCTAAAACTTTGTTGAAGACTGCAAAGCGATCCGACTCCAATAGGAAAAGTTATTAAACTTTTAACGAAGTGATGTCTGAGTCAGTTTTGCATGGGGCCTAGCAGTGCATGGTAGTGTATCAGTACTAGGTTCTAACAAACTAAACATTTTTGTGGATTAATGGTTAGATTTAGCTGAATAGTATGTTCGGAATAATTGTAGTACATTATACGAGCTATGTTTTGGTTAGAAAATTTTAGTTCAATCTGTGACCGCATAGATGGCGCCATCACTAACTTTTCAACGGAGAGAGATAGAATATCGAAATGTTTGGAAGAATTACTGCAATATTCTTGTTCTACAACTTTGTAGAAGACACCTAATTTCTATCTCTCTTCGTTGAAAAGTTAGTGTTGGCGCCATCTATGCGGTCAAATGTGGAACTACAATTTTCTAACCAAAACATAACTCGTATTATGTACTACAATTCTTCCGAACATACTATTCAGCTAGATCTAACCATTATTCCATAAATATGTTTAGTTTGTTAGAACCTAGTACTGATACACTACCATGCACTGCTAGGCCCCATGCAAAACTGACTCAGACATCACTTCGTTAAAAGTTTAATAACTTTTCCTATTGGAGTCGGATCGCTTTGCAGTCTTCAACAAAGTTGTAGATAATAAAATTATCTTCTTAAGTTTCACTTTTGGTGATAATCTGATGTATACAGTGCCACCTAGCGGCGAAAATGTGAGCAAGAGGGTTTTCTCCATATAAATTGTCGAAAAATCCCATACAAACTTCAAGCACGTTGGCCCGGTAGCTAGACTTGTTCGATTTGGCTCAAATTTGGAGCAGACACTCCTGGTGGGGCTAGGAATCGACTCAGGGGTGGGTCGATGGGGGTCATTTTTTTTCTGTCACTCTAGTGTCCATTTATCGGCAGAATTCGTCATTGTGCATATACTAATTAAATTAATTTAATAATTAAATTAATTTTATAAATACATAAGTAAAAATTAGTTTTCGCTTTGTAATATTCGTAGTTTTTCGTACTAGTGTACAATTGTTATGTGCTACTCGTATATCTATCTATGTATGTGTTTGTCTGAGTATTTGTGACAGTAGGGTCAGGGGATGGATGCAGAACTGACGTATATGATAGAATAGTGGCTAATACTTCTGGTGATCAATTTGTGCATTTGGTTCTATTCATTCGGGAAAGTCGGATTGGATAAATTGGGGTACAATGAATTTACCGACGCACTTGAGTCATCCATTCCCGGCCAGCATTGCATGATGAAAGTCCAACAGTATGCAATTGTCGTTAATTCATTGCCGTTAATTCGTCGTTAGTGGTAAATATACAACATTTGCTGCATTTAGATGAGTTTGATTGCATGTTACATGTGTTTTTCTTTTCTGCTTCATTAGTCTGTACTTTTGCACATCTATTAATTTGCTTTTCCATTACTCATGTATACCAAAATAGTATCGGTCAATTTATACACTTCTAATCAAGCTAATTGCATCTTTTTTTCTTTATTCGGCATGTTATGATTCCTTTTATTGGTATATCTCTACTATACGCTATCTATACTCATATAGGTACAAACGCTTGTGGCCTTCGCGATAACACAAACGCGACCAGTCAATTTCAATAACCCTCACATACTTACGCCCGCGATTTTGCCTACATGAAAAAACCCCGGTAGTTAAGTAAACGTAGCATCTTTAAACTTCCAAACGCGGTCTCAAACATTAACCCACCACTCGCGCGATCATGAAACGGTCACGTACGGAAGTCTTATCTTGGTCCTAGCAGTCTGGACTAATGTCTTCAGTCAATCCAATCAAAAAAGCGACGCTCATATTCACTAAACAACACGTTCCATGGTGACATGACGTGGAACTCTAGTGATATGGGAAACGGACTTTTTTCTACCATCTGTACCATACACTAAAAATTAAGCATCAGATTCGCGCGCGATCAAACAAGAATACACGCTACATCATTTTAACATCGAAATTATGCACGCGAAGTCACACGTTAAAACACAAATGCTTGAGCCCTTCACGACCATCAACGGCACCTACACTCGCGATCTCGTAAAGATGATAATATCCCGGTGATAAAGTGAATGTCTCAGCTCCTATAAATTTTCAAACGCTGTCTCAAGCGTGAACCTAAAAACTCCCGTGGTCACACGATCATGAATCGGTCACTTCCGGATGTTTCTATCCTTGATATCAGCAGACTAGGTCCATGCCTTCAATTGGACCAATTAAAAAAAGAAAGCTCTCATATCCACTGGATACCACGTTACATGGCGACATGACAGAGGACTCTAGTGATATGGGGTAAGTTACTCCCTGTCATAATGTGAATTCTACACCGAAAACTAACTATCAGAATGAAGGTCCGCGTGACCATCCAAGAACGCACGCGAATTACCACACGGTTACAAAATCCAGCTTTGTACACGCGAAGTCACTTGAATGCGAGCACACGTGACAAACGCGTTAACATACGAACGCTCAAGCTATTCGCGATTAACACCGCACACCTACGTTAGCGATCGCGCAAACTTAATAACACACAAGTAATAAGCAGAACGTTTTAGCACTTACGAAGTTTCAAACGCTGTCTCAAACGCAAACCTACAAACGTCCGTGCACGCGCGCTCATGAATCGGCCACGTCTGGAAACCATTACTCTCTGTCCTAATAACTTAGGTCCATACATTCAGTAGGACCAATAAAAAAATAAAGCTCATGTCCACTAGACAACACGTTCCATGACGACATCCCCGGGAACTCTAGTGATATGGAAGATCTCATTTTCTTTTAGCAGCTGAGCCGTACACCAAAAACAAAGTATTAGATTCACGGTCCGCGCGCGATGATCCAAGAACACACGCGAATATGCGAAAAGGCACACGGTTATAAAATAGAATTTATACACGCGAAGTTACATACGCGTTAACACACGCGACATACAAACGCACACGCGATCGAACACGTTAATCTAGGTAGAGTTTGGGTTAAACCAAGTATACATGCAAACCTTCTCACAGCTCAGTGAGCAAACGCGTATACCAAATTGAGACGAGCTTTTCGACTTAATTGCTATAAGCACCAAATCATCAATTTAAACATTCAGTACGTCAAACCTAAGAAGTGAGGAAAGTGGGGTACGATACGGGTAGGCGTGAAAAAATGGGAAAAAAGCTCTTTTAAAGGAAAAATCTAATAAATGTTCTACAAAAACGTTTTATGCGTTTTAAATTCTGCCCAAATTTTATTTCACTTAAATTATATGAAACTCGGGCAATACACAATAAAATTTATTAAGTCATTTCAATAACAATGCATTATTACAGAATGTGCAAACTGAAAATCAGATAACCACTGCATTCGTCTTATAATCTAAACATTCTTAAGTGATGATATTTCTTGCTGTTTCCCATTTCAGCTACTCCATAAGACAGTCTTTGTTCAAAACAGTATACATAATCTGGTAACAGTTTAACATTCAAACAACAATTAATTTCCCACATGAGTGCACAGAATGCCAATACCCTGAGCGGTGATTGAACGACGGTATGACACTCTAGCTAGAGTAACAATCGAATGCCATTTGCTGCTGCTCGGAGTATTTCACACGTGAGACAGGATTACACTGGTGAGACAACCAATCGGTTTATCTCGCCGCAAACCTAACCAGGGACCGGACTATTTGCCACTATGTCTGAAATATAAAATTGATGAAGGTGGTAAATATTTGGCCGGGGGAGAATGGGGGAAACATTTTCACCGAAGGGTACTACGACGTTTTTGGCGTAAATGTCGTAACCATTTCTCGTCTTCAGAGACCATCGTCATCCGGAACGCGTAGGACAATGTCGCATCGTGCCGATACTTGTATCTACATATAGTGAATTTCGTTTCGAAGCACAAATATCGATGCGAAGCAGCATCGTTTGTCGAGATGAAAGCATTCTCGTAAAATACTTTCTCCGGACGGTACTGCTAGTTTGGGTGTTCAATGGTGCATCGATGCATTTGGGCGCGCACCATGCAGGGCCGGCTTCAGAGCAGATGTGGTCCCTCGACCAATTGTACCACCTGATGAGCTATAGCGTTTTACGAGTTTTTCAATTTCTCCAGTTGTTCTCGAGAAAGTGACAAAAATTGGATCCACAATATGAAATTTATAAAATTTAGTCACGGACATGTCTCGAAATTATTTTTAAATATTAAATTGCGTGTCATATGTTATTCAAATTATTTTTTTCGATAGTTGTCCTACTGGAGCTGTAGAGCTAGGATCTCGGAAAAGCTACCTGTCAGAATCACAATTGCAGACGAGACAGGCAATGTCATCCACTAAAACACTGCTTAAGGCCAATCGCAGCGAGTCGTGATTCTGAATGTGATATTCATTGTACGGTTCAGATATGTGTGGGCGTAGGGATTTCGCGATCGCGTGTATCATCGCGAAGGGCTGGAGCATTCGTACGTTTGTCGATCGCGTGTGCGTTTGTATGTCGCGTGTGCTAACGTGTACGTAATTTCGCGTGCATAAAATCGATTTTATAACCGTGTGCCTTTCGCATATTCGCGTGTGTTCTTGGATCATCGCGCGCGGACCGTGAATTTAACACTTAATTTTTGGTGGACGGTTCCGATACTAGAAGAAAGTGAGATCTTCCTCTTCACAAGAGTTCCCAGTCATGTCGCCATGGAAGTCAGTTTCCCTATATCACTAGAGTTCTTGGTCATATCGCCATGGAACGTGTTGTCTAGTGGATAAGAGCGTAATTTTTTGATTGGTGCAACTGAAGACATGAGTCCAGGCTGCTAGGACCGAGGTTTAACTTCCGGACGTTACCGTTTCATGATCACGCGAGTGGTGAGTTAATGGTTGAGACCGCATTTGTAAGTTTACATGTGCTACGTTTACTTAACTACCGGGGTGTTTTAATGTTGGCGAAATCGCGGGTATGTGTAGATGATTACAATTGTGTTTGTGACCAGGTTTATGTTATCGCGAAGAACATGAGCTTTTGTACGCTTGTACCTATAAGGGTATAGATAGAGTATAGCATAGAGATATATTAATGAAAGGAATCATATCATGAGCATGAGCATAAGCATAAGTATAATTGATCGCACGTAGTTGCTACTCCGTTGTTGACCAGAACCAATTCAGATTGCAAAATGTTCATTAGAATAACATACTTGGGAATAACATGATGAACCACATTGTGCAATCGATCAATATCCCTGCATGCTAATCAATACCAACGCCGGCCACGTCCGAATGCAGGTCTTCTGGGGAAGGAAAGAATGTTAGTCCGATACATTGCTACCAGACACCGAGGAATCCTCTGCATCTCCACATGTATCACGGGAAGGGGAGATTTGTTAGTAAGTGTGCTCATAGCGTTACCATGTAATAATTGCTCTGGGCAACCGGCTGCCGAGAATTTAAGAAATTTATCATTTGTTGTATTAGTAATAGATAGGCCGAATAAGCAATTTGAACTCCTGATAGCCGACCATGAGGAGCATTGGATATTTTAATAAATCGGTTCCATTTTTTATCACGAGACGACGACGCGTGGTTTCTGCTGTGTCGGTGCCAACTTTGGTGGCAGAGATTCTCAAACACATCAAGCTTCCCAAGCTTGTAAAGAAATATCTCGTATAGCAAGCCATCTGTTCCTGTGGAATGAAGAACAAAATTTACATCGCAACCATGAACATCAACCAGGAAATTGTGTGCAGGTGTGTCTAGAAAAACGTCTTTTGCCTGTGCTCTAGCAAAACAATTGCTCCGTTCGGATTTGGCATCTTGCCATTATTGAAGAAGGCCATGGAACGATATGCCGCAAAATTGACCGAAAAGAAGCAAATTTTTTCCAGTTTCTCTTAAGAGTGTATTGTTTTCGTTCGCTCAGTTTGCAGATGTCAGTGAGATTCCGGTCAAGCTAGAGGAACATCAGCAACCCGTTCGCGAAAGGATTTTGTTCGCCAACATGCAAAATCCTGTGCTGTCGCATATCACCTTCGTATTTTTTTCTAAACTTGCCTGAAAGTATTCTCTTTAAAATGCAAGAAGAAGAAATTATTTACGTTAGTCCTAGTTCTGGATATAAATATTTTAAAAGGACCTATCTTTTATTCAATATTACTCAAAACTTCGGTTCAGAAGTGAATTTTTCTATTATAAAAATATTGGCTCGATGCGCTTTAAAAGTTGTCTGAAGATACCGAGAAATGAAAAATTATGTCTTCGGCAAAATTGCTTGGTATAAGCTACTCTACAATGTTGCTGAAGACTGCAATATTCTATCTCCCCACATTCAGAAAATAATTTTTGAAACACTTTAGAAATAAGAGCCACCCTATTACCATCTACATCTGGAGATACTGATTATTTGACCTGATGATATCGTAGCTCTAAAATATAAGGTAAGGCTACAAACATTTTTGTCTTCCTAAATTGTGGATTCGGACCACTGTGCAATGATTCGCTTGACACTGCACAGTGGTCCAGAATGTGAATTTAGCAGGAATTTTAACTTTTTGCTAAAATTAATTGACTTAGCCTTTGCGAGGCCTTTTTTTGTGTTTAAACAGATGCTAGGGTGATTCTCATTATAACAATATTTGAAATTGAACTTTTTAACGGTTCGAGATAGAGCTTTACTGTCTTCGATGAAGTTGTAGAGCAGCACATTTCAAACAAATTTGCTGAAGACATGCAAGCTCTAGCTTTTATACTTTCCATTGCACGATAACGGTTTTATTTCTATAACTTTTGTAGTTTCTATTTCATACTAAAGTACCCTTTGGACAACTTGAAGATTATTTTAGGGTGCATAATTTGCTTTAAAACACTAACTACTAACCTTTTTGCCTTTCTCATATAAAGAAAGGCTATGCAATCACTGTAAAAATCGACTTTTTAACGGAGGCCCGGGGGGCCGAGTGTCATACACCATTCGATTCAGTTCGTCGAGATCGGCAAATGTCTGTGTGTGTATGTATGTGTGTGTGTGTGTATGTGTGTGTATGTGTGTGTGTGTCATTTAAACTCACACAATTTTCTCAGAGATGGCTGAACCGATTTTCGCAAACTTAGTTTCATATGAAAGGTATAACGCTCCCATAAGCTGCTATTGAATTTTTAGTTGATCCGACTTCCGGTTCCGGAGTTACGGGTTGAAGAGTGCGGTAACCCAGCAAATTCCCATACAAACTGGTACCACCATGATGTTCAAATGATGTAAAACATATTAAAATTGATGTAACATTACTCTAGTTTGCGGGTCTGGATCACTAATGATCAATCAAAGCAGCTTTGACCACATTGGCCACCTATGACAGTTCATGACGCCCCCGGGGAACCCGCCAAGTTCCTAAGCTAATATCACACCCATTCCCCAACGAATTCTCTACCGATTTTTACAAACTTGATTTCAAATGAAAGATACAGTAATACCATTGACTGCTGCTGAATTTCATTCTGTTCTGACTCTTGCTTCCGGAGTTACAGGGGTGTTAGTAAGGATACACTGGAATTTCCCATATAAATCGGTACAATCGTAATACCTCAGAGGCTAAAAACTATTGAAATGGTCACCAAATTACTTCTAATCGCAGATCTAGATCACTGATTGCCAATCAAACATTCTTTGAATATATTGTCCACTATCGACGATTCCGGAAGTCCGGAATTCCGGGCATATTCCACAAATAAAGTCACATTGGTTCTTCGGTGATGACTGAACCGATTTTCTCAAACCAAGTCTCAAATGGAAGGCAAAATATGCAGCTGAGTATTGCATCAGAGCCCCTCCGCCCCCCCCCCCCCCGCCTTGCCCTTACATCTCCCTCCTTCATCACTACCGTCCCCTTGGACCACCCTCACGCCCGCATTTCCTTCATCCACCCCGTATACCAAAATAAGATGAAGGATTTCTGACGCATCCTCCACTCCCACTCTACTAACCCCCCATTCCCTCCACTTTTAAACCCATTCCACCAACATTTCAAAATATAATCACATGAAGATAACATTGAACTCATGCTGATTAAGCTAATTAAATACTATTCTTTTGCCTTTCTCATATAGAAAGGTTACGCAATTGCTCCAAAAACCGACTTTCTAACCGAGGCCCGGAGGGCCGAGTCTCATATAACATTCGACTCAGTTCGCCGAGATCGCAAAATATCTGTGTGTATGTATGTGTGTATGTGTGTATGTATGTATGTATGTATGTATGTATGTATGTATGTATGTATGTATGTATGTATGTATGTATGTATGTATGTATGTATGTGTGTGTATGTGTGTGTGTATGTGACCAAAAATGTCACTCATTTTTTTCAGAGATGGCTGAACCGATTTTGACAAACTTAGTCTCAAATGAAAGGTGCAACGTTCCCATAGGCTGCTATTGAATTTCTAATGGATCCGACTTCCGGTTCCGGAATTACAGGGTGATAAGTACGAACACGCAGAAAATGTCGATTTTAATAAATTCTGCAATGAATGTATAAAGGTGAAATTTTTTCCAAAATATGACCACAACTGCTTCGATTTGTAGTATTAGGTCACTAACATCCATTCAAAGTCTATTTGGCCACATTGGCCACCATCCTCAGTTCCGGAAGCCCCGGCGGAAGTATCTAAATTCAGAATAACATTCACATCGGTTTCTCGGAGATGGCTAGACCAATTCGACTAAACTTGGCCTCAAATGGAATGTATTGTATTGCGTCCCCGTAAATGGCTATTTAATTTCATCCCGATCCGACTTCCGGTTCCGGAGTTACAGGCCTGGGCGTGCGATCACATAGCAAATTGTGATTCAAACCGATACTCCGATGAAAGCAAAAAAGGTAAAAATTTCGCTAAAATGTCTCTCAAACAACTTAAATTTGCTGTTCACGGTCACCGACGGCCAACCAAACTTTCGTTGACTACATTGACCACCATAGATGGTTCCGGAAGTGCCCGGGAAAAGCGGCCACCTTTCAAAATTTACGAACTCACATCAGTTTCCCGGAAATGGTTTGGCCGATTTTCAAAAACTTAGTCCCATATGATAGCTATAATATCCCCACAGATGTCTATAAAATTTCGTACGGATCGCTTATATGGGTCCGGAAACATAGACTAAATCGTCCGGTCACATATGAAATTCCCATATAAGCCGGAACTCAATTTTTTTTTTCAAAGGGGGGACCCCATGAAATTTCAGAAATCGAATTCGTATTTTTGATGCCAAACATCTTAAAAATAGCATGCTTTGTAGTATAGATCACCAAAAACTGGCAAATACGAAATTTTATTACATCTTGCAATATTTTCTCAAAAAATGGTAAATTTTTAGTTAAAAAGTATACATGGCCAAGGCTCCGAAAATGGCAACCACAGACAAATTTTTTTCTCAAATTTTGCGTCAAACTATTTTTTTTCGTTTGTATATAACCTCTAACATTAAACAAAATGAATTATAAGCCTAGAAAAAATTCCATGTCTTTCATTTATAAAAGTTTGTTGATGCTTCTTGCATGACCTGAAAATGACTGAACGACCGTATGGAGATAAAAAGGTAAACAAAATCCATATTTTCAACTTTTTGCCTGGTACCACATTTTTCCATCGAAGTCTAATTTAAATTTAATGATGTTGCTTGAAAATTTGAAATGAATATGGAAAAATGTTTATTTTCAATTGTGAAGTAATGAAAATCAAATAACTTCTAACGTGACAGATCAAAAATTCGAAAAAGTTTTATGGACCGCACCAATAGTTTGCATACAATGTCTAACCTACATTTCTTCTTACTACTTTTGGTCTACTTTTCGAAAATGTATTGTGAAAACCTTAAAATTTTACTCATATTTGAGAAAACACAGTTGATCTTATGTAACGTGACAAATGTTTTCTGCTATAAAGCAATTACATCAAGTTTGATTCAATTACGTCAAAAATGGTGACCCTCTTCGACTCTGATGAAACTTTTATGTTTCATCTATATGGGGGACTAAATATTTTGCATTGTTAAACAAGCAATTTTTATTCAAAAGTAATATTTAAAAAGGGTATATGAGATCTTGAATATGCTACTTTCGAAATATATTGTTCGAAAATTGTTATTTGTACAGCAAAACTATATGATAGCGAGTTCCTATTTCTTCTGTGTGAATATTTTTTGGTGAAATTTTCAAAAAGAAAAGACAAAACAGTTGAAAAATACAATTACAAAAAAACAATGATTTTTTTTTTGTTAACGCAAGCCTAAAAATAGCAGAAACAGTTATTGCATTATCAAGAAGTTATTAGTAAGAAAGCATTTTTTTACAACGACTTTAAATATGCTTCTAAATTTCATAATATTTTCTAGTCATAAATATAATTATTTATACACTATTAATACTAAATATCATCTTTCCAAAAGATTTTTAAAAAAATCTAGTGGTGAAAATACGCCCTTTTAATAATTTACTCACAAATACCAAACGCTAAAAACCATAACGCGTTTAAAATTCAATTAAATAAAAAAGATTTATAATATAATTGTATTGTGGAGAAAATAACACTGAATGATTTTATAACAAAAACTTGAAACATATTTCAAAAATCGTTCAATTTTTAATTTTAATTTATTTTTTTCTGTAAATAATTTAGTTTTAGAATGTCTTTCAAAATGGTTTTGCAATTGCATAAAGTGATACTTCGTGAAATTACAACCTTTTCATAAGTTATTCACGTTTGTTCATCAAAACAAATATGTTTTTCAAAATACACATGAAATTTCCCGTTAATACTCAGTTCCCAGATCAAGGATGATTTGTGTATTACTGTCTCGATATCCTTGCCTCAATAAAAATACAGAACTGTAACGTGACAGATTCTGGTTGTAACGTGACAGATCATTGTGAATACTCCATAAAATCGAAAAAAAAGTTTTTCTTCACGAAAACTATATTTCAAACTCTTCTTTGATTTCCAAGCTTCAACTTAAAACTGTGTTCTCGCAAATTTGGGGCCCAACGAAACAGATTTTTTCAAATTTAGTCGGGCAACCTCCAAACTCACTGCGAAAATTGTGTAACGTGACAGACGTATCAAAATGACAATAAAGCCATTCATGATAGAAAATTACTTTCTGTAGAAAATATGTGCGGCTTAGTGACCTTAATAATGTGCAATTGTGATAGAATCTGATTTTATCGTTTTTGCAGGCTTATCTTATGAAATATTCCTAAACTTGTAACATGACAAACGGAAGCCTTGACCATATAGCTTTCTAACGAGAGAAGCCAGAGATTCGATTCATTAAGACAAATTGTTCTCCTTCAAAATATCTGAAAGTATTTCTAAAGTGATATTAATGAAAAATCAAAACTGCAAAAGATATACAAAGAAAACCATTTTTAAGACACCCTGATTTTTTTTAGTAAATTTCTTATAAAATGAAAAGTATACGACATAGAGTTTCAGCGTCTCCGACAAAGTTTTTTTAAATTTCA
This sequence comes from Topomyia yanbarensis, assembly GCF_030247195.1. Classification (NCBI taxonomy): domain Eukaryota; kingdom Metazoa; phylum Arthropoda; class Insecta; order Diptera; family Culicidae; genus Topomyia; species Topomyia yanbarensis. The sequence goes on along the minus strand of NC_080672.1, from coordinate 330,907,716 downwards.
AACAAAGTTTTTCTCAATTTTGTGGAAGACAGCGAAACTTTATCTCGAACCATTAAAAAGTTAATTTTCTGATTTAAAAAAATAGAACCACCCTACCCTCAAATTAAAATAATAAAAAAGTATTGTAAATGGCAATATTTTATCATGAAAATGAAACTACATTTGTTATATTGTCCACCGTGAAAGTAATTTAAACTTATTACAAAGGGTCAATTCATTAAAAACCAAATTCTTAATATATTTTTTTCAGTTTTCATTTTTTTCCAACCTATCCTTCAGATGTTTTTGAGAGATTTCGAAGACGAACATTTTCTTCTAACTGACTAAAACTCTAGCTTATATTATTCAAAAGTTATAAGAACTTAATGTATCAAAAATAGATCTTTTTAAATCAAATTTAAATCAATACCGCAAAAGTTATTTGAATAAAACAATTTTTCTAAGACTCACTAAGAAACACCCTAACTTTTGTTTTTAAATTTTCTGTAAAGTAAAAAGTTACACATATAGAGCTCAGATGTCTTCAGCATACTTTTCCAAAATTTGTCGTTTTACAACTTTGCTGAAGGTCGTTTGACTCTAGCCAGAATGATTAAAAAGTGATCTTGATAAAATTAGAACCACCCTAACTGTTGTTTTAACAAAAAGAAGGGGCTTACAAACTACGAAACTTCTCCAAAGACTTAATATGGCTAAGTTGTTCAGTTTTAGTAAAATCTCAAAATTCCTGCTAAATTTGCATTCTGGACCACTGTGCACTATAAGGATATGACCCATGATACTCCGTGCGCGACTGGCATATTTTAATATCGCCAGTTATTCAGTCCTCGACATGGAGATACACTTCAACTTATGGATTCCTGTATTCAGTCCTCCAGGCCTAAGCTGGTTTTGTTCGATGAAATATAATAGACTGTTATCAACCCTTTAGCTGACCACAGCCATCCTATTCCGCATGTTCTTGTCAAAATTATTAGAAAGTTATGCTGAAATCACAACGAAAAATCATATTATTCTTTCGATATTTTCATCCACTAAAACACAACTCAAGAAGAGATACGCCCTGGAAATCAATTGATTCCAATTAAATATCCTCTACGTCACTGAAAAACTTTGCAAAACATCTTTAACGAACACATAGGTACGCTTGAACGATGGCCAGTGCAGCTCCATTATCAAATGGAAATCCAAAATCCTGGGCCCCTGGCTCTAGCTCAATGTGCCCTTGCATGAAGCCGGCACTGACAGATGTTGTGCGTATGACACAGGATGTATACAACCATTGCTTATTTGCATGACCCGTCACGAACGAAATATTTACCAGAATTAAATTAGTTTTGAGATTTGTTTGTGACACTTGGAATTTTGGGCAAGAGTGCTTCGAAGATGATTGTTTCTTTTTCATTCGTAAACCGGATGTCAGAGAAACACTTGGGATTTTTGTAAATACAGCAATCATTCGGTAACTGGGGGCTCTTGAACAGAGCTGCTTTTTACGGTGTGGTCAAGTTTTAAAGCAATTGAACGTCAAAGAAAGATGTCAAACGTAATTTGACATTTTGATGTAAGAACTAGCAAGGGGCAAGCGAAGGGAAAACAATGAATAATAATTAATTTAAATAATTAATTATTCTTGCATGAAACGTAATCACTTGAATATATTTAACCATAGTATGAAATATGACTAGAGATTGTCCAATCTGTAGATTCAAAAGAAAATCACTTACCCCCTCTCTCGCTTTTCATATTTAGGAATTAAATTGAAAAATTCTGAAATATCCGTGGATTTGGGAAAGAACCAATAAACCAACTGCCAAAACATATTTTGTGGAGGTTTTGCGGAAAAATACAGGCTGCTATGTTCATCCTTGAAAACATGAACCCATTAGGTTTTACACCAACCGACATAACCCCACAAAATGAGCTGAATGAACTTTTTTTTCACAATTCTCGGTGGTTTGTTTACATGGGAGTTACGCGAGTTCGAATGTAACAGATGAGCACCCGTTGCACTCGCACTCACGCAACTGACAACGTAAACAAACCACCGAGAATTGTCAAACATGAACTTCATTCATCATGAGTTCATTCGTGTCGTCATCTTGTAGAACTCAATATCAAGTAAAATATGTATTTGCCTTTCAGGAATCAGCTGGTCGTGAATTGCCAATTCGCCGAATTACTCACCTCTCCATTATTCGCTGAGCAAAAATTGAAAAGTATTTGTCGGTTTTATTTGGTTATCTAGTGTTTAGCCGACTTCGTATTCAGAGACTTAATCTTTGACATCAAAATTGCCCCCGGTGATTATTAGGAGTTGATAGGTCTCCCAGTTAGCGAATGTCACTCTTAGGGTCGATTTCTTAGCCCAGTTAGTGAACAATTGTTTTGTTAGTATATGTGGCTCAGAACGTGAGGTAGCTTTATTTAAACCTTTTAATGATATTTGAATTCGGTATACAAGCACAAACGATATACTTATGGTATTTTAACCGATACCTCGATGTAGTTGGACTGCAAGGAGAACTTCAGTATTTCAGACATAGGAATACAAATTTAATAATCTCAGCATCCATTAGGCAATAGTTTTGAAGTTAAACTCATAAAACCATTTATCTTAATTGATAAATTAAACCGATTTACCACATGCCAATTGACTCTCAAACGTCTAAAATGTGGGCGTCACCCACTTCAACTGGAGAGCCCAACAAACTAAACTAAAGTGGAAGAAGTGATTTTAAATTGAATGAAGAATAATGAGACTCGCATACAGCAACACACAACTGGGTAAACTGGGAACAGCCTGAGCAGTCCGTCAGTCATACATGGAACAAAATATGAGGGCACTCGACAATTAGAATCTTGTTAAAACTTTCTACGAACTCGACAGTGCAGCCAGCGGTCAGACGCTAATAATTGGCATTGAAAATTGCCAACAATCAACGGGAATTAGCCTTCCTTCTATGCTCGTTCCACTTCAGTCAGCATCAAAGCAAGGGCACCCACATTCAGCTGGACTCCGAAATTGCTCTCCGTGCTACAGCGAAAGTTTTTTTTTGTTTGACCGCTTGGTTCTACTTTTGAGTTGGTATTCCAGTGAATTGGTCTCGCTTTCCGCTTTGATGCTAGTCGCGTGGACCATTTGACGTTTCCTCGTATTTGACTCCAGCCTGTGTTGAATTAGTGCGATAAATGCGCTGTTGAATCTTGTACTGTTCTGCTGTAAGCATAACATCAAAGACTAAATCGGCATGGCTGCTAAACGGATGGTTGACGGTTGGTGTGCAGCGAATAGAAAACCTTTATTTAAAGTTTTTTTTTCCGAAGCTACTTCCCATGCATAATACCGAGTCAGAAAATTAAGGTTTGATATCTTATTCGAAGATTTTATTATCTTTCGAAAAAATGTTTTGTCCAGTGAACTTTGGCTGCAATATTGGTGAACTTCTCAGGCGTTTTCTTGCACACGACACACTTGACACGCTGCTACAATTTACTATAGAAACCGGATCTTCCGTTTGTTTCTTTAGATACATCCTGCCCCCTCGCAATCCTGCCCGAAACAATCAATCAATCAATCAACATTTAATTTTCTCCCAATTGGATTACAAAAGCCTTGTTCGACACTGATATGACGATGTTCGCACCCACTTAGACATGATGAAATTGACACCGCAGACTGCTAGGACCACCTGGAGCACAAGCTTTTTCGGTGCCCCACCATCACATTTTCCTTATCACTTCAAAAGTTCAAAGCCGTACGAAATTTCCTTCTCTCTTGTAGATAATTGATTGACAGCCAACACAAGTCGAATCAAAAATCTTTGAGACACCTAAAAGCCGCCTATGGTATGTACAACATACATATATGAAGACCCGACTAGACGCGATGTTGGGGGTTGATAAAATCAATTTCGATGGGGCAACGGTTGATTTTATTTCTACCTTTCAGATTTAATGCCGTGCCATTCCCCCACCGCAATCGGGGTCACGAGGGGACGGAAAATAAACTCTAAATCAATTTCACTTTCTTTATCTAATACACATCGGGCAGAAATCTCGCACTTCTTGTCCCCACCCATTCATTAATTTGTCTATTCACAGCACAACATAAATGGTGCTTCTTAAATGACCTCCGAGCTAGATACAATTCGATTCGCTGTTCCAGCATAACACTCTACAATCTACGCTAGTTTCCGGCTAGATAAACATCCAGTGGTTTTTGCTTGGAAGGCAGCCTCACCGACGAAATTGATTTCTATTTACCCGCCTGGCTAGATATAGGAGCACACAAATAACGTTAGTTTAATGAATTTTTATTCACATTCGACTGCACCGTCGTCGTCGTGTTTTCCCCCAGGGGGTGGCATGTTTGCTTTGGGCGCTGGCTGGCGACGACTCAATGTAGTAGGTAATGCCGTACATCAGAGCAGACTTTGCATTGGCGCCCTGCTTGTTGCCGGAAGTAATTGCAAACACAAGTGCAAACCTCTCCCCCTTCGCCAGATTCCATCACACAAATTGGCGAAACGAATGGAAGAAAAATCCGTTCTAATAATAATGTAGGGGAGAAGAACACTGATGCCTGATGGTTTCCCGAACTAACCACGGTTCGGCTGCACCCTCCAATTACACTTCCTCTCGTAGTTGGTGGAACGACGAAGACAGTCGACGGACAGAGGAGGTAGGAGGGCGAATCCGTTCCTGATTTCCTTCAATACTAGCACTTACTGCTGCCGCTGCTGGAATTTATGTTCAGTCGCGTAGAACCATACAACCATCCATAAACCACCGACCCATAAAATATAATGGCTTGCGAAGGCAGCAGAAATTGCACATCGGCCGGGATGACGCGCTGGCATTATTTGCGGCATTGTCGTCGTCTCGACAATGTGGTTCTGTGGGTGCCGAATTTGTTTCCAACGATACATGACACATATAGGCACGTTTCGAACTTTGCCAAGCAAGGAAATCGAATTGTACTCTATTTGTTGTGGAACAAAATAATTTTACCGTTTGAACACGATTAGGACTCTCTTTCAGAGTCGCCAAGACAATGAAATTTTTTTTCGAGATTTTGGTACAAAATGTTGAGTTGATTTCATTGAAAAAATTATTATTATGTTTTTTTTTTTAGAGTTGTCCTAGTTCTCGGAAGGGCTCTCCGTCAGAATCAATCACTACAATTTAAGACAAGACAAGGAAATGTCACCCACTTAAACACTGCTTAAGGCCAATTGTAGTGGGCCGTGATTCTGAATGTGATAGTCATTGTACAGATCAGATATGTGCGGGCGCAGAGTCTTCGCGACCGCGTGTGTCATCGCGAAGGGCTCGAGCGTTTGCACGTTAACGTGTTCGATCGCGTGTGCGTTTGTATGTCGCGTGTGCTAACGTGTATGTAACTTTGCGTGTATACATTTGATTTTATAACCATGTGTACTTTCGCATGTTCGCTTGTGTTCTTGGAAGATCGCGGACCGTAGATCTGATACTTAGTTTTCGGTATACGGTTTGGATGCTAGAAGAAAGTGGGATCTTCCATTCACTAGAGCTCCCAGTCATGCCACCATGTAAGGTGTTATATAGTGGGAATGAGCTTATTTTTGGATTGATCCAACTGAATGTATGGACCTAAGTTGCTAGGATGGAGGGTAATGATTTCCGGATGTGATCGATTCATGATCGCGCGAACACGGACGTTTGAAACTTCGTAAGTACTAAAACATTCACCTTGTTAGCGGGATGTTGTCAAGTTTACGCGATCGCGGGCGTAGGTGTGCGTGTTTGATCGCGAAGGACTTAAGCGTTCGTATATTAACGTGTTTGTCGCGTGTGTTTGCGTGCATGTGACTTCGCATGCATAAATTCGATTTTGTGGAATTCCACGAAGATCCGTCCGAAAATATTTAAAATCGTGACCGACCATCTTAGATTCCTATGAAACTTTACACGTTTCACCGGCATGGAAGACTAAACATTTTCCACAATCAGTAAGATTATTTTGACTAAGGGGTAATTTTTTAAAAGGGCGTGAACATTTCTACGTGTATTATTTTACAAATTTTTTGTTCGACTATTGTATTTTATACAGCAAAACTTTCTGAGAATGAGTTTCAGGGAATAAATATTTATGTGCGAAAAAAATATACACTGAAAGAGATGTGTCGTTTTTCACAAAAACAAAAAATTTTGTTAAAAATTTAAATTGCAAAAAAACCCATTTTTTCAAATTTTTTATATTTTGTCAACCTTTGAAGACCTAAATAGAGAACGGAACATTTTGAATGTAATTGTATGATGGAGAACTTATCTATAATAAAGTTTTTCTAACAGTAACTTTATACATGTTTTTAAATTCCTTACTTATTGACATACAAAACTGTAATTTTATTACAGAATATAATTCGAAGTATCGTTTTATACCAAAATGTATTTAACAAAAATCTTCAAAAATGCGATAGTTTTCGAGATATTTGGAATTTTGTACCAACAGTTAATTCGTGTAACTATGCCCTTTTTAAAAGTTATTCGCATTATCCCATCATAAAATGTCAAAAATCTATTCTTTATCGTTTTAAAGACGTAAAAGAAACTTTTTCAGTGTATTTGGATTATGCAGCTTTCAATAAAAAGTTTTCCCAACAACAACTTTTGACATATTTTCATAATTCATACTATTTGCAGTCAAAAATACAATTTTATTTTTGAATATGATTCTAAAGGTCATTTTAAATCAAAATGCTCTTAACAAAAATTTTCTGAAATGTGGAATTTCTCGAGAAATTTTAAATTTTGTTTTAACAACACAATTCTTTTGTTTTATTACGACCATGTCAGAAATTATTCGCATTTCTCCATCAACAACAATAGGCTTTTCAAAAGGCCCATAACATTTCCTGTAACTTTCTCTTTGACATCAAGGTGATGTTGCAAACCATTTGAAAGCTATTCGAAAATAATCAAAATACTATTCAACTATAGCGTCTGATTATTGAACTAAATAGTTCGATCATATTTTGGTTGTTTTCATGTAGCTTTCATCGCCTTGATGTCAAAGAGAAAGTTATGTTGAAAAAGCCCTACTTATTTTGTTACAAAATACAAAACATGCAATGTTGGGAAGTATTTTTACATACAGGCCAGTTTATGCCCGTTGTGACTAGTATTTTATGGAGTACTTTCCACTGTCTGTCATCTCCTAGTAATTGACGTTCAAAATGGCGGTATTTTTAAACTATTTTCAATTCAATAACTCTTAAATTTTGAAATAAAAAAAAGTTGATGTCTTCGACAAATACCTGTAGTTTCTCAATTCCAACAATTTCTTAGGACATTTAAAGAATTGAAAAAATCTCAGAAAAAAGTTATAATGAAAAAATGATTTTTTGGGTGCCTTCCACGAACAACGCGCAGTATCTCAACACCATTGCATTTTGGAGAGTTTGCATGTTTAGCAAGTTTTCTCGTAGTAGAATTTTCTATAACTTTCTCATTGACATCATGACTATATTTCGAAAGTTAGTAGAAATAAATTTTCTATCTCACTTTTAGGTGGATTAATCATAATTCAGCACACATCAAAAGAAGGGGGTTTCCAATCTGAAAAAGTGTTCCTAACACACCAAATCGCTAAAATCAATTAATTAAACGCACGTTTTGGTACCATTCCCGAACAGAAGAAAATAACTGCGGAATACTAAATTTAAGTATCAATACCAACGACTGTTTACCACAACATGGTATTAATGAGCTCTACATAAGAGGTAAAATACCAACAAAATAACACAGACATGTTCTACAAATAACTTTTTGATAATGAATAATAAAAAACATTTTCCAACCTTCCAGTAACAAAATTCACTCTATGGAGGTATTCTATAAGGTATCGATTTGGTATTTGTAAAAATCACTAGAATACATAAATAACACTAAAATAAAGTACCTCATTGATGTATTGAGCAGGTATTGAAAAATGTTTCTTCAATACCTGTGTAATACCACAATGAGGTATAATAATCAATTAATACCAAGTTTTAGCATGAATACCAAAAAATAGTGTGCTCGGGTTATTGTCCTGTTATTTTCTCCTGGTTGGGTTGCGACCACTGTGCAGTGGCGAGTAAAGCGACTAAAAGAACGATGACTAGCGCGCCTCCAATTTCATCTCCACACAACGATTCTGTTGATCCAATGAATTTAGAATAAAAATTGAATTTTTGCAGCAATCAATGTTTCAATTAATGATTGTAATGCTAAATTCTATCTCCATGATTGAAGCTTTTCAAACTAGATGGGAATTTGCCAACAAAGTTGTAATGAGCGTGAGCTCAATGTTGTATTCGTGTAAACATACTTTGGGATGCGGGGTGGTGGAGAAAAGGGGATAATTAGTGAGAAGGGGAAGGATGCCTTGGGAACCACCTAACTCAATTTGGTATACGGGGTGGATGAAGGGAATGCGGGCGTGAGATTGGTAAGAGAGAGCAGAGAGGCGGGGATGGGTAGGAATGAGGGTAGAGGGATTGATGGGGGGTGCAACACCCAACTACATAATATACCTTCCTTTTGAGACTAGTTCATTGAAAATGTTTCACTAATCACCGAAATGGCTTTTGTTCAGGAATATGCCCAGAACCCGGGACTTGTAGAATTGTCGATAGTAGCCAATATATTCTAAGAATATACATATCGAAGTAATTTGATGTTTATTTCAATATAATTTTATCCTATAAGATATTACGATTGTACTGGTACATATGAGAAATTTTAATGTAACCGCAATAATCAAACTGTAACTCGGGAACCAAAAATCAGAACTGAATGAATTTTAATTGCAGTCAATGGGAATATATCTTTTATTTGAAATCAAATTCGAAAATCTGTTAACGAGTTTGCTGGGAAATAGACGTGATATTAGTTAGGGAACTTGACGAGTTCCTCAGGGCATCAAGATCCGTCATAGGTAACCAATGTGGTCAAAGCTACTTTGATTGGTCATTAGTGGTCTAGACGCGCAAATCCAAGTAATGTTGAATCCATTTGAATATGTATTACATCATTCGGACATCATAGGGTTACCAGGGAATTTGCTATGAGACCGCACTCTTCAACCCGTAACACCAGAGCTAAAAATTATGCCGTTATACCGTTCATTTGAAACTAAGTTTGTGAAAATCGGTTCAGCCTACTCTAAGAAAATTGAGGTACATTATTTGACACACATATACATACACACAGACATTTTGCGATCTCGGCGTACTGAATCGAATGGTTTATGACACTGAGCCCTGCGGGCCTCGATTTTTGGAGTGATTACGTAGACTATCTTTATATGACAAAGGCAAAAATTTGCGACATGAATTTTTACGGTGAAATGACACCTAGAGAAACTTTTCTCCCGGCATCCTCAACGGGATTCGTGAGGTTAGTATGTAGTTGCACCAACTTATACCATCTTACTATACCTTCGAATGGAAATCTGCTCAAGGTATAACCTACATTCAAAGAACCCTGTGTACATACCCCAAGCAGACGTCCACGTGCCTGTTCTACATACATCACATTACCGTAAACCATGCGCTAAAACTGCTGCGGAAAATAGATCTACTACAACACACACACACACACACTGACAAACAGTCCACCACTGCTAAACCACAGCCAACCGGTTAAAAAGTAATACTCGCTAACCCCGGTAAATTGGTTTCTCTTAAAGCAGCCGAGGGCAAATTGTCAAAATCGGACTACGTTCTTCATCTGAGCTGCGTTTACCGTTTACCACTCCTTAGATATTCTTGTACTTGCCATTTAATAAGGTTCATACTGACATGGGGCTATGAATTTTGAGGAGAAAGGGTAAGTTCTTGAAATACAGCTTGATCAACATCTATGCACCGATAAACGGTGATAAATGGCAAACAAGACCTACGCAGAGTTCACGAAACATGACGTAAATCACAATCATTTGGGAGACGAATGCACAGGCTGCAAACGAAAAATCCTTTGTCCTACAATTGGTAAGGAGACAACAGCATAAGGTTTATCAATCTCTGATTTTCTGGTGGTGGTGGGATTCGCGAAAGACCAAGCTAGAAGCCGAATGCTTGCAGCGGCTGTCCGTCAAACGGCGAGCGCAAGAAATGAGGGTACGATAAGAATATTCTCGCGGCGTAGTCAGAAGAAAGCTTTGCCATGAACGACAACAACACAAGAAGGAAAAGTTTTTATCATTGAGCGGACAAACAATAACACGAATTCAATAAAGATTGACAAAACTATGCCCGTTGGTTGAATCTTTCAACGGTAAATGTCAACGACAGATATATCTTGGATGAATTCCGGCATACGAAATGTTTGCTCACCATATGATTGTCGATTTCAATGCAGCGTACGATTCAGTGACACTAAACGAATTAGGCAGATAACGCTCCAAGAAAGCTGATTGTCAAACCGCTGGATGAGTAGAAATTTAACGGAAGATAAAACGGTGAGACATATGACGGTTGCTCGATTGAAGCCCGTCGATGCACTTTCGAATTTGTTGTTCGAAACGACACGAAGATTTTGTGTGAAAATAATAAAACCTTCTTAGAGTGCTCAAATTTTTGTATAACGTGTACAGAACATTAGAATAAACGTATTGTGGTGGATTTTATTTATTCTGAAAACTTTGTCTTTTCGAAGATTAAAAAAATCAATAATTTCATATAAATCCCCTTTATTATCAATGCATTTTTGGAATATAACTTTAACATTTGGCACATAATTCCTAGAAATGTTGAAAAACTCTGTTTGAGGCACTTTTTTCTTTTTTTCTTCCAGGGCAAATCTACAGAATTATTGTCGCGGCAATATTGTGCCCTTCACGCGCAAATATGGTTTAACTCAATGTCTTCCTTAATAGAGAAAAAAATGGCTTCTACCAAAACTTTTCTCCTTCGGAACATATGTAGCGTAAAGTTAAAGTTATAACTTGGAGTTTTTGAGATACATGAAGTGCCAATGTTTACAATTGTTTTAGTTCATCATGCAAGGCCTACTAATAGCGTAATAAATAGTTTGCTTATCAAAATTTTGTCAAGATCTCGTCGGAATTTTGTAACTTCTAAATATTTGTAATTATTGAACGACTGGTTTAGTGTTACGATGTGTTAAAATAAAATGTATTTCTATACGACAACGCATAAATCTATATTAGAAATAATGGAAGCAATAAATGACAATATCATAAACAAACCCTCCGTTTAAAATCATTCAACAACGAAAAATATGCGACGCTGTTTTTAACGACCAAGCGCTTAAAAAAGTGCAATACATCAAACCGAACGGACGTACAGAACGCGCCATCGTTCCTTCTGGTTGACAGTTTTATTCGAAATATTTTCTCTCTTCATTCTATCGACCTATAAATTAAGTACGCTGTGCTCCATCACGTTTCCATTTTTATCGAGGGCGGCACTTTGAGAGCGCTAGTTTGAAGCCCACTACATTATTCAGTTGCTTGTGTGCCAGCCGGAATCTCCGGTGGTCCCTCCAGTTCGTAATGGTACCCGGAAAGAACATTATCCGTCCCCGAAGATGACCAACATAAAACTGAACGGGACATTCCATCTCCCACCCCTCGCCCCCCTTATATGAACAGTGCATCACGAACCGTGTTATGTCCTCTCAGTGCATTCCATTAGCCATCTCTGGTGGAAAGTGTATCGTGATTTACCATCCGATTCTTATGGGGTTATCACCACACCACCCAGGCAGTGAATGTAGTTAGTAGGTAGGGAGGAAAAAAAACATTCTGCGGAACAAATTCCTCTCTGGTTAAGTGAATTACTACAACGGTCGATGTGAATGCTTTTACCTCAATCAAGCTGCTGAAGAAGGTTTCCGAACCTTGAATCGATAGCAAACGTGACTACAATATGCGAGAGGGGTCAAAAGTGCCGAAAGCTGAATTCGTACCCCAACTACTGCTTCTGAAATCTTTAATCCTAAATCATCATTTGCCCCAATTTGTGTTCTCATTGTTCGAAGGAAAAGTTTTTTTTTCTTGCTTGCTTTGGATTAGTGTCCTTCCTTGGAAGGGAGAAATCTTCAGAGAGGGGTAGTACGTTTATTATCCATCAGATAATTCTGGAGTTGTTTGGGGTTGTACCTATTTAGTTGCGTGCTGCTCGGCAGGAAGCAACTGATGAAATGTTAATGAAAAGAAGGACGGTCGAGTTAACGGTGTCCACATTTATATATGTGTAAGTGCGGTTGTAACGCACAATCAGAAAGATGTACTCAGAATTAAACACCCAGGTTTTACTAAGAATATTTAATCATCGATATGAGTTGAAAAATGCCAGAGTTATTCAATTTTCATCGAATCAGACATTTGCTGGCATGAGCTCGTTTGCGCTGCCGCGGATTGTGAGATTCCATAATTGTACTCGGTAATTTTTGCAATTTCAACCGGACCTTTAAATTTATATACAATCCAATCAAAAAAATTAATTTCTTAAAACTTTTTTAATTTAATAACTATGGCATTTTTGAATCGGTTTCGATTAGATGTGGAATCTATTTTTCTATTTATATTAGAAAATCTTTGTTTTTCTATTGATATTAGGAATGATTCTTTATAAAAACACTTCGCAAGTTACACATTTTTGATTAAAAATAATGATTGTTTTCTTAAACCGTACGGAAAAAATCTTCTTAAATTCATAAATTAAAATCACGATTTCATGAGCTGAATTCGTGAGAAAGTTCCGGGAATCATTAATAATAAACCACGCATTCATAAAACGATTTGTGTTTCCAAAAAACTAATTCACGCCAAACATGTACATGACGTTACCAGGCTTTTAGCGTGCGATTTGCCGGGTTAACCTCCTAAACACCGGAATGAGTTCTGTATTAACACAAAGTGACTGGTTCCTAGTCTAGGTCCAGCCTGTCGTTCTGCACTAAGTTGTAGGAGTTGAAATGTTGAGCCACTTGATATTTTTAGTGTTCCTAGAAGCTCTAGGTACTCCTCGTTTGATCACAAATATCTAGGATCAGAAGCTTCTCAGCGCTTCCTCGAGTTTTACTTCACGGCCTCTCAAGAGAAAATTGTCTAGCTTTTACAAGGAATCGCATCTGTCTATAGTTTTTAGGAGCAGTTTGAAACCCACTACATTATTTAGCCGAATTAGTACGAGTTTGAGGAGACATCGAATTTTGTCCCGTCCCGTGCAATTTCTATTCAAAATATTCGCTCTTTAGAGTAAGGGGTCCAACCCTGTACTTCAATATATCCACGCAAGACAAACTCGAATCGATTACCACACCGTCGATCTCAATATTGTGAGCGGGCATTTAGACGCGGTTGTCGTTCATAAAATATTTGTCGTCCGTCATATAATTCACTTACTTTAGGCAAGACATCACCATTCTGAGCTCATCTGGGTAAATTTTCGAAATATCTGTTACGGCTGAACTTCTTTACGTCAGTTCTATTTAATTCTTTATATTACTTAGTGGATTATCTATGATCGGAAAGAAGACCAGATATGGTCTGGCTGAGCTCAATGTATATGGTTTTAAATGGGAAGTCGAAATCTTCAATTCATTCATTTTACGATACTTTACACTATGAGATGGTGCATTCGTATCATCGGAAATGAATATTCATGCATCGGTCAAATTGAATTTGCATCCTAGAGTCGCGTGTCAAGTTTAGTTTGTCATATAAATTTCAGTATTTTAGTTTTGCTGTCTTCTGAGTTGCTAAGTGCTTCTCGCAGGCTAGTTGTATTAATGTCATGTTGTCGTTCGTTGGTATATTTTCTGCAATATAGAATCAAGTGTTATTCGTTCAGTCTTAATCTTAGTCCAGTCAGTCTGCCGTCGGATCGCTTCTTTCAGTGTTCTTGAGGCATCTTCAGCTAGCATTGATATTTCTATTGCTGTGTTCTTGCTCGGTTTGCAAGGCGATCAGCCTCTTCATTACCAGCAGTATCAGAGTGTCCAGGTATCCAGACAAATCGAGTAGGTTTTCGTTGTGCTAATACTTCTATCTCCTGGATCCCTGGGTACTTGGATTTCCCACTTTCTAGAGCCAGAATCTGGATTTACAGTTAAGAAAAACTGTCTTGCAATGTGTCGTAAATTCCAATGTTACACCGAAAATCCGCAATCTGTTTTTGGAACAACTACGCGATCGATGGTGATGTTGCATTGGGACTGCTGTAGAAAATGTTCGACTTGATGGCAGAAATTGTAAAGCCAACACTCTTCGTCAACTTTTCGACAGCCTTAACCGCGGTCTACAACTTGCGATGAAGATGAGAGAAAGCTTTGCAGTATATTGATCATTCTCCATGACTTCAATGTGCGAAGTATATCATGTCGCCGTCGCCATGTTGTATCATATGCCTTGGAGAGGTCCAACGATGCTACAAGACTGTGCTCATCGGTTGTCGGGAGCGATCTCTCTAGCTCTGCGCGTTTATCAAGTCGCCCACTTGACTCCAGCTCGGTGATGAGTCGGCGGTTTACGATACGCTCGAACAGTTTTGCCATACAGCTAGTTAGCGAGATCGGTCGGAAAGCAGTAGGTTGCAACTGGATGGTAACAACAACAACATTGAAGATCTCGAAAAGTGTTATCTTCGCGTATAGCGGGAGTAGTTGAAGTAGAGGGTAACCTCTCCACAGAAGTTTGTTCAAAGTGCGGTCATAGTTATATCTGTCGTCGCTATCGGGCGAGTGATTTATGCGCTGCCGTTCGGCTCGTATCTTCGTCGTTTGAAAGGCTGGAGAGTAGCTCGAAGTCGCCGATGTTTCGCTGTAGTGTTTTGCTAGCTCTTCTACTACTTCTTCGGAGTTTTCTGTAGTGTAATCCGTTCGCTTGAGTACTACGGTATTTCGCTGCCGGTTATCACGCAGAGTATGTACTGTACGCCACAGTTTAGTCGTCGTACTGCTCGGCGAGATCTTCTTCACAAAATCATGGGAGGATTTTGTGAAGAAGATCTCGCCGAGCAGTACGACGACTAAACTGTGGCGACTTTATTTCGATAGCTACACCGCTTTTCGTGCTGCTGCTCTTGACTTCTAGAGTCGTCTGAGTACTGTTGGTCTGTCTGAATCGGACATATCCAGACGTTGGAGGATGCGAAGATGCTTACAACGCTGCTTAACGGCTTTCTTCATTTCGGAGCTCTACCATGGTACAGCTTTTGGTCCCGTTCGACCACTGCTTCGTGGTGTGCATTTGACCGCGGCTGTACGATTGTATTTGCGAATTTGTCAACGTCGCATTCGTCTACGGTGTTGATTGACTCAGTTGTTAAGCCTTCATACAGGGACCAGTCTGCTCGATCATAGAGCCATTTTTATTCGACTGTTGCCTGTACTGGCAGGAAGATACGAGTGGCGATGACCAGTAAATCGGTGGTCAGTTGCATACGCTCAAAGGGTATGCCTTCTCCATGTTGCGAATAGTATTGGGAGTTCGATTTCAGTAGCAGCGTATAGTTCCTGCCGACAAAACTCGATTCTACCACACTTTGGTTGACTTTCGTTTCTTGCAGCGCTATTACGCAAGCAACGTGCTCAGAGATAAGAAGCTTCAGCTCGCTGATGTTCGCTCTATGACCGCATAGATTCCACTGCAGTGCGAAGAATCCATTGGAATGACCACTCGTGATCGACTGTGTTGACGATGATGTGGTTGATATTTGGCGCGTTGATGATTGTGTGGTATTGACGCGTGATGTTCCTTCACCTGCTCAAAACCAGAAGGATAGTTACGAGGACTGTGTACGGGAGTCTTCCCCCGGTCGATCCCATCAGGATGAACTTGGGAAGCTACTTTCTTCTCTTTTTCCACAAACCGGTTACTCGTTTGATGCGTGCTGGTCACATCTGTAACGGGAGAAACCGCAACAGAATCCGATCTTAAGCAAAGTGGCATGGGACCGACCTGTGGGACGTCTAACTCCACAGCGCCAGTCGCTGTCGCCAAAAACTACACTATTGCTATGCAATATTAATTCCCAAAAGTGGGAAAATAGGAAACTTAATTTACACTAGTACTTCCAGAACTACCGACAGCGACCGGCACTGGGGATAGACTTCGTGTAGTTATGCTCGTTTTCTCGTAGATGACGATCGGGTTGCTCTGGTTTGTGGGTGTATTGGTAGAAGTAGTGAAATTGGTGTTCCTATCAGAGGCCACAGAGGTGAATTCGCCATCAACGGGTTGGGATATGACAACCTGGATAGTTCATTCATCTTGCTGTGCTTGCGTTGGAAGGAGTGCTACACTTTCCTCACTTACAAACCGATCAATCTCGTTGTCAAAATTCGTGCGTAGGTTGTCTACGGCATCCAAATGTATTCCACGGGGGTATTCCAATCCAATCCACGGTATTGGGTTCTACGGTATTCCAATCCTTGATGAAAAAGAGAATCATCGAAGAGATTGGCTGAGAAGCGTCTCGGTAATCTCAAATTTCGTCGTCTGAACAACCCACAGTTTCGTTGGTGGTAGCGCCGTGGGTTTGCTAAACGGGATGTGTTGCTTCTGCGGTCTTCCTCGTTTCGAATCCGTATTAACCGCTGGAGCGTTGTTCCTGGACCTCGTTATGGAATTGTTGTTTCATCGGGTGTATGTACGTCATAATTTGCTCAATTTTCTCGTCCTTGCATTTGCTCTCTGCCAGAAGATATACGATATGCTCATCCTTCTTCTTCATAGTCAGCTCCAACTCTTCCAACTTATTCAGGATCCTATTTGATTGCGCTACAGCCTGGACGTAACTTCCTTGATTTTGCTGTTCAGCTCGTTTGCGTGCTTCCGGGAATGTCGAATTATCGCGCATTTTTGCATTTTGACCTCAACTTCGTTCTTGTAATTCGAGAAACCGGGAGGGTCCGAATCGCCCCCACTGTCCTCGGGTCCTAAATAAATAAATAAAGAAATTATGCTAAAATATATTCCATTCACATTTTGCATAGTGGTTACAGATCGTGTTGCGAAGTCGTTCTAAATCTGGTTTACTAAACTATAAAACACGTGCCACGCTGGAGTATGAAAATTGAAGTGCTAAATTGGTAATTTTATCTTGTGCAAGAAGTAATAAGAATTAAACTATTTTCACGGCACCAACTGACAAGCCATTTCATCAGTCATAAACTTTTGAAATGGTAAAGATCACCACTCAGCAGCTCACAACACTACAATTTAACGAACGGCGCGCGACCATCAAATTAGCGAAAATTATTACTCCTGATGAGGCACGATTTTCGCATTGCGCTCCGATCTGCTCGGTGGCGAATGCGGCACACTGCAGGCATCTGGGAGGCAACTTTTTTGTGTTTGTCGAGATCAAGCTACCAATCTCTGAGCAGAGTTGAGCTGGGCCGCCTAAAGGTTTGCAGCCGCATCAGATGTGGGAATTAAGAGTAATAAATTCAATAATGACGGCGCAAATGTGATCGTTCGTCGTGAACTCGTGCTCCCGTGTGTCACGTCACGAGTTGGAGGGAAGCTAGGTGTCGCCAGGGAAAATCATCATCATCTTTTGGGAATGGGTATGTTCAGTTTTCCAAAGGAAATCTTATTTAGCTTAGTTTTAGTCGTGGCTGGTTTGTCTCTCGTGGGACTGAATCCCGACCAGTTTTTACAACACAGTGCAAAACATTTTCCTGTTGTTCAGGCATACAAGCATTGAAAAACCACCATAAAGCCAGAGTGATTTTGAAATGACAAGAAGTACTATAACATAGACACTCTCTATTTCATCTCAACCTCTTTATTCGTCCTATCTATTTGAACACATTAGTTATAGTAGCGTCAGATATATCCCTGTGCAACACATTGGCTGGAAAAGATGGGCATTTAATTCGACTTTTTGCATCGTGTCAATTTTGTATTGCTTCTTAGAAATGAAGCAAATATTTTGACTCCGATCTAACACACGGTGTGGAAAAAAAGTGCTTTTTTCGTTTTCGGTTTTTGCCCATTCTCTGTCCAACCTTATCAATAAAACTGTACAAGTACATGCACTGTCAAATATCAATAGATTGCTACATTTGTTACAATTTGAAACGCATTTCCGTGAAATTGTTATATGTAGTATCCTGCATCGTAATTGTACCATCAGTCTTTTTGCCTTTTTTATTTACGACAATAATGAGAATCTTCCGTTTCATACGGAGCAAAATAAACAATTCGCAGAAAGGCAGAAGCATCAAAGCCCTAAAGTGCATGAATATGAACATCTCTTACAAGTGTAACAATCCTGCCGAATTTAGCTAATGCTTAGCAGAAAGGTGCCTACGGCGTAGGTATCTACCAACCGGCGAATGTGTTCCAATTTCGATAATGGTCTTGTCGTGATATGTTGTTGATGATAGCTGTGATTTCGGAGCAGCTCGTTAAGGGTAATGATGCACGATTTTCTTCTTCTTTTTCCCTTTCAGTGCGTCCTGTTCTGATGAGGTAAGCACATTGTTGACATTGCCGTCATCATGCTTTGAATTATTACCGATCCGCGGTAGGTGATGAACACGGACACAGTTCTGCGAAAATGTATGAGTATGCTCATGTTTTGATCGAATTTGACACCACTTAACTTATCCGTTTGTTTTGTCGACATCTACTAATTTGTATTCCTTATTATTGAATAAAATTTATAATTTATAGTTTATACGATGTTCAATATCATTCTTAAAACGTCGTTTTTCAATAAAAGTGCTAAATATCGCTTCCAATAAAATAGCACAATAGAGATGAATTTTAATACTGAATGATCAGTAAACTCATATCTGTTGAAGAGGCATTTCAGTAAATTTTTAACCTGAATTAGTGACTTATGCAAGAAAATGGTTGCAGAATTTGTTAGAAAATACCATGACACAAGGGTAATTGTTTTGTTATTGTTTTTCAATGCTTCATTACGTATCTGCTACGCTGCTATGATCTTCAAGTCAAGATGTAAAACGGCGTGTTAAGGTCGATGCACAATCGACGGAATCGATTCCATACGACACTGCTGATCATTCCTGCCCGTGCAGTGTAACGCCATAAAGAATGGTGCTAATCCGCTTTCAAAGTGCGGTTCTTGGCCTCTTCAAGATCTCGGTTTTTTTCTTCTTTTGTGTAAGCGCGTTAACCGTTATTCGGCCAGCAGAGCAGTGAAGCAGTAGTAGTAACCGGTCAAAGTAAGCGTTCCCATTTTTTAGACCCCCTTGGTAGTCCGCGTAACTTTTTACCCCCTTGGTATTCCGAGTGTTAACAAAAGAAATGTAAAGGATTCGCTCAAACTTTGAAAACTTTCTTTCGAGGCCCGGAGGGCCGAGTCCTGTATAGCAATCGATTCAATTCGACGAATTGAGGCAATGTCAAGAATGTGTGCGCTTCTTTTATAATAAAAAGCTTCAAGAGCCTAGCCGGTAGTGTATTGGCGCTATGTGGGACTCACGACTCACGTTCGTACCCAAACACTAAAAGCACTACTTACTCTTTTTTCTCCCTTCATCCCCACGGAAATACATCAAGGTATTATTTCGTTGGAGGGGCGGGGGGATTTCTCGTTGTGCTTTCATCTCACCTCTTTCTTCTGCTCACTTGGTTCATGAAATGGCTCGACCTTTGATTTAACTCTCGACTGTTCTCTTGTGTCATGTCTACATCTATTACGCCACCATTTAGCTCTCGTCCCCATGAGCCATTTAGATGCTGATTACATAAACCATTTAGCTACTGTTTACGTGAGTCATTCAGCCTTATCACGATCTACTCGGATAGTCCCCGACGGTCAACTCGCCCTACTCCGATCGATAGTTCCCCGACAGAGGAAATTTCTCCCGACACCGATACCCTACTCCGACTGAGAGTGACCTGGGAGCGGAATTTCTCTCGGTGCCGGTGTTTGTTTCGTGAGCCAATTAGCTCCCATTTTTATCACGATATAGTCGGATAGTCCACGACGGCGAATCTACCCTACTGTGAATTCGCCGGCGGTAGATTGCTCCCTATACCGATGTTCGTTTCAGTGAGCTATTTAGTTCTCCGATTCATCCCGATCCACTCGATCAAGTCCCCGGCAGCAAACCTACAGCGCTGAGGAAAATAACTTCAAAATACCAAATTCAGGTATACTGTACCCAATACTTCAACACCACAATAAGGTATTGAGGAGCCTTGCATAAGAGGTAAAATACCTGAAATAATGACTGAGGCATGTACTGCGAATACGTATTTTTAAAAATCACTGGAATACATAAATAATGCTAAAATAAAGTGTTATACCTCATTGAGGTATTTAGCAGGTATTGAAGAATGTTTCTTCAATACCTGCTTAATACCTCAATGAGGTATTAATAATCAATTAATACCAGGTTTTGGAATGATACCAGAAAATAGTGTGCTCGGGTTGTTGGCCAGTTATTTTCTCCTGGTCGGGTAACCTACTCAACGGTCCTGTCAGTAGATGCTAAGGCTTGTACCACGATTTCGGGTGGAGCGTAGCTTCCGGTTCACTGGCGCCTCAACGACCCCCGGCTAGCTATTCGATGCGGTCTACTCGCGGTAATCCCCGGTGGTGGATCTAGCCTACTCGCGAGCTACCCAGTAGAGTATCGAGGTCGGTCCGGCGATTCCGGTGAAGCCTAAAGTTCGGTTTACTGGCGTCTCGACGACCCGAACCCGGTGCTACGTCGCATACTACTCAACTGTATATGTGTGTTTGTGTAAAAAAATTTCATAGCTTTTCTCAGAGATGGCTGGACCGATTTGCACAAACTTAGTCTCAAATGAAAGGTACAACCTCCCAATCGACTGCTATTGAACTTTATGTTGGTCGGAATTCCAGTTCCGGAGTTACGGGTGAAGAGTTAAATCATATCAAAATGATGCAAAACTTATTAAAATGAGTACAAAATTAATTGAATTGGCCAGTCTTGATCACAAACCAACGTCGCTTTGACATTAGCCACCTACGGCGGTTCCTCAGTCCATAGAAGCAGAAACGGAATAATGTACAAAGGGAGGAGTGAAAGAAAGTTTTAAAATCGAATTTGTATTATTCATACCAAATTAAAAATGCATGAAATGTCATGATTTGATGTAATCTGGAAAAAAATGACGAAAATTTACTTTTTGGATTTTGGCACATTTCTGCCTTTCTCATATAGAAAGGTTATGCAATCACTCTCTCAATCGTCAACCTAATCCCGGAGGACCAATTTTAGTCAATGTGACCACTTGTGTTTTATTGGCACACACGTTTCATAGTACGGATATATGTGATGTGTTTTACTATCACTGAGGTATCTAAAAAGATACTGATGGTGTAGGTATTTCTACAGCAAGGGCAGACTCAATTTGATTTTGGTCTGCTGAAAAGTGGGGTTAGTTGGAGACTTTGGGGGATGAGGAGATTGAGTTATTTAGCGCAGTTTCAGCTTTGATTTGTTTTCAAAAAGTTGTGAAGCCAATCAATAGCGATGGTTTTCATTTGTAACACAGGTTTGCAAGTACTAGTATTTCATACATTTCTTCTGGTGATTCTCGAATCTTTCGTGCAATGTATCGCAATATAGAGTGTAAAGCTTTTTAATCCGCTTTCAAGATCATTGTACGTTCTCCACCTGTTTGAGGCTTTTTTCTTTTGCGTGTGCGCGTTAACCGTTATTCGACCAGCAGAGCAGTTGTGTTTCTTTTCTTGTGGACTGCCTGGATACCGTTATGTAAGATAAGTACTGCTATTATATTACCTTCCCCACTCTTACCAAAGTGTACTGGGTGATAGGGCCGTGAAAAATAGAATCCCCCTGACAAGGGTGCGCCTCAAGGTATGAAGATGACAAAATAAAATCGACTCTCCAGCTCAAGCTATGTCTATGCTCCTCAACCGAGCTTTCGCAATTTATTTCGGACCAAAGACACAAAATGTTTTAATGTGTTGCAGATTTCTCGTGTTCTGACGGAGCGATATTTGGCTGTAATGGAAATATCCAAAATTCGCTCTGATAAGCTTCGGGTGGTGGTAAATAGTTTGTAGCAGATAAATGTAACATAATCTCTTATAACTGGAGCTCATCGCCATCCAAAAACTAGAAAAATCAACCAACAAATCATCAATCGTATACCAATATATAAAACACTCATAAAGATATCTACAACGAGTCAAAATCATTATGACAGACGATTGCAGTCTGCAGAAATTGATTTGTAATCGCATATTACTAAAAACATAAGTTGAATATGACCTTTCATTCAACATCCCATTGATATTTTAGTTAAATCGGTCGTAGAACACTGACAACTGATATTCATATATTTTACGTATTTTTGTTATGCTGGAGATGATTGATGTGCCTAATTACTGTTTTTAACATTTGTTCTTCTTTACCGACGAATCAGAGTTAATCGTATATAGTGTTCCGGAATCGTATACTAAGTATGGATATCGTATATAATCTGAAATTGTTTCGCATAACTAATCGTAAATAAATCCTCTACTATTACTTTCATACTAGAATTTATCGCGCTTAACGTGTATATTGTTGTCAGAAATCGTCAATCCCAATCGCTATGTACGTATATCGCCTCCAGCTTGGTACTCATATGCCGATTTTGTGCATTTAGTGTAACTTTTTTGGTGGTTTTTAGTATAACTTTTTTGGTTGGTAAACACGCATTATTCAGTTGCAACTTGGATATACCATCAAAAAGGCTGGCTGGGCAGCCTCTGATCAGACCTCGTATCGACCGATTGCAATGCTGCCCTGTATACGGAAGTTGTTCGAGACAATTATCGTGTTTCTCCTCGACAATTGGGTCACAAATGGCTTACTGTCAGATAGGGGAGCCCGGGGCTAGTTGGGATGAGTTGGTGAAATATCCTTTCCTCCGTTTCTATTAGACATATAGCGCAGGCTCTCATTATGTACCATAAATAATGTGAAACCATTTATCCAATGTGTTTTTTGTTACAAAATATTTTGTTTTGTAGAAGTTGTGAGAGATATTGCGTTTTCAAGCGTACTAAGTAAATGTTCTTAATTTTGAACATTTTGTGTTATCAAGGGTGATTTTTAATATTTTCCAAATTAAATTCCTAATTAAATTTTTCGATAGAGCGTGAAAATAGTATCCGTAAATTAAATTACACCTATCCGCAAACAAAACTTATTTTTTAAATATTTTCTATAAAATATGCGGTTGGGGTAAGTTGGCACGCATAAGGAGCAAGTTGGCGGTACTATTTACAGTACCGTAAACCGGGGTGACATTGATCACTTTTCGAAGTAATCATTACATATTTTTAGACGCAACACATTTTTTTCAAGTTTAACATTTTTAAACCATGTACTGATGTATGGAGAACAAGATTGGATGATTTTACCTAAAATTCTCCACTTCCAGCTATTTTCCCAAAAATGATTTCAAATTGAAGTTCGTTTTCGTATTCCGGGGTGACTTTGATAACCTGCATGTTCACTCACATTAAGTTATTGATGTCAATGTTTTTCATTCAAATGTTTGTTTAAACTAATTCTGGAAAGATACTCATTGTTAAATAGATGTTAATTAGTATTCTACAAAGTATTTCAATATACTGTAAAATTCGTGTAACCAAAATTCGTATAATTTGTGTCCAACTAGAATAAATTATTTTGAAAACCTTTAAAACTGCTAAAATTGTTTTATTTCAGTGCTTTATCAATGTACAAAAAGTTTCATCCATTTTAACACGTTGAACTATCAAACAATAAAAAATATTGCGAATTTTAGCTTGAAATAATTTGAAATAATTGCCGACTAGTTTCACAAAAAAATGTGTTTAAAATAAGAAAACTCTTTAAAATATATTTGGCACATCCCACTCTAAAGGAAAATAAAAACTCGCTTGTAATTTATTACTCTTGTTCAAATCTGAGATTTATTTGTTTTATAAAAAATAGACACTTTACGAAGTTTCGTAAAAATAAGGTAAAGTCAAATTTCGGTTTTTTGTAGTTTTTGTACCCAAAAACCGAACAATATATTCAAAAAGTATAACAAATCAGTATTTTATAAGTTTAGAGCAAAAATCATTTTAAATTAAAATGTTTCGGTAGACTATTCTGGTTTAACAAGCGATCTACGTCAAAAGTTTCGAGTGATCAAAGTCACCCCGATGATCAAAGTTACCCCGGTTTACGGTACATAAATAATCATCAAATATTTTTATTTCTGGAATTCACTCAAAAATAAGAGAATCTTTTTCTTGTGTATTTCGTCAATGCAGCGGACATTTACTTCGGCCAATCACCTGAAGAATTTCGAAAATTTGCTTTTGAGTATGGAGTACGCGTCGAAGTTAAAATGCCAGGGTATTGAGACTGAAATATAATGGCAAATGTCGGTTAATATGCAGTTATATTGCAAAGACATTCAGCACGTTCCATAAGAACCCCTGAAGTAATTGAATCTTAATTTGACTGCTTATTTTCTGGCGTACTTACCCCGGGACCGGGGTATATAGGCGGGTTTTCTGTGACCCATATTTTTGTCTATAAAAACAAAGATAATGTAACAAACACTTTGATAAAATTCAACAGTCCGACCCTTTTATGTAACATGGTCTTTTTTACAAGATCTACCTAAATCAAAGCGGTAAAACACGAAAACTGAAAAAACTAGCCTAGGTCTCCCCTACTAGAATGTCATTTTTTTCGAGAATTGTCGTACTGGAGCTGTAGACCTAGGGTCTCGGAAGGGGGACCCCGTCAGAACCACTCATTAAAATTGCAGGCGAGACGGGAATCGTCACCCACTAAAACACTGCTTAAGGTCAATTGCAGCGGACCCTGATTCTGAATGTGATAATTATTGTACGGTTCAGATATTTGCAGGCGTAGGGACTTCATGATCGCATGTATCATAGCGAGCGAATCGAGCGTTTGTGCGTTAACGTGTTCGATAACGAGGGCGTTTTATGTCGCGTGTGATAGCGTGTATGAAACTTCGCGTGTACAAATTCGATTTTATAACCGTGTGTCCATCCGCATATTCGCGTGTGTTCTTGGATGATCGCGCGCGGACCGTAAATCTGACAATTAATTTTCAGTGTACGATTCAGATTCTAGAAGAGAGTGAGTTCTTCCCATATCAGTAGTGTTCCCGGCCATGCCGTCATGGAACTAGTTGTCTAGCGGATATGATCGTCATTGTTTTATTGGTTTAACTGAATGCATGGACATAGGCTGCTAGGACAAAGTAGAAACTTCCGGACGTAACAGATTCATGATCGCTCGAACACGGGCTAGGTTCATCTTGAGACCGAGTTTGTAAATTTTAAGTGCTAATACATTCATTTAGTCACCGGGGTGTTTTTATGTTTGCGAAATCGCGTGCCTGGGTGTACGTGGATGACCGCGAAGGACTCGAGCGTTTATATGTTACCGTGTTTGTAGCTTGCGCTAGTATAATGTAACTTCGCATATATAAATTCTATTTTATAATCGTGTGACCATTCGCATATTCGTGTGTATTCTTGAATGATAGCCCGCGGATCGTGAATCTGATGCTTAATTTTTAATGTATTGCACAGATGCTAGAAGAGAGTTAGTTTCCCCATACCTGTCATGTCGCCAGGGGACGTGTTGTCTAGTGAATATGAGCATTTTTATTGGTCCAACTGAAGGCATGGACGTCGGATACTAAGACAAAAGGAAGATATCTCCGGGCGTGACCGATGCATTATCGTAGGTTCACCCTTGCGACCGCGTTTATAGGTTTACAAATGCTAAAACATCCACTCAAGTCTGTTGTCTGGGCTCTCAACACCGTGATTCAAGCTCAGACCAAACAAGTAGCAGACGCGAACTCTCGCGGATGGTCTCCCAACGTATGATGGGACAAAGAGTACATAGACGTATATACGAAGAAGGCCATATAAGGCCTTCCGGAACGACGGGCTAGCTATCGACACTACGCGACGTTAGAAACGCGAATGAAAAGTTTTATGAAAGCTAAGAAAGGTAATTACTGGCGACGATTCGTTGACGGATTAATTAGCGACACACTTTTGGGTCAAGGCACAGAATATGCGAAACCGAAACAGTACTACGAAGGTTTGGCACAGAAGATCTACTGCACCGCGTCCTCTCAAGATAGCGTGAATGAAACACACTTTACGGCGTTGGAGTTCTCATTTGCTCTCTTATCATGTAATAATAAAGCACCAGGGACAGACAGACCCAAATTCAATTTGTTGAAGAATCTGCCATACTCAGCCAAAAGACGCTTGTTGAATTTATTTAACAAGTTTCTTGAAGGTAACATTGCCCCTCACATGTGGAGGCAAGTGAAGATCATCGCCATCCCAAATCCAGGCAAACCAGTCTCCGACCACAACTCGAGTCGACCGATTACAATGCTGTCCTGTATCCCGAAGTTGTTCGAGAAAATGATCTTGTTTCTTGGGTCGAAGCAAATAGCTTACTGTCAGATACATCATTTGATTTCCGTCCTTTCACAAACGATTGTCTTGCGTTTCTCCCAACAGGAATTCAAATGGCCTATGCTAGCAAAGAGCAGATGGTAGCAATCTTCTTGAATATTAAGGGGCTTTTAATTCAGTTTCCATCAAACTTATTTTTGGGATGTTGCACCAGCATGGTCTTTCACCGATTTTAATAGTTTTTGCTAAACTAGTTGTCTGAAAAGCACATACATTTTTCGCCTGGTGATTTATCGATATCACAATTTAGCTACATGAGTCTTCCGCAAAGCTCATGTTTAACCCCCTTCGCTAAATTTTTACGTGAATGCCATTGACGATTCTCTTATCAATTTCTGTACGCTAAGGCAGCTTGCAGATGACGGTGAGGTCTCGATTATAGGTCCAAAAGCCGTTGATTTACAAGGACCATTGCAAGATACCATGGACAATTTGTCTGCTTGAGCCCTCCAGCTGGGCATCAAATTCTCTCCGGAGAAAACTGAGCTAGTCGTATTTTCAAGGAAGCGTGAACCAGCGTAACTATAGCTCCAATTAATGGGTCAAATTATTGGTCACGTTTTAACTATCTTGATTCTTGAGGTATGCTTTAACTCTAAAGGTCCTTAAGAATGTCACATCAGGTATCTGAAACTGAATTGCCAACAAAGGATCAACTTTCTCCGTACAATAACCGTGACATGGTGGGGTGCCTACCCAGGAGACCTAATCAGGCTGTACCAAACAACGATATTGTCGGTGATGAAGTACGGTAGTTCCTGTTTCATCAAACTAGAGCGAATTCAGTAATCTTGTTAGCGCATTGCTTTGGGTTGCATGCACTCGACCCATACAATGAGTCTAGAACTGAATACACGTTCTGATGAGATGCTTATTGGCTAGTTCACGGACATTCTGACAAAACCTATCAAGCAGGACGGATCGAAATCAAGCATCACAATAGTCGGAGAGATATCCGATATTATTAATGAGATTGGATAGATTGAAGCGAACAGAACTTTCTAACTGTTTGTGTCTAGTCATAATCCTGAAAGTCTGAAATACATTTGGTAATGTTTCGGATAACTCGACTTGTTTGATCTTTATGATGAAAATGTTTTTTTTACAGATATCAAGCCATCAGAACACGTACATATTAATTATGAATTCAGATCCAGGTTTAGAATTTGTTTGTTCGCAAGCAGTGGTTTAGTTATAAACTAGTAGTGCTGTTCCATAGTCTAGCACGAATCGAAAAAGTATTGAACTTTATCGTATTATTGTTAGCAACTTGTTACGTCGTATCATTGAAACAAATATTCCTGTCGCTTCATATGCTTGATGTTTTAAACATCAAGCATATCATTTTTAGCAAACTTAGTAAGAATGCACAAACGATTCCAGCTGAAGTTTGCTCGCCCCGCTGGACATGAGTTATACCGATCCAACGCGTACATATGCTCGATAGCGATTTTAGCCAGACACATAACTTGGGCTTATCCCCGAGAGTCAGAAAATGAAGCACTATTGTCTGCCGCGCTAAAATGTTAGCCCCTATGGGATGCCGAACTAAAGAAGATAATTTAAAACTTTCAACGATGTGGTATTAAATTTCATTTGAAGCTGTAAACGATGTTTCGTAATTGTTCTCGACACTTTCGACAGCAGCACTTGGAAATCTGCCACAGTTTGGCGAACGATACTCTTGTGTGTTTCCATTTCCATACAAGTGGAACTGGGGCTACTGTAAATGTTTATGTTTGGTTTGGTTTGGCTGAAGCCGTGTAGTTAGATACTGAACTGAGAGGCAACAGATGATAGCTCGTTGTGGATATCGAATGTTGTTAGAAAAGCTGTTGAAACTTGTGTCGAAATAAGTGGATTTACATTAGAGATTTCATTAGCGCATCATTTTCATCATAATGGATGTTAAAATCGATAAGTGGTGCTATTTTAGAGTGCAATGATATGAACTTCAGGACTGACTTGTACTGTTTAAAATGTATAAAACAAGAGTTTTTACCGTTCAGAACGCCGGCTTATATCATACAACACGTAACACGCAAAAATTCTACCAACATATAAAATGTATTTCTGTCTGCACTGGTGTCATTTTTGCTACCCAGCAAATCAAAAAAAAATATGAATACACTTTACACAATGGTTTACAAATTTGGAAGATCAACAAGCATTTCAAGCTCCCACGCAGACGGATTTAAAAGCACAATGCCTGTCCACCGGTCATCCCGTCGACCAACCATTTCCGCACAATCCATCAAGCGTTTCCATTCAGCGTCTTTGTGAACGAGCTGCCCAAAGGACCGACTTTCATTTAGTTAGCTGTGTAGAGAAGGGGCGGATCTGAAAAAGGAAGGAGTCGCGTCAAAAACGTCTGCTAAGGAACAGTCAGTTTCGCGTTTATTTGGCGGTAAAATTGATAGGAAGTTAGACCGTTAGACGTTCATGGTACATCTTTTCGTATCCCGAATTAATGGAACCGCGACTGTATTCCTTATGCCTAGAAACCGGACATGGAAGCTGAACACAGATTTATTTTTAAACCAGAATTTCGGTATTGTTCCCAATTTCGCTGCCGAAGTACAAAAAAGAAGCCACATTATCATTGGTGTCTCGTGCCAAGTACACCGCGCTCTGTCCGAGACTCTATCATAAAAGGAAATCATGCTTGAGGAAAACGCCGTTTTTTACTATGCACAGTGGTGTTAAATAACAGAATTTCAGGCGACTTTTTAGGCCTCTTTAAATATTTCCAATTCGGAACTATTTCATGGAGAAACACAAATCGGTATCGGCCGATTATTTCTTATTTGGGTGAATCATTGCACAGTTATTCTAATATACGAAAGGCATCATCACAAATACTGTACAGTGCCTACTACAGAATTTTGTGGAAAAGAGAAGGTCGGTGAAGGTTTTTGGCAAGCTTAGAAGCGTAATCTTTGCATGTTTTGAGTTTTCACGAATATATTAGAATTTAAAATATGGTTATTGCACTGGAATCTTTATAGACGGTTTTGAAATTTGACAGTAAAAAATAGCCCAAGTAGCACGCTTTGTTACTGTATAGTATTTGTAACTCTCTTGGTAACAACTATGTTATGGAAAAAGCGCACTTTGTTTGTATGTTGTGCAACATGTTCCTAATTGCAGCAAAATAATGAAAGCAATAGCTGTGCCATTTGTCGAGCACTCGGTAGTTAGACAGTTCTGTTTTAGGGTGGAATGGCAAACAAAAAGGCATTTGCAACTTGTTAGACTGTTTGTGCAAGTTAGCAAAATTTCTGATTAGTTTTACAACTGTTATTGATGTTTGCATACTTAACACTATTGGCCAGCTCTATAGTTACATAGTTGCACAATCAGTTTAAAAACCCGTGGAAATTGATTTCAAATATATCCAACAATAAAAAATATTGTGTAACAGTTGTGAAACATTTAAAACTTTCAACAAGTTGCAATTGCTACTTGGGAGATGGCATACGTGTCAAAAGACCTTTTGGCTCAAGCCACAATGAAACAAACGTTACTTTTATAGTGTTAAATTTTATAGAATTTAAAAAAAACTTTCATAATTGGACAAAAGTGTCTATCTACTCAATGAGATAGCACTCAAAGCGGTTGAATATTTTCGTAGCCTATTGATTATCTTAGCACGTTTAATATACTCAAGTGCAGCCCGACCCGGAGGTGCTACTTGATTCGCTTTTAATTTTCCCCAACTATAGGCTACCTCCCAATTATTTTTAGTTTTTTATCTTGTGCCGAGCTCAAGGCCCTTGCGTAAACGAGCTCTGGCTAAATGCATGTCGAACAAAATTCGTCATCAGAACCTCCGATTCACCATTTGAAGTCCTACCCATGTGATTAAATCGGAACTTCGTGATCTTTTCCAGCCCAGAGGTAAAACTATTTAAGTATTCTTAATATTTTAAAGTGGCCGTGACAGAAATTTTAAAAATCTGTCTAACTACGTACCGGCACACAAAGTATAGATAAATAGAGTAGTTAACGATTGGAGCTGGACACGCGTGGATTTACTGAAGCTCGGGGTTGGCTGTTCACTCAAAAAAATTGTGGATTGCAAGCGATTGTATTCAGGATCCGTCACAAAAGACGGAATTGAGGTTTATATCGGGTGACTTTCGCCGACTTTGCTTGACCAAGTTACGTCCTCTTTGACAAGTTTCGGCTGCCTGTTCGCTTTTTGTTCAGTGAGTCGCAGTGAATTGCACAAAATGGAACCAATTGGACCATATAGCCACCTGTTCTAGTACTAAAGTTCGATTTGGCAAGCGCGGAGGTAATCGTGGGTATGATTTTTTCAGTGAGAATGCTGAAAAGTATTCCTATTGTCAGAAGAGTTTACATTTGCTCTCAACATGTCCCGCGTACGAACATCGCGAGGAGAAGGACAGGTCTAAGCACTTATTTGCAGTAATGCTAAAGAAAGCTATTCCACTACCAATGACAAATCCTTATGCTCTCAGGGTTTGAAGATCGTGACTCTGACGATCTCCAAGAAGACACTAGTTGCTACAGTGTATATATGTGCTCACCTGAAATTCTCTGAAAAAAAATGAAAGCTTTCCTTTAAGGCCTCACCAAATTTAGCAGATCGAGGAAGCACAGCCACAGAGCCGAAGCATAAAGCTCCTTGTTTTGAAAATCAGAGTTCAAACAAACCGTTTCTAGGGACATCATAATCCTTAAAGTTGCTCAATGAATAAAAGGAATAGAATGAATAAAATTAATAGAATGAACAAAATGAAATAAACTGAATTATTACCATTAAATGAATAAAAGGAAAAAAAATAATAAAACTTATTAAAGTATTATATTAAAAACGAATTAATGAAGCCATTTAAATGAACAGAAAGGATAAAAAACTAATGAAACTGATAAAATAATACAAATCAAAAGAAAAATGAAGCTAGTAAAATTAATAAAATTAATAAATTAATAAAATTGACAAAAGAAATAAAATAAATAAAATGACTCAAATAAATAGAATCAATAACATGAATAAGGTTAATAAAATGGATAAATTGAATTAAATAAAGAAAACGAATAGAAATAGCAAAATAATTAATTTAGCATAATGAATAAAATTAAAATATTAATTTTCGCATAATACCAATAAAATAAAAAACTAACAACATAAAAAAATAATAAAACTTATACGATAAACTAAATCTTAAGAATGAAAGAAATTCAAACAAATTAAACCAATTATGAAAAAATAGAAATCTGAATAAAATGAATTAATTAAATAATTGAAATGAAATAAAAAACCTAAATGAATTAAGTGGATTGAATAAAATACATAAAATAAATGAAAAAGATAATTAAAACTGTAAAATTAATAAAACGCATTAAACGAACGAAATGAGTTGTTAAAATAATATGAATCATAAAACAAATACAGTAAAGACCCGATTTTATCAGTCCCCGATTTTATCTACCTCCGATTTTGTCTAACCCCGATTTTATCAACTTTTGACCCGATTTCGTCAGCTTCAAATAAAAAATATGTTTGATGGGCTCCAGCAGACGAACCACGTAAAATTCGAGTAAATCCTTTCTTAAGCATATTTTGTGCGTATTATTTGATGCAAAAATTAAAAAATCATATTTTTTTTCAAATTTTGCGCCAATTACCCTTAAGGATAATTTGTACCATATACTCAGAAAGGGTTATATATCTATGACTAGTGACCACAAAAAATATTTTAACAGCTTCGGTTTAATAAAAAGAAAAAAACAGATATGTCCCGATTTTGTCAAAATCCCCGTTTTGTCAGCCTAAAATAAAACAAGGGTCTGATAAACGGGTCTACGCTATATTGTGAAAAATATATTGAAATGTTATGTAATACACAAAATGTGTATTACAAATGAAAATCAAAAAAAGAATAAAACGGAAAAAATAGATTAACACACATAAATAAAAGGAAAACAATCAATAAAAAGAAATAAATGAAATAGAGGAACAAAATAAATGAAATATTACTTAAAGTAATGAAAATTTTACAGTAATCAATTGAATTAAAATAATAATATTGGACACACTTAAAATGAAAAAAATGTATAAAATGATTAAAATTGAAATGAAAATGAAATAAGGTGGGATAAGTGAAATAAATAAAATCGAGAGTTTAATATAAA
This sequence comes from Topomyia yanbarensis, assembly GCF_030247195.1. Classification (NCBI taxonomy): domain Eukaryota; kingdom Metazoa; phylum Arthropoda; class Insecta; order Diptera; family Culicidae; genus Topomyia; species Topomyia yanbarensis. The sequence continues at coordinate 330,875,056 of NC_080672.1, read as the reverse complement.
CAAAATAATTGAAACGACGAAAATCAATACAATAGACAAAACAAATTAAGCAATGAAAAGGATCAAAATAAATGAAGAATAAAATGAATGAAATTATGGGAATAAATTGTGATGAAATGAATCAAAACAAGAAAATGGATAAAATTAAATTGATAGGGTGTGGTGGGGCAAATCCGACCTAGTAAATGGTTTTAGCTGTAAAATACTCATTTTACATCGCATCAAGTCGTTTTATATACCAAATTAAAGGTTAGACTCCTGGGCAACTTTCGATATATAGCATTTTATTTGGATCTTGGGAATATTTTGTGATACAAGCGTTTTACAAAAATGTTCATTTTTGCTGTTTTCAAAAATGGTGGGGTAAACCCGACCCCCTATGTTTTTGGTTGATTTAGTGCAGATATTATCCAAATCTTATGGTTTTTCAATGATAAATCAATGAATGTTGTGTTATTGAATTATAACATAACGAAAGTGGAGTTTAATGTCAATCTTGGAATGCTAAAATCACGAGCAGTAGCACGTAATGATATTCCCATTTGCATCGGAGCAATACACTATAATCATCACGTTTTTGTGTTATTCGATTGTAATTATGAACCATTTTGCATAAAAATAATAAATAATAACAATAAAAATATATTTCAATTTGAAAAATAAAAATTTTCTTAGCAAAAAAGCGGTCGGATTTGCCCCACCGCGTCATTTTTCATTACGATACAATAAAAAAAAATATGAAAAAGGTTGAACCAAATTCTTCTACGCACTTTGTAGGACTTTAATCAAAGAATTTAAATCCACTTACATTTATTATGCAATCACTTTAACAATCAGAAATATCCTGTAGTCACAGAAGTCAAATCAAAATTTGTAAAAACTCACTTTTTGTCGTTTGAGCGTCTCAATGTAGACTAATGAAATGCTATCATACCACCAATATAATTATTTTCGATGCTTTACAAGACAACATTAATATTAGTTTGCGTAGTGCTTTTGATTTTCGGTAACAGAGGGGGGTCTGGTTTACCCAACGGTCGGATTTGCCCCACCTTACCCTAAAATTAATAAAAAAACAGTAAAATGAATAAAAAGCATAAAATGAATAAAATAGAAGTGAATAATTGTGAGTAAAATGATGTAATTGAATGTAAGGAAGAATGCTCGAAATTAATGATTTGAACCCAGTCTAGCCCAGCATAGATCAGAAGCAAAAACACACTGCTCGTTGAAAGCAAAGCAAACGGACAAATTGTACTCGTGCCGCCTTATTCATTCTAGACGCCAGTAACAGAAAAGCCTCATTGCCCCAAGACGAGCGAAATAAGAGTATCCATAAAACAAAGTGCGCCCACTAAGGGAAAATGCTGTAATGATCGACTTTACGAAACTGGAATAAGACAAACAGTGCGCGTGGTAGAACTGTTGTTAAAAGTGAAAATGGATCTTTATCTCAAGGTAGTGACCCACCTCCAATTACATCATACCAAATTGTGGTACTGATAAGGCAAAACACTTTAAAGTGACAAACAATATGCAACACACTGTTGAATAGCACAACAATAAAACCAAGCTCATCGCGTATATGTTAAGGATATAACTGAAATCCGCCTACATGATTTGTCACCGTGCACCAGCTCCTAGTATATTAAAAATTCATATCGAAAAATGGAGTGGAATGCGCTACGAATGACACCTGGAGAAACATTTTTCCATTCCATTTTCCAATGGGTTAGTATGGTTTGAATGTAGCTAGATTAGGGTGGCAGCGATGTCGGAAGTTTGTCCATCGACGGTCAAAAAATAAATCAAGGTATCAAAGAAATTTTGGGAAAAATTTGAGCGAAATTGGATCATTTTAACACGTGCCCCGAAACAATCGATGTTTTATATGGGAAATGCAAAATTTTTTTCAAAATGATCAAAAAATATTGAAATATGTTAAAGTTTGAACAGACTATGAAGGGTTTCAAAAAATGGAAGAAAAAAAAATCTTCAATATCTTTTAAAAAAGAAATTTTAAAAATCTCAAAGCTTTCCGTTTGAAATCTTTCATAGCGTGTTCAAACTCTACCAAATTTCAAAATTTTCGATCATTTTGAAAAAGTTTATGAATCTTCATATAAAACGCATGAAAAAATACACGAATTTCCAATGAAAAACTTCAATTGTTTTGAAGTATGTATTACAATGGTCCAATTTTGATCTAATTTTGTCCAATTTTTATGAAGATTTGATTTATTTTTTGTCCGGCGATGGACAAAATTCCAACATCGCAAAAATAACTGCCACCCTAAGATATATCAATATCCTTCTTAGTTGATCTTCGAATGCAAATTTGCTCTGTTCATTCAAAGAACGCTTTGTACATACCCTGTGCAGACGCCCACGTGCAACTTCTGCAACCAGACGGCACACTACAGTAAACCATGCACCAAAACTGCTAAGGACAATGGATCTACTACAACACACACTGACAAACAGTTCTTCCGCTGCCAAACTACAGACAGCCAGTCAAACAATAATCCTCGATAATCATAACATCCAGTACACCTAGCGAAGGAATCACCAAAAAAAGGGGACGGATACACCAAGGTCGCCCAAAACACAAGAAGCTTGGTTGCTTTTTATACAACCAACAGTAGAAATCAAAACTGTTCGAGCGACAATGACACGCACGTACACGAGAGTGAGGGTGAGGGCAGACTGAACAACCAATGAGCAGCAGACGGTACAGAGAATTCACCCCCGAGAAAGATCCCGCGCAACAGCAAACAGCGCACCCAGGATAGACGACCGCAATAATTTTCGTTTTTCTTTTGAATTGTATAAATCTGGAATGTAAATTATTTTCGAAAAAGACGAATGACCCTTGAGATTAAAATGATCATTTTATTTAATATAAATAAAAAATTAATGATATTGAAAAAATGAAGTTAAAAATTTATATTTCGAAGAAAATTTACATAATATTCATTGAAGTGAACGAATAAAACGAATAGGAGAAAATTGTGAGCCGTCGTTTCAGAAGGTCCTGAAATGTTTGTGAAAACCCTTTAATTTTCAGGTTAATTGACCAGCATCTAAAGAAGTGGTTTAATAAAGTTACAACTAACCTTTCAGTATTTCCATTCTATTTTTTCTTTTTCGTCCTTCTTTTTTGGGCGGCTTTGTTAAGCTTCTTCTTCTTAATATATAGTTTATGCGCTAATTTATTTAGTTGAAGCCTCACAACTATATAGAAGGGCAAGAATTAATTATCAGAAAACTGGAATTTTCAACTTATTTTAGAATTACTTTAATTAATTTAATTTGCTTAAAATGACCAAGGTTATAGTGTTTGTAGTTTAAACATAATTCATATATTCATTTTTTTCGCAATACGAAACATGTTGCAAAGGATCTCGCGACTATTTTCATTTTTTTTGTCAAGTAGTTTGTAATACTGATTTTGTCTCCGCCAATGCCACTGCTCTACACTAAAAAGCACAAATCCGTATAAGTGGGAAGAGCATAAGTCGAGCAATTTATTTTGTCTTCCCAAACTTGCTATATTACTACACGCACAACAAATTCGATTGGACATTGTGCAATTTTAAATTATTAACAAAACGTATGAAACAACAATCCATAACGAAGTGGCAAAGTTTCCCCCAACAGATAAAAGCACTGCTTAAGGTATGAGTCGTTACAGTTACCAAGAACACGAATGGAAGGAGAGCCAGAAAGAGAGCGCGTGTGATGACCACTAGCTGATGGTTAGTACTTTAGACAGTATAACATTTACTTTACTTCTTTTAGATGGTATTTTACGTTTATATAACCCAATTTTGCTAACTCAAGAATATGGTTGGTTTTGGTATAAAATGATGCCATGAGTATAATATGTAGTATAGTGATAAGTGTATTTGTATAGATCAAACTCACGGCTTAACGTAATGCTTAACGCAAGGGGCAAATATATTTGGGACAGGTTTACTCTTTATCTTTGACTTGAAATCATGCATTACTTTTTGAGGAATATCTCAGTCATTATTAAGCATAATCACATAATGTTCAGGCAACCGGAAAAGTTTGAGCGTAATACATTTCTTTTAAAAGAAATATAAAACTTGATTTAATACTTTATTATGACACGGTCAAAAGTCAAAGTCAAAAGTCAAAATGTTATCCAAAAAATACGCGATGTCCAAAAAAACTCAGAATTAGTTAAACTCATATACGAATTCCTTCAGTTTTTTAGATTCATGTAGAAGATACACTTCCGAGCTCAACCATTCCCGCCAATTAGGGTCCGAAGCCACGAGTTTCTCCATAGAATAACCTATAACTCGGCCGTTTTGTGACATTTTCAAACAAAAACGTTATTTTTGCTTTTCCAGTGAGTGTACAAATATACCTAAATTTTTAAAAAGTAACGTCTTTTATTTCCTTTCCCAAAAACTCGCAAAAAACAGCTTCCTTTCTGAATTAGTTATGGAATTAGCGTTTAGACTTCGTCTCATCATAATTCGACACTAACATAGTGACAGAACTAAGCTAACACCGAACTCCTCCACTAAGGAGAAATATAGCGTAGCGCATATTGCATTGGCTTGCTAAGCCAAACCTAGTTTCGACTTGATTAATTCTTATCGGCTAAATCAGAATTTCTTTGCTTGCGGGACATAACGCAGGACTAGAAATTTGCCCAGAAACACAAACAATGTTTTCAGTGATGGAACTTGCGTTAATTCAGCGCTAGCTTAGTCCTGTCGCTAGGTTAGTGTCGGATTCTGCTGCGACGAAGTCGAAACGTAAATTCCATAACTAATTTAAAAGGTGTTGTGCCCTTCAGGCATGGTTTTAAAAAAAATTCTCCTAGCCTTGAACACATTATGGGTTCAATTTAAAGATAAAATGACCTTGAAAACATCTCGTTATTACAAGCGTTATAAAACTCAACACAATATAATAAAACTTTTGGGGAATTTTTGAAAATGTTGTATTCCTGCTCTGTAATCCATGAAACACTAAATGTTACCTACCTATTCAAAACTCATAGCTATAACCTACAACAGACTGCCCTATTTTTACAGTCAGCTCGTTTTCCTAAACAAACACTCGGCGCCGATCTACCGTGCAGGAGCAGAAAAAACAACCATTAGAACGAACCCCACCGCAGGGCACTCGTAGGATGAATCGTAATGATGTAAACCAAATCATATTTTCCACTACACGTTTTCCGCACGATTGCAGCCGCGGGGCCCTAACGAGCACTGAATGCACAAGGGTCAGCACGTTCCAGTACACCGGTGGTACACAGGCATGCATGAATATATTTGAGATCAGATCCAAATAGAGTAATAAGAGAGAGCAATTAAAATATTTCATATTTGGAGTTGGCTCCCGGCTGCCGACTTGCATCTAAGCCAGTGAAAAAGCGGGGGTAACCATTTGTTTATTCGTTACTTTGCTTGGGTTTTCTCGTGGCTTATTCGGAGCTCAGAGTCCGAATGGGATTGCTATAACCCGTTGAGTTGTGAACGATTAACTATAAATAATGGCAACTATGGATTAGTAACAATTTTTCTATATAGTGCAAAATACCCGTAAATCAAAATAATGGAATTCGTTTCGAGTGCGGTTGTGGTAAACTTTCGATAGATTCCCTGCTAACACTGATCGAGACGCCTGAATGATGATGAAACCGCTTAACCATGACTATGACCGGTCAAATTGTGCGCATAGTTTTCCAATTAAGTTACTATCTGCAAACTCCCAACTGTGAACTCACTGGACCAAAAATTCAATTTCCCACAAAAGATCAAACCAACCGTAGAAGAAAACAATGCGGAAAGTTAGGTCAATTGCTGATGTATCGATAAAACTTTTTGCCTTCCTGTCAGTCCTTCCGGTTTTGAGAATTCGCCAATTGCAGCCGTTCCCTTGCTCGTCCCAAACAGGCGCTCTCCGCGCCACTCGAATGCACCATCAGAAAACATTTGTTCCCGAGAATGGCAGCTCTCAGGCCGGTCAACGACGGTCAACAGCATGCAGCAAACTCCGGAACCGGATGAAGATTCTCCTTCCGTTACCCTTTTCATCTCTTCATTGGCAGCCTCCCCAGTCGATGGTGATAGTTGTAAACCGGATCGATTAAAACTGGATCCGTTCATTTGCCGAAAGTTTCAATTGCTCCTTCCTTTGCAGGCATCGTCGAGTATATGCCGAAACCGTTGCCGGCCGGTTTACAAACCGAATTGAAAATAAAAATAATAACAATAATAGTTTTCTGGAAGTTGGCTTTTTTCGTTCGGCTGTGCCATATCGGTCCTGCTCGGTATGGAATGGGTGAAATGTCGGAAAAAAGTTTGAACAATGGTAATAAAGTTATTTGCCACGGTTTTTCCTGCTTTGGTGGGTTTCCCTGTCGTGTTGTTGCGGTGTTTGTTTTTCGCAGAAGCTTTTCCAAGGATTCTGGTTTGTTTTTCTTGATAATAATTGTTTGCGTGGAAGTATTGAAAGTATTGAATATTTCAATTTAATTTAATAAAGGAACAGAAGAAATTAAAAATCAACTTGTTTTTGTGCCTCCGATGAACTTTTCCCACACTATCTATTTACAAACGGAATAAAACGGAGTAGTATTTTAGGTATTTTTCAACACGAAACACGTTCTGAATATTTAACTCACATGGCTGCTGTTCATAATCCGTAATTCAGATTGGTTATCCATCAAATAGGGGAACATGGAGAGCCTCGACCAAGCGCGAAATTGAACAATTTTTAATAACGCGTTCGATTTGGTTCTTAAAATTTTTATGAAAATATTTTTATACTTGTTATGTCCCATCAGGTAATTTTAAAAGTTTAGAGTGAAAAATTCTTACCTCATAGAAAATCTTCCTTAGTTCATGCATTTGAGTTTAATGATGAATTTTTTATTAAACTTTGTATGAACATATCTCTTTGAGTAAATATTTTTTAAAGAACCCATGTACCATGTTATTCCTTATGAAGTAGTGAAATGATTCGACATTAATCGGAATATTGGAATAGGCATTTATGAAATTTGTCCGACATTGAACGTAAGAACTAATGTTGGGGAGACTTGACCACAATTTTATGGGGAGACTTGACCAAGTGGCAATAAGCTGGAGAAAGATACAAAATTTGTGATATTTACTATTCTGTGGTACCTACTGTGAATGTTAATCATGTCACAAAAAATCCCTTCTTAATCCTCCGGAAGTCGCGCAAATGGTCCACTGAATGAGCAGCCGCTGGTGCGCTAAGACGATTTCACTAGATTTTCAAAGCAGCGTGCACTAGCGCGACTTCCGGAAGGTTAAACACTAGTCTACATCAATATAGTACTAGTCATCAAAGTTAGCAGTTATACGGCTGTTTACGTGCCGTGAGAACATGAAATGTAAACAGTACAGTTAAACCCAAAAAAGAAATTCATAAAAAATCAAAATTCATTAAATATAAAATCAAAATTCATTAAATACAATTTTTTATTTTTTACTGGTACTAAGGACCTCAAAAATATGAAAATATGGTTCTGAAGAGACGAAGTCGAAACGCAAACACCTGGACTAATTATACAAAAAATTAGTTTAAAATGATTGATTTTGAATGAAGAGCCATGAATTCAAGAACAATGACGCTTTTACGTTACGAAAACAGAAACATGAACAAAAAATGATTTTATAATTATGTTGAATTTCCCTACAGTAACGCCCACATAACGCTTTTATCAAATGAAATACAAAAATTGTGCACTTCAGTCACGATTATCATTACTAAATCGATTTTCTGTACATGAACTGGTGACTACTTAGTGAACATTATTCATACAAGCAATGGTTGATTCAGGATGTTATTCATAGATTTTAGAACATTAGTTCACAATCATTCTGAATATTTTCTCAAGAACTATTTCCTAAACTCGAAATTTTATGCATGAATCCATTCAATCCTCGTGATTTAAATCAGAATTCCTAGTATGTTAGTCACGATCCAATATCCGTGCTTGTAAAATAGTTCACAAAACAAAAAAATATTATTCAAATATTCGTAAACTGATTCATAATCTCTAGTACAATAGTCAGGACTAACCAATCCTGCTCGTAAAATAATTTACAAAATCATGAAATATTATTCATGTATTCGTGAACTGGTTCTTAATTCCCAGTATAATAGTCACAACTGACCATGCGTGCCTGTAAGATAAAAAACGAAATTATAAAATATAATTCATGTATTCGTGAACTGATTTTCGAATCCTAGAATATTTGTAACGACTAATCCATATTCGTGAAATAGTTCACGAAACCATCAAACATTATTAATGTATTCGTGAACTGGTTCATGATTCCTAACATATTAGTCACGATCTAATATCCGTGCACGTTAAATAGTGCACATAACCATAAATTATTATTCATGTATGTATTGATGAACTGGTTCAAGATTCCTAGTACATGATGTACGATCTATTTTGCGTGCTTGTGATATTTGGAAGATTTCGCTAATCATTTTCAATTTCATGCAACATTGTAATGAAATTTTCACGTGAACTATTTCACAAAATTTTAAATATTTGGAAGCAGTTTTGTACCAAGCACTTTTCATGAAAGGTCCAGCTGCTAGCGACCAGTAATATGCACGAGCAGTAGTTATAAGAAAACTATTACGACCTCGAACATCGTTCAGGGTAATGTCTGGACAGAAAACGAAGAGCACCACGCTGAGCACCACAAAAACGTGTTTGTGATATAGCTCACAGAACAAGATACCGCGAATGAGTCACACTTTTATGATGCAGTTCATATTGTCACGTTACTCCGAAAAAAACTCAATAGTAATCCAAAAATAACGGATCGCAATATGGCGAAGAGAATTTACGAATACCATGATAAAACTGCAGATTTAGATCCTAAAATCATGAACAAAAATCGCACAACTCGTGACAAAAATATTAAAAATCTTGACTAAGATCTTGAAATCATGAACATGTATAAACACAAATCTCAACTCGTAACAAAAACGTGAATATAAATTATAAAAATCATGACAAAGTTCCTGAAATCATAAGTATGAATCATATTACTCGTGATTAAAATATCAAAAATCGTGACAAAAATCCTGAAATCATACTAATGACTAATGACTAATGACTACTAATGACTAAAATATCAGGAAATGGAAATTACGAAATAAGAATAAGATTCTGAAATCATGAAAATAAATCCATGAATACGAGGCTTATTATTCATAATTTCAGGAACTTTATCACGGTTTTCGTAAATTGTTCAGTTCATGAAATCGTGATCTCTTATTCATGAATTCATTTTTTTCATGGTTTAAAGAAAATTTTGATTTATTTATGGACATGGCAATGTCAAGTTTTTCATGATTTTGGTTTTATTTGCGAACATTGACCGGGCCGTTTTTGCATAACTTGTTTTTAATGCGTTTCTAAAAATAATCTACGTGCTCTTAAATAACGACGCGTTAAGAAATAATATCGTTATCAAGTTAAATTATTAAAAATTCGCGGCGTTCTTGTGTTTGAATGTTAATGAGTATGCAGCGTGCTTCATACGATAGAAGAGGGAATGCGGTCCAATCGAATTGACGAAGTGCATACAAGAGAATTTTTTTTTAGACTGATTCAATGCGTTCTTCATACATAATAGTGTATGGACTCCATACTACGCCACAATATTCCAGAATAGGGATCTTTAGGGGTGTGCGGGTTACGGCATTTTCTGTTGCAGATTAGTACTGTGAGTTAATATCTCAATTCTTTTTCTTTTTCTGAACTCGAAACTATTGAAAAAACATTTTTTAGTTTGTTTCCTTTTAGGACAATAACACATCCAAACCCATGCAACTTGCACGATGCTACAGGTTGCCTCATCATATCTACCATCGTTTGCAGATGAAACTTGGGATTGCAAACTGCTAGTGAATTTTAAAAATACCAGATCATGCTGTGTGGGGTGTTGTCCCGGTTAACAATAAGGCGAACGAGATATTTGCAGAAACGTTATTTAGTAGTACATCTGTCAGTTTGTTGGCTAAATCCAATTTGTTTTTTTTTTTAATTTGAAAGGCAGAAAAGAAAAATTAAGGTTTAAAAATAATGAGTGTACTCGTAATATATATATATATATATATATATATATATATATATATATATATATATATATATATATATATATATATATATATATATATATATATTCACTATCAATACATACAAAAAACTAATGCATTTTTTTCGAATTATGGATTCCTATTGGTCTGACGTATGTATTGTATAACGATTTAATTGTGTATGGATCCTCAAATTATAGCTGAAGCATTTGATAAAGCTCAGCCTACTATTAGCTTTATTTATTATTATATTATTATGTTCAACAAATGTGAGTTTGGAATCTTCGGTTTTAGAATCGAGTCGCCATAGGTTCTTTCTAATGGTTATAATATCCATGCAAAATGGACAGTTCCGAGCGAACCTAGAGCAACTCTGATCTAAAAACGAAATCAGCATAAGCTTAGGCCTAAATCTCAAATAATTTTATGGTTTTCTATAATTTGGTTTCCTAAATATGTGTCTATTGATCAGATTTTCTGCTGAACACTATTGAATTACATTTTTAATGTTGAGTTGAAGTAAACTTTTAATACTGGTGTAATACTTCAAAGCCGTTTGTAATACTTATTTCCATAAAAAGTTTCATGTCGTCATGTATAAAAGTAAATATGAAAGAAATGTCGTTTCTGTACAAAATAAATAGAAGAGAGGCGCCAGAGGTGACTTGAACTGATTCACTGAAAGTACATTTTCGAAACGAACAATTTGTTCATGTTTCGTTAAATATGCTTGCAGCCATTACAGATGTCTTGGTTCCATGCCAATTTTCTGCAGTTTGAATAAAAGTAGGCGTATGTCAATACGATCGAATGTTATAATGAAGTCGGTGCATGGGATTTCCGCGTGACTGCCACTTTCCGTTGCATTCAAAGTAAATGTTATAAATCGTAGCAAATTGCATGCAGTTGAACGACTGGCAAAAAGCCATGCTTCTCGTTAATTACACTAGTTTACAAAATAAAAATAAAAAACTGAGCTTCAAACTTTTTCGACGCCATTTCTGATGTAAAATTGTGTGTTTATTCCGACAATAAAGTCCAAAAAATTTACATTAGAACAGTTTTCGAGTTACAGTAAACAAATGAATTCCACCTTTAAAATAAAAAGTACGATCAGTTAAAGCCAAATATCTTCGGTTGTAGTGCATCGATATGAAATATTATTATGGTGAATTAAACATAATTGAAAGCACTTTTGGTCGTTTGAACATTTTGTTTTAGTGTGACTACTGTTTCTAACGTTATTTACGAGTTTATTGAACTTTTTCTTAATTTTTCTTCATTTTTTAAAGAAAAATGAGCGTTTGGTCAAGATTTTGGGCAAGATAAAGCAATCCTAAAACATATTAAATTTTAAGGAGGAATTAAAACCTGCTAATAACCAATAAAAATAAGCACTTATTAGTTTAAATCGGATGAAAATTTTGAAAGTTATTAAATTTTTTGGGGATTTTTGATTTACAATGGGCCAACTTATTGTAGCGTCTCAATCCCAATTTTTTCTTGGGCTTTTTCACAACATATTGGAATCGAGACAGTTCAATTAAAAAGTGCATTCAATTCGCTTTAATTAAACATAATTATATTTCATATCGATACATTACAACCGAAGATATTTGGATTTTACTGATTGTATTTTATTATATTTTTATTTTAAAGGTGAAATATATATTTTTTTTGTGACTTGAAAACAGTTCTAGTGGAAATTTTTTGGGCTTCATTTTCGGATTCAGCACACGATTTTACATTGAAAATGAGCACCTGCTTATTGAGTTCAGAAATGCTGTAAATTAGTGTTATTTGGCGTTTCACATGTTGAAAATTTTTACATTCACTATTGAAGGTGTTACATATGTTTCAATACTGGGGTGCTGCTTCAAAAAAAACCGAGATATTTTCCCAGTACTCAACGAAATCACAATATTTTTGCACGATCTGAACGAAAGTACGTATATGTGATTTGTAATTTAGCAAGCTGTGCAACTATTACAAATAAAGCAAAAATGGATTTTTTTGGAAAGTCTTTCGAAAACAACGAGGGAAATGCGAAATTTTCCAGCCTTTCACGGAAAACCGTCAAAGACAAAAAAATCTAAGTGTTTCATCAAATACGGAAAGGTAATTTAGATAGGTCCCGCGTGTTAGTTTTATAACAGTTGTCGTTCACATGCCAAATGAGCTACATGTTGACTGTATTGTTTGAACGATACAATAAGCGGTATATGCTATGGATTCTCCACAACGTTTGAATCATTCGTCGCTCGAATGGCAAACGAGCAACATCATGGCTTTATCGTTCGGACGGTACAATTTCAAATCACACAGCGTGATGAAGAACGCACGATAAACTTTGCACACACACGGGTCCAAATTTCACACGGTTCGACTGTGTACGAGTTATTGCCACCATTGCCGTCTACTATGGATTATCAGCAGGGTGCGACGTATGTGTGCTGCTTGTGGGTTGCGTTAGAATAAATTTACTCATTTTTCTGCTTTTGTGTGCGTTGGGTTGATACGGGTGAAATTCTCATGCCAACATGTATTTAGCGGGTTGTAGGCACGTAGGGTAATGAGCCTATTGACACACACGTTTCATGTTTCTGACAACTGGATTTGCGCCAACTGGAAGGCGAATGTTAGTTGGAGATTTTGGTGGGCGATGAGTTTGAGTAATGTTAGAACAGTTTCAGTGTGTTTCAAAAAGTTGAGAAGCTAATCACTGGCGATTCCTGGTAGTAAGCCCAAAAGTAATGCCATCTGATCGAGATGAAGCATTGATTGGTTTTTATAGTTATCACAGGTTTGCAAGCATTAGTATTTTATACCAATTAAATTTCTTAGGGTATATTACAGGATATATATAGTCCCTGTACGATGGCGATCTATTTGTTACTTTGTTTTCGTTTTGAATGGATACAGAGTATTCAGTACATACACTCAGGTTCGATAGATTGAAGAAAATAGTTTCGAGTTAAGTAACGACCTAAGGCACGCTTTGGAGTGGTTCAGTATTAGATTCATAATTTTAACAGTTCTATAACATAAAACTACAAAATTTCAAAACTAGAACCTATTTTATTTGGCGGCAGTTTGAGCTGGTGGTCTTTTTAGTTTTGAATTCATGCCATGTCATGTCTTAAACGTTACTGGAGCAGAGAGCATGGTGCTATACTCGGTTTTAGAATTTTATTATATCGCATATTGTAACAAAAGGAAACAGGAGAGTAAGCTATAATGGGACGTAGCATGTTTTTTCTGAATACTGTATAGTTTCCAACCCTGAAATGAGTCGATAGTTTTGATAGAATCACTCGCGAATTATATTAGACGCTCTTGGAAAAAGCTACATTTCTAATGTCACCGTGGTCGTGTCCTGTACACAATTTCTAAGATGTCACAACAAGATTACGAATCGAGCACCACAATATCGCAGAAATTCAAATAAAAATCATAAAGGTGTTCAGGACGCTTACAGAGAGAGTCTCTATTTGACAGATATAATTTCATTTTTACCATATAGGGTAAGGTGGGGCAAATCCGACCTAGTAAACGGTTTTGCCTGTAAAATGCTCATTTTACAACGGATCAAGTCGTTTTATATACCAAATTAAAGGTTCGATTTCTGGGCAACTTTCTATGTATATTTCTGTTATTCGCATGGGAAAATTTTGAAATACAACCTTTTTACGAAAATGTTCATTCTTGCTGTTTAAAAAAATGGTGGGGTAAACCCGACCGCCAATGTTTTTGGTTCATTTAGTACAGATATTACCCAAATTTTATGGTTTTTCAATAATAAAATTTTAATACGAAGAAAATGGAATTCAATTTCAGTCTTGGAATGTCACGAGCAGTAGCACGTAAAGATATTCCCCTTTGTATCGCAGATATTTCTCGACGAATACTATATTAATCACGCTTTTATGTCTTTCGTTCGTGATTATGAACCATTGTGCAAAAAATAATAAATAATAATAATAAAAATATATTTCAATATGATAAATAAACATTTACTTAGCAAAAAAGGTGGTCGGATTTACCCCACTATTTAGAGGTCTGATTTGGCCTACCGCGTCATTTTTCATTACGATGCAAATAAAAAAATATGAAAGGAAGTTGGAATAAATTCATCTATGCACTTTGTAGGACTTTAATCAAAGAATCTAAATCCAGTTATATTTTTTATGCAATCACTTTAACAATCAGAAATATCCTGTAGTCAATTATGCACAAAAATCAAATCAAAAGTTGTAAAAACACACTTATTGTCGTTTGAGCATCTCAATGTAGATTAATAAAATGCTGCCATGCCACCATTATGATTATTTTCGATGCTCTACACGACAACATTGCTATTAGTTCGCGTAGTGCTTCCGATTTTCGATAACAAAGGGGGGTCGGGTTTACCAAACGGTCGGATTTGCCCCACCTTACCCTAAGTTATGAATAGATTTAGAGTATTTAACCACAAATTTCTGATTTTAGTCAAAAAATTTAAAAAAAAAATAATTAAGGATGAACTTGCGCTTTGTGTACTACTAAAAAAAGAGCTCTTCTTGCTGATATCGTGAAGTAAATGTTCATATTTTTTAAGTGCTTGCATATTCCAGACCACTAAACGCGATTCTTTTTTCAATTTTTTTTTGAGAGTTGTCTTACTAGAGCTGTAGAGCTAGGTTCTCGAAAAGGTTCCTCGTCAGAATCACACACTACAATTGCAGACGACACAGGCAATGTCGCCTGAATGTGATATTCATTGTACGGTGCATATATGTGCGGACGTAGGGACTTCGCGATCGCGTGTATCATCGCGATGGGCTCGAGCATTTGTACGTTAACGTGTTCGATCGTGTGTGCGTTTGTAAGTCGCGTGTGCTAACGTGTATGAAACTTCGACTGTATAAATTATATATTAAAACCGTTTGCCTTTCGCATATTCGCGTGTGTTCAGGAATGATCGCACGCGGGCCGTGAATCTGATAATTAATTTTGTTACTATGTTTCAATTACCGCAAGGTTCTACTGTATCGATTTTGTTGGCTATTTTCGGCAAATTTAAGACTAAAAGACAACGAAAGCAATGAAATTGAAAGACGGATAGGTATTCTAGAGTGAATCAGTTATAAACTTAGAACAGAAAACTAGGATTAGACAGGCTCATATGGACATGATCGAAAGGAAATGTGAAGAGTCCTTTGCCTTCCGCTAAGTCATGATGCCAACAGAAGCGAAGAAAATAATGATCGCATGGTCGTTTTAGGCGAGGATTTGTGAAGTTTCTTTTGCCGGCGTCGGCGGTAAAACATGATGATGAGTTATGTTCTATCAATGACCATGCGGTAGACTTGGATGCAACGCCCAACTCCTACTTAGCAGAAGGCAAAGGACTCTTCACATTTCCTTTCGATCATGTCCGTATGAGCCTGCCTAGTCCTAGTTTTCCGTTCTAAGTTTATAACTGATTCACTCTAGAATACCTATCCGTGTTTCAATTTCATTGCTTTCGTTGTCCCTTAGTCTTAAAATTGCCGAAAATAGCCAACAAAATCGATACAGGATAGTTAATTTTACGTGTACGGTTCAGATTCTAAAAAAAAATAGGTTCTTCCATATCACTAGAGTTCCCATTCATGTCGCCATGGAACGTGTTGTCTAGTGGATAGAAGAGCTTTCTTTTTTTAATTGGTTCAATTGAAGGCATGGTACCTGCTGGTACCGAGAGTAGACTTCCGGAAGTGACCGATTCATGATCGTGCGAGCGCGGCTGGGTTCACGCTTGAGACCACGTTCGAAAATTTATAAGCGTTGAACGCTCACCGGGATATTATCATATTTGCGAGATCGCGGGTAAAGGTGCCGTGGATGGTCGCGAAGAGCTCAAGCATTTGTATGTTAACGTGTTTGTCGCGTGTATGTAACTTCGCGTGTATAAATTTGATTACATATTCATGTGACCAGTCGCATCTTTGCGTGTATTCTTAAATGATCGCGCGCGGACCGTGAATATGATGCTTAATTTTTAGTATATGCCACAGATGCTAGAAAAGAGTCAGTTCCCCATATCACTAGAGTATCCGATCGTGTCGCCATGGAACGTGTTGTACAGTGAATATGAGCTTTTTTTTGAATTGGTCCAACTGAAAGCATGAGTCTAGGCTGCTAGAATCCAGGGTATATACTTCCGGACGTGACCGATTCATGATCGCGCGAGTGGTCCTATAACGTGTTTTAATGTTGGCGAATAATTCGTAATGAAAAATCCTTCCCTCATAGAAAATATTCCGCAATCAATGAGTTTGCGCTTAACTTAAAAGAAACCAGTTTGCTTTCGATGTTCATACTAGATCGACCGAATTCAAGTTTACTTTACCAACAAAATATTAAGACTAAATCATTAACTCAGTTCATCATGTGTGACAGATATTTCCTCGTCAATATTTATCATACCAAGTGAGTAAACATTTTCTCTTTTAAATGCTTCGCAATGCATGAATTGACACCGAGCTGTTCAGCTGGCACCACAACCTGCGGTCATTATTTATGTTTCGTTTTCATTTCTGCATAAACCCTCGAATGTACCGAATGGTGACACTTCCAGAAGAAGAGAAAAAAAACGACTGTCGATTCATAGTGGAAATCATAAATTTCCACTCCCTGGCGAGGCTCCCGGCCCCCTGCTACATCCTATTAACCACAAAAATCACTCAGTCGTGCGGTTTTCTCAAACAATTCAACGCCGATTATCACGCCATAAATCGTAACAAGTAATGCGCGAGAAAACGGAGCTTTGCCATCATCATCGACCGCTGAAAGGTTCATAACGAAATGACGGTACAGCAGAGTCTACTAGGAATCCCTTCGCGGGAAAAGTTTCGGCAGATGGACCGAAAAAAATAGCATAAAACGTTCAAACAAGTGCCTTTACGAGCAGATCCGCTTGGAGTTTTAGTTAGACTATATTTGGATTCTAGATGGCTTTTTGCTCGTGTTGAAACGCGGCGATCACCGGAAAAGTGTTGCGCTGTCGGATACAAGGGGTGGGGGAAACCTTCAACTAATAAGCGGATGCAGAATTCAACACTTGAAGTTGTGAGGCAGCGGGGAAACATGATAAACGAATCGAATGCCCGTTTCTGTGCTGATCGGAATCGTGAGGATTTCTATTTATGGAAGCGGCTTCGAGTCAGTAGCGTTCGAGGAGGCTACCGTGTTCTGCCGAGGCACGCGGCGACGCGGTGTTTGGGCACTCAATGAGAACTAATAATTTTATCGTTTTGTGGGATAATTGGATATGAATTGAAAAAGTAGCTATTGGTAGGTCTATTTCAGAACTGCGAAGAAGATTCTTCATGATATAGCTACTAATGACAATAGAACTAGAACAAAACCATACTTAAGTGTAGTTAGAAGATAGGAGGTTTATTTGCTAAGTATTAGAAAAGTACAGATAAAAAACTATATATAAGAAAGCAATTATTTTAATTTTTTTAAATAGATCGTTTGCTTCGTACGCAACTAGCAAGAGTTCGATACCCAACCACCGTAGATAGGGTTAGGCAGTTTTTTATCCCGTAAAAAGAATTACTCTTAGGCTATAACTTCTATAGTAAAAAACCAAATTTTAAAATAAAATTAAGTTAGAAAACAAACGGTTAAATGGAAGGAGACCTTATATGGATATGTCATTATTATTTCATAGATCTCAATTTATTGCGAGATAATATGTTTCGAACTAACACTATGACAAAAAATTTCTTTTACATTACCAGTAATTGTTCATCAAATGATGAAGTAGGTCAAAAGGGCGATAATCCGCTCCTCATCTAAATGATTTCACAAGTCATGCCGTCGAATGATTTCGCATCTATTTAAATCATGTTGTGACTTCTTGACTTACCTGAAAATAGAAAAAAATAACTCAAATTAATATTTGTTTTAATTCAAATACCGTACGGATGAGGAAGCGGATATAATTCAAATTTATATTAAAAAATTAGACGTGACTTAATGCTCCTTCTGACACAAGATACCGCCTCAGAAACGGTACGCTTGGAGAACCGTTTTGCGGATAAATTTATGATCACCACACAAACAGTTTCCAGGCCCCCGTCTTCTGCTGCCGGATTCACGTTAATTGAAGGGATTCTCTCACGGGAGGCCAACCTCCCGGATGCCGGTGGCACTTCAAACGAAACCGAACTTTCATTTGATTACATTTTTGGTTTAATATACATTCCACCAGAACATTCCCGGCCGAACTGATGCTCGGTCGGGCTGCACATCGCCGCCCGTTCGGAAGCGACTGTCTCTGACCACTCTCTGTTTACACCTTATTATTGCTTTCCTAAACTGGTACAGGGGAAACAACTATTTGCTGCTTTATTATATTTGTTTGCCACCCACTTTCGCATCTGATGAAGAATGGTTAGCGAACTATTTGGAATCAGTTTTGGAGTTAGATTTTTGCCTGAGTATGCTATGCTGATGAACATATAAACTTTACATTAGATCCAAAGTGTTTCCTGTTTTTTGAAATACGAAACTAAAATCTGATTAAGGCGCCTGATCCCATCCAAACACAACAACGGTATCATTGCACGTTGCTAAAAATATCCCGCCAACCCTATTCAGCCTGCCAAACTATACTTGCTCGGTTCGAATCGAAATGCATACAAAGAAACGCGATTTCGCAAATACTCGTTGGATTCGAAATTATGCAAGCGTTCCGCTGAATTTTCATCCTTTGAAATTACATCAGTTTCGCCTACATCAGAGTGCAGTGGGATAACACCTGTATTACGTTCCAATAACCAATGTTTGAAAATTCATCCACTATGTTGCACCTTTGAATGCCGAGTGGTGCATTCAGCTCCCAGAATGAATAGTACATGTCCGGCACAAATAATAGACATAGTTCCGTTGGGTCAGTTCAGTTCAGTACGCCAGCAACGCATGTAAATAATCATTGATAGCAGTAGTGAAACCATGCAATTCAAACCCTAGCATTATGCTATAGTATCCACCGTAGTAGATTCCAGTCTCCGGTGAGTATCAAGTATAAGCCACATTCTATCAACGCGTACGATCTCGCCTCGCTTTCATTTGATAGTAAATAGTCTCTCGGTGATAGCTCAACACGCTATTCAATCTATGTCGGTGGTACCTACGGGAGATAAATTGTTACACGCATAGATCGATAAAAACAACCTGTCCATGGCTGGAGCTAATTGAATTATTAATGGAACACATATTTGCGAACAAGCTCGTGGACGTCCCGTCCCGTCCCGGCTAGGTTGGCCGTGCTACGGAACTGTTTGACCAGCTGTCGTAAATTTATGCGTTAATTTGTTGGTGATTCTCGATTACAAGGTCCTAGCGGATGATGGATGTAGCTATTTGTGTTGAAGTTTGTAGCACAGTCTATCCTCTCTATACGGAAGGTTTGAATTGTTTTAATCAAAGGTTGCGTAGGAGAGATTAATTAAGGAATACAGAATAGCAGCCCTTACAGAAAAATTGATATGAATCTATTTTCAATGGTCAAAGTTCTATTCGACCGAGAGGTCTTCAAGAGGTTTCTAAAATGGTATTAATACCGATTATTTTTATAAAAGGAGAGTTCAAGGCAATTTAACGTAGTACTACCTGGCAAAAAAATTTTATACCAAAGCTATAACTTTTGATAGTTCATTTTTCAGTGACAGAAACAATCATTTAGAACATGCTTCCGGAATGTCGCTCAAAACTGAAACAATTTCTTAAATTATATGAAATTTACTATATAATTTTCCTATTATTTTTCGCACGCTAAGGGCAGTTCCTTTTGTAATCTGCATTTCATGGAATTTTTTGATCATTTTTTTCGTTTTCTTTATTTTATTGATTTTATTTATTTTATTCATTTACTAATTTTATTCAATTTAGGGTAAGGTGGGGCAAATCCGACCTAGTAAATGGTTTTGGCTGTAAAATGCTCATTTTACATCGGATCAAGTCGTTTTTTATTCCAAATTAAAGGTAAGACATATGCGCAGCATTTTGTTCATACTTTGGGAAAATTTTGTGATACAAGCGTTTTACGAAAAAGTTCATTTTCGCTGTTTTCAAAAATGGTGGGGTAAACCCGACCGCCGATGTTTTAGATTGATTTAATACAGATATATTACCCAAATTTTATAGTTTTTCAATGATAATCAATGAATGTTATTGAATGGTAACATGAAGAAAATGGAATTCAATGTCATTCTTGGCATGTCAAAATCACGAGGAGTAGCTCATAAATATATTGCCATTTGCATCACAGCAATTGCTCGAAGAATACTATATTCATCGCGTTTTTGTGTCCATCGTTTGTAATTACGAAGCATTATGCAAAAAATAATAAAAAATAATTGTGCTAAAAAAATAATAAAAATACATTTTAAATTGAAAAATAAACGTTTCCTTAGAAGCGGTCGGATTTTCCCCACCGCGTCATTACGGCGCAATTAAAATAAATTAAGCAAAAAAAATTGAGCCAAATTCATCTATGAACTTAGTAGGACTTTAATCAAAGAATCTAAATTCACTTACCTTTTTTATGCAATCGCTTTGACAATCAAAATATCCTGTAGTCAATTATGCACAAAAATCAAATCAAAAGTTGTAAAAACACACTTTTTTTCGTTTGAGTATCTCAATTTAAACTAATAAAAGGCTGTCAGACCACCATTATGATTATTTTCGATTCTCTACTCGAGAACACTGATATTGGTTTGCTTCCGATTTTCGAAGAGGGGGTTGGGTTAGCCCACACGGTCGGATTTGCCCCATCATTTTATTCATTTTGTTCATTTTATTCATTTAATTATAATTATAAGAATTAAAAGAATTAATCCAAATTCTTATAATTCTTATAATTCATATAATTCACTTAATTCATTTAATTAATTTTATGCATTTTATTAATTTATTCAATTTATTCATTTTATTCATTCTATTCGTTTCTTTCATTTTATTCAGTTTATGCATTTTATTCGTGTTATTCATTTTATTCATTGTATTCATTGTATTTCATTTAATTCATTTTATTAATTTTATTCAATTTATTCGTTTTATTCATTTTATTCGTTTCAATCATTTTATTATTTTATTCATTTTATTCGTTTTATGCGTTTTACTCGTGTTATTCATTTTATTCATTATATTCGTTATATTCATTGTATTCATTGTGTTTCATTGAATTCATTTAAGTAATTTAATTCATTTTATTCATTTTGTCCATTTTATTCATTTAATTCTTATAATTCACTTAATTCATTTAATTAATTTTATGCATTTTATTAATTTATTCATTTTATTCATTTTTTTCATTTTATTCATTTTATGCGTTTTACTCGTGTTATTCATTTTATTCGTGTTAATAGTATTATTCATTTTATGCATTATATTCATAATATTCATTGTATTCATTGTATTTCATTTAATTCATTTAATTCAATTTACTCATTTGACTCATTTTATTCGTGTTATTCATTTTATTCATTATATTCATTGTACTCATTGTATTTCATTTTATTCGTTTTATTCATTTAATTAATTTTATTCATTCAATTTACTCATTTTATTCATTCTATTCATATTATTCGTTTTATTCATTTTATTCATTTGATGCATTCTATTCGTGTTATTCATTTTATTCGTGTTATTCATTTATTCATTATATTCCTTGTATTTCATTTAATTCGTTTAATTTATTTAATTCATTTTACTCATTTTATTATTATTTTTATTTCGGTTATAGAGGTTTTAACCATGAGGTCACTCGCCTCTTCGGGTTAGAAAAATCTCTTATGAAAAATTTCTAACCTTATGTGCGGGGTCGGGACTCGAACGCGGGACGCAGCGCACCTGCGTACAAGGCGATCGATTTACCAACTACGCTACACCCACCCCCATTTTATTGATTTTATTAATTTTATTCATTTTATTCATTTTATTCATTTTATCCATTTTATTCATTTTATTCATACTATTCATTTTATTCATTTTACTCATTTTATTTAATTTACTCATTTGTCTCACTTTATTCGTGTTATTCATTTTATTCGTGTTATTCATTTTATTCATTGTATTCACTGTATTCACTGTATTCATGGTATTCATGGTATTTATTCATGGTACATATTCATGGTATTTATGGTATCCATGGTATTCATGGTATTCATGGTATTCATGGTATTCATGGTATTCATGGTATTCATGGTATTCATGGTATTCATGGTATTCATGGTATTCATGGTATTCATGGTATTCATGGTGTCCATGGTGTTCATGGTATTCATGGTATTCATGGTAGTCATGGTATTCATTGTAATCATTGTATTCATTGTATTCATTGTATTCATTGTATTCATTGTATTCATTGTATTCATTGTATTCATTGTATTCATTGTATTCATTGTATTCATTGTCTTCATTGTATTCATTTTTTCATTTCATTTTTTTTATTTTATGCATTTGATTCATTTTATTTATTTTATTAATTTTATCGATTTTAATAATATTACAATTTGAATTATTTTTTTGATGTTATAAATTTTATTAATGTTATTAATTTTATTAAACTGATTAATTTAATTAATTTTATTAATTTCTTTTTTTTCGAGAGTTGTCCTACTTGAGCTGTAGAGCTAGTTTCTGGGAAGGGCTCCCCGTCAGAATCACATACTACAATTGCAGACTAAACAGGCAATGTCGCCCACTAAAACACTGCTTTAGGTCAATTGTAGCGGACCGTGATTCTGAATGTGATATTCATTGTATGGTTCAGATATGGGCGGGCGTAGTGACTCGCGATCGTGTGCATTATTGCGAAGGGCTCGAACATTTGTACGTTAACGTGTTCGATCGCGTGTGCGTTTGTATGTCGCGTGTGCTATCGTGTATGTAACTTCGCGTGTATAAATTCTATTTCATAACCGTGTGCCTTTCGCATATTCGCGTGTGTTCTAGAATGACCGCGCGCGGACCGTGAATCTGATACTTCATTTTTTTGTTACGGTACAGATGCCAGAAGAAAGTGGGTTCTTCCATATCATTAGAGTTCCCAGTCATGTCGCCGTAGAACGTGTGGTCTAGTGGATATGAGCTTTATTTTTTTGATTGGTCCAACTGAATGTATGGACCTAAATTTCTAGAATGAAGGCTAAAGATTTCAGGACGTGACCGATTCATGATCGCGCGCTTTTTCGGGTTCACGTTTGTAACTTCGTAAGTACTAAAACGTTCACATAATTACCGGAGTGTTATCAAGTTTGCGCGATCGCGGGCATAGGTGTGCGTAGATGATCGCGAAGGGCTTAAGCGTTCGTATGTTGACGTGTTTGTCGCGTGTACTCGCGTGTATAAATTCGATTTTGAAACCCTGCGACCATTCATATATTCGAGGACCGTCATTCTGATATTTAGTTTTCGGTGTACGGATCACATTCTGACAGGGAGTGAGTTACCCCATATCACTAGAGTTCCCGGTCATGTCGCTATGGAACGTTTTGTCTAGTGGATATGGAAGTTATTTTTGCTTAATTTTTCAATTTTATTTTATTTTATTTTTTTGTTTTATTAAATAACATGGACCTGGACTGTTGGTACCGAGGATAGAGACTTCCGGACGATATCGATTCATGATGTCGCGAACGCGGGAGTTTGTAGATTGGAGCTTGAGATCGCGTTGGTAAGTTTATGAGTGCTGAGACGTTCACCTTATCACCGGGGTATAATCTTGTTTGCGAGTTCGTGGGCGTAGATTGCTTAGAGAACCGCGAGGGGCTCTATCGTTTGTACGCTGACGTGATTTTGTAACATATTTACATGTGTTCTTGAATGGTCGCGCAAACCGTGAGTGTGATATTAAATTTTCGGTGTGCGGTTAGAATTCTGACAGAGAGTGGGATCCCTTATATCGATAGGGTTCCCGATCATGTCGCCATGAGACGTGTTGTCTAATAGGTATGGGCGTATTTTCTTAATTGGTCCAGCTGAAGGCATGGACCCAGGCTTCTAGGATCAAGGTCAGACTTCCGGACGTGACCGATTCGTAATAGCGTGCGCGAGGGCATTTTTGTAGGTTCCCGCTTGAGACCGCGTTTGAGAATGTGTGAGTGTTGAGACGTTCACTATCACCATTTTTGCTGACCCAGCTGAAGGCGGGTGTAGAATGGCAGTATAGGACTCGAAAAGAAGAAATAAAAGACAATATATGAAAGACGTTATAGATTAGATAGATACAAGATACAGCTGAAGTTATGATCATCACATGAAAGACATACATTAGTACTTCAAACTCTACCTATACTTGAATAGCCAACCACCACACATAGCACATCCTTTCTCAATTCTCTATTTGTTTCTGGTTCATTGTTGGTTATGAGCGGGTAAATAGAGGAAAGGTATAGAACAGAAATGTCGAGGCGTATTGTAATCAACATCTTGAAGCGGACTTCTTATATATATAAAATCCTGAGTAGTCATAATGATTGGTGGATTATTAACATAAGAATTAATTAACCTCTAGTAGTAGAACTTTGTGCAAATGGAAACTAAAAAGAACGAAGGTCCTTATGTTTGTCCTTGTTACTCTATTGAATCTGTTGTGGCTTGATGATGTTTACAATACCGTCAATCCCATCAACCTGCGTGAGCGATAAAGAAATAGATATTACATGCATCTAAATTACTTTTAGGTGTTTGGTGATGTGGTTCACGTGGATTGGATTTCTTCAAAAACTACGTGTTTCAGTTTATTAAGTTGATCTAGTTGAGCATTGACTAGTGGCTGAACAGTATGTTTAAGAGAAGGTTCCATCCAAAAGAGATTGTCATCTCTGTTTCTGAAAACAGCTAATCCGATTCGTTGTAAACGGGTGTTACTCTTCATCTTCACGAGCCAGAGGGACAGAGCGATTTAAGAGATAAAAACACCCACCTTCAGTCTGATCATCTCTTATAGATGACAGTCCATTGATCCGAATCGAATGACTCGATGACTATGCTCAAGATCAAATGAGTCCCTGAACAACCGAACCAGTATTCTCCCCTATTTGAAAGTTGAAACATCCATATCAGCCGTCAATGAACCAGCACTCGCTCGGATCTCCCACTCTTATCGACCAAGCAAGAGTACGCGCGCATCAGGCTCATCACCCGAGCCTAGGGTAAAAGCTCCACGGATTCATTATGCTAACATATTCGGCCGTGTTAACTAAACGAATTCGATAAATATAATTTTTATAAAATCACTGATCACTGGACTAAATTCTCAATATCACGTGAATACCAACTCAGTTTCGTATTACCTAAAAGCATAGCTACAGTGACTACATGTATAAGTGGACAAACTAAATCCATTGTTCTTGTAATTCAACGGGATCTACACCATAAGTCCTAATTTCATCATCAGTTTAATTGAAAAAGCATACTCTCTAGCGTATCTAAATCTAGCAAGCATCAGCACGAACATCTTGCAGTTCTTAGCACTCCCAAATATGCACAATTTCTATGTCTGCCCCTTGGTAATCTGCACTCGCATTCATTATACTGCTTCTGGCATGACAAGTAGAGAACCTGACGGCCCACGGCTCTGCTTACGAAGAACTAACAGTTGCAGGGATGAATTATTGAAATGCTCGCACGTCTTTATGTGTGAGGTCCTCAATGGTTCGCTGCGATAATCAAGCGTTAATATTTACGAACCATTTGCGCCCAAGCACCAAACAACCGACCAGCTCCGAGCACCCGCCCGTCCACAAATATGTTCTTTTTAAAACACCTTCCCCCAATCCAAGCGCCATTAAGGTCCAGCTCGAGCCCCGGTATGGCTGCAGCTCGAACCGTCTCTGTTTGCCACTGGATGGGAGTCTTATCTTGTCGCTTGGTGGCGCTGCTGACTGCTGATGTTGTCATATCCCTCCGCACTTGACCTACCGACGCGCGTTGTCCACTGACCCCCCCGGGGAAACATCACATGCACAGAAAAAGACGATCCTTTGACGCCACCATACCGCCCCATTCCAAGAATAACGAGCGGCTCAGACGGAGACATGACTGTCCGACAAAACTACTCATATGGGTAGAAGTGGCTCAAGTGCCACTTCCAGATGCACATTATTTCGTATTACGGTATAAATCTACAATGTAAGTAATAGAACTATACGTTCGATTGAACTTTTTATTACTATTCACTTAGGACATTTTTCCGTCCAACTACAGCAAAGGGGCTTATGATTTACTACATTCGGTGCGCACTGTAGACGTTACAAACGGAGCAGAAGAAAACTATCGCATCATTTGGATAGACGCGTAAGATGAGTGAGTGTTAACCGAAGCATACAACACAGGCGCTCTTTCACAGTGTAGCTGTTTCGGAAAAGTATCCAACTATCATCCGTTCCTTCCGTGTACACGGGTAGCGGAGATGGTCCTGGTGGGAGTTGGGTGCGATTTTCTTTACATCTTCACCTTATTCATCCTGGCAGATTCGGTCGTCGAGTCTGATTGCTGTACTTGTAGTGTTTGCCCCCAAAAGGGGCTTTCATGTGGCAGCGGTGTTTACAATTTCAGCTGCTCCCTTCGGGAACCACAGATGGAACGAACCATCATCACTTAGGGCAATTGCTCCTTGGCAACCTATCTCTATTCCGATTCTCGCCGACCGGCAGTCCATATTGGTTTGGATGTACGGTTTCCACCATAGCAATATGGGAACGTGTTTGCATCAGGTTTGGTCTATCGCAAACCCATCTTTTACATTCGATCTCCGACATTTTGTCGTATGGTACCTATACCGAAGGTCTCGCAGAAACAGCGCAAACGGGAAGGTTTTGGCTTTCTTGAAAACGACTCGAAGTGACTCCCGGCGGTGCAAGGCAGCTCCTTCGTTTGTTAGCAAACGTGTTACTTGGAATTGAAAAGAATTAATTCTGGTATTTTGATCCTGTGATATAGTGCTCTTTTCGCACCAGTAAATATTTTATCTGCTGCCATAAATCTCTGTACCCGCTACTGTAGTATGTAAGAACGCCATTGTTTGCTGCGTCGGTCGGTGCGGCTCGGTTTGGGAAGCTGGTGCATGAGTAATAGAATTTGTTATTGGGGATTTGAATTGGTATTAAAGGCTACATTTTCCGTTAGTGTCGTTGAAATTTTGTGGGGATACGAGCCCTTCCTATACGTCTAGAATGTAGTTTGATAATTAAAATGAATTGTTTAATATATATTAAACAATTCATTTCAATTACGAAAATACATACTTGTTATATAGGAGGGAGCAGTAAATAATTATTTAATTGAATTTCTAAAATTACTTAAAATCAGTTCCAATGTAATGTGTATGTTTTCATGCAAAAAATTATAAAACAAACAACTAGGAACCCTTAACCGATTATTTTTCTTATCACAAATGTACATAAGAGAAAGATTACTCTTTCATATCTCAAGTTATAAAGATGTCGATTTTTTACAAAGTTGTCGAGAAACACAATGTGAGACCATGGTCCTTCTAGTGAAATGTCGGATTAACATATTCGATTGGTAAGTTCTGCAAAAACTTTCTTAATGGCCTTCTGATATTCATTCGAGTCATCTTTTCTATCACGAGACACGGTAAGTATAGATATACTATAGATTTTTTTCAACCCTGAGAGGGTTGAAATCGTGTAATAATTAGTTCCGGAATTTACTTTTCGACTTCGTTTCATCAAAATCCGACACTAACTTAGTGACATGACTACGGAGACGCCTATTATGTTCCTGAGCAAGCCTCTAGTCAAACGAAATGTCCCGCAAGAAAACGATCTCATTTTAAAGCTGATGAGAAGTAGTGAAATCGAAACATTTGGTTTGGCTTAGCAAGCTAATGCAAGATGACAATCCGTCGCTAGCTTAGGCCTGTCACTAAGTTAGTGTCGGATTCTGATGAAAACGAAATCGAAACGTGAATTCCATAACTAATTTAGTTGAAGGGTTTGCGCCCCTTATGCGCAAACGTAGTTTTAAACAAACATAGTGTAATAATTTCAGATCTGAAGAGCATCAAATTAATTTAGTCTTGCTACCAAAAATTTCAAAGCAAAAGAAAGTCTCCTTCGCAAACGAGAAGAAAGAGTCACATTGGACACGATGTGTTCTCTTCCATGTGGTGGAAGCGGGTGATGCTGAAATGACTATCTTCAACCATGTTAATAGTTTCGTGTTAATCCGGCTCTAGCTAAGTACTGTCACTAAGTTAGTGTTGGATTCTGATGAGACGAAGTCGAAACACAAATTCCATAACTGATTTAGTTATGGACTAGTCTGGGTTTTATGCTCTTCACGCGCAAAGATGGTTTTAAACAATTTTCTCCTTAATAAAGAAAAAAAGGTTTTCACCTAAATTTTTCTCTAATAAGGAGAAATATAGTATATTACATTGACTTCCTGAGTCACACGAAATTCCGATTTCAAGAATTCTAATCAGCTAAACCAGACTTCATTTTCTTGTGTGACATCACGCACGACTAGGGGTTTGCTCAGAAACAGAAATAATGTTTGTTTTTGAGTTTTTTTCGAGCTAGCGTCAATCCGGCGCTATAGCTTAGTCATGTCACTAAGTTATTGTCGGATTCTGATGAGACGAAGTCGAAACTCAAATTCCATTACTAATTTAATTTAATGATGTGATCAATGAAGCATTTAACAAATTTAACATGAATTATCAGATATCAGAAATCACTTCGAAAAGTGAAAAATATGGAATGTACAAGTCACTCATTTGCTGTGAAGTTTTTCCTAATAGAGTGTAACACATAGTAGAACAATATTTTACCTTAAACATTATTGAATAGATAAGACCTGGAAAAACAAAAGGGTACTATTTTGAAACTTTGCTCTTTCCAATTATTCTCACGCACATAAATTTATCAAAAGTCGAACAATTCCGAATATTTGCCAGTTTCCTTCACTACCCATGATCGCATATTTGTCCTGTTTTCTATGGGATTTCCTATCTTTATGGGACTGATTTGCGATCATGACCAGTTCAGCGGATGAAACCATTGAAATTGCATTGTCCAAAAGTCCAATTCCGAAATGAAATATTGTCTAATATGTCAGAAAATTTGGAGATAATTTTGTTCATAAAAATTTGATATTCTTAATGCAGGTAAACTTTTCAAGTCCAAACAAGATGCAAGGTAGTAGAATTTTTGAAAAATTGATTTTTTTTTGGCATGAAATGCGCATTGGGGTCCCTAAAAGACATATCAAAATATTGACGCCGACAATAATATATAAATCCTCAGATTTTCAATTCTACTATTTTTTCTGAGCTGAGCCGGCTGAAAATGTAACTCGAACAAATGATTTTTGATCATTCTGAAATTTTCACATGTATATTAGAAATGACATTCTCCAGCGGACGTAGGTAGGATTATTTTTTATTTTTCATCGCGAATTTTTTTTTTAAAAAGCAAGGTTGTGCTTATTTTTATGACATTTTCAACTTTATTGTGCTATTTCGTGAAAAGTTGTGAAAATAGACAATAAATACTTCTGTTCAAACAATCAACTGTGATTTGTTTTGTTTCACGGATCCGTACGCGTTGTTGGAATACACATGAAGATGATCAATCCCCTTGTGATCAATAACGGATCGTTGCTTACATGTACATGAGCTGAAATGTCGGATAAATAGATAACTACTGTTTTATTATACCAGAAGACTGCAAGCCGAACAAAATAGCATGCAATTTTATATGTTCGATGATTTGATGACATTGTAAGGGAGAACGTATCCGCCGGGTAATGCCAATCGGGCTGACATTGCTTTGGACTGAGTAGACTAATTTCTATGTTTATTTGGTGCTTATTTGACCAACTAGGGGATTAACCCACGGGGCATTGGGTGTTCGTGGGGTGGATGAATGGTCTTGTCTGAGTGAAATGATGTCTGTTGAATCATATATGAGGGTAAAGAATTTACAATTCGTGAGAGGGATCAAAGGCCTTTTTCGATTTTTAAAATATCTAAATACCTCGATTGACATATTTTTCCAAGCGTGTACAAACGGTAACTTTAAGGAGGATTATTAGAAGTTGTTATTAAGGTTTTTCAAATTTCTCACTTATCTGATAATTGTGTGAAAGTACACATTACTTATTGATGTATGTCGTTTCATTTTTAAATTGTAATTATTTTGAAACTGACCATGTACCAAGTTCATATGATACCGCAGAACAGTTGTAATTGAGCATGCGCATGAGTATGAGCATGATAACCGTACAATTTGTAGCTGATTGACCAAACCAAGCAAAATCGCACATATAATCAACGAATGGGGCCTGGGAGTAGCTATCCATCCTAAATGTGCACATTTCGATAGTTCTATTAAGAACGATTAAAAGTATATACTTTTAAATGCCAATAACGGCTCCGGCCACGTCCTTATAGTCATCAGGGAAGGGAAGGAATGTTAGTGTTAAAAACCGATTTAATCTACCTAGCAGTGAGATGAGACATTTCTTACACATTTCACTATTGGATTAGTTTGCAGAACTTACGAGAAGTAGGCTCTATCGTTTGTACGCTGACGTGATTTTGTAACATATTTACATGTGTTCTTGAATGGTCGCGCAAACCGTGAGTGTGATATTAAATTTTCGGTGTGCGGTTAGAATTCTGACAGAGAGTGGGATCCCTTATATCGATAGGGTTCCCGATCATGTCGCCATGAGACGTGTTGTCTAATAGGTATGGGCGTATTTTCTTAATTGGTCCAGCTGAAGGCATGGACCCAGGCTTCTAGGATCAAGGTCAGACTTCCGGACGTGACCGATTCGTAATAGCGTGCGCGAGGGCATTTTTGTAGGTTCCCGCTTGAGACCGCGTTTGAGAATGTGTGAGTGTTGAGACGTTCACTATCACCATTTTTGCTGACCCAGCTGAAGGCGGGTGTAGAATGGCAGTATAGGACTCGAAAAGAAGAAATAAAAGACAATATATGAAAGACGTTATAGATTAGATAGATACAAGATACAGCTGAAGTTATGATCATCACATGAAAGACATACATTAGTACTTCAAACTCTACCTATACTTGAATAGCCAACCACCACACATAGCACATCCTTTCTCAATTCTCTATTTGTTTCTGGTTCATTGTTGGTTATGAGCGGGTAAATAGAGGAAAGGTATAGAACAGAAATGTCGAGGCGTATTGTAATCAACATCTTGAAGCGGACTTCTTATATATATAAAATCCTGAGTAGTCATAATGATTGGTGGATTATTAACATAAGAATTAATTAACCTCTAGTAGTAGAACTTTGTGCAAATGGAAACTAAAAAGAACGAAGGTCCTTATGTTTGTCCTTGTTACTCTATTGAATCTGTTGTGGCTTGATGATGTTTACAATACCGTCAATCCCATCAACCTGCGTGAGCGATAAAGAAATAGATATTACATGCATCTAAATTACTTTTAGGTGTTTGGTGATGTGGTTCACGTGGATTGGATTTCTTCAAAAACTACGTGTTTCAGTTTATTAAGTTGATCTAGTTGAGCATTGACTAGTGGCTGAACAGTATGTTTAAGAGAAGGTTCCATCCAAAAGAGATTGTCATCTCTGTTTCTGAAAACAGCTAATCCGATTCGTTGTAAACGGGTGTTACTCTTCATCTTCACGAGCCAGAGGGACAGAGCGATTTAAGAGATAAAAACACCCACCTTCAGTCTGATCATCTCTTATAGATGACAGTCCATTGATCCGAATCGAATGACTCGATGACTATGCTCAAGATCAAATGAGTCCCTGAACAACCGAACCAGTATTCTCCCCTATTTGAAAGTTGAAACATCCATATCAGCCGTCAATGAACCAGCACTCGCTCGGATCTCCCACTCTTATCGACCAAGCAAGAGTACGCGCGCATCAGGCTCATCACCCGAGCCTAGGGTAAAAGCTCCACGGATTCATTATGCTAACATATTCGGCCGTGTTAACTAAACGAATTCGATAAATATAATTTTTATAAAATCACTGATCACTGGACTAAATTCTCAATATCACGTGAATACCAACTCAGTTTCGTATTACCTAAAAGCATAGCTACAGTGACTACATGTATAAGTGGACAAACTAAATCCATTGTTCTTGTAATTCAACGGGATCTACACCATAAGTCCTAATTTCATCATCAGTTTAATTGAAAAAGCATACTCTCTAGCGTATCTAAATCTAGCAAGCATCAGCACGAACATCTTGCAGTTCTTAGCACTCCCAAATATGCA
This sequence comes from Topomyia yanbarensis, assembly GCF_030247195.1. NCBI lineage: Eukaryota > Metazoa > Arthropoda > Insecta > Diptera > Culicidae > Topomyia > Topomyia yanbarensis. The sequence goes on along the minus strand of NC_080672.1, from coordinate 330,842,597 downwards.
CAATTTCTATGTCTGCCCCTTGGTAATCTGCACTCGCATTCATTATACTGCTTCTGGCATGACAAGTAGAGAACCTGACGGCCCACGGCTCTGCTTACGAAGAACTAACAGTTGCAGGGATGAATTATTGAAATGCTCGCACGTCTTTATGTGTGAGGTCCTCAATGGTTCGCTGCGATAATCAAGCGTTAATATTTACGAACCATTTGCGCCCAAGCACCAAACAACCGACCAGCTCCGAGCACCCGCCCGTCCACAAATATGTTCTTTTTAAAACACCTTCCCCCAATCCAAGCGCCATTAAGGTCCAGCTCGAGCCCCGGTATGGCTGCAGCTCGAACCGTCTCTGTTTGCCACTGGATGGGAGTCTTATCTTGTCGCTTGGTGGCGCTGCTGACTGCTGATGTTGTCATATCCCTCCGCACTTGACCTACCGACGCGCGTTGTCCACTGACCCCCCCGGGGAAACATCACATGCACAGAAAAAGACGATCCTTTGACGCCACCATACCGCCCCATTCCAAGAATAACGAGCGGCTCAGACGGAGACATGACTGTCCGACAAAACTACTCATATGGGTAGAAGTGGCTCAAGTGCCACTTCCAGATGCACATTATTTCGTATTACGGTATAAATCTACAATGTAAGTAATAGAACTATACGTTCGATTGAACTTTTTATTACTATTCACTTAGGACATTTTTCCGTCCAACTACAGCAAAGGGGCTTATGATTTACTACATTCGGTGCGCACTGTAGACGTTACAAACGGAGCAGAAGAAAACTATCGCATCATTTGGATAGACGCGTAAGATGAGTGAGTGTTAACCGAAGCATACAACACAGGCGCTCTTTCACAGTGTAGCTGTTTCGGAAAAGTATCCAACTATCATCCGTTCCTTCCGTGTACACGGGTAGCGGAGATGGTCCTGGTGGGAGTTGGGTGCGATTTTCTTTACATCTTCACCTTATTCATCCTGGCAGATTCGGTCGTCGAGTCTGATTGCTGTACTTGTAGTGTTTGCCCCCAAAAGGGGCTTTCATGTGGCAGCGGTGTTTACAATTTCAGCTGCTCCCTTCGGGAACCACAGATGGAACGAACCATCATCACTTAGGGCAATTGCTCCTTGGCAACCTATCTCTATTCCGATTCTCGCCGACCGGCAGTCCATATTGGTTTGGATGTACGGTTTCCACCATAGCAATATGGGAACGTGTTTGCATCAGGTTTGGTCTATCGCAAACCCATCTTTTACATTCGATCTCCGACATTTTGTCGTATGGTACCTATACCGAAGGTCTCGCAGAAACAGCGCAAACGGGAAGGTTTTGGCTTTCTTGAAAACGACTCGAAGTGACTCCCGGCGGTGCAAGGCAGCTCCTTCGTTTGTTAGCAAACGTGTTACTTGGAATTGAAAAGAATTAATTCTGGTATTTTGATCCTGTGATATAGTGCTCTTTTCGCACCAGTAAATATTTTATCTGCTGCCATAAATCTCTGTACCCGCTACTGTAGTATGTAAGAACGCCATTGTTTGCTGCGTCGGTCGGTGCGGCTCGGTTTGGGAAGCTGGTGCATGAGTAATAGAATTTGTTATTGGGGATTTGAATTGGTATTAAAGGCTACATTTTCCGTTAGTGTCGTTGAAATTTTGTGGGGATACGAGCCCTTCCTATACGTCTAGAATGTAGTTTGATAATTAAAATGAATTGTTTAATATATATTAAACAATTCATTTCAATTACGAAAATACATACTTGTTATATAGGAGGGAGCAGTAAATAATTATTTAATTGAATTTCTAAAATTACTTAAAATCAGTTCCAATGTAATGTGTATGTTTTCATGCAAAAAATTATAAAACAAACAACTAGGAACCCTTAACCGATTATTTTTCTTATCACAAATGTACATAAGAGAAAGATTACTCTTTCATATCTCAAGTTATAAAGATGTCGATTTTTTACAAAGTTGTCGAGAAACACAATGTGAGACCATGGTCCTTCTAGTGAAATGTCGGATTAACATATTCGATTGGTAAGTTCTGCAAAAACTTTCTTAATGGCCTTCTGATATTCATTCGAGTCATCTTTTCTATCACGAGACACGGTAAGTATAGATATACTATAGATTTTTTTCAACCCTGAGAGGGTTGAAATCGTGTAATAATTAGTTCCGGAATTTACTTTTCGACTTCGTTTCATCAAAATCCGACACTAACTTAGTGACATGACTACGGAGACGCCTATTATGTTCCTGAGCAAGCCTCTAGTCAAACGAAATGTCCCGCAAGAAAACGATCTCATTTTAAAGCTGATGAGAAGTAGTGAAATCGAAACATTTGGTTTGGCTTAGCAAGCTAATGCAAGATGACAATCCGTCGCTAGCTTAGGCCTGTCACTAAGTTAGTGTCGGATTCTGATGAAAACGAAATCGAAACGTGAATTCCATAACTAATTTAGTTGAAGGGTTTGCGCCCCTTATGCGCAAACGTAGTTTTAAACAAACATAGTGTAATAATTTCAGATCTGAAGAGCATCAAATTAATTTAGTCTTGCTACCAAAAATTTCAAAGCAAAAGAAAGTCTCCTTCGCAAACGAGAAGAAAGAGTCACATTGGACACGATGTGTTCTCTTCCATGTGGTGGAAGCGGGTGATGCTGAAATGACTATCTTCAACCATGTTAATAGTTTCGTGTTAATCCGGCTCTAGCTAAGTACTGTCACTAAGTTAGTGTTGGATTCTGATGAGACGAAGTCGAAACACAAATTCCATAACTGATTTAGTTATGGACTAGTCTGGGTTTTATGCTCTTCACGCGCAAAGATGGTTTTAAACAATTTTCTCCTTAATAAAGAAAAAAAGGTTTTCACCTAAATTTTTCTCTAATAAGGAGAAATATAGTATATTACATTGACTTCCTGAGTCACACGAAATTCCGATTTCAAGAATTCTAATCAGCTAAACCAGACTTCATTTTCTTGTGTGACATCACGCACGACTAGGGGTTTGCTCAGAAACAGAAATAATGTTTGTTTTTGAGTTTTTTTCGAGCTAGCGTCAATCCGGCGCTATAGCTTAGTCATGTCACTAAGTTATTGTCGGATTCTGATGAGACGAAGTCGAAACTCAAATTCCATTACTAATTTAATTTAATGATGTGATCAATGAAGCATTTAACAAATTTAACATGAATTATCAGATATCAGAAATCACTTCGAAAAGTGAAAAATATGGAATGTACAAGTCACTCATTTGCTGTGAAGTTTTTCCTAATAGAGTGTAACACATAGTAGAACAATATTTTACCTTAAACATTATTGAATAGATAAGACCTGGAAAAACAAAAGGGTACTATTTTGAAACTTTGCTCTTTCCAATTATTCTCACGCACATAAATTTATCAAAAGTCGAACAATTCCGAATATTTGCCAGTTTCCTTCACTACCCATGATCGCATATTTGTCCTGTTTTCTATGGGATTTCCTATCTTTATGGGACTGATTTGCGATCATGACCAGTTCAGCGGATGAAACCATTGAAATTGCATTGTCCAAAAGTCCAATTCCGAAATGAAATATTGTCTAATATGTCAGAAAATTTGGAGATAATTTTGTTCATAAAAATTTGATATTCTTAATGCAGGTAAACTTTTCAAGTCCAAACAAGATGCAAGGTAGTAGAATTTTTGAAAAATTGATTTTTTTTTGGCATGAAATGCGCATTGGGGTCCCTAAAAGACATATCAAAATATTGACGCCGACAATAATATATAAATCCTCAGATTTTCAATTCTACTATTTTTTCTGAGCTGAGCCGGCTGAAAATGTAACTCGAACAAATGATTTTTGATCATTCTGAAATTTTCACATGTATATTAGAAATGACATTCTCCAGCGGACGTAGGTAGGATTATTTTTTATTTTTCATCGCGAATTTTTTTTTTAAAAAGCAAGGTTGTGCTTATTTTTATGACATTTTCAACTTTATTGTGCTATTTCGTGAAAAGTTGTGAAAATAGACAATAAATACTTCTGTTCAAACAATCAACTGTGATTTGTTTTGTTTCACGGATCCGTACGCGTTGTTGGAATACACATGAAGATGATCAATCCCCTTGTGATCAATAACGGATCGTTGCTTACATGTACATGAGCTGAAATGTCGGATAAATAGATAACTACTGTTTTATTATACCAGAAGACTGCAAGCCGAACAAAATAGCATGCAATTTTATATGTTCGATGATTTGATGACATTGTAAGGGAGAACGTATCCGCCGGGTAATGCCAATCGGGCTGACATTGCTTTGGACTGAGTAGACTAATTTCTATGTTTATTTGGTGCTTATTTGACCAACTAGGGGATTAACCCACGGGGCATTGGGTGTTCGTGGGGTGGATGAATGGTCTTGTCTGAGTGAAATGATGTCTGTTGAATCATATATGAGGGTAAAGAATTTACAATTCGTGAGAGGGATCAAAGGCCTTTTTCGATTTTTAAAATATCTAAATACCTCGATTGACATATTTTTCCAAGCGTGTACAAACGGTAACTTTAAGGAGGATTATTAGAAGTTGTTATTAAGGTTTTTCAAATTTCTCACTTATCTGATAATTGTGTGAAAGTACACATTACTTATTGATGTATGTCGTTTCATTTTTAAATTGTAATTATTTTGAAACTGACCATGTACCAAGTTCATATGATACCGCAGAACAGTTGTAATTGAGCATGCGCATGAGTATGAGCATGATAACCGTACAATTTGTAGCTGATTGACCAAACCAAGCAAAATCGCACATATAATCAACGAATGGGGCCTGGGAGTAGCTATCCATCCTAAATGTGCACATTTCGATAGTTCTATTAAGAACGATTAAAAGTATATACTTTTAAATGCCAATAACGGCTCCGGCCACGTCCTTATAGTCATCAGGGAAGGGAAGGAATGTTAGTGTTAAAAACCGATTTAATCTACCTAGCAGTGAGATGAGACATTTCTTACACATTTCACTATTGGATTAGTTTGCAGAACTTACGAGAAGTAGGCACCCAATTAGAGGTGGGATGAAAACAGTTTCTAGTCTTGCACGAATAAAATCTCGAATAAACTGAATAAATTATAGAAATCAACAAAACGACCGAAATAAAAAAGTAAAGCAAAAAATGAAACAACAGGTTTTTAAATTCATAAAATGAGTAGAAAAATTAATGGAAATCATTATAATTTTGATCCAAATACACGAATCAAATTAGATTAGGTTATTACATAAAAATTAAGATTATATTTAGAAATAGTTATAAGATTAATAGAATAAATTGACTCATACTAACAAATTGAATGAAATAAAACGAATGACTGAACATGAAATGCATAAAATTGAAGATATGAATAAAATGAATCAGATAAATCAGATAAATCAAATGAATCAAATGAATCAAATGAATCAAATGAATCAAATGAATCAAATGAATCAAATGAATAAAATGAATCAAATGAATCAAATGAATCAAATGAATCAAATGAATCAAATGAATCAAATGAAACAAATGAATCAAATGAATCAAATGAATCAAATGAATCAAATGAATCAAATGAATCAAATGAATCAAATGAATCAAATGAATCAAATGAATCAAATAAATCAAATGAATCAAATGAATCGTATGAATCAAATGAATCACATGAATCAAATGAATTAAATGAATCAAATTGATTTAATTCATCCAGTGAAGACAATAAATCAAATTCATGAAATGGATCAAATGAATAAAAAGAATGGATGAACAAAATGAATAAAGTAAAAAATAAATGAAATGCATAAATAAAACAAACGAATCAAATAAACAAAATGAGCTGAAGTGATAAAATGAATAAAAAGAAGAAAATGAGCAGAATTAAATGCATTGATTAAAATGAAAAATTGAACAACAGTAAAAGGTTATAAATTAATATAAAGAAATAAATTGAATCAAATAAATTATTTGGATGAAATGATTAAAACTGAAAAAGTAGTCAGATTATTACAATGAAGAAACTGAACAAAATGAATAAACTGGAAAAAATTAATAAAATACATACAATGAAAACAATGAATGATATGAGTAAAATGCACAAAAAAATAAACTGATCAGAGTGAATCCAAAGAATGAAACGAATAAAATAAGTAAAATGAACGCAGATGAACAAAACAAATAAAAAGATGCGGAATTAAATAATTAATTAAAATGAAATGGTCATATATTTGAAGCCAAACACATTTTTGAATAAAGAAAATGAATAAACCGGATTTACGAATTTAAAAATCATTGCATCAGAAAGTTTTGAAATGTTTTTGAAAATCCCATCTTCTGAGAAAAGGCTAATAAATATGCAATGGACTTTCTAGGGCTTCCATCTTTTTTTGGTTTTATTCTTTTTGTTTTCATGCTTCTTTACTTGACGAATTCAAAGTTTACTTTTTGGTCACATATTCCCGAAAAAAGATTTATGTGCAGAACAGAATTTACTGGTCCAGTATTTTAACGTGCAATTGAATATAGTAAAGTGAGACAAGGTCACATGTGCTTTCAAGCCCCTTGAACAGAGAACGACAGAGGGAGAATGCGATTCGTGAATGAGACAGGTAGATATTTCAAAGTTTTTATTTGCATTGAAGTAAATAGTGTGAAATGTCTAGGCTATGTCGACTGCATAAAAGCCGTGTTTGTATTGTTTCGTTCGGAATTCTCGTGCAGGAAATATGGATAAATAAGTCCTATACAGACCAATATTGTGAAAAAGAATGAACCATTTCAACTACTCAGTATATCCAAATATGGACGACGATAAGTTAGAAGACACATTGTAGTTGCATCCCCCATCGAGAGTGGGTACTTTGGGGACTTCTTTTCCTGGATCTAATTTGTGGATATTTTTGGTCTTTGATCCGTTATTTTTCATGAAAGTTCGTACCAATACAACGAATGTGCAGCTGATACAACTCATGGTTCATTCGCCTGCGCAACGTTCCGTCTTCCATCTGCACGCCACCATAGATGGTACGCACCACTTTTCGTTCGAAAACTCCAAGGGCGCGTTGGTGCTCCACGAGCATAGTCCAGGTCTCGTGGCCGTAGAGGACCACCGATCTGATCAGCGTCTTGAAGATAATCAACTTCGTGCGGCGGCGAATTTTGTTCGACCGGAGCGTCCTCTGGAGTCCAAAGTAGGCATGATTTCCCGCTATGATCCATCTCTGAATTTCTCTGCTTTATCATTGTCGTCGGTTACCAGTGACCCCAATTAATGAATTCGTCGACTATCTCGATTTCGTCACCGTCAATCCGAACTCGGGTGGGAGGTTCACATTGTCGTCTCTAGAACCTCTTCCTCTCATGCATTTTGTCTTCGAAATCCTGGCTTCAGCTTTCAGTCTTTGAGCATATATTTCATTCAAAATTCAATAGAGATACGAATAGTTTAAATATCGCACGTGGAATGTCTCTTGAAAATTTCCATCGTCAAACTTTCATATTACCCAGTTAAGCCAAATATTTTTCTGATATAGTCATGAATTTCCTTAATTATAGTGTAGATACAGGCTTTGAATACAATTGAATTAAAGTTGAGTTGATGTAGCAGCAGACAAAAAATAGTTTTGTTTTCTCAAACCTTCGCAATTACAATTAATAAATATTTCAGATTGGCAGAAGATCTTATCACACAACTTAGAAATGGATACAGAAATAGCTCGATAGATGCGATAGAAGAGAGACAGAGACAGAGAGAGAGAGAGATGGGGGGGGCGTGTGAGGAATGGCAAATGATGGTTAATGCAGTGACATTATTTTTATAGGTATAGTATTATGATATATTGATTCTTACATTCTTATCATAAATAATGTAAGTAGTAATTTTTGCTCCATAACCAGTATAACCTAAATCTTGCAAAAGAGCTAAATTTTCGCTAGATTTTTGGGCTTCATACATACAGTTGCTTTTGGTGACGCCACAAGTATAATTATATTAGAAATCTTTTATCTCACTACTAGGTGAATTACTTGTTGATCTGTGTATTGATATACCATCAAACATTTACCTCATGATTGAACGCAATGCCTAATCCAAGGAATAAATACTAGAACTCACTGTTTCTTTATCAACGCATTATTTTGTCTTTGAAGTGAACTTATATATTGATTTTTGAGAAATAGTTCATTTATTATAAAGGTAATTCACAAAATGTTCTCAACATCGAATTCCTTGAATCACGTAGATGTGTTTTTATACCCCGATATTCAAAATCGGTTTAGTTTTGCCCCTAAAACACCAGCAAAGCAATACTCTGTATGAAACAATCTCATTTTTAATTAGTTTGGTAATTTAGAAATTGGTAAGCGAGGACTAAAAATACAAAATGTCTAATATCTCCGCCGCTCGTGCGCGGATTTAGACAGTCTATAGCTTGTTAGAAAGGTATTTTTACTAATATTGTGGGACAATATTGTATTGCTCGAAAGTTATTTGCAAAAAACCTGCTGTGTTTTGACAAAATCGCCCATATCTCAGAAAGTAAACAACATATCGAAAATCAAAAATAATAGTGTCAAATGGCAACGTTAGGCCTTTCATTTGAAATTAATTTCAATAAGATCGGTTCAGCCATTGCTGAGATAATTACATGACATTTTGTACATACATATATACACACATACACACACATACAGTCATTGTCTCAATTTGTCGAGCTGAGTCGATTGGTATATGAGACTCGGCCCTCTGGGCCTCGGAAAAAGTTGTCAAAGTTTGAGCGAATCTTATACATTTCTTTTGTAAGAAATGTAAAACGTTGGTGTGGAAACCGTGGACATACATCTGTGCATCTCCACGTTGGCCACGGGAGGGAATTTTGTAGTAGGATGGAGCAAAAAGTTACACAAATCCGGATTCACATTAATGAGTAAAACGATCTATGTAACTCTCAGTAGTGTTATCATGTGTTTATTGCTCTGGGAAACCGGCTGCCAAGAATGTATGATAGATTCATCGTTTATTGAATTAATTTTGAAATGCACACTTGGACAGCCGACAGTCGGAGTGTTGCTTATGTTTAATTGAATGAAACGGCAGGTGAACGATTTTATTATTCCTCGCTTCTTTATTCTGGTGAAACACGGTATTCCAAAAACAATACAATATAAAAAGCGGTTAATTTTAGTAACCGCCGATGCCGCAGAAGAGCTATTATTGGTAGGATACCAGATCAGGCTAAAACAGAGTTGAATTGCTTCATCACATCCACAAATCGCATGCCAGATAAGACATTTTTGGATAAATTTCGACATTCTCTTCTCACTTACCTACTCTGGGAAGGTAAACTTGGAATTGACACTGAAATATTTCTCTCGAGATAGTTGTCGTAAGTTTAATCGTCCATAACGATGCAACACAATTTGATGAGCAACTACAGTTAGTTCTCTGAGCCAAGTTTTGGTTATGAGACATTTCTACTCAGTCCGATTTGATTTCTTCTACATCTTGTAATTGTAAACATGGTGTATAGATCACATTCTAGCGACATCAGGGGATGCATTTTCTGCCGATATCAGGGGTTGTCATGATTGTTCATTTCAGACAGTTACTTTATTTAATATTTCGTATTACATCACATATTACAAACTTTTTAAGTGATATAGAATTATTCTTTTCATATTTGAGTCAATTTTGTACAGTTGGTACTATTTCGATTCTTATCATTTGTTTCTAGTTTTAGTGAGATTGTTTGAATAGTTGTCATGATTGGTTGGCCTTTGAATTCTTAAATATCTATTATATCCAACGTCTTTTTTGGAAAACATCGAAAACCTCTTAAAACTTCGTTTAGTTTTCAGTGGCTAGTTCGAGTCATCATGATAGTTCAATTCTCGTCAAACATATGATTAGGGCGTATAAGCCAGCCATCGGAACTCACTTTGAGTGAAAATTTACCTTCAAATAGTAGAGCCCCTCCCGAATCAAATCCTGGCTACGAGCCGACATCGCGCTTTGAAGAACCATCGGTGCCAATGCAAGTCCAAAAGGAAGCCGTTGATAAATCATAAAAAATTTAGGGTTATGGGTTTTTGCAATTTAAATTTAAATATACTTTTTTATGGTGAATAATTTTTTTTTCAGTGCATATTTTTTCGTGCAGAAGCATTCATTTCCTTTAACTCGTTCTCAGATAGTATTATTGTATAAAATACAGTTATTGAATAATGTTTTCCCGACCAGGAGAAAATACCTGACCAATAACCCGAGCATACTATTTGCTGGTATCACACCAAAACCAGGTATTAATTGATTATTAATACCTCATTGAGGTATTAAGCTGGTATTGAATAAACATTTTTCAATACCTACTCAATACCTCAATGTGGTATAATAATTTATTTTAGTATTATTTATGTATTCCATTTATTTTTACAAATACCAAATCAATACCTTAATAAAACACCTCCATACAGTGAGTTTTGTTATTGGAAGGTTGAAAAGGTTTTGTTATTATTCAGGTATTATAATAACTCGTTTTATTATCAAGTAGTTATTCGTAGTACATGTTTCAGTTATTATTTCTAGTATTTTACCTCTTATGCAAGGCTCCTCAATACCTTACTGTGGTGTTCAGTATTGGGTACAGTATACCTGAATTTGGTATTCTGAAGTTATTTTCTTCTGCTCGGGTTGTGAAAATGTTACATGCAAATATTCAATGTCTTTTTTCCTTGTATCAAAATGATCTGAATCACAAAGTTCCATCAGCATCGAAAATGGTCGGCCACAATTTTAAAGATTTTTGGACGGGTCTGCGTGAAATTCCCCATTATGAATCATTATGAATAATATTTCATGAGTTTGTGAACTATTTCACGAGCACGAATTGTCAGCTGTGACAAATACACTAAGAATTATGAACATATATATCATACATGAACATCACGAATACATGAATATTTTATGATTTCCTGCACTATGTCACGAGTACGACTAATTCGCTAGAAATCACGATTAGTTCACGTAAACATGAATTAAATCTTCCGATTTTGAGAACTATTTCACGAGCACGAATAGTCATTCGTGACTATCATACTATGAATCATGAATTAGTTCGCGAATACATGAAAAATATTTCATGATTTTTTGAACTATTTCACGAGCACGGATGGTGAGATGTAACTAATACACTGAGAATCATGAACCATGAATATATGAATATTTTATGATTCTGTTAACTATTTCACGAGCACGAAACGTATTTCGTGACCTATTCGCTAGGTATCATGGGATCAGTTCACGCAGACACGAATAAAATTTTATGATTTTGTGAACTATTTTACGAGCACGTATTTTGAATCGTGACTAACATATTAGATATCATGAACTAGTTCACGAAAATTGAAAATAAAAATATGGAAAATACTCCAAGTTTCGTGAAACAGTTCACGAGAAAATATGTTTTGATTTTGCGAACTAATTTCCAAACACGAAAACCAGATCATGTTCAACATGTAATAAATCATGAATCAGTTCACGTCATATAGTCGGACTCGGTATAACGGTCCCAGATCTATGAATAAAGTTACGAGTCAACCTTAGGTTTGATGTATAATGATCATAAAGTTGAAAACTAGCTCACATACAGAAAATCGATTTTGTAATGACATGGCGAAAACCGTGACTGTAGTTCACGAAACAAAAACAAATATCTCCGGTATACAAGTGCTACTGAAGGAAAATTCAACATAATTGTAAAACACATGATTTTTGTTCATGGTCCTATTTTCGTAACGTAAAAATGTGACTGTTCCAGAATTCATATTTACGATTTTGGTAAAAAAAAATCGGTGCACTGATCTTGGCTTATCCAGAAGGTTTGTCGCGGTGGAAAACCATTTAAATTGGAGATACTAGCTATGCCGCTGTTATCACTTAGCATAAACGGTCTCGGTGGTTTGAGACCTATTAAAGAGCCAACAACCGCCAAGTTCAATTTATCTTGTCACTAAATGTACGCAAAATTTGGGCAAATTTTCATGGTTTTTGAAGTAGAATACTTCTACCATTTCAATACAGGGGCCCGTTACAAAATTTTCGGTCAAAATTTCATCAGATTTTACTAACGTGAATATCTGTCGTTATACTGAATGAAAAAAAAAAACAAGTTTTTTATGCTATCTGATTGGAAATATTGGCAACAATTTTGTAACTAATTTTGTAGAATATACAATTAGTGCAAAGAACGAAAGTAATGAGTTTTGTGAAAGTAGTACTTATCTGAACCATGATTGGTCCGTACTATTCGACCGGGCTAGCCAGCGTTTTGTCATCAAATTAACTAATATACACGCATAAAAAAAGGCTGGCGGCGTCGACTTTAGTGGCAGTCGTAAGATACATACGTGCTAAGTGTAATAACAATGTAATAAACATTTCTACAATTATATTGAACATAACCAGATAATGAATCATGGTTTGGATAAATGAGAAAAGCACAATCGCACCACTAGGTCGATCAAAACAGCTGGAAAAATGTTTCCCAGTGGTCATCTAAAAATAAAAGTACTAGAACACGTTATGCTTCACAATAAGTATTATAAATCCCATTCTACAGAATTCCGTTTCGACTGTTTCCGCCAGAAAATAAATGCCTGTTATTCCAAATCACGTCGTCGGGATCTCAAGAAACAGCTACTTTTCCACATTACGTTGATCAGAACCAGAACCCTTTCAATCATCAACTAAATATTATTAATTCGTTTTCCGGCATCGTTCGTTTTCATACGGCACATTGTTTATTAATTCCCTTCAATTATCAGAAATTCAATTTGTACCAAACATAATCGACTCCACTTTTCCACCCACGAAACGCTTCACAGCGCGAATACGAGCGAAAAACATATATCCTGCTGCAGAAACTCGCTCGTGTTTATCCAAATCACACCGTTCACGTGATTCTTCCCCAGGCCGGTAGTTACTGTTTACTTTTCATGCCGATCCACCAGCAGCCAATGAACGGAACCAACTCACGATGTGACAAAGTTTCACTCCGGTAGCACATCACGCGCACACACACAGACACACATACTCGATCCGGTTGGGCTCTTTGTTCAATTTCTCGTTCTACGGAACGGCACCTGTTTAGTGACGAGCGAACAGTAAAAGTTCATGTTAGCATTTCCAGTGCTTTGGTTTTTCCGCATTTCGGATCCTTTGCTGCCATAACGAACCAACGAAGTCAAACAAAATCAGTCAATCTCTATGCAAATTGTTTATTTCTGCTGCTTGGTTTCTTTTTTTTTCTCCTACCGCGTCTTTTGACAGTTTAATAAAATTGGAAATTGGCGGGGGTGGATAACATCGGATAAAACCGGAAAACCTTTTCGTTATTTCCTCGATTGTATTTGTATACTAGCAAATTTGTCGTGTTATTTGTCGTTACACTATTCCAACCCTAAATTGGATTCAATAAATGTTATACAAAGGTTTGATTTTTTATTCACGTGAAATCTGTCAGACGTCAATCAACTGCTGTCCAAATTCAATCACGAGGAAATTCAAATTAATATTAGTCGTTGCATATTTTACCCCACTAGCGCCGATTCGTAGCTTTTCTCCGGGGATGAGTAGTTAAATTTATTTGATTCTAAAAAGCATTTCCTTTTAAATTTGTATGAGTATATACAAAACCTATCAATTGATGCGCAAGCTGTGCCTGATAACAAGAAATAGACTGTTAAACATATTCTATGTCAGTTTAAGAAATATGCAAATATTATGTGTTGAAGTGTTGCAGAAAAACTATCGACGTGTATTTCAAACAATGATACTAATTTTGTTGTTACAGCCGATAATGAAAATCATTTTGTGACATACAGTCACTCACAGCGGAGATCCGATGAATGCAAAGCTGCTTGATAGAAACAAATGCTTAAACCTCTTAAAACCAATTAAAAGCCATAAACCGGTCGTCCCGATAGCGTCGAGAGCATCATAGTCAAACAATCAGCTTATAAATTTAAATCAACGCAATTTTCTGCCAAATGAGATGAAAGCTTTTTCGCTTTCCCAAAGGATCCTTATGCGACTTCGAAAAGAAGATTCCACCGCGCACGGCCCGCCTCCAACGAGAAAATCTAGACAATCGACGCAGGAAGAGCTGTAAATTGAAATTTAATGATTTTGCTTTCACTCCTTCCTCTGCATCGCTGCAAGCGATTCCTTCCACTATTCCAAGCTTCTTAGGAGAGGGGGTTAAGTTTGCGGCACCCGCTGGTCGTAAGCTTTTCTTTGTGTCAAGCACCTCGTTTGAATACAAAGCAAACGAAAGTGATTATTCCCTGGTAAGTTACAGTTAAGTCTTTGTTGAACGAAGGAAGTTTTCTTCGACTGCGAGAATTTCCCGCTGTCGAGGAAAACTTCCGATAGAGGAGAAAAGTAGAAGATTATCTAACGATAAATAAATTAAAATTTGCAGAGGAATAAAATTAGATTACTGCTGATTGGTGCCTGGCGAATATCAGTTAACTGTGAATGCGATTAAATATCTGTTTACGGATAAAAATGTTTTCTTGAGATGAGACAATTTCGTTAACTTTGTGTAGCAGGAAACTTAATCGCAACTAGGTATAGACTACCCTGTCGCTGTTTTTGGTTGATTTCAATGGACTATGGCAGTGGCGGATCCACGGGGAAGGTCCTGGGGGTCCGGACCCCCCCCCCCCCCCGAAATTTTTTAACTTCTTGAGAAAGTTTAAAATAATTTTTATTTTAAATTCGTATTAAATTCAAAATTATCTCAAACCAAATTCCACCACCAAAACTGATTTTAATTGAATGAGGGTATTACAAATTACGTATTGTACAAAGAACATTTCAAAATCGAAATTTTGGGGCCCCTCCGAAATTTTTTTCTGGATCCGCTCCTGGACTATGGTTCAGGGTTCAGGCCGTGTATTTAGCAAGAATTTTAACTTTGCTATATTTCTCCTGGGTGGAAAAGAATTTTGTTGAAATCTATTTTTTCTTCACTTTCATATTTACACATTAAGGGCACAAAATTTATAACTGAAATAGTTATGAAATTTGCGATTCAACTTCGTCTCATCAGAACCCGTCACTAATTTAGTGACAGGACTAAGCTGTGATGTCCCGCAAGAAATGGAGTTCACTTTAGCAAATATAGCATCGTACATCTTGCATTAGCTTGCTAAGCCAAACCAAATGTGTCGATTTCATTAGTTCTCATGAGCTTAAAATGAGCTCCGTTTCTTGCGGGACATCACGCTTGACGATTCGCTCAGGATCACAAATTGTGTCTCCATTTTTGGACCTAGCGTCAATGCGGCGCTAGTTTAGTCCGGTCACAAAATTGGTGACGGATTCTGATGAGACAAAATCGACACGCAAATTCCTTAACTAATTTAGAAACTTTTTGCTAAAACTAATCCAAACTTTAGCCTTATAACATGTTTAGGAAAATCGTTATATTTTACAAGGCTCTTATTTTCGTTTAAGGGGAGAGTAAGGGTAATTTGGTAAAAAGGTGCATTTAAAAAAATTGTGGCATTAAAGAGAGTGCTGGTATATTCATTCAATTTCCATATAATATTCCCAAAATTCACCAATATTTCCTAAAATTTCTATTGCAAAACACTGAAAATTGAGCGAGTTACGGTGAATTTAGAGGCGCGTCGTCGAAAACTTGTTTTACAGCGTGCATCATAACTCAGAAACTGCTGGACCAATCGTGTTGAAATTTTACACAATTCTCTTTTATATTATTTTTCAGGTAATGATCTTCATTATTTTTCTCTTGATTTTTGAATTTTTTAAGTGCTTCAAAATTAAACCGAGGATTGATGACGTAGCGGTACTTTTACCTTCACTATAACACACAGCCGAGAATGAATAATATTTGAGTAAATACACATAAAATAAAAATACATATTTTCAACAGACTCCAAATTGCGATTGCGTTGTGTAAGCACGGTATACTTCGTAGATTGCAGACTGATGACTCTCATTTCCACACAGACTACTTGAGGAGCATTGTTTGGGACTAAAAATTGATCCAGTCCAAGCGAGAATTTCGCCTCAGAACCACCATTGCGGGCCACGACCATCTTTACCGTAACTTGGGATACGAGAAAGGAAGTGTTGATGTGGTACTTACTTAATGGAGGCCCCGACTCAGTGACACTCCCATAAATACCACGGATTGGGTAGTGGGTGGGTTGTTAGTCAGGATTCGCATCAAGCAAGCGATGCGACTGAATATATTTTCGTGCACAAAACGTTTGAATAGTTTATTTGACTGTAGGATACGTAAATGTTTTATATGGAAAGGCGTTTAAACTCTGGGTAACCGTTGATTGGGAGTTTGTTTCATCGAAAATAATTTGGATTCCGGACAGCCGGCTGTCGGCAGTGCTGTCGACAATATAAAAAGGATCATAAACAATGAGTTTAAAAGTGGTATTGTGGATTATTCATAAATTATGTCGCGCAAAGATTGCCGAATACTAACTAATTTTCTCTCATATTACCACCCTCTTTATCCCCTTGGTCTAATACGAACCAAATAATTTCGGTTTTTCCTTTTTTTTTGGAGGAGTACAATACTACCGCTGCACGCAAAAGTGTCCATGTTCTATGGAATTTCCTACATACATCGTACATTCGTGCGTAAAACGGCAGATTGCCGATCGAAAAAAATTTACCTCAACAGCTTTGCTTCCTTGTTAAGAACCAATATAATAACACAAATGCACTGAAAACAGTAACATTCTTGTGTTTTAACGCAACGAAAACTCGAAACCCCTATTGTTGCGCTACCATTTGAATCAATGCATTGAACAAAGATGGCAGACACTGTTCTAATCAACGTCTTCAAATGGGTAAAGTGATAATAGAAAGTTGTCGAAAATGGGCTCATCACCCCACTCATTCCTAGCTCAGTATAATTGACTGACCAATTAATGGACTAAAAGTAAACCTTTAAATATGACAATGAAACATTTGATCCACGTGCTGAAATGATTGTAGCAAATTTGTAATCTTCTTGTGAATTGTCAATTCTCAACCCTCATACATAACTAACTCAGACAAGACCATGCGTATTCCCCATGCACATTAAAGACCCGATGGATTCGTTTCCTAGTTGGTCAAATAAACACTAAACAAACAAATGAATCAGTTTGCTCAGTCCGAAGAAATGTCAGCTCGATTGGCATTAACCGGCGGATACGTGTTCCCTTACAATGCCATCAAATCAAAGAACATTTAAAATTACATACGGCAAAATATGTGCGATTCAGGATAAAACGAAATGAAGACTGCTTAATTATAAGCATTAAAAAAGATCGGAATATATTAGTTGCATAGCCAAGGTGGTTGATTTTCAATTATAGCACTGCTGATGAATCACTTTATAACAGACTCCAAATTGCTATGATTGCTATGATAAATTCAAAACCTAGTTTCAAATGCTTGGAAAGCTAACTGTTAAAAATATCGATGTTAACACAGTTTCAGAAAACGTAAACAGTTTTAACCTATTCAAGAAATTTTAGCAAATATTCCTCGGAGAAAAAATAGCAAAACCTGGACTTCAGTCTACTTTCTAGTTCTGCCCGAGTCAGTGAATCGAGCAAAGTGAAAGACAACTTGTAAACATGCCATCTACTGTGCGTTGTCTCGAGAACAAAGAAAAATTGTATTTTTCAATGCTGCCATGCTTTATACGATGGAAGAGGAAATGTCGACCAGTTTAGTTTACGAAGACTGATCCGATGCGTTCTTCGTACAGGGCAGTGTATGGGTTCCATGGGTATAATGATTTTATTATGTAAGGGTCTTCAAAATTGTAGCTGAAACGTTTAATAAAGCCCATCATACTATTTGCTTTATTTATTATTGTATTGTAATGTTCCACAAATGTGAGCTTGGAGTCTACGGCTACGCCTAAATCTCGTATAATTTTGCATTTTTCTACAAGTTGGTTACCTAAGTGTATGTCCATGGGAACATTTGAAGTTTTTCTGCTAAAGGTTATTGATTTGCATTTCTTTACGTTAAGTTGGAGTAGACTTTTGCTACACCATGTGTGGAATTGATTGATTTCGTTTTGGAATATTTCAGTGTCTTTAACATTTCTTATTTCTATGAAAAGTCACATGACATCTGCCAAAATAAGCACTTTAAGATGTTCGAATATAAAGATAAAGTCATTTACGTACAAAATAAAAAAAGAGGGCCTAAGTGGGAACCTTGGGGTACGCCAGAGGTGACAGGAAGTGGTTCCGAGAGCATATTCTGAAAGCGAACTGTTTGTTCACGTTTCGTTAAATATGATTCGCGCCATTTCAAAAGTTTATTTTCTATGCCATATTTTTGCAGTTTGAATAGTAATAAAGGTATGTCAATACGGTCGAATACTTTACTAAAGTCTGTGTAGAGTGTTTCCACTGGGTTGCCAATGTCCATTGCATTTACAGTAAATGTTACAAATTCTAAAAAGTTTGATGTTGTTGTGCGGCCTTTATAAAAGCCATGCTGCTTACTTGTTATTTGATTTTTTATTTGTATTTTGTCATTAACCGTCGTGCGGGGCCACTTTGGATATGTGGGACTACTTTGCACACTTTAGTTTTTCAATATTTACTAACAGACGCGCTTTTATTAGTTTTGTTATACCTTTGACATTTGTTGAGCCATGTCTTTTAAACATGTTGCATATGCCTTTTTTTATTTCCTTAACACTGTTTACCAAAACAAACAAAACACTTCAAGGGTCCATAAAAGTGATTGGAGGCTCGTAAAATAAAACTGCTCAACAAAACAGAAAATCTTAAGTGTACTGAGACCACATACTGTTTTTCGGAAAGAAGAAGAAAAAAGATGAAAAATTACGTTCTCCGTTTATTTCTAGTACGTCAGGAACGGTTGTTATGAGCATTTGAAGGTTTTTGTGTGATGAAAAATGGCGTTTTTCGTTTGTTTCTAGTATGTAAGGATCGGTTTTTATGCGCATTTGAAGATTTTTGTGTCTTTAAAAAAGTTGTTTTTAATATCATTATCAACAACTTTACCGAAGATACCAAGCCTCTAAATAATGTTTTGAGTTTATTCTCCGTAATTATGTCCAAGATAATTATTTACTAAAATTGTTTTTTCAAGAAATGCTCTCTATTATGTTGTATAATTTCTTTGAAGACATTGAACCTCCAAAGTTGGTGATTGCGAAATAATGTGATCTGGGCCGTGAAAAAACTGGTTTCGAAACTTTATTTCAGAATTCTTGACATAAAAAGTGCATAACTTGAGAACGTGGCCTTGTGTACTAATTACGCCATCAATTTAGCACTCAAATATACGTCATAAATAGCCCCTTATTTCACTTTTTTTATTTTGCGAAATTTTCAATCCCACCTGGTTAATTTTATAATTGATAATTCAAAAAATCTTTAAATGCTCTTAAAAACCTAATCTGACATACTAGAAATAAACTGATATTGCCATTTTTCATCATTTTCCTTTTTTCTATACGAAAAACAATATGCAGTCTCAACCCACTCAAGTTTTTCTGACAAGTAACGCTGTAAATGTTAAATTAAAATGAATTCCTTATTTTAGAAAATGCGATAAATGCGCGATGCTTTATTGTTGAAAAAGCCTCTGATATCAGTATAAATTAATGATATTTAAATGAAAGTAAATAAAACTGGTTAATTTTAATTTTATATCGAATTCAAGAAGTGTACAAAGTAGCCCCCGGCTAGTCCACAAAAAATATTTTTGAACGCTATATGAACAACTTTTTTATGCGTGAACCAATTTTGCTCATATTTGGTATATTCACGATGACGACAAATCTGTGCTGATATGATACAAATCCATCGATTATTAGAGGAAATATAATTCGTCAAAATTGAAAAATTGATAAAAAGTGTGCAAAGAAGCCCCGCACGACGGTACTAGTTTTTCGAAGAGACAAATTTTTGGCGTAATCAAACATTACACCATGAACAACCTTGCGTGGGAAGAAAATACATCGCAACCGATTGCCCACTCATCTTCGACAAACCAATCTAAAGGCGAGGAAGACGCCAATATAACTTAACCCTTAAATGCGCAAACCAATTTTTTTCAAATTTTTACATATCTTGCAATATTTACTCAAAAGTTTAATTTTTTAAAATATATATTTCTAACGAAAGAAGCTAGAGGTTCGGCACATTGAGACGAACTGTTCTCCTTCTTAATATTATATTTTTTATTTGTTAAAATTCTTGTAAAATCAAAATTAGTATTTTAAAGTTTGATTTTCTTCAATTTCCTGATAGACTGGGAAACTCTATTTCGAACCATTAAAAAAAACTTTTCTGATTTCAATAAATTTAGAACCACCCTACCCAAAATAATAGAAAATTGTACACCGTGCAAGTGATTTAAACACATTATAAAGTGTCAATTAATGAAAAAATATTTTTGATAACTATTGCAGTTTAACGGTGTCCGGCCATTAAGCCGAAGGTCGCTAGGTCGAAGGACATTAGGCCGACTGGTCATGAGGTCGAAAAGGCATTAGACCGAAGACCAAGAAGTCGACTGTTTAACAGGCCCAAGCTTATCCTATGGAGCTTTTGACACTTCTCGCTTTGAGTTCAATTTTCATATCTCGATTAGACGAATCTTTAATTATTTGCAAAATAAAAATATGATTTTCAGTTCTCTCTTTCAAATTTTCATAGCAAAATATATATTATTCAAATTGCGCTTGTCTACTAAACCTACCAAACTAGTGCGAATTTGAGGCGAAAACTGGGTGACTTTTTCCTTTCGGGTCCTCGACAACTTTTATATTATGCGCTGTGACTGAGGTTTCGCCACAGTACCGGAAAAAGCTAATCAAATGTTATGACGTCATAAAACGCCTCTACACATATTTATCCGGATCTTTCCGCCAGAGACTTGTCGCTTTTCAAGACACTTTTCACTTTTTTTTTATCATGAGCTGTTTTTCCATGAACCATCGATTTCAATACTGTCCTAAGTCTTACGACGAAACCAGTGGAATGCGACTTTGAGGTATTACCGAGACCGAGAACCCGAAGTGGCGCAAAGCCGCTGAGTGTCTACTGGGTGCGGTGACCGCCGATCCGCCATCGGAGGCGGTGCCCCTTCGCCTCCTGCAAATCTGTGATCCACTTTATTTACCCAGATTACTCAAACATAGGGGCTATGCATTAGTTTAAGTTCGACAGAGCGACGGTGATGTCGGACAGCAAGCGATCTGAGGCGATGCTGCGTAGCCACAGTAGGCGTCATTTTTAGTTATTTAATCCATTATGTTAGTAACACAAATTCTTAAAAAATAACAAACTATCCAGTTTTGTTTTGTTGCAAACCCAAATGTAAGTAGATATTATTGTTCAAAAATAGTTTTATTTAGATATGCAGGGAAAACGAGGACGTAAATATACTAAACAATTAGTTTTAAAGTTTAAAATAAATCTCAAAAAATTACCCTTCATTGAAAACTGATAAATGTTTTAAATCTTGTGACATTTAATTCTTTCCTTGATTTATTCACCCTTTGGTCATTCGGCCCAATGGCAATTCGAGTTAATGATCACTCGATGTAATAACCATTCGGTCTAATGACCATTCGGCTTAATGACTTTCGGCCTAATAACTGTCTTCGGAAAACTTTTCTGAAATTAGTTGAACTAGAACTTCACTGATGGTAGTTTAAAGAATGTTTAAAAACTTGTTTGATCTTCGTACAATTATAACCACCCTTATTATTGTTTTAACAAAAAAATACTACACAAACTGCTAAAAGTTTTCTAAATAAGCCTAAGTTGTTTAGTTTTAGTAAAAACTAGTGAAAGCTCGTTTTTTTGTCTGTAAACAATTTCGCTCGGTGGCTATTTTAAAAGTTTAAAACTAGCGTGATTCCGAGATATTCTTCATTGATGAACACAGAAACATTCAAGATCTATCAGCATTAACTCGAGAGCAAACAATACTTCTGGATTATTATCTTAAAAGTACTGTAACTCGAGTAATTAAAAAGGACAAAGAAACACTCACAGCTACCAGCGAAGTGCAAACCAGCTATCGAAGTGGAGTCGTTGATCGTCAACTGCGGTTGATCATTTAAAAAATCTAGGCCGTGATTAATCCCACTATAAGTAATTATGGAGAATCAACTCTTTGAGTAACATTTTTAGAGACTTGTTATCTTCAGTAAAGTTTTTGTAAATGCTATTCGAAGCAACTTTAATGAAGACATACATGCATGTATTCAGAGTATCGACATATAATAGGTCATTTGCGGAAAAAAACATTTTAGAACATGTTACTCTAATATTAATTCTAACGTAATTCTTACGTGTGGTTGGCCTTCTGCAAAGTTGTTTGGAACAATGGAATGTACGTTTTTATCGAAGATTTAGGTCTTAATTTTAATATTGATCTATATCTCGATGTGCGGCATGCATGTCTTCAACAAAGTTGTTTGTAGTTCCATTCTCAACAATTTTACAGAAGACACTAAGTCTCTAAAAATATTTTTGAATCGTGGAACTAGGCTGCATGAAATACTACTTGAAATTTCGGTACGACCGGTAGCAAAGAGCCATTCAACTTCAAAAGTATTTTTATAACGACTATTTATTCTAGTGAATTACAAACATTAATTCCCAAAAATACCCCTTAATAGCAAAAATTCGATCATGCTTTAATTAGAACACAATTTAAAACTACGCATTATTATCATTAGTTATGTATCGTTGCACAATACCGGTGCGGTGAGAAGCTCAAAAATTACATGAAAATATATGAGCTGATAACAACCAGTCGACCATTCGTACCGCAAGGAGTATAAAATTAGTTGCGCCGTCGATTTTTCTACCAATCCCCAAACCCTGCAACCAGAAAAATAACTAACATTTTGTGGTACCTGTGAATAACCGATAGGGAGCAAAGTGCCAACGGAAAAGCCGACCAGAATAAGCGATCACCTCGGCCGTTCTACCTTTGCGTTAGTTTGAACAGGAACAGGCAATTTCGTATTCCATGTAGGACCGTTCCAGGCGACAAACAAATGATAAAATTATCCCATCCAATGCAGCGATTGTTTTTTTTTTGCCTTCTTCGTCAGATGCACGTAGTCTAAAGTCATGAACCGACGAGCCTGTTCGCCCGGTCCGGTGTTGTAGTGGAAACCAGATGACTCTAGATGGCCGTTGCTAAGCTTTGGCTTTTGTGGTCCAATGGATTTCCCACGAAGGTTCAGAAGTGGAATGTTGAAAAATGCTCCCACTGCTTCAGCCTTCTGCTGCTCGTTCTACCGGCAACAACGGTGAGATGCATGAATGGGCATCCTTTGCATGAAAGTTTCAGCAAAGAGCCTCGTGTACTATGACTGCCAAGGGCTGATGCAGTTTACGACATGTGATACCAGTGCTTTACAGGAAAGTGGTTTCGAGACTGTTGAACATTTTTTCAAGAGAACCAGTTAGTTACCAACTCGCTTGCGTCTATAAATTCACCAAATTTAAGGTACGTTTTACCATAATCATCGTTTAATATTAGTAATACAAGTAAAGTCTAAATTGAGTGCTGGCTATCTAACATCATTAGCATGGGTTTATTGATACTTTACATTATAATATATGGCATGACAAAAGATACACAATACACAAAGCGTGAATTGGATTTCTAAATAACGAACGAATAAATGATGAAAACGTGGATTATTTTAGAAGTGGTTCGAAACTCGAAACGCAAAAGACACTTGACGATAAGTTTGCACCCATGTCCATATTCAAAACAAACTGTCAGTAATCCACACAGTTTTTACGATCCGCCAAGCGTTTCCTAAGCACCTGTCACCTTTACCGGAAATAAACTCACGTCCACCCGGCAAACCGCTCGTTGCTCGTTCCTGCATAGCTAGAACCGTGTTCGTGGTAAGGTTGTGAATTCAAACCTCTTCCGAAAGCGACACCCATAAAGTCCTGTCTAGAGTCACTATCGCGGTTCGACCAACCGCAAAGTCCCTAAAGCTTCTTATGTTTGTTCCTACGTCAAATGTACCGTCACCTCCATTTCGGAGAAACACACACACAGACACCCTTCAGCTTGCCAACGCTTTCAGTCAGCAGGGCGATGTAATAAAAAATATGTATTCCAGACGAATAACTGGTAGATTTACGACATTGAGAGCCATCACGAGCGCGCTTTTCAGCGCTTGAATGGCTCCCTCGGGATCTGTCGGGTGCAGAACTGGGGGTGGTTGTGGAAACTGCACCTAATACCTACAAGAATAGCGGATCGATTTTCCTTTTCCTACGTTGCTTTGGTATCGTGAACTCTGGTGTGTCGTTTTGTTTTTGATAGTTTACTGAAAAGTGTCATAAGCTGTGGTGCGTGTTCTTCGAGCTTGGGCGGAAGCTTTGGGTGGAAACAAAAATGTCCCCTTGGATGACAACTGACAGGGAGCTGTGTTAAGACCGTACATGATGTGTGCACTATAGTTTGAGCTAGTTTTGTTGCTGACTTGTTCAAGCGGATAGAGAACAGCAGAGAGCTTACTAAGTATTAAATCAATTTATGAGAAAAACTAAATCGAAGTATTTGGTTCTTGAAACTTGAGTTAGATGCTCAAAATTAATGCCATAAGAAAATTGTAGAGATATTATCAGTCCAACAATTGGAAAATCATGGAATTTCCGTGTCGGTTGCGTCTCATCGGTGTCCTGACAGACTGACTTATACGTCAGCTATACGCTAAATAAAAATGGAACGCAACGTTTGTGTTCCGAAACAACAACTGTGATGTCCTGTCAGTACAGAAGTTCAGTTTGCTTTCGAGACACATAGCAGAATCGGAACCATTCTGACTAAAGATTTACCCGATACCCGACCCGAACCAGTACCCGTAAGAAAAGGGCGAGTTCGGATTTTATTATCACCGGATACGGGTCAAGCCGGGTACTTTTAAAAACAGTTATTCCGGGTAAGGGTCGGGTCGGGTTTTTTCGAAACATTTCACATTTACCCTTTCTGTAAATATCACAAAAGGATAGGTTATCCTCGTAGAAAAATATCTTGAACACTGAAAAACCCGCATCTGACCCGATGATGCGTCTAAGTTTTTTTAGCGCATGGTAATTTCGTATTCAGATAGTTCGTGGACGGAAATGTCATTTTAAAATTCAGGTATCGAGCGAACAAAAAATCACCTGCGTAATGCAGTACTGATTTCATTCAATACGCTAAGTCATCCAGAATGATTCATCTTGCAGAACAACCTAAAACACGTGATTGAATGTGATAGCGTTGGTATTAAGATTCCCGTGTATACAAAAGATGACAATATAGAGGTATGGCTACATGACCTATCATCGCATACACCCTCCTGAACTAATTGCAACATGGAGAAGTAGAATCTTTCACATATGATACTTTGAGAAACTTCTTCGCAAGTGTTCCTAACGGCGTTCTTGTGGTGAGAATGCGGGTCGAAACACCTATTCCCTTCCTTCCCCCAAAAAACTATTATTGATGTATGCACTCAAAAGAGACAAATTTTTGGCGTAATCAAACATTACACCATGAACAACCTTGCGTGGGAAGAAAATATATCGCAACCGATTGCCCACTCATCTCAGACAAACCAATCCAAAGGCGAGGAAGACGCCAAGATAACTTAACCCTTAAATGTGCAAACCAATTTTTTCAAATTTTCTGAAAATTGTCTCACAGTTTTCATACGTTACTATGATAATTTTGAGATGGTTTTCGTAATGTTGTTTTAAAACAGCATTGCGCATTTAAGGGTTAAACGATGAAGGTCTTGACCTGAATGACACGAGAGAAATGAAAGACTCTCAGTAGGTGAGCAGACAAATGTTTCCCGCCGTGAAAGAAGGTCTCTACACGCAACAGAAAGCTACGTACACGAGATCCAACAGACAATCAATAAAAAAAAATTACATATTGTAAATAGATCAACGACCACCAGGTCCATTAAGCTAGGCCGTGAGTAATCCCACTAGAAGTAATTATGTTATCTTCAGTAAAGTTGTTGCAAATGATATTCGAAGCAACTTTTATGAAGACATACATGCATGTATTCAGAGTATCGACATATAATAGGTTATTTGCGGAAAAAAACATTTTAGAACAAGTTACTCTAATATTAATATTTACAGTAACTCTCACGTTTGTTCGACCTTCTGCAAAGTTGTTTGGAACAATGGAATGTACATTTTTATCGAAGATTTAGGTATAAATTTTAATATTGTTCTATATCTCGATGTGCGGCATGCATGTCTTCAACAAAGTTGTTTGTAGTTCTAAGTTCGGATTTTATTATCACCGGATACGGGTCAAGCCGGGTACTATTAAAAACAGTCATTCCGGGTAAGGGTTGGGTCGGGTTTTTTCGAAACATTTCACATTTACCCTTTCTGTAAATATCACAAAAGGATAGGTTATCCTCGTAAAAAAAATTCTTGATCATTGAAAAACCCGCATCTGACCCGAACCTGAAGTTAGAAAATTTGAACCCGAACCCGACCCAAGCACGAAAATTTTAAAATTGAAAAAGCCTGAACTCGAACTTAAAATTTTCTAAAGCCCAAACTCGAGGATTTTCAAACTTGAAAATCCGAACCCGACCCGACTCCGAGAATTTGATATTTGAGATCCGAACTCGATTTGTTGATATACACAATCAACAAAAGACCGCGAAGATTTTAAATTTTAAGCCCCGAGTGGGAATCGCATTTATATTAACTATTAATGAACGTCGAATTTGTAATGTTCTGAGAAACTTATAAATCGTCGATATCTTAACCAGAAAGAAGAATAAATCGACGGCTACCTCGTGGGGAAACAAAAAGCGACGACCTTGCCAGTCGCACTCAACTAAAATTTCTATTGTTTTATTGAAAACCATTCCTGCAAAAGTAGTTTTGTATAATTTATTACATGTATTAAATTAAGTTACGACAATTGGCAATTCGCATTTAGCTGTTTACACGACGCTACCCGCGTTTGGTACGGCCAAACTTGTGTCGAAGGGTGTCAATCAAGATCCTCTGACGTGTTCTTAATGTCACATCAACAGCGTTAGGATGGTCGTCTATGATGGAGTAAATAACTTCTTTCATGCCTCAGATGGTACGGTATACACGCCAGTAGAGAAGGTTCGATATTGAACTCCAAACTTCTACAAATCCGCAAATGGCTTGAACAGAACATTCTATATTTTTGCGATCAATTCCTTAAGCTCGTGAATCGTGAAATTCATGTACTTTCATCTTTCATGAAAGAATTCGGACCATGCAATGGCCCAGCCCTGGGAGAATCTGACAGAGTTCTTTTTCCATACATGTATCACTGAATTGATAGTAGCGCACAGTGGCACCTGTTCATACAAAGTTGTGACAAAATTATAAAAATTGGTCTATGTGGCTAAAACTTGGGGTTTTAACTAATTTTGGGTAGCTGAATCCATTTCTGCTATCAGTTTTGATATTGCATATTTCCTTTTTTCGACTAATTTTATATAAACCCATTTGAATGCGTTGGTCGTTAAAGGGTTAATACGAACATTAGTCATAGTAGCTAATCTCATCGGGTAGCAGAAATGGTTGACAAAACTAGTAAAAATCACTAATTTTTCAGTAATATGATGTTGTTTAGGCAATTAATTTGTAAGAAGATTTATGAGCTACAGGGCGTCTCCATATGAGTATTTTCAAAAACATAGATATACCAGCTTCGGCGCAAAAATGCGCAAGATGAGCCCTATATATCTTGAAACTACAATAAATTTTGAGTCAGATTCATGATAAGTGACCCATGGGAGACCATCTCAGAACAAACGTAAATCGGTTTTGTACAAAAATCTCCCATCTATAGTTTAGCATATTCATTCTTCTTTCCAATGAACTTAACATTGCTCCAATCGGCTATGTAGTTCTTGAGATATCGCCATTTGAAACTCTAAAGGTACTAAAAATTCTAATGAATTGAATTGAACAGAAATCCTCGGCATCACTTGCTTCAACGACATGTTAAAAAATCATTTTTCATTCGATTATAGTAAAATTTCAAGATATCTTTATTTAAACTGAAAGAAAAATAAAATAAATATCTAAAGAAGAATTACAAAACATTGATTTTTGGGGTTTTGTCACTCGTTGTGCCACTGTGTGGCGTTAAGATACCACGTCCATATAATCCGTAACAGTGTCAAGTAAAAAGCATATTTTGTGGCGTATGTTATGCACGCCATCTGTGCATCTAGGTACTACATCATTTAAAATTTATCCAGGTAAAGATTCAACATGTATTTCATTTGCTTTCAGCCTATTTGGTAACCCTCACCAAACCAAGGACAGATAGAAACCTTGCGGAAATGTTTCTGTCGGAAGATTTTGTGCCTGGTGAGATGTTGGTTCTAATCTAAAGTTTTTCGTTACTTATATCCATCGGTTAGGTGTATGGCTTTGCAGTCTAATTTTTAAGCAAAAACAAACTATTTTGTGTTAATCCGACGTTTCGGTAGGTTTGGGATCATTTTCAAGGACTCGATAATTGTTGTTTTGTTGTCAGATCTGTTGTTGTACAACAATGGATTGTCATATGGTTTTTTAGGATCATCTGTTCCGATCGTGCAAAGTCTTTTCGGGATAGGAGCGCTCGAAAAATAGCCTATGTCACGTACTTCAATTTCCATAGCATAATAACTAGACACTTTATACACAGACTAGCGAAGTGTCAAAAATTGCAGCCAAACGGACTGTCAAAAAGTGCAGCCAAATGAGCATGAGGGTTTCGAAAGGGTAAGTGCAAGAGGAAGCCCATGCAAAACTTATGGAAGCTTCCGTGATACCAGTTTACATCCATGATTGCTAGTTTTATTGTTTTTCTCTTCGCTAGTATGTTATATAAAGTGTCTGTAATAATAACTACAATTGACAAATTTAAAGAATGTAAAATGTCTGAATTTTTAAAATCCAACAACCATTTATTGTTCGGGAAGTTAGGCAACACCAAAATTGTTTTTCTTTTCGTGTGAAGAAATCAATTGTTATCGTTAATTGGTCGTAAGATTGATTTTTGTCTCTATTTACTCTTCTTTGCCGTCGCGCTTTTGGAATCCCGGAGACATCAGGAACTCTTTATTTTATTTTTCAAACTGGCGTTTGCTTTTACTATAAAAACAAGGTTATGTAGCCTAAAAAGTTGGCTGTGTTATCGAGGTAATTGGATCAAGATCGCAGAGAAACAGCCCCTAAAATTTCCTTGCCAATATCAAGATCAATTCGCATCAACGATTTCATTTTTAGTTTTTCGTAAATGAAAACTCACTATGTAGGTTACGGGAGAATTTAATTTTATAAAATTCTAAGCTGATGGTTCGCCACGATGATTCTGCATACGAGTACATGACACTACTTTTCCTTTCAACGAAATTTTTGATCTTTCTCTTGAGTGCAAACTATGCTCGATGTGTTGGTCTTCTACGGAGCTGTATCCTAACGCAACCTAAATATGTAGTTATTATCATTCATAATAATATCACGACTTGATGTTTTATCACTTGTTAGGTTGCGACTGATCATTAAACATATGGCCTCAGCATATCTTTAATTTCCATAGCATAAATTGGCAAGATCTTAAAATGTATCTGCTCACCGATCGACATCGTGCAGGAAACTACGAGATGATTTTGAACAATTCTTGCCTTGGACACTTCGTCAGGAATACATTTCACATTTCTGGACCATTGTTGTCATTTTTCTTCGATAAAACAAACGAATATGAAGGAGAAAAACAAATAACGCGGTGGGCTTTTCAGTGGCCAGAAGTTTTGATTCGGTTCAGTCATAATTATTTTTATCGGTAGTTTCGAGATAATTTATCACTAAGTGTTGGAATCGGAAGATCCGTGGTGAAGTTCATCCTTTTCTCTCTTTTCAACGTGCACAAAAGAATCAGCATGCTTGTTCGGGTCTTTATGTTTATTTATTTTATGGGTCGCGGACGCCATGTTCAATTTGACGTGTATAAAACTAATACATTCAAAAGTGACGAATGCTTCCACCTTTTTTCCCCTTCATCTTGGTTTTCGGGTGCTTGCGGTAACGAAGTGACGCATTATGGCTATGTGTCAAAATCGCTTCACAAGCGCCACGCTCGGTGAGGTGGCGCATTTTTCATAATTCAAATCGACCGTTTTTTCTATGGGCGGTGAAAATTCATCTCGTGTTACGTCTGTTTGTCTGTGATATTACTATATCCGTAATTGGATTCATAATAACACTCATTAACACAACAATCTGCATATTATCTCATATACATTCACAATCTCTCTTTCCAAACGTACAAACGGTCGTGCCTATCGCGATAACACAAACCTGGTCACAAACGCGAACATGCAATTGCAATCATTCATACATTCTGAAGCCCGCGACCTCGCCAACATTAAAACACTCCGGTTATAAAGGGGGAAGGTGTAAGGATGTCCGTGTAACAAAACACTTTTTTGCGATTTTTTTCAGAAATTTGGGTGAAGCATATTGATTAAAATTTCTGTACATTAAAATGTACCATTCCAGTAACCCCCTAAATTGAAAAATTATCTCGAAAACTCAATGTAGAGGTTAGGTATTTTTTACATAGAATGTGTACTCAAAGTTTGAAATAAATCGGTTAAGTAGTTTTTAATCGCAAACCATGTTTTTTTTCCAGAGACGTTCTGCAACAAGTTTCATCACCGAGTCGATTTTCGATATTTTTGCATAGAAAAATTACAGCATGTTATTAAAATGATACATTATAATGAACACAAGTTTTGAACAATTCGCTTCACCCAAATTTCCAAAAAAAAATTCGCGAAAAAGTTTTTTTTTTTTCGCACTGAAATTCTTATCTCCACCCCCTTAAATAACCGATTTAGCACCTATAAATTTACAAACGCTGTCTCGAGTATTAATACACCGCTCGCGTGATCATGAATCGGTCACGTCCGGAAGTCTCCACTCTCGATCCTAGCAACACAGACACATGCCTTCAGTCGGACCAATAAAAAAATGACGCTCATATTCACTAAACAAGGCTTTCCATGGCGTCATGACCGGCAACTCGAGTGAAATGGCGAAACTAATCTCTTCTAGCATCTGAACCTTATACTAAAAATTAAGTGTCAGATTTTTATTTATTTATTTATTTATTTAAAATAATCTCAAGCAGCTTAAGACTTATTGCTACAAAGCTTTTCTGGTAATTTTAGTCTAATCAAACCACAACGAACAGATACAAATGTCATAATTTAATTAATTTAAAAAAAACTACACTAACAGAAATGCTCTTTACTTTGCTTCTTAAACCTAAATATTGATTGTTCGTCTTTCATTGATAATGGCAAAGAATTCCAATGGTAAACACCTCGCACAAAAAAGAACTTCCATATTGGGCAGTTGAGTGTCAACATACAAACGCCTGAGTCCTTCACGATAATCTACACACAACTACGCCCGCGATCTCGCAAACAGGATAACAACCCGGTGACTAAGTGAATATTTTAACACTTATGAATTCACAAACGCGGTCGCAATAGTGAACCTACAAACGCCCGTATTCGCGCGATCGTGAATCGGTTACGTCTAAAAGTCCCTACCATCGGTCCTAGTAGCATAGGTCCAATGCCATCAGGTGGAGCAAACAAAAAAATAATGCTCATATCCACTAAACAGCACGTTCCATCGCGACATGGCCGGGAACTTTAGTGATATGGGAGAACTCACTCTCTTGCAGCATCTGAACCGTACACTGAAAATTAAGTATCCCAAGATTTCGATTAATCTTTTCATTTTCATTGAGTGAAAAACAAAAAATGCCTATGTTTCGTGCTCTGCAATGGTGTAAATCCTTAAAGTAAACTTGTGTGAATAGTAGTAGCAACAATATAACAGATATTGACATGATGCACATTCCTTTCGTAATTGTTATAATAATATCTGCACGAAAATTTTATATTTATTTCATCAATCTACATAGAATCTGTACCTCAAAATTACGCGTGGAAACATGCACTTGCTGTTATAAAAACTGAACTCTTTTAGCCAACCACCGACCATCGCACCGTTGAATGTAATAAATATTCAACATTCCACTTGCAGGTGTAGATATAAAGATGACTATCTCCATCTTTACACAGAACATGCTCCAATTCGCACTATTACGCCTAATTCCCGCGACCACCGTAAAATCCGGCACCTGAAATGGCCCAATTTGAGATCAGCCGGCATAAAACGATGGCCACCGAAACAGAAAAAATGAGCCATTCCACGCCACTTAGCATTATAAGTCACCATTTGCGGGCGTTATTTACATTCGTTTTTTATTGCGCCTCCGATCGCATTTACATTTCTCCCACTTTTATTACCGCTCTTGTCGCTGGGGAAAGACTAGCTGTAGCTATAAAAGAAGGTCTTTCGATAAAAAAAAACACCCCCACTTACCTCTGCCTTGTCATCTTTTTTTTCTGTCGGACAGTGAGCTCTCAATCAAGAAAAGTGCCATCCGTTTCGGCGTGTTCAGTGGCAACACAATGCAATGCTGCGCCAGCCAATTTTCTTCCGGTCCCGAAATACAAAAGGTAAGTCGGGCGTCTCGTCAATTTTGTGAGATAGTGGCCTACAAACAACGCAACAAAGGGGACTAGGACAATACGATGATGGTGTCACATAAGTAGAAAAAAAACAATTTCCCGATACTAAACCAACTATCAGCACTCATAACAGTTTTTGCAACCGGCCGAGACGGTTGTGCCTCCAGGTGGAAGGTTTTGTTCTCGAGAGAGTGACGGAGTGCGAGACGCTGTATGCGTTTTTGTGGGAGAGAGAGAGAGACCAGTTTGTTAAGTGTGAGTCGACAGTTGATACGTCGGAGGCGTGGTCAACGGCATCCTCGGTGTTTTGACAGAATTTGCCTACCGCGGTGGCAGAAATCGACAGTGATCGTGCCTGTACACACAGAAAAAATATATTGTATTGGTGTCGTCGGGCAATTCTAATCGACGAGAGGGGAAGCGTCACAGGTAGACCCATTTGCTCTATTCGTCTACCGCAGAAGTGGTACGACGAATAAGGAAAACAAGTGGCACCGAAAAGTGCCGCATCGACAGTGGGATTTTCTCAGCAAGCCACAGGTAGCCACATTTGTTTACCGCGGCGGTGGAAACGGAGAGAGCGCGCTTGTGGTGGTGATACCGACGAGCAGCTTAACCGGAGAGTTTTGAAGTGTTGCAGGTAGGCCTATTTCTCTACTGAAGAAGCAACGCGACGAAGAAGGACAGCAAGTGTCACATTGTCAAACAACGGGCACCGAGTTTACAACGTAACACATGAGGTGTGTTCTACAGGTATAACAGGTATATTTTTCATTCCTTTTTGTGATAGTTTTTCTTGCTAGGTAAAATGGATGAAGAGATGGGAGAACGAGTAACAGACCCTCCCCCTAAGCCTTATGCTGAAAATGTAAATCCGACTAGAATTAAAATTTACCCAGAGTCGTCAACGGGACCATGGATTGTATTTATTAGGCGTAAAGTAAAGGCGCTAAATATTATTCAAATTTCTAAAGATTTGACTTCGCGATTCTCGGATGTAAAAGAGATCGTCAAAGTCAATAAAGATAAAATACGCATTGTCGTTGGTAGTCTCAAACAAGCCAATGCAATTGCTTCTTGCGAGCTTTTTACGCGTGAGTATAGAGCGTATATTCCTTCAAAGGAAATTGAAATTGATGGGGTCATCACAGAATCGAGTTTGACTGTTGATGACATAATTAAGCATGGGGTTGGTCGTTTCAAAGACACCATACTTAAAGACGTAAAAATACTTGAATGCAAGCAATTGCATTCAGTATCACACGAAGGAGATAAAAAAGTTTATCGACTGTCTGACTCATTTCGAGTGACTTTCGCTGGGTCTGCGCTGCCCAACTATGTCATTATCGATAAGATTCGTCTCCCTGTTCGCCTTTTTATCCCTCGTGTAATGAATTGCCTTAATTGCAAACAGCTTGGCCACACAGCCACTTACTGTTCCAATAAGGCACGGTGTGGCAAATGTGGAGGTTCTCATCAAGAGGATACATGCAATGAAAATTCAGAAAAATGTTTAATGTGCGGAGAAAACTCGCATGAGCTCCCTGCATGCCCCATTTATAAATTGCGCGAGGATAAAATTAAACGATCCTTGAAGGAGAGGTCTAAGCGCTCCTATGCAGAAATGTTGAAAAATGCTACCCCTAAACCCATCTTCTTAGAAAATACTTACACATCTCTATTTTCGGAACAGTCTGACTCTGACGGAGCGTGCGAAGGTACATCATTTGTTTTACCCGGAAATCCCAGAAAAAGAAAACAGTCTTCTTTTCCCAAGCTGCCAAGAAAGGGCCTTAAAATTTCTCCACCAATAGATAAACTGCGCCCAAAACCGAAAAATTCCGATTCAAAACCGAAATCAATTCCGCCCGGTTTTGGGAACGTACAATCCAAACAGAACACCATTACTGGAAATAATAAAATTTCGACTTCCTCTGAGGCTCAGCCGGGGGTAGGATTATTGAAATTTTCTGAAATTGTTGATTGGATTTTTAAAGCATTCAATATTTCTGAACCACTAAAGAGTATACTTTCAGCTTTCCTCCCAACAATTAGAACATTTTTAGAGCAGCTGATTGCTCAATGGCCCATCCTTGCAGCGATTGTATCTTTCAATGGGTAATTCACCTCCTCCAATGAAAGATTCCATCACTGTTTTACAGTGGAATTGCAGAAGTATCATACCTAAAACTGATTCCTTAAAAATTTTACTGCATAATTTAAAATGCGATGCTTTTGCTCTATGTGAAACATGGCTTACCTTAAACATTAATTTCAACTTAAATGATTTCAACATTATTCGCCTAGACCGAGACACCCCGTATGGAGGAGTGCTTCTAGGAATTAAAAAGTGCTATTCTTTCTATAGAATTAACATCCCCTTGTTTGCGGGCATTGAGGCTGTAGCTGTCCAAACGAATATTAAAGGCAAAGACATGTCTATCGCTTCTATATATATACCTCCCAAAGTTCAAATTGGACAACGTCAAATTTTTGAGGTAGTGGAATCCATGGCTGCTCCGCGTCTGATACTGGGAGACTTCAACTCGCACGGAGTATTGTGGGGTTCCCTCTACAATGATAATCGATCCTCTTTGATATACAATGTTTGTGACGAATTTAATATGACAGTTTTAAATACTGGCGAAACAACACGCATCCCCAGACCTCCTGCACGTCCAAGTGCATTAGATCTATCTCTGTGCTCGACATCACTTCGGTTAGATTGCACGTGGAAGGTTGTACCTGATCCTCACGGTAGCGATCATTTGCCAATCGTTGTTTCAATTAACAGTGAATTAGGCCTTACGAATTCAATCAATGTTCCTTATGACTTAACACGAAATATTGATTGGAAAACATACGAAACATTAATTTCCACTTCTCTTGCTTCGACAGAAGAGCTACCCCCTACCGAAGAATATGAATTCTTAGCGGGTTTAATTATTGAAGCAGCAGAACAAGCACAAACGAAATGCAATCCTGGAATGACAATAAATAGACGCCCCCCTAATCCTTGGTGGGACAAAGAGTGCTCTGATGCATATGAAGCTAAACAAGTTGCCTACAAAGAAATTATGAAACAGAAAGGGGGTATACGTGAGAACTTTGAAAATTATTTCATTTTGCAAAACAAATTTGACAGTATACGTCGTGCCAAAAAATCTAGTTATTGGAGAACCTTCGTTAATGGCTTGTCAAGAGAAACATCAATGAGTACTCTTTGGAACACAGCCAGAAGACTGAGGAATCGAAACGTGACTAATGAAAGCGAAGATTTTTCGAATCGTTGGATATTTAATTTTGCCAAGAAAATTTGTCCCGATTCTGCTCCTGCGCAGAAAATCACTCGCGATGCTCCCACAAGTAACGATTTCATAGATTCGCCTTTGACAATGATGGAATTCTCAATTGCACTCCTCTCATGCAACAATAATGCTCCGGGACTAGACAGAATTAAATTCAACTTGGTGAAGAATCTGCCTGACCTAGCAAAAAGACGCTTGTTGAATTTATTCAATAAGCTTCTTGAGCAGAACATTGTCCCGCACGACTGGAGACAAGTGAGAGTTATCGCTATTCCAAAACCGGGAAAGCCAGCATCCGATCATAACTCGTATCGACCGATTGCAATGCTATCCTGCATCAGGAAATTGTTGGAAAAAATTATCCTACGACGTCTCGACAATTGGGTTGAGGCGAACGGCTTGCTATCAGATACCCAGTTTGGTTTTCGGAGGGGAAAGGGAACGAATGATTGTCTGGCGCTACTTTCGTCAGAAATCCAACTCACTTACGCAAAAAAAGAACAAATGGCGTCTGTGTTCTTAGACATAAAAGGAGCATTCGACTCAGTCTCCATTGATGTTCTCTCGGAGAAGCTACATCAATGTGGTCTTTCACCGATATTAAATAATTATTTATACAATTTATTGTCAGAAAAGCACATGCATTTTTCATATGGCGATTTGGCGACACTCAGAATAAGTTACATGGGCCTCCCACAAGGCTCTTGTCTAAGCCCCCTTCTCTATAATTTTTACGTGAGTGACATTGATAATTGTATTGTCAGCCCATGCACTTTAAGACAACTTGCAGATGATGGGGTGGTTTCTGCCACAGGACCAAAAGCTATAAATTTACAACAACCATTGCAAGATAGCTTGGATAATTTATCAATTTGGGCTTTAAAGCTGGGCATCGATTTCTCTACGGAGAAAACAGAGTTGGTCGTTTTCTCAAGGAAGCGTGATCCAGCTCAGCTTCAGCTTCAGTTGGTTGGTAGAACGATAGCCCAAGTCCTGACTTTTAAATACCTTGGAATTTGGTTCGATTCTAAAGGCACATGGGGAGGCCACATTAAGTATCTAATAACGAAATGCCAACAAAGGATAAATTTTCTGCGAACAATAACTGGATCATGGTGGGGTTCTCATCCAAGTGACATGATAAGATTGTATCAAACAACAATACTTTCAGTAATGGAATATGGGTGCTTCTGTTTCCGTACAGCTGCGAACACTCACATTATTAAACTGGAACGGATACAGTATCGCTGTTTGCGAATTGCCTTAGGTTGCATGCAGTCGACCCATACAATGAGTCTTGAAGTACTAGCGGGAGTTCTTCCTTTAAAAGACCGATTCTGGGATCTCTCTTCTCGTTTACTTATTCGATGTGAGGTTATGAACCCACTGGTAATTGAAAATTTTGAAAGACTTGTCGAGCTTCAACCCCAAACCAGATTCATGACAGTGTATTTCAATCACATGTCACAAGAAATAACGCCTTCTAGGTATGTTCCCACATACGTCAATATACTAGATATTCCTGAATCCACTTTATTCTTCGACACGTCCATGCAAGCAGAGATTCGTGGAATTCCGGATCATCTACGCTCGCGGGAGATCCCTAAAATATTCACAAGTAAATATCAACACATAGACTGCCTTAAAATGTTTTACACTGATGGGTCACGAATCAGTGAGGCCACTGGTTTCGGTATTTTCAACAATAATTTTTCAATTTCTCTCAAACTTGCAGAACCCGCCTCTGTTTATATAGCGGAACTAGCAGCAGTTCACTATAGTTTTCAAATAATTAATACTTTACCCCCGAACCATTACTTTATCCTCACTGATAGTCTCAGCACAATTGCAGCTCTACGCTCAAAGAGGATTGATAATCACGATCCATTCTTTTTGGGGAAGATACGAGAATCTCTGAGTAACCTAACAAGAAAATGTTATAAATTTACCCTAGTGTGGCTCCCCGCCCATTGCTCTATTGCGGGAAATGAGAAAGCTGATAATTTAGCCAAGATTGGTGCACTAGATGGTGAAATATACGAAAGACCCATCGCTTACAATGAATTTTATAGCGCTTCTCGACAGAGGACACTTGCTAGTTGGCAAACATCTTGGGACAATGGAGATATGGGACGATGGCTACACTCAATTATCCCTAAAGTATCAACGAAGGCATGGTTCAAAGGATTGGATGTAAGTCGGGACTTCATCCGTGTGATGTCTAGGCTCATGTCCAATCATTATACTTTAGATGCGCATCTCCGTCGTATTGGGCTCGCTGAGGGTAATCATTGTGCTTGTGGAGAAGGTTACCATGACATTGAGCATGTAGTTTGGTCCTGCACTGAATATCGTGAAGCCAGATCACAATTAGTAGATTCTTTACAAGTCCGAGGAAGACCAATCCATGTTCCTGTTAGAGACATCCTGGCGTATCGCGATCCTCTATACATGGAACTTATCTATCATTTTCTAAAAACAGCGTCTGTCAAAATTTAATTAAATTCATCTCCTCATACTCTCATCCAAGGCTAATCATTCACCAATTAAAGTGTCCTAGAATATCTAGTTTTTAAATTTAGACAATAACAGAAAAAAAGTAAATAAATACACCCGAAAATACTAGATCATTATGAAATACAACAATGTAAGGAAAAAAGCAAACAATAAAGTGATTTCAGTGTTAGTTTTAGACAAAGTACTAGTATAGTTAAAATTAGTCTTAAGGATTTTTGTAACGTGCTATGTAAAAAAAAGAAACTGGCGTAAAAAGCTTTTGCAAATGCCGTGTCAAATAAACGTATGGAAAAAAAAAAACTATCAGCACTGGAAATGGGCAGACACTAAAACCAGTGTGTAGCCAATTGAGGTGGAAAATGTGTGACTAAAAATTTTATTACCTTCATCATGTCGAATAAGTGGATCGAAAAATAGGCGGCAGCGAATGGTTATAGAAAAGGAAGATAAGTGAATTGGAAAAAAAATTGAGTTATAAAAAAAAGGTTTCAGGGCGCAGGTGAAAGCATAGCAAAGGATAAACCCGGAAAATGCTGGGTTCAGAAGCACATTGAGTGTTGAAGAAATGCGAGCTAATGATAATCCAGAGGCAGATTTTCGTGCGAAAATGCCCAAGCCGGATTTTTGGAATATAAGAAATACAGACATAGCCGTTTCCTTCATGAAAATTGCAACCAGAATCACTCATACTAGTTCACAGTGTTTTTTACCAAGGTTGTGCGATCTATTAATTACGCATTAATCGTTAAATTTGGTTCAATGGCGTCTTCGGAGGAATTTGTGAACTTCACATGCTCTTCCATGTATGTTGTGATTTTAATGATTAATCTGCTTAAAAGTGAGATATATTTCCCAATTTCTTACGAGTACACATATCAAGATTATGAATTCGACAAAGTTGTAGAGTTTTTGCCAATAACCTCGCTGAATATACAAAGTATTTATCTTTAATACCTTCAACATTATTGCTTGTTGTTTATAGAGGACCTATTAAAAGCCAATCCTTTAACATAACTTTTAATGTGTTATCTTGACAAGTTCGGGATGTGTTTTAAAAATGTTTGTATTATCAAAATGAAAACCAGGTTTCCTCATGCAACTAATTTTCTTCAATCTTATTTTATTGCAAATAACTAATTACTTGCTTTCATAGTATTATTTTCAGAATTGCACATATTTTGTCGTATATCCAATACGACCTGATTTGATGGTATTGTAAAGTAATACGTATCCGTCGTAATTTCTTTGTGTAGTGTTTATTTGACCAACGAGAGATCTGATCCACAGGGCATTTATTGTGCGTGGGGAATACGCATACGTCTTGCCTGAGTGGAATGATGACTGTGGGATCATGTATGAGGGTTGAGAATTGACAAGATTGACGCGAAAAGAATCGAAAACCAGTTACCAATTTGCGATAGTAATGTCAGCACGAGAAACAAATGTTTTATTGTAATATTCACATGTTGGATTCTGGTCCATTAAACCATGTTCATTATATTAATTGTTCTCATATCATTGAGTACTTTCATATATCTTTGTGTACAAATGCACTATATTATTAATTGCCATGTTAACCGAATTTCATAATTAGCCAAATATTATTATAGCATGATTATTGTCGATAAAGGCCACAAAACCAGAAGTCATTTCCTCTGTGGCATTCAAATAAAATGTTAAGAAATCTAATTAATCGGCATTTTCTCGACAGCAAATCTAATTATTTTTTGTTCCTTTGAATTTTTTACCCTCAAAAACTACATTTAGTAAAAATTAATTGAATATTAGAGATATATGGACAAGAACATGATAAAATTTAATATTAAAGACGAAATACTCTAGAACCTACATATCTCGTATTCTGACAAAGATAGCAAAGGTTCCATTCGATTCCTGAGATTTTTCTACATTAGAAAAACAGCAAAATATGCATGATTTGCAGCATTAGGTTATTAGGAATAGGGAATTTCTAGAAAAAAATGTCCCAAAATACCAACTTTTCGTATTTTTTGAGAAGTGAAAATATTTCAATTGAAATTCGAAGAATGTTTCTTTTAAAAAAGATATAAATTGTAATTTTTATTTTTTCCTCATATTTTTCCATAGTATCAACATCAAAAACTTTAAGCGAAGTGGTCGGGGATCAAAAACTGTTCAAATGATGTGAAATTTAGCATCTATGCTTACTTTAACATTGGTGACAATATAAAGGGGAGGGCATCTTAAGATTTAAAAAAAAAACATTGCACTGGCCTAGCATACACGGTCTCCATAACAACGTTTGCCATATTAACGTTCTTTTCCTTCCCCGATGACTATAAGGATGTGGCAGGCGCCTTTATTGGCATTTTAAAACATAGAACAATCGAAACATGCACATTGAGCTACTCCCATGTTCCATTCGTTGATTCCCTTTGTGATTTTGATAGTTCGGAGTAGCAAGTACGAATTATATGGTCACCATGGTCACGCTCATGCCCATTCTCACTGATATTTTTTAATTCACCCCAAATTATTTTTTGACGAATTATTCACCTTTCTCGTTTCATTCCATGTTTTCGAGTTTTTTTGTCGTTTTTAATTTTTTCTATAGTTTCATTGCTTTCTAT
Organism: Topomyia yanbarensis; assembly: GCF_030247195.1. NCBI lineage: Eukaryota > Metazoa > Arthropoda > Insecta > Diptera > Culicidae > Topomyia > Topomyia yanbarensis. The sequence continues at coordinate 330,801,434 of NC_080672.1, read as the reverse complement.
ATTTTCGATTGTTGAATTTATTTCATTTCATTCATTTTTCCGCATTTTTTTTAATTCTTCTTTCGTTCATTATTTTTATTTCTTCACTTTTTCATTAATGAAGTATTATGAAAAATTAGCTTCTGAAAGTATGTACAATTTTTCCAAATTAATCATTTTCCTAGTTGGTTCATTTAGTTGTTTTATTGATTGTTACTATGGTTTAATTGCGGTAAAGTTAACTGTATCGATTTTGTTGGCCATTTTCGGCAAATTAAGGACTAATGAAAAGGAAAGCTGCGACACTGAAGGACGGATAGGTATCCTAGAGAGAAACAGTTATAAACTTAGACCGCAGAACTAGAACTGGTAGGAGACTGGCATCCCATTTTAGTTTGTCGCATGGTCGGTGAGAGTGCCTAATTCATTATGTTTTGCCAACGGTAAAAGAATCTTCACAAATCCTCGCCTAGAAACGAGTACACGATCATTATTTCCCTACATACTTCTAGCATCAAGCCGTGTACGTATGTATTCATTCGACATAAAGCTGTTAGTCCTGTGTCGATCCTATTATGATTGAACATATTTTGTATTCCGTTTGAAAAAGTATCTAATTTATCTCCATTTTGCCGCTATGTACTCTTTTTTAATTTAATTTTGTCTGCTTTAGATTTTATTTCATATATATTTTCTTACGTTTTATAATACTCTTATAATTAATTAGTTCATTGAATATTTCTTTCTGCTTCTTTAACTCCTTCTTTTTGATTTTTAATATCATACCATTTCAATTTTTCTATTTTATGATTTCTTTTTTGTCAATTTGAGTATGTTTCATTTCTTTTTCTATTTCCAAATTTCTTCATTTTTACGTCTTTCGATCACTCCATGCGAGCTCTATGCTTGTTCTTTCTATTTAGTTTATATTTTTTCTTGCCCATTCCTTCACTTTTCTAGAATTTTTTACTAGATCTTGCGAGTCATTATTTTTGTTTATTTTTCATACTAATTACAGGAGCACTGGTTTTCAGTGCAATTGAAAATGCAGGTTTGCTCGTTTTCCCCAAAAGTTTTACAGGTGTGTGTTGTTTTCAAGGGAATTGTAGTTTAATTCAAAATAAAATTGGCAAATCCTGTCTTGTTGTAGTCATGAGCAGCGTTTCCTACCAGCTTCAAAATGGCATCCCTGCTGCCAAGTAGATGTGTACTCCGACACCGACGCGCTCGGATTAGTGACCGTTTCTCAGCAAACGATGGATTCGAGATTCGATGGAGCGGGATTTTGGCTTTCCCTTTACCTTTCATCCTATACTGTGTCCAGCCATAGCGAGCGTATGTGTGGTGTAACCAGCACGAGTGTAACGCACGAATGATGCCGCTCTCTCATACGACCCCCGGTTTTGTTTCCATTGGAAGCCACAGGGGTTGGCAATCGAACAACAAGAACATCAACGCTAACGTCCCTCGCACACTACCCCTTGCCCATAGTGTGTTTTGTGCTCGGTTTAGTCTACGTTCAACGTGAAAGGGCTGGTCATCAAAAGAAAACAGTTTATTTTCATCGTCAAAGAGGTGAAGCCTCGAACGAAAATTGTTTGGCCCGTTGATCGAATTATACGGACCAATCATGGTGCAGAGGATAACTGCTTTCTTGAATTCCATTTTTTCCGTTATTTTTAGCAATTGTGCATTCTATTAGTTACAAAATTGTTTTCAAATCAGATGGAGCAAAAATTGTATTCTACATTTAAAAAATAAAAGAAAAGCTTATAAGAGCTAGCAGACGCATTCGCCGTAATCTGTGTAATTTCGTTCAATACACAAAAAGTTACTAACTTTCAAACACCTTCTATTCTTCCGAAATTTTGAAAAGGGGCTCCTATTGTCGTAGTCACGACAATGATTTTGTGACTTTTTTGTGAATTATGTTATCGTACATTATGCCAATCATCCATTATGCCTAACGTACTTTATGCCTAACGTATTTATGCTAAACGTCGCACACTCTTTCTAACCAAAACGTGCGATGTTGGGAATCGAACCCAAGTGAGCTGCGCACAAGGCAATCGACTTAACAACTATACTAAGCACGCCCCTAAAATGAGAAGTTGTATTTTCAGAGGTTGGCAATGTTTTATAGCAATGTAGCTCTATAACCTGGTCGAACGTGTTTTTTTTGAGACGCAATTCGAAATTTTAGACGAAACCATTGACATCAAGTGCTGAGCATAATCATGCAAAGCCAAAACGTGGTTAATTACGAAAAATTATATTGCAAATAACTATAGGAAAAATACTTTAGTTTCTTTGCATTATAACATCCTTCAATGGATTTCTAATTCTTTTAGTACTTGAATAATCCACAGTGAAGGAGTGCATACAACATATACTTATATTTGAGATAAAATGAATTCGTACCACCTTTAACTACAACAAAAATCTATAATATGTGCACGGAAAAAAATTGTTCACAAAATCGTGAATAAAGTGCCATGAATTCTGAAACAATCACGTTTTTATGCTACACAAATAGGACCGTGAACAAAAATCATGTGTTTTAAAATTATGTTCAATTACTCTTCAGTACAGCCGTTATCACGATTTTATTAGTGCAAATATTGGTTTTTGTTTCGCGAACTTCAACTACGGTTTCCGCCCTGTCTTGTGTATGTGATTTCTTTTGTGCATGTGAACTAGTGCACAACTTTATGAACATTAATCATAAAACCAAAGGTTGACTTATGATGTTATTCATATATTATTTTTTACATTTTAACGACATTCAATTAGCTAGAGATTACTGGGTAGGGAAAGTTATGAAAATTAGAGCCATAGTACTCAAGTGAGAGCAAGGATGTGAAGTAAACAGATCGGAAAACTAGAAGTGGCAGGGTCATTAGAACAGGCTTAATATCGTACGGGCTTAATATTTGTCTTCTGTTAATAAGGGTCGAGCTTAGGCAGTATAACTACGAATTACCCGAGTTCACCAACATGTGTCCTGGTATCGATAGACGTGCCAATCTTTACCGTGACAACCGAAAAAAATTAAGCCAGAAATCTCTAGCTAATTGAATGTCGTTAAAATGTAAAAAAGAAAATGTGACTAACACAGTCGGAATAAAAAAGGAAAAAATGTATTCATATATTAAGAACATTTGATCACAAAATCAAAATATTCTGGAAATTTTTTGGTGAAATATTTCACGAAGCCAGGATTTTTTTCATGAATCCATTCAATCCTCGCGAACTGATTCATGATTCCATATATATAGCCACAATCCAATATGCGTGCTCGTGAAATAGTTAAAAAATCATGAAATATGATTCATGAATTGGTTCCTGATTCGTAGTAAAATAATCACGATCATGCTTGCCCGTGACATAAATCAAAAAATTATAAAATATTATTCATGTAAACGTGAACTAGTTCATGAATCTTTGTATTATACACGACTTGCCATTGGTGCCCGTGAAATAGTTCAAAAATCATCAAACATTATTCATGAATTCGTGAACTGGTTCGTGATTCCTAATATATTATTCACGAACTAATATCCATTCTCGTGAAATAGTTCACAAAATCATGAAATATTTTTCATGTATTCGTAAGCTGTTTCATGATACCTAGCATAACAGTCACGACTTACCATTCGTGATCGTGATTTAGTTCAAGAAATCATAAAATTTTATTCATGTATTCGTGAACTGGTTAATGATTCTTAGTACAATAGCCACGTCTAATCATTCGTGCTCATCAATAGTTCATAAAATCATGAACTATCATTCATGGTCTAGTTCATGATTCCTAGCATATGATTTACGATCTTTTATATTTTTGTAATATTTAGAAGATATTTCTAACCATTTTCTAATTTCATGAATATGGTAATTAAAATTTCACGTGAACTCTTTCACAAAATTTTGAGTATTATTCGTGGAATCATTTTTGGTTTATGCACTTTTTCATGAAATGTCCAGGTGCTAGTGACCAGTAATAGGTACGAGAAGTAGATATGAGAAAACTATTAGGACTTCGAATATCATTATTTATTTGATAAGGTCCAGTGTGATGTCTGGACAGAAAACGAAAACTGCGTTAAGCACCACAAATTGTGTTCATGATATATTTCACAGAATAAAACTTCTGGTGCCATGCACATGGATCACATTACTCCAAATTCGCCAAATTCGAAAGCAAGCACTAGAATAAATTATCAAGATAACGTGAACTGAAATTACGAAAATCGTGACTAGGATACTGAAATCATAAACACGAATCACACAACTCGTGACAAAAGTATCCAATATCGTGACTAAGATCCTGAAATCATGAACATAAATCACTTTACTTATGACTAAAATATAACGATAACGTGAATAGAAATTACGAAATTCGCGATTAAGATCCCGAAACCATGATAATAAATGCCGCAAGCCTAACAGGAAAATCCAATAGTAAACTTAATAAAAAATAGTAAGGTAACGCGACGAGAAATCACAAAAATCTCGAATTAGCTCTTGAAATCATGAACATCACGAAATCATGATCTTTTGTTTATGAATTTATTAACGGATTTCTTTCCGTGGACCATCCATAGCAAAGAATATGCGCGCCAACATTGGTTCTAGCAATCCTCCGATTGCAATCACCCTCTCTCTAGGTGACATTAACGTATGTTCCTTGACGCATACGAACATTAAATTGCAGCAGTTGAAGTACACACAAGAGTTCAATCGCTGAACGTCTGCGGTGATGTTATCAGTCAGTCAACAGACGTATGTACATAAATATATTATATACGTTCAGTTAGGGTGGCACTGTACTTCTGGCCCTATGCGAAAGGCTCGGTAGGGTTTAATCCTCTCGACATTTTCCCTACTTCGGAACCTGTGAACCGACCCCGATATGCATTTATCTGGCCAAACATCGTGTCCCGAACAGTAATCAAGTGGTTTTTTGCGTGATGCCTGTTTACGCTTTGCACCGTACGAATGATGAGTTTTATTTAAACGCAAACCTACAATTTTCCGCACGATACATCAGACATGTTGTTCGGTTGATTAGTTTCCACTTGGAAAAAGGGACAATGTGCGGTTTAAAGGGGTTTTTTTTGCAATATGGTATCTATAGAAAATAAGTCATTCGACATTGCTACCTGTCCACAGTTATTTAGTTCTATAAAATGACGATTGATTTTGTATTCGATTGATTGAAAAATAGTTTGCTGTTTGTTGTGAATGCGTTTCTGTTTGTTGATTATTTAAAATTAACAAGCGGTGATAATAAATAAACACAGTTAGTAATATAGCATTCGTTAGATCAGAGCTCATAACCACAAAATCAAAACCAATACAAATCATCATCACATGAAACAGTTATCGGATTTAGGGGAAGAAATCGCCCCCTTTAAACTGTAAACAACATTATCCCTCAAAACAAGAATGGTAAGTGACTCACTGATGACACTATCAAGTGGTTGATTTGCAGTCGACGAGATAAAGACCCTCCATCTAGGATGTGTAGGTAGCAGAGCCCTCATCTCCCTTCCTACATTCGTCACGTTCAACAACTGTTACTTTTGCAGAATTCAATTAAGAAAACATCGTTACCGACTGCCTGTCTCCATCGTAACCGCAACCGTCGTGTGTACATTCCCATTCCTGTTAAACCATCGGAAGATGTGATCAACATCTTGAAATCGTTACCGCATGTTCGCGTCGAAAGCAGTTGGCACTTCGTTGGTGTAATAATTTTTAAATGAGTTGGAAATTGTTGAAAAGTTTAGGATTGAATTTTACTTTGTAGTCTCCCTATCTGTCTTCTTCTGATTTTTAAACACCTCACGCTTGTGGAAAATAGTTTAAAAACTCTGCCTTGGGCGACAGCAGCAAGTTGGCTTAGTTCTGCTTCATTAATTCCGGTGCTATATTAGCGTCTGATGCAAAGTGGTTTCCAGCCATCTCTTACCTTTCTTCCTTCACACCACATTGGGTGCAAAATTCTCAACCACAAGAAAAATTGCCACCGAGCATGTAATCCTTTCCACCGCAGACACGGCGACCGCCATTTTATCGGGCTAGCAGGAGAGTTACGAACTTACCTGGAAAAAAGATGGAGAGCAAACAGAAAATTGGTTAAATTAATTACCACTAAATAAAATTTTCAGAGCTGTAACACTGCCACTAGCACATTTCACCACCGGAAATTTCCGCCGAACAGATGTTGAAGCGAGTTTATGGTCTTTGGACGAACCTCAATTCTACAGTGTGCGACGACGATATTGCTGGCCAAAGTTTGTAGTGAAAAGTAATTAAATCTTTTGCTTCCGGAGTTGTGCTGGGACCGTCCAGGTAGGTGCAGCTGAGCATCTAGGGAATGCGAGACACTCCGATGTTGGATCGAGAAAAAGGTTGTTACACTTCCAGGATTCTATAACAAATATTGTTATGAAGAATAATATTTGCTTAAGGGCACACGTTCAAAAAAATTACAATAGAATTATAGAAAAATGACTTGATCTTTTTTGACCGATGTCATACCTCATCTTCTATGCTGTCAAACAACTTCGTGGATCTCGCCGCTTTGTGTCTAGTAAACACTCCATAGCGCGCCTGTATCTACTTAACCAAAGTAAGAACATATGTAGCATTGGTGTGCCTCGTGTGTCGAAGAAAATGTAAATTTACGAAATCTTCATCAACATTACTTGTTCTTATCACAAATTCATTCAAGCGACAAATTGAAAATCCTGCATAAACTAACACATTTTTCGGAGTTTTGACCTATCGCCGACTTCGGTCCCCATGCTGAACATAATCCAGTTTCAGTTTGCCTTACCCAGAAACCCGACAGACGCACCGAAACAAAAACAGACACTCACAAGTCCTACATCAATTTTCACGTCTGCTGGTCACGACATAATGAAATTATGAAGTCAAATTTGGTCCGAACGAAATTGCTGCCTGACATTGTTGGACCGCTCCCAAATGAAATCGCCACCTTCGAGAGCAGCAGCAGCAGATTCCTTGTCACTTAACGCAGGGGTGTGTCCGGTCGAGAGTTCAAACTTACATGGTCTGGTTGGCTCGATAATCCGGAATGTTTTCACCCCCTGGCATTGCATTGTTCGTGTAAATGAGTATCTTCCGTGAGCTTCATTCAACACCATCGTTGGGATCATTTTTTCCACGGTTAAGTCCTTCAGGATGCTACCTTAATTTAATTTCATCCTATATCGCTTCCGTGTCTTCCGTATTCCAAACGTCCGAACGTCGACGAGCGCATCTGAATTGCGATGTCACTAGAGGCGAAAAATATTTTCGGATAACCACGAACAAAAAACAGGCGTTACATTCTACACCAACTAGGGAGCTTTGGCGAGAGAGCGTTTTTAGATGTAGTAGCGACAAAAAATAGTAAGAATTTAAGCCCCACTACCGCACTAGTGCGGTGATGGGTAGGTGCAGGACTTCCGGAATGTGTCGTAAATGTGACATGAACTTGCGCGAAGCTCAGCGTGAAAATTTAAAACCAACACTCCATCCTGGGCTGTAACCACAGAGGAATACGTGGGATGGTTGCAGGATAGTGGGAGCTTAATGCCATTAAGGTAGTACATAAACTTATCATGGTTGAAATGCTTTTTCCAATATATAACTCGATGGGGGTTTAAGGCAGGTTGAGACAAAACAATGTTTACACACTTCTACTTTTTTAGCTAAAATAATTCATACGAATTTTATTATTGAAGCAATGGGAACATGCATTCAATAAGCAAAGATTATGCCTTGTTTGTTTTATTCAGAACTGTAAAGGACATCCTTATGTTGGTTTTCGGATCGTTGAAGAGCATTGAAGCCTTTTTCATTTAGATTTTGGCCGTTTTGCTTTCTTCATATAGGAACGTTATGCAATCGCTCCGAACATCTACTTTTAACCGGCGCCCAGAGGGCCGAGTCCCATATACCATTCGACTCAGTTCGACGAGATCGGAAAATGATACATCTGTTTCTCAGATATGGTTAAATCCATTTGCACAACATATTAATTAAGGGTACAACCTGCCATCAACTGCTGTTGATTTTTTTTTGGTCGGAGTTCCGGTTCCGGAGTTACGGGTTGAAGAGTGCTGTCACACAGCAAATCCCCATACAAATTAGTGCCACTATGATATCCAAATGATACCATACATATTAAAATGTATAAAACATTGCTTGAATTTTCGGGTCTAGTTCACTAATTACCAATCGAAGTAGCTTTGACCACATTGACTATGACGGTCCTTAATGCTCTCGGGAAGCTCACCAAGCTCCAAATTAATGTCACACCTATTTCTCAGCGAATTCTTAATGGCCTTTTACAGAATTGATTTCGAATGAAAGATGCGACACACCCATTGACTGATATTGAATTTCATTCATATCAGAGTTTTGGTACCGGAGTCATAGGTCGGTTAGTAAGGGGATGGCACCTCTGATACAGAACTCCTATCCCTAACCTCCCCGCGGTGCCAACCGGTGTACAGACCTCCTTTTGTCCTTTTTGCTTAAACTCGGGACTGGGTCGGGTTCTATCCCTAACCGCTGTCAATTTGCTCACTTGGACAGGTTGACGGATTGGAGCCTGTCTCAGTTTCGTTTCGAGCGGGAGTGGCATTAGTGAAGATCGTCTAGGATCTGTGGTCGAATGCTGACAGGGAAGGGGGATAATCGACGCGCGCGTGAAACTGTTAGTGTATCCGTCTTGCAGAGTGAATTTTTCGGTACAGTTAATGGCTATTTTGGGCAGCTCAAAATTATTTCTTGGTTTCCTGCTGTAAGTTCGGTTTGTATACAACCTACGATTAATTTTTTTTCTTAATAAATAGTTGTTCAGAAATCAGCCCCAATAAGACTACAATCTGACTAGTATTGATGACCATGTGTCACTACGTACCGAAAATTCGCGGCGCCAGTTTTATGAATCTAATTTCGAGTTCCGTTATTGCTAACAAGCCCGTGCATCATGTTAAAGATCCTTTTTATTTCCCGTCAATGTTCGATATTATCGCTCGTATACGTGCATTTCGCAAACAATCCGATTTGGACAAATATGAAACACTTTCCTTGATTTATAACATCTCGAGCTATCATTACTCTGTCTGTACAACGTGTCACTCGGTAGTTGTCAACCCAATAAATATATCGCAGAAAAGGAATAGCAATTTTTTTTGAATGCTTCCGCGATTAATAGTGTCCGGCCCATTACGCAGAAAAAATTAGCTTTCCTAGGCAATACTCCCACGGTCGGCTGTGTGGAGTTCAAATTGCTTTTGTTTAGAAAACAGGATACTCTCGGTAGCCGTCTACCCATCGTTTTAAAAGAAACAAAAACTAAATAAGATTCTTTCTTTTTTGAGTGATGGTGTACTCGAAAACCAACTAAACTACTACCTAATAAACCATGCTTTACAGGTCGCATCGCTTGCTTGGAGCGAATTCTAGACCTTGAACCCTTCCAAACGACCAACTCCGCGACACCTATGGAAGAGCCTGATGAGTCGTCTACCTTCCGTTAAGTAGGTGGAACATCAACACTTCCGTTCTACTTTATCCTTTATCCTTCCCCGTGAACGATGGAGCTGGGGGCGGCCGGTAATGATAGCTATTATGATGTTGAGGTTTTAATATGGGTCGGATTGGTATGAATTCCTACGTACCACTTCCTAAGCAACTCTTATTAGTTAATCAGCAGTCATACATGATGAAGTCAGTGTGCAATCCGCCAAATTCAGCGTCACAACGCAACGCAACGGAGTCATAGGTTCGTTAGTAAGGTAACACAGGAATTTCCCAAATAAACTGTTACAATTGTAGTACCTCAGAGTCTGAATATCTACTGAAATGGTCACAAAATTCCTTCGATTCACAGGTGAGGAAGATCCGACCGAAAATATTTAAAATCGTGACCGACCATCTTAGATTCCTTCGAAACATTACGCGTTCAATCGGCATGAAAGACTAAACAATTTCCACAATCAGTAAGATTATTTTGACTCAAGTGTAATTTTTTAAAAGGGCGTAAACATTTCTACGTGAATTAATTTCAACATTTTTTTGTTCAATTACTGTATTTTATAGAGCAAAACTTACTGAGAACGAGTTTTAGGGAATGAATATTTATGTACGAAAAAATATACACTGAAGAAAATTTTGTGTTATTTTTTACAAAAACAAAAATTTGCGTTAAAAATTTAAATTGCAAAAACCCATTTTTCTAATTTTTTATGTTTTGTCAACAAAAATCTAAAGGGGAAAAGAAACATATTGAATATAATTTTATGATGGAGAAATTATCGGTAAAAAGTTATTCTAACATTAACTTTATACATGCTTTAAAATTTCATGCTAATTGACATGCAAAACTGTAATTTTATTACTGAATATAATTCTAAGTATCATTTTAAATCAAAATGCATTTAACAAAAATCTTCCAAAATGCGATAGTTTTCGAGATATTTGGAATTTTGTTCCAGCGAAACAGTTAATTCGTATGATTATGCGATTTTTAAAAGTTTTTCGCGTTACCCCATCATAAAATGTCAAAAATCTAATGTATATCGTTTTAACTTCTGAAAAGGTCGTAATAAAACAAAAGAATTGTGTTGTTGAAACCAAACTTAAAATATCTCAAGAACCACTACATTTCAGAAAATTTTTGTTATGAGCATTTTGATTTAAAATGGCGTTCAGAATCATATTCACAAATTAAATTGTGCTTTTGACTGCAACTAGTATGAATTATAAAAATATGTCAAAAGTTGTTGTTAAAAACTTTTTTATAGAAAGCTCCTCCATGATCCAAATACACTGGAATAGTTTCTTTCATGTCTTTAAAACGATGAAAAATACATTTTTGACATTTTATGATGGGGTAACGCGAATAACTTTTAATGAGGGCATAATCACACGAATTAACTGTTTCGCTGGAACAAAATTCCAAATATCTCGAAAACTATCGCATTTTGGAAGATTTTTGTTAAATGCATTTTGATTTAAAATGATACTTGTACTGAATTGTATCCAGTAGTGAAATTACATATTTGTATGGCAATTAGCATGAAATTTTAAAACATGAATAAAGTTATTGTTAGAAAAAATTTTTTACTGATCAGTTCTCCATCATACAATTATATTCAAAATGTTTTTTTTCTCTTTAGGTTTTTGATGACAAAATATAAAAAATTAGAAAAAAAAATTATGTTAAAAATTTAATTTTTTTTGTTTTTTTTTTTTTTGAAAAATGACATAACATTTTTTTCAGTGTATATTAAAATCATGGAGATTCATAAACCAAACACAACTTAAAAGTTTCGTTCGAATCGACGATGGTCATATTTTGTGGTCGCCCGGTTTCTCATGGAATCCCTCAGGTCTAGATCACTAAGTGCCTAAGAAACATCCTTTGAATTTATTGTGCACTATCGACTATTCCGGAAGTCCCGGCTTCCGGGTATATTCCATGATTACAGTCAGATCAATGATAACCGAACCGATTTTCTCAAACCAAATATTAAATGGAAGGTATAAAATACGATTGGTTGCTCCCCCATAAACACTTCAATGCACACTAGAGTGACAGAAAAAAATGACCCCCATCGGCCCACCCCTGAGTCGATTCCTAGTCCCACCAGGAGTGTCTGCTCCAAATTTGAGCCAAATCGAACAAGTCTAGCTACCGGACCAACGTGCTTGAAGTTTGTATGGGATTTTTCGACAATTTACATGGAGAAAACCCACTTGCTTACATTTTCGCCGCTAGGTGGCACTGTATACATCAGATTATCACCAAAAGTGAAACTTAAGAAGATAGTTTTATCTACAACTTTGTTGAAGACTGCAAAGCAATCCGACTCCAATAGAAAAAGTTATTAAACTTTTAACGAAGTGATGTCTGAGTCAGTTTTGCATGGGGCCTAGCAGTGCATGGTAGTGTATCAGTACTAGGCTCTAACAAACTAAACATTTTTATGGAATAATGGTTAGATTTAGCTGAATAGTATGTTCAGAAGAATTGTAGTAAATAATAGGAGTCATGTTTTGGTTAGAAAATTTTAGTTCCACATTGTACCGCATAGAGGGCGCCAACACTAACTTTTTAACGGAGAGGGGTAGAAATTATGTGTCTTCCACAAAGTTGTAGAACAGGCATTTTTCAATAATTCTCCCGAACATCTCGATATTCTATCTCTCTTCTATGAAAAGTTAGTGTTGGCGCCATCTATGCGGTCACAGTTGGAACTAAAATTTTCTAACCAAAACATAACTCGTATTATGTGGTATAATTCTTCTGAACATACTATTGAGCTAAACCTAACGGTTATTTCACAAAACTGTATAGTTCGTGGGAATCGAGTACTGATACACTATCATGCACTGCTAGGCCCCATGCAAAACTGACTCAGACATCATTTCGTTAAAAATTTAATAACTTTTCCTATTGGAGTCGGATCGCTTTGCAGTCTTCAACAAAGGGGTGGGCCGATTGAGTTTTCGAAAATTCATCATTTTTCTGGGCAGTCTAATGCACACCCACCCCCCTATTGAACTCTCGTTGTCCACATTGACCACGATGAAATGTTCCGGCAATCCCGGGAAAAGTGGTCATCTTTTAAAAATTTACCACACTCACATTAGTTTCTAGGAGATGGTTGCGCCAATTTTCGCAAAATTAGTCTCAAATAAAACGAATATTATCCTCAGACGCTACCATAACATTTCGTGCGGATTGGTTATATAGCTCCGGAAATATAGTATAAATATAGCCGCTTTTCATATTTTTTTCGACTTTACATCAAAACTCGACGTGTCATGCATTTTAAAGACATTTGGTATCAACAATATGAACTCGATTCCAGTCTACTGTATCGTTGGGTTGAATATAAAATTCCCACATAAGCAGAAACAAAAAAATTAAGAAGGGACCACATCAAATTTCAAGAATCGACTTCGTCTTTTTGATACTAAATATCTTTAAAATGTATGAAACGTCGAGTTTTGAAGCATGGTCGAAAAAAAATTTTAGGGAAAAACGACTTTTTTGGGACTTTGTACTTTTTTGTCTCTGTCATATAGAATGGTTATGCAATTCAGAGCTGCAAATTTTCAACAGTTTGTTTTGAACTTGAAGGAGGAAAAATTCTCAAATCATGCCCTACTATGTTCAATTCGCAGTTGTTCGTTTCCATTATTCATTCAAACAGCCGACCTGCTCAATCATTTTCCATTCATTTTCAGTTTCATTGACCCTGTTAATATCTCTTTACTGGGGTATTTTTTTTTTTTATTCAATTCGTTTATTTGATAGGCACAAATGCGTTAGCTTGGCGGTGCCAAATTCTTTTGTTTTTACATTTTGGATATCTTAAAACTAGGAGGTTACAACGTTGAAATATTTTTTTTATACAAGAAAAAAAAAGTTTACAGCTATCTTAAGACTAGAAATAAGATTCAATATACAAGAGAGGGCCAAAAGATTTTTTTATGAAAAATTTTAAAACAAGGGATTCAGTTTGATATACAAGAGGGGGAGTAATAGTATTTTACGAAATATTTTACAGTTATCTTAAAACTAACAAAAGGTGGAACAAATATTTATGAGAAATTTCACAGATATCTTAAAACTAGGGATACAATTCTATTTACAAGATGGAGGACAAGAGTTTCAATAAAGAGTAAAAATTACAGCTATCTTAAAACTAGGAATACAGAAATCAAATTTGATTTTTTAACGAAGACTTATGCTTGGTCAAGATATTTCAGAGGGGGGCCTATTTCCACATCAGTGTAGCAGCAGGTGTATCGAGGACAGGGGAGAGAAGACGTATATGGTGACAGGGAAAGAAGAGCAAAACTTGCAACTATCGCGCAAACGGGAGATCAGCGAAACAAATTTGCGCCTCAGTCTAGTAAGTCGTCGAGTACCGGGTTGGCGGATGGTATTATTCGGACCCGCGGGGAATCCTTAAAAAGTCATCGGACATCAAGTCGCTCTCGCTTCAGTTTCCTTCTATGCAGGCGTAGTGGTAAAGGCGACGGCGGTTACATAGTGGCACTCTGCAGCTGATCGGTTCCACAAGCAAGAGGAAATTTCTAAAAACAAGAAATAAAAGAGAGGGGCTAAATTGGGATATTTATCGTTTTAATGAAATTGTAAATAAGGGACATATAGGGGAGATCGCGATTTGCTAGCATATCCCGGACTGGGACATTGGGTGGTCTACCTCGGGCCCGAAGGGAATCCTTTAACAGAGACCTGGCATCACAATACTCGGCACAAACCCAGACAACGTGGTCGATGTCGTGATAACCCTCGTCACAAGCGCACAGACTACTCTCCGCAAGCCCAATACGCCGCAAATGTGCATGCAACGTGTAGTGGTTAGACATGAGCCGGGACATTACACGAATAAAATCCCGACCCACATCCATCCCCCTGAACCAAGGCTTCGTTGATACCTTCGGGATAATGGAATGTAGCCATCGTCCAAGTTCACCATTGCTCCACGAGGTTTGCCAGCTGTCGAGTGTCCTCTGACGACAAATACTAAAAAATTCGTTGAAGCAGATTGGTCTTTCGTATATGTCACCATTTAATGCGCCCACCTTTGCTAATGAGTCGGCCTTTTCATTGCCCGGGATAGAGCAATGAGAGGGGACCCAAACAAAGGTAATCTGGTAAGATTTTTCAGATAACGTATACAAGGACTCCCGTATCTTCCCCAGAAAATACGGGAATTGTTTTTTGGGCTTCATCGCACGAAGAGCCTCGATAGAGCTGAGGCTGTCCGAGATGATGAAGTAGTGATCTGTGGGCAGAGTGTCGATGATCCCAAGGGTGTACTGAATAGCAGCTAATTCTGCGACGTAAACTGAAGCGGGATCATTGAGCTTGAATGAAGCGGTGATAGTATTATTGAAGATACCGAAGCCAGTGGACCCATCGAGATTCGATCCGTCAGTGTAGAACATTTTGTCACAGTCGACTTCACGGAATTTATTATAAAATATATTGGGGATCACTTGTGGGAGTATATGGTCCGGTATTCCACGAATCTCTTCCTTCATGGATGTGTCGAAGAATACAGTAGAATCAGAAGTATCTAGAAAACGGGCATGGTTGGGATTATACGAAGAAGGATTGATGCTCTGTGCCATGTAGTCGAAGTACAAGGACATAAAACGGGTTTGAGAATTAAGCTCGACGAGTCTTTCGAAGTTTTCAATCACCAACGGGTTCAAGATATCGCATCGAATGAACAATCGATATGAGAGTTCCCAAAATCGATTTTTCAACGGGAGAACGCCCGACAGCACTTCGAGACTCATCGTATGGGTCGACTGCATGCACCCTAAGGCGATACGCAAACAACGATACTGAATTCTTTCGAGTTTGATGAAATGTATGTTCGCCGCGGAGCGAAAGCAGAAGCATCCGTATTCCATTACCGACAGTATCGTTGTTTGATACAACCTAATTAGGTCTCCTGGGTGGGCACCCCACCATGTTCCAGTTATTGTCCTGAGAAAATTGATCCTTTGTTGGCATTTTTGTTTCAGATACCTAATGTGACATCCCCAGGTACCTTTCGAGTCGAACCAGACCCCGAGATATTTAAATGTGAAGACCTGATTGATCGTTAAACCCATGAGTAGAAGCTGGAGTTGCGCCGGCTCACGCTTCCTAGAAAAGACGACCAGCTCAGTTTTCTCCGTGGAGAACTCGATACCCAGCTGAAGAGCCCAAGCAGACAAATTGTCCAAAGTATCTTGTAATGGTTCTTGCAAATCGGCAGCTTTGGGCCCTGTAACAGAGACCACCCCGTCGTCTGCAAGTTGCCTTAGCGTGCATGAATTGGCAAGACAATCGTCAATGTCATTCACGTAAAAATTGTAGAGTAGGGGACTTAGACATGAGCCCTGGGGAAGACCCATGTAGCTAAATCGCGATGTTGTTAAGTCGCCATGCGAAAAATGCATATGCTTCTCAGACAACAGGTTTAGCAAAAAGTTATTTAAAATCGGCGAAAGACCATGCTGATGCAGCTTCTCTGAAAGAACATTGATAGAAACTGAGTCAAAAGCCCCCTTAATATCCAAGAAGACTGATGCCATCTGCTCTTTGTTAGCATAGGCCATTTGGATTTCTGTAGAAAGCAACGCAAGGCAATCGTTCGTCCCTTTGCCTTTGCGGAAGCCAAATTGTGTATCTGACAGTAAGCCATTTGCTTCGACCCAATTGTCGAGGCGAAACAAGATCATTTTCTCGAACAACTTCCGGATACAGGAAAGCATTGCAATCGGTCGGTACGAGTTGTGGTCGGAGGCTGGTTTTCCCGGTTTTGCGATGGCGATGACCTTCACTTGCCTCCAGTCGTGAGGAACAATGTTACCCTCAAGGAACTTGTTAAATAAATTCAGCAAACGCCTTTTAGCGGAATCAGGCAGATTCTTCAACAAGTTGAATTTGATTCTGTCTAACCCCGGGGCGTTATTGTTGCACGATAAGAGGGCAAGTGAGAACTCCACCATCGAAAACGGTGTTTCGTTCGCGGTATCGTGAGGAGACGCGGCGTGGTATGTTTTCTGTACCGGGACAGAGTCTGGACAGATCTTCTTGGCGAAGGCGAATATCCAGCGGTTTGAATATTCCACGTTCTCGTTAATACTATTTCGGTTACGCATACGTCGAGCCGTACCCCAAAGAGTGCTCATCGCTGTTTCTCTCGTTAACCCGTCGACGAACCGGCGCCAATAACTGCGTTTCTTGGCTTTCATCAAACACTTCATTCGCTTTTCTAGCGACGCGTACTGTCGATAGCTATCGGGTAACCCGTCGTCCCGAAAGGTTTTATACGCAGTGGACTTTTCCGCGTACAGTTCTGAGCACTCTTTGTCCCACCACAGGGTGGGAGATCGTCCGTGGGTGTTCGCGCCCGGTACTGGTTTAGTCTGAGCTTGATTCGCACTGTCGAGAATCAAGCCAGCCAAAAACCTGTACTCTTCCTCCGGAGGAAGTTCTTGAATGGATTCGATTTTAGCGGATATCGCGGTCGCGTAACTCTTCCAATCAATGTTCCGTGTGAGGTCATATGAGACATTGATTGTTTCTGATGGTCTTGAACCGTTGGCAATTGAAATTACGATAGGCAAATGGTCGCTACCGTGGGGATCAGGGATCACCTTCCACGTGCAATCTAACTGTAGCGAAGTCGAGCATAGAGATAAATCCAACGCGCTTGCGCGTGTTGGTGGTGTAGGAATCCGTGTCATTTCTCCCGTGTTTAAGATGGTCATGTTGAAATTGTCGCAAAGATCTTGGATTAATGTTGATCTGTTATCATCGTGAAGACCACCCCATACCGTACCGTGCGAGTTAAAGTCTCCTAGAACTAGCCGCGGTGCCGGTAGGAATTCCGTGATATTACAAAGCGTTCGGTTCCCTACCGACGCTCTAGGGGGAATGTAGATGGAAGCAATGCTAAGGTATTTGCTTTTGATCCTTATTTCACAAGCGACAACTTCAATGCCTGGTGTCGAAGGGAGGTTAATTCGGTTGAAAGAATAGCACTTTTTAATCCCCAAAAGTACTCCTCCATAGGGGTTTTCTCGATCCAGACGAATTATATTAAAGTCGTGGAAGTTGAGATTTATATCGGAAGTTAACCAAGTTTCACATAATGCGAAAACATCACATTTTAAACTATTTAGTAAAAATTTAAAGGAATCAATTTTCGGGAGGATACTTCTGCTGTTCCACTGTAGAACAGTGATCGAATCAGTGACCTCGTTCGATGACTTAGCCATCGAAGGATACGATCGCTGCAAGGAGGGGCCATTTAGTAGTCAACTGCTTCAAAAATGTTTGCACTATAGGGAGAAAACGTATCAGAAGGCTTTTAAGAGGATCGGTAACATTGAAAGCTGTGAAAATTAAGTCCACGATGTCAGAAAATTTCATTAGTCCATTACTGGACTGAGTGTCTGTTTGAAAAAGAGGGACACTTGGGGTTTCTGGTGTCCCTGGAAGTGGTGGGTACTCCTTGTTTGAATTAAAATTTCCAAATCCAGGAGCAGATTGCTTCGGCATTAGTGCAGCACTTCCGTTGGATTTATTAGATGTGGTTGGCGCACTCTCAGAGGAGGACACCTTGGGACCCTTACGGGGCAGTCTAGGGGAGGCAGGATTTCTCCGCTTCCTGGACTCCCCCGGGTTAACAAAAGATGTTCCCTCTTGTGGATTATCAGATTCTTGCTCAACAGGAGCCAAAAGAGCAAAGGAGTTTTCGGAAAGGACAGATGGCGAAGCATTCTTTAACATTTCTGCATAAGAGCGCTTCGAGCGTTCCTTGAGGGAGCGCTTAATTTTATCCCCGCGCTGTTTGTACGCAGGGCATGATTTAAGAGCATGCGGAGGGCCCCCGCAGTAAACACACTTTTCAGTGTCTTTGTCACAAGAGTCATCCTCATGCTCTCCACCGCACTTGCCACATCGTTTTTTATTCCCACAAAAGGTGGCTGTGTGGCCCAACTGTTTGCAGTTGCTGCAGTTCATTACCCGCGGTATAAACAGGCGTACAGGCAGGCGAACCCTATCCAGAAGGACATAATTTGGAAGAGACGATCCGGCGAAAGTCACCCGAAGCGAGGCTGATGGTATATAGGATTCTTTATCTCCAGCGAGCGTGTGCAATTTCTTGCAGTCTAATATTTTCACCGGCTTTAGTAGGGGGTTTTTAAAACAGCCAGCCCCATACTTCAGCACGTCCTCGCATGTCAAACTCGCCTCGGTTATGACCCCGTCGACCTCTACATCTACACACGGTACATACACCCTATAATGCTGCGTAAAGCGGGTACAGGAAGCAATCCCGTTTGCCTGTGCGAGGTCGCTAACAACAATTTTTAACTTATTCGCGCGAACCTTTGTAATCTGGGTCACGGCCGAGTAATGCTCTGTCAGATCACGTGATATTTTCAAAATATCAAATGATTTATTGGTGGTCCGGAAGTAAACCACAAATGGCCCAGTCGAGTTCTCTGGGTATGCTTTTAGGCGAGGGGGTTTGGTAGGAGGCTTATCAGGGGAAGTTTCATCATCCATATTATCATCGGTGGGCTGACCGTCGAGGGACATTTTAGCGCGAGATCAGCACTTCGCGCAAAGAACGATAAAAAGAGCAGTAACGGAATGTATCAAGGGCAAAACAGAAAATAATAGTAGAAGGGAAACAGGTACTTATCTTTTCGATGCCGATGACCTTTGCTGGGACTGGCTGACAATACCAGCACGACACACTTTGTTTTCGAAACAAAGGCCTAGCAATCACAACTGGCTTTGACACTGCACTGAGCACTGGACACAATAAAAACTGAGCCGGGGAAGGCAACTGCAAAAGCACTAGCACACGTCTTATCCGAGCGCAAGTCGAACAACGAATGATTTACTGGGGTATTGACTAGGTTTTTCAATCAAAACTACTCTGAACATAGTTCTTACTGTCCATGTAAGCTTGAAAACGCAAAACATGACGACATTTAACCTAAACTGGCCTCTACAGAGCAGATGACAGCTTTGGTTGGTGAATGAAAAAGCATCAATTTGAAATGAAGACGTACGATTCAGTTATGAAAATCCCGCCAACTTGAAAGTGAATGATTGAGGGAGGCTTTGAATTTGAATCATGGTTGGGTTTGATTGAACTGAAAGTTGGCATTTGAAAATGAAAATTTGCATTGCAATTGCTTAAAAAACAGACTGACCAACCAAGGCCCGTAAGGCGTAGTCCCGTATACCATTCGACTCAGTTAGCCGAGACCAAAAATGCCTTTGCAGGTGTGTTTTGATCCAGGCACACAGAAAATCTAGATATAATTTGTCCACATCAATTCTCCGAGTTCCACTATGCTAACCCTTACGTTGAGTTTTTGAGAAAAATTTTCATTTAAAGGGGTTAAGGTCCACTCATAAAAAGGCGGAATATTTCGTGAAAAATAGTAATTTTTATTTAAAATGAGTAAAAAAAAACTCCAATTATTAAAACTTTATCTCAAAAACTCAACGTAGGGGTTAGGTATTTTTACATAGAATGTGTATGCAATGTTTATATTTGATGGCATTGTAACGGAACACGAATCCGTTGTTTGATGCCAATCGAGCTGACATTTCTCTAGACTGAGCAAACTAATTTATTTTTTTGTTTACTGTTTATTTGACCAACTAGGAAACAAATACACTGGGTCTTTAATGCGCGTGGGAAATACGCATGGTCTTGTCTGAGTGAATGATGACTTTTGAATTATGTATGAAGGTTGAGAATTGACAATTCGCAAGAACAATTCAAACCAATTGCCAATTTGCGGCAATCATTTCAGCATGAGGAACAAATGTTTTATGGTCATATTTAATGGTTTACTTTTAGTCCATTAAATGGTCAGTCAATTATACTGAGCTAAGAATAAGTACGTACTATTTGGAGACAAGGGGTGTTTGATTCGTGCGTGACATTAATATCGTTTAGGAACGCGGCATCGATATTTTTTTCTGTTTCGCGTCTTCATTGTAATATCGCATCGTTTACTCGAACGAGGTTGAAGTTATGTGATCTCAATATGCTTGCGATAATACCTATAAAGGACAATTTATAAATTCTGCCACGCTGTTAGGGGGAAGAACTATGACAAACTGTGACATAAATAGGATGGGGAGCACGTTCTGTGCTATGACGCAATCGACCGTTTTACGCACGATTGTACCATGTATATAGGAAATTCCATAGAACATAGATGCTTTTGCGTGGAAAAACTGAAATCATTTGGTTCGTATTAGACCAAGGGGATAAAGAGTGTGGTAATATGAGTTAGTTAGTATACGGCAATCGTTGCGTGACATAATTTATGAATGGTCCACAATACCACTTTTTAACACATTGTTTATAGTCTATTTTGACGTAAGACTACGTCTTTGTTTTCGATATGGGGGTGCACTCTGCAAACTCTACAAAAATGGTATGTAACGAAAAGTGGTCCAATTTTAAACGATAAATTTTCAATTTTTTTGCACAAATCGCCCCGAAATAGTTCTAAGAATAGATTCCAACAGATAAACCCAAAGATTTTTGATATCATAGCATTAAAAAATTAAATAATATACAATCTTGGCAAAATATCGCTCATTAACACACAGAAGATAGCGCTTCCCAAGCCCTGTACGACAGATTGGTGTACCTAGCGCGCTACGCTTCTATGAATGACGTCATCATCGACTATTTAAAGAACGGACTTAGCCAGACACGCTCAGTTCTCTGTTGAACGGCTGGCGAAGCAGATCACTGCACTGTGTTTTTTACAGCCAGTGTATCTGATTTAGAAGTCCGTTACACTGGCTGTGGAGGGACGCTACACTGTGTCGTCCAACAGGCGACCGCTCCAACTGCTTCCTAAATGCCGCTGTAATGTTGCCAGTAAATTTTTTATTTAACTAGCACATGTATTTGCTATTTGCGCTTGAAATTAAGTAATGTAGTGGTAGTAATAAGCTTCCCATTTTGGTTTAAACGCAAGGCCTGTTTTTGAAACAGGATTTGAT
The DNA here is from genome assembly GCF_030247195.1 of Topomyia yanbarensis. Lineage (NCBI taxonomy): Eukaryota > Metazoa > Arthropoda > Insecta > Diptera > Culicidae > Topomyia > Topomyia yanbarensis. Next base: position 330,779,824 of record NC_080672.1, on the reverse strand, counting down.
TAATTAGTTTAGCTCATCCCAGCAATTTTATCAATTCTGTAATTTAAAAGGAATTTTACGGAACTTGGTGAATTTGGCCCCACTTGCAACTGGTATAATCAACCTGCACAAAGTGTTGCATAACGCAGGGCTGTTTTTGGAACAAAATGTATTATCATTCAGCCCTTCGCTATGCAAAATCACGATATTATGACAGATGGGCTAAGCGCGGCCGTTCCTTTCAATCGGGAAAGGCCGCGTTGAATTTTGGTGAAATGCGCTAATAGTGTCGTGGTGGTACTAGTTGTCTCTTTCGCTCCACCCATCATCATCAGCGTTGACTCATTTTGCATTGTGCGCTTGGGTTCAATGTTTGGGGCGAATGTGTTGGTAGGTAGGTAGGGGGACTGGCGGTAAAATGAACACGTTAAGCAAAGTCATTATTTTCTAACTAATAAGTGAATGAGATATTACAATCACCCTATGTTTCTTGTTTGACATGCTTTGTACATATCTGGTAAAAATACTTCGTCATAAACACATTTTTTCAAACATGATTCTTGATTTCCAACCATGTCCAAAAATGAGACATGTTTATAGCGAGTGGGTAAATTGAACATGTGGCGGTGGTAAAATGAACAGCTTCTGGAGACTTGCAAAATGTCCTGTATGTATGCAATGCGCAGCGTTGGAAAGCATTTTTCCGATCAATGCTAATATCCCAACAAATCATGAGCTTTGCATACACACAGGGCATTTTGCAGGCAAAAAAAATGTCACGGAAGAATTGAATTTTCATGACGTAATATTAACCATTTTACAATCCTGTGACATCGAAACACATCTACAAACTTAGGGTTATCCAAGGGTGTTTGAACTTTTGGGATCTGTTTGAGAGCAACTAGAAAGCTTGGTCTATACATGAGATGTGATTATATTGTCTAAAATTTGATTTTTTTCACCGGTCCGGGTGTTTTTCCCACACACTAAGTACTAAGAAAATAAATATTTTACATTAAGTAGTATAGTTCTACGTCTACAGTTCGTGCAACCCCATAGGGCTGCCCCTTGTAGTTTTATATTGTAGACAACACTCCCGACAGACTGCTGTCCGGAGTTCAAGTTGTTTTCGATGAAACAAATTCTGCATAAAGGGTTATCCAGAGTTTAAATACCTTAATATTTACGTATCCTACAGTCAATAAACTATTCAAGCTTTTTATGCACGAAAATATATTCTCAGTCGCATCGCTTGCTTGAGGCGAATCCTGACTAAAAACCCACCCACTACCCAATCCGTGGTACTTATGGGAGTTTCACTGAGTCGGGGCCTTCCGTTAAGTAAGTACCACATCAACACTTCCTTTCTCATATCCTAAGATACGGTAAAGATCGTCGTGGCCCGCAATGGTGATTCTCAGACGAAATTCTCGCTTGGACTGGATCAATTGTTATTCCTAAACAATGCTCCTCAGTCAGTCTGCAACCTACGAAGTATACCGTGCTTACGCAACGCAATCTTCTTTCCCCTTCCCATTAAAAAAGTGATGAGACGCCATGGCAAGGCAGTATTATGAAGAACGTGCCAATCCAACCAATATATTCTGAATCCTCATTCCTGACACTGCTATACGACGGGATCGTGTAGCATAATTTTTCTAACGCAAAAAAGTTAGCCCAAAAATAAAATCGATATAATATAAAAAAGCTACACCATTATTTTTTTAGTTCTATCCCTAACGTTATTATGCCTAACGACTAACGTATGTAAGCCTATCGTGCTTATGGCTAACGTATTTATGCCTAATGTTACGCACCCGTTAGTATCTATGGTCGCTAGCAGCTGAATTATATATGCTTTATTTCATAAAACAGTCCACAGTACAAAACTGAATTCAGTTCACGAATCCATGAACAATATTTTATGATTTTGCGCATTACTTCACTAACGCGAATGTTGTGTAGTGACGAATATGTTAGGAATCATGAACCAACTCACGAATTCACAAATAATATTTCATAATTTTGTGAACTATTTCACGAGTACGAATGATGAATAGTGACCATGAACCATTTCATCAAACAAGAATAATATTGCGAGTGTTGTGAAATAAATTGTTATTTTGATTTAGTGAACTAATTCACAACCACGAAAACTAGATCTTGACCAATATGTACTGAATCATGAATCATTTCACGTCGTATAGTCAAAAAAGTTGAACACAATTATAAAACACATAATTTTTGTTTAAGATCCGATATTCGTAACGTAAGAATGTAATTGTTTCAAAATTCATGGAACTTAATTCACGAATTTGGGATTTTTTTTTTAGTGTATGCATTAAATATGCCACTCTGGCCTTGTCACTGGCATGGCCCACACGCATTTTTCCAAGTCACAAAATGTGCTAACCTAATAAATGTACACCGTATGGCGAAAACACATGTGCGCATAAATTCGTTCAGTTTCGATGGTAATTGTTCCCCACTTCACGGCTCTCATCTGTGTTGGATGATGTTGTCATGTTCATAATAATGTAGAACATTACAAAAAATGCATTGGTGAGAATCTGTCGAGACTCGCTTTTGATGATGATCCACTCTCCTTTTTTTTTGGTTCTTCTCGATGTCACAGCAATGCCACTTAGCACATTGGGTATCAAGGGTTTTGTTTCCGTAAATGGTGCTATTTTTTGGAAGAGTGCTTTTTTCTGTTCATACCCCGTGCAATGATGTCACGTTGCATGTTGCAACGGAACAAGAAAGCTTTGAAAAATTTGTTTATCGTACATTGCTCGGATCCGTTCAATGTGCTATTTAAAATAACCTTCCGGCACTCGCGCGCAGCCGCTGGTGCTGAAAGAAGATTTTGCTAGAGTTTCGGAAAGTGTTGCACAAAATACAACGGCGCGAGTGCCGGAGGGTTATCCGGGCCAACTTAAATCCTTTACGCCCAGCTTTGTTTATAAATTAAAACATTTGCAAACAGTTATAACTCTTGGTTTATGTAAATTTTTATTACGAAAACCCGAGTAAACGAAAGTCCAATAATATGGTTCACATTCACTCATCACATGGAATTTTGGAAGTGTTTTAATAGATTTGATCCCATGAAAACACCATAACTGTGGTCCGGTAGACCATGGACCAGTGTTTTGATAGTTGTAGAATTTGACACGGACCATATTTAATTACAATTGTTACTCGATTTACAAAGAAATACCCGAATGAACAAGTAAGCGTGCTCCTAGTCGAAAATTATAGAATAAACATTAAAGCAAGAATAAATACAATGTTGCAAATTAATATGGATAATTCAATGTCCCACTTTGGTGGTTCATAAAAAACACTAAATTCATCAGTAAGTAGTTATTGGGGAAAATCCAGAGGAACTACTAGGATCATTGCCTTGTACGCCAATACTTGAATGCGAAGTCTGAATAGTGAATGGTTTACCTTTTAACTCAACCGTAATTCACACAAAAAATTGAAAAAAAAATCTAAAATAATATAACTAGAACTAAGCACCCTTGTGGGAGGTAATAAAAGATGATATTGGACGTTTTTCTAGCAATTCGAATTAAAACGGTACTTGAGAAATCTTCAGATTTAAAATATCAATTTCCTTGTCGACGGGACAAAACAATTTCAACAAATATATTTCATGTACAAGAAAGCATGACCCTGGAATTTCAAAAGATTGATATACCTTACTCGGAACAATGGCTGCGTTGTTACTGTTTCTGGTAGAATTCCAAACCTCTACCAGTTAACCGACGGATCGGAAATGTGCCAAAATAACCCTACCGCCAAAAAAGAATGGAACTCTAATTCATTACGTAGGTAAAATTTCAGCAGGCAATCCAGCCGGGGAAAACAACAGCCGCATGCACACACTTTTCCAATTGGTTACGGTATTTGGGCATGACAGAATAATTTATGTCATCCGGACACGTGGTTTTCCGTTTCCATCCCTCGCTGTGCTGGTCGCTGTCAAATGAAAACTGCGGTTCGCTAACAGCGATTATTGTAGTTAAATGAGACATTTCAGCCGAATTTTCTTTTGCCAGCCGGGCACAATTCAATCCCTGCTGCGTGTACGTCGCTAGACTTACAGGGATCACCGTAAATCCTGATGTGTAGAAGATGAAATTTCAGGAGAAATTAAATTTCTTGATCAATTTTAATTTCATTTTCGGTCTCGTGTATCCAGCGGCCATACCGTCAGCAAGAAACGAAACCTGACGAATTGGATGGAAAGTAGTTTCAAAGGACTGAACAACATCGGCAGCCGATAGCGAAGGGGACTGTAAAGCAATTAATTGGTAAATTTTCCTGTCCGGAAACACGAAGGGTTCGTATATTTTAGCAAACTCAGTGGAAGGACCTGCTAGAGAAAGAAAAAACTTTACACAATCGCTTGTACTCGGTCGACCCGGAGCAGCAGAAGAGAGCAAATAACACCCAATTCAACTAAATGGATCGGCCAAGCAGATACGGGGAACATTCATTCGGCGAAGAGTGGGTAGAATTTAAATTAGAGGATTTTTTTTTCCAGGTTGGGACGATGCTCGCTCAGATCAGAATAATCACCCAGATTGGAGGAGGCTTGCTCAATACGGTTTGTGTAAATAGGAACCCGTCGAGTTCGGAAGGGACCGGAACAAGTGTTTCGGAGCATATTTACATTCAAGGGTAAAAATTTTAATCACCGATGTATGCGACGGGGTTCGACGGCTATTGAGGCAGCATAGCTTGGTAGCTGTGTGCTTGCTCGTAAAGTCGGGTTTTTGGCTGTAAATCAACCGATCTCTTTAAACAGGGGTCGTAGCGATGCTAATAGCTAACGCTTCGATGAGCAGCTGTCGAAATAGATTCACCATTTCATCGTGATGTGCAACAGTCATTCATGATTGACATAAAGACTGCATTTGAACAAATTACAATTATGTATTTGTAATTTATCAGCGTGTGAATAAAATTGGTTGAAATTTTGGCTGGAAGTAATTTATAGTATAATAATCGACCGAGTTTCATAAAAAGCCTCTGGTCCGAGTGCTGACTGTGAGAGACGAAAAAGTGCACAGAACATTCGCTTATCGATCGATTGTTAAAAAGATCGAAGTCACACATTCATTTGATCAAACCATTCAATGAGCTTCAGGCAACCCTAACTCACACTCGTGTAAAAGTGAGTTTCCTGAATTAAAACCGTTCCCAAAACCGTTTTACATTATGAGGGACGATGATACCTACATCAGACAAATACAGGAACTGAATACTATGTCGCCACCTCTAAGTAGGCGATTCTCGAGAGCCCACAGAAGCTGTTGTAATTGGTCTAAAAACTTCTTGTCTGGCAAGTGATCAGCGAATGTGACAAAATGAGTCAGCTCTTCGTCACATCTGGAACCGTCAAAGAACATTAATAGTAATATATTTAAATATTGATTATATTACATTAAAAGTCCGGTTTATAGTGAGTAGTAAAAGCATCGATTTTGGAATGTGTTTGAATCCAGTACAAATTGGACGCTGACATTTTATTGTCACTTCCATCTAAATTTTGCATTTTTGGAGTTGCTCTTAACAAAACCTTGTAAAAAGATATTTCTGCTGAAACGTATCTGCTGGATTCATTAAAACGTGCATGATTGATTGTTTTTTTCGCACTTAACCTATAAATGAAACTGTTAGATACAAGCAATATATCCATCCAAACAGTTCACACACATGAGAACCAAAAGCCTGGAACTATGCAATATTTTAATACAATAGCGAGCAATGTTTAAATATAATATAACGTGGGCATCACTCCACTGGAGTACTGACTAGATTTTTCACGCAAAAATACCCTAAATTTCCGATCGGCCAATGCTTTTGATAACCCTAGACAAGTAGATGACGGAAAACCAAGCGTGATACCATTTAAGGGGTTACACACCTTTTCATTTTTAAAGAAATCGAAAAAAAATTGTTACTTTGTTGGAAAGTACACCTCCTTGAGAACATTTTCCCAAAATTTTACAGAGATCCGATCAACAGATCGAAAGTTACAGCGATTCCAAGCGCGTTCCATCTACCAAGAGCAGTAGAAACTTGAAATGTCGTTTTTTTTAAATGGTTTTTACCGTGATCACGATTGTCAAAAAACCGCTTAACCGATTTTTCATTTTTTTTTGATTGATCGTAATTAATTTTTCCCATACCCTCACGATTCCTTTTTCACACATAAATTATTGTTTTGTAGATGAAAATGTTTTAATACAATTCTTAGAGCTTAAAACAAAGATTTTATAGGAAAAACGTCCTCAAATGCAGGAAAAAAATAATATTTATTCAAGTAATCGTTAAGATACGAAGAATACTCATATACTAAGAGAATTTTTTGAATTTTGGCATTTTAGTTGATCACCGCAAATCTTAAATAAAAAAGGGTTTCGGGGAAAAAGCCATAACTCCGCCAATTTTCACTATATTTTTATAAACTTATGCTTGTTGATTTCACTGATTTCTTGTCATTTTACGCACAAAAAGGTTTGTAACCCCTTAAATCAAGAATTAAAAAAATAAAACAGCTCAAACGGAAGTCACATTCCGAAATTTTGAAATGGTGCCACACATTGGTTTTCGCCAGCTTCTAGTCAACCCCATTCCGAAAATATCCATATTGTTGAGATTATAGCGTTTTGGCTGAATCTCATGCCGTTCATTATCTTGGATCTTGAAATGACGTCAGACATCGAGTTACGACATCCATTCGTTAACTCCCATTCGAAAATATCCTTATTGTTAAGGTGATAGAGAATTTTGCTGAACCAGAATGCGTCATCTTGAAATTCGAAATGGCGTCGAACATCGATTTCCTTCATCTGCTCGTCAACCCCATTCTAAAAATACTCATGAATTATCAAATACATTTGCTCCTATTCTTCCAGTTCCTTGACTAATTGAATATCGCCACGACGTAAAAAAGAAAACAATTGACTCGCTCTTAATCGTTAATAAAAAAGGAAAAAAGTAAGGATAGGTATTCTAAAGTGTGCTAGCAGTCTCTGGGTCCCCGGCCACTAAAAAACTCAATAGACACTTAAAATATGTTTTTGCATTATCGTAACGGTGAATAGCTAGATAATTCAAATACTAGCAAAAAGAAAAGCATAAAAAAGTTGGAAAAGTAAAAGAAAACAAACCGGGCCCACTACCAAAACAATATCGTATGGTTTCTGCGACGAGAACAGGAAACAATTTTGAGCAGCCCAAAATAAGCTTTAACTGTACTGCAAAACATACGTTGTATGACCGACATAATAGTAATTTCGCGTGCCCGTGCTGCGTTATTAACCTAACTACTAGAAAGAGAGCAGGTTTATCAGGAATAGATAAGAAAAAAATAATAAGAATTAAGCAAAATAATAGTGATATAAATTTTTTAATGGGGGTGGGCGTAGCGTAGTTGGTAAATCGATTGCCTTTTACGCAGCGCACCTAGGTTCGAGTCCCGACCCCGCACATAGGATTAGAAATTTTTCAAAAAAATTTCTGACCCGAACCTTAAGGTTAAAACCTCTATTGGATTGGAGACAATATGAACAAAAAGAAACGAATTTACTAATTTAAAACAACAATGTGCTAGAGAATCGCAATTAATAACATAGTGCATTTACTACTAAATTATTATTATGAACATAATTTAACATGCCTCTAATTGGTAATTGGTTTTCGATCCCTCTCGCGAATTGTCAATTCTCAACCCTCATACATGATTCAACAGTCATCAATCCACTCAGACAAGACCATGCGTATTTCCCACGCACATTTAATGCCCCGTGTATTAATTCCATTTAAAATGGAAATGGGATATAAGTTAATCATCGATCGAGTTTACATTTGCTGCAATTACGGCCTCATTACGCTTCTGGACCGCACGATAGTGTCTAATAAAGTAGACAGAGTCCACATTTCTCCAGGTGTGGGTCAAGGTTTTTTTGAAGCTTGCCGTACTGAATGGCGTTTAGATCGACATTTTCGTCGTGGGTCGCACAGGGTTACCCCGAATCATTCTTTTGATGACAGCGATAAGTTTCGAAATCGTGCTGACTTTAGACGATCTGTGAACACCTTCGCGGATAATTATTTTTCCATGCTTTTCTCGGTCTAAACCCTTCGTATAGTCCAAGGAGACAAAACATCGCAACGACATCGGGGTGAGTGGCGGTCATGCTTAACCACCGACACTGACGTATTCGTATGATAGTTTTTCAATAACTTGCCCGGATAATTTTAGATCAATTTGTAGTGTTTGACAAATTTGCAGAAAACAAAATTTTACGTCAGATTCTCACTTTTTATTATGCTCACTTGTAGAAAGTAGTAGTAAATTTATAGCACACAAAACTTTACAATAAATAGTTGCTCGGCAATCTACAACGAACTTTGATACTTTTGGTTGCAATTGAGAGGGTAAGTTCATTTTGATAAAAACCAATCCCCCCTTTTCTTAGTCAGATGGCATAACTTTCGGGTTGACTACCAACAATCGCTATAGATTATCTCGCAACTTGTTGAAAACAAATCGAAATAAAAACTGCTCTAGCATAATTCAATCACCTCAATAATCCCCTCCTTCCTGTAGGCGCAAATCCAGTTGAGTCCGCCCGTGCTTTAGAAATAACTACAGAAGCATGTTGTCAGATGCCTTAGTGATAAAAATCGCATCACATATATACGAAATGTAAAACGTGTGTGCCTATAAGCTCATTACTCTATGTACCTACAAACCGCCGAAAACATCTTCAATCCAACGTACACATAAGCATAAAAATAAATTATTGTGCGATGCCACCTCTACCGACAATCCATAGCATCTACCGTTTATTGTAGCGTTCAGATGCAATAGCAATGATGTTGCTCGTTTGGAACAAGGGCAACAACTGATTCAAACAGACACGCGGCACCTCTATTTATAACTTTTCGTATTTAATTGAGCCACTTCGGTGCTTCCTATTGACGGCTCTACCTGAAATAGTTGCCTCGTTGATGGAACTTTCACCTTTTTTCGTGTACTTTTCAAATTTTACCGCTTTTCAGTACTTCTTTCGCACATATATTAGATTATTACCAATATTCAAGTTAGATAGTTTCAATACATAGAAATACCTTCTAGATTGACATAATTTTTAGCAGTACGAGTTTTAGTTCATTTTTACTATTTATCTATGATAAACAATGGAAATGCTTGTAGGATGTAACTACTTTTTCTATTGTGTTATTCACACCTTTTTTGCTTGTCGATATATCTTCAGTCAAACGTGGCACGTGCTCATTATATCAATTTCTCGGCAATGTGGCAATTGAATCGGGAGAATTTCTATATTCACAAAAAAGGGAGAACATGTTTAAATAGCGTACTTCATATTTAGAATTTTTATAGTAATTACTAACTCTTTAATTCCCTTACATTAGTTGGAACCATTCGGTGTTCAGCTCACGTTCAAAGCTCCAAAGATCAAGATCGTTCACTTCCCTCCCATTAGCGCATTATTACATACACTATCATGACAGCCACATCTCCACGACGACCTACCGTAAAGGATTCTCATGCAAAACATCCTCATCACCATCAGTAACTTTGGTCCTTGCTGGAGGATCTTCTCTTCCTGAAATAACAATCAGCATCATTACACACACTTCGCAGCACCCTTCACAGCGAACGACATGCAAATTTTGCTGTGTACACGGAACGGGATAATGAAAATTACAAAACCCAGTCACTTGACGTGCGTCGTTTGAACCTCCAGTCCTACGGAGGGTAATGAGGGGCAACCAACCCTTACCCTTTTCCGACAACATTTTCTCCCGTTCAATGTTTTGCAATAACAGCCAGCAGAGAACCGCCTTTGAAGCTAGATTTCAAGCGGCTGTTCTTCGCACTTTTGAGTTTTATCAACCTGCCGCACCACTTGAAAAAAGGAGGCACAGAAGAACCTTGCGGGCATGTGACGTTACCATCCGGCAAAAAATTAGTCAGGCTTTTTGGCGTAGCTCATCAAGCGCCCATTCTATCGTCGAAATGTATTTTCTCTCGGAATATAATGATATAACGCAATTCATAATAACGCAGACTCGGTAACTACGTATGTGGTGAAAGAAATCATTAGAGAGGTGGAGCACAATCATACCTATATGGCAATCAAGGAGCTTTTTCAAACTTTCAATTACCGGAATGAACACTTTTAGAAGTTTCAAAACCACTCATGAGAGTTTATTAAAAACAATAGAGGATATAATTCGAAAATATCTCTAAGAAGTCTGCCTGTCTGCCAATTTGTTTTAAAAACTCGACTAGAGCTGCAGAAAATGTTTTGCGCAAATAATTCAATATTTCTTTTCTTCGAATGATATAATGCAATTTAAATCACGAACAAATTTAATTTATGCCTAAGTTACCGACAGTTGACATTTTCTCGCCATTTATTTTTAATTTGAAAAATATCCCTGTTCCTAATCACCGTTCGCCCAGTTCTAATTGGACCCTTGCGTGCTGACGCGTTCTCTATCGAATTAATAAATTTCCACTTGACAAATTTTTCAAATTCCAGGCACCCGGCACTGCGAAAGCAAATTTGCCCCAGTCGAGATGCAGAGAACACCACCAGCTTTCCCCATCCGCGAGAGTATTGTAGCCGACGCGCGAAATAGCATGCTGTTGAAGGTTGACTCAGACTCGCTGGAGGGCACTGATTGCATTAAATTTCAAATAAATTATTTTGATACCTACTAGTAGGTATCCCCGGTCCCGCACCGGTCCCGGCTGTGTGGGTCTAGGACGTACCGGGCGGGGAGTAGAGATTTGTCCATTGTCGCCTCGGCTGGCGTGAACACGACGATGCTCTGCACGACCCAGCGGAGAACAAATGCTATCATTAAGGACCCGGGGCCCCGAAAGTTACGGTACGCAAAGGCATCGACTCTGTCATTGTGTTTGTAGTCGGAGTAATTTATTTGCGAGCACCGAACAGGTGTAAATGAGACGATAAAGCAAACATTTGCTCTTAGCTTCCTTTGAATTTGGGGTAGACGAAATTAGGGAAGGGTTATTTGTTTGAATGAAAGTGCTATTTGTGCAGCACGGTGAATTTGATATAATGAAGTTAAAGATTAATTATATAAAGATAGGAAATAAATCATACACTATGATACTAGAAACTATCATAGATATATCTCAAATATTTTAAGAATCCACGGAATAGCGCCCAGGAATATGTATTTGAGCTCAGTCCAGTAGCATGTTGGATAAGTAATTCATTTTAATCTGATAAGTTATACGATGATTGTCTAGAATTGTTCACAATACTGTTCGTCATAATTTCCAAAGTTTCGATGTCTGTGTCTCATCTCTGGTGAGACTTTGACAGTGATTTATACTGATCTGGGGGTAGGTTGAGCCGGTAAATGAGTTCTCGCTTAAACTAGACAATTTTGGAATTGTTTTCTTCGTTTTATGTAACCTAAAGAGTGAAAAGAGAAAAGTATACTTTCTTTTCTTCCTTCTGTTGCATGTCAAGGTAACAAATTGGCTGTGGGTGGAAAATGACATTCATCGTAGAGTACAATGTTTTAGCGAAGCATATTGCTCATCACTGTTTCTAATTTTTGGCATTTATCTGTGAAAAAGAAAACATTTCACAAACACGTTTCTTCAGATTGTTGAGAAGTAAAATTTTGCTTTCTCTGCTAACCACGCAAAAAATACATAAGCACCAGTCACTCTCGCTGTGGAACGTCGGTCTCGCCCTAGCAGCCAAAGAGAGTGGAGCAGACAGGACAGCGATTTCACTTCGAAAGCACTCTACTCCTGTATTCCTCTCCGGTCTTACAGAATTTTAGAGAGGAACCAACAAAGGAACTATCATTTGGCAGGGCAACCAACGATAACACCTGAAATTGTCAGCCAGGCTGACAAATGTATGCCAAATCTCGATGACTTTGAGGTCGCTGTCAAGTGCCAGATTTTGCCAGACATTTTTAGTTGAACTGCCAGATTTTGTTTGAAAAATAGTGGCAACCCTGTTTGCAACCATTTTGGTACATAATATAGCTCAGCTTTTGTTTAAAAAATATGAGTTCCATATTTCACCGCATAGAGGGCACCAACACTAACTTTTAAAGGAAGAGTGATAGAATATGGACATGTTCACAAGAATTTCTAAAAAAGGATTATATGTGTTATGGAATTTGCATTTCCAATTCTTCTATTCTATTCTATCTTCTAGCTTCAAAAAACGAAGACACAACTTGTGTTCCTGATTATACTCTTAGTCAAGCGCGAAGTCCCGCAAGAAAAGGAGTTCATTTTAAGCTGATGAGAACTAGTGGAATCGAAACATTAGATTTGGCTTAGCAAGCCAATGTAAGATGCACTATGCTACATTTTCCGAAAAGGTGAAATAATTGGGTGAATTTTTTTTTTCTCTACTAAGGAGAAAAATCGGTAAACCACATTTGCCCGTAAATTTGTAATGGAATCGTGGAACTCCTTTTCTTGCGGGACATCGCACTTGATTTTCTTGCGGGACAGGACGCTTGCTCAGGAACAAAAGTTGAATCTCTCCTTGTCCTGCAACTAAGTTAGTGTCGGATTCTGATGAGACTGAAAAACGATTGTTGTATAACTTTGTAGAAGATACCAAATTTCTATCGTTTTCAGTTGAAAAGCTATAAGAAGCTATAAGAAAATAATGATTAATTGTTGCGGCTGAGCGCAATCTGTGCACATACCCTCGCCACTGTATTATCACCAGTGACAAAAGTACCAAATAAAATTAGTTCAGTCTAAGCCAGCCACCGCCGTCGGCGGTCGCTTGATCGTAGTTCATTGTTTCTTTTCCACTTCTATCACAGTCCGTCTTTGTGCTGTTTTCCCATACGTTGGAGTTTTGTGCGTCGAAAGTCGGATGGCAGGGAATGGGTCCTACCGCTGAGAACGAACATTAATCTATGTAGATTGAACGACTTTTTAACTGAGACCCAGTTTCTTACCATATGTGCGGTTTGAAAAGCTTCAAAAGCCTGGCCTGTAGTGTATTGGCACTGTGTGGGACTTATGTCTAACATTCGTGTCGAACCACTAAAAACTTTACTTACTCCTTTTTGCCTTTCTTCCCCACAAAACTGCATTACTTCGTGGTGGGGCGAGGAGACTCGTTGTGCTTTCGTCCGCTCTATCTCGGAGCCTCACTTGGTCCATGAAATGGCTCGACCTTTGAACTTTGATTTAATTCTCGACTCTTCTCTTGCCTCTTGTCTTCATCTATTACGTCGCTATTTTGCTCTTGTTCTAGTGAACCGCTTAGATGCTGATTCCATGAGCCATTCAGCTCCTGTTCCTGTGAGTCATTGAGCTCCTAACCTTATAGCGATTTACTCGGATTGTCCCCGATCTTACTTTACTCTGACTGAGAATTACCCGGCGGAGGAATTTCTCCAGATACCATTGAGCCATTTAGCTACCAGCTTTATCGCGATCTATTCGGATATTATCCGACAGTGAACTACCCTACTCCGATTGAGAGTTCCCTGATAGCGGAATTTCTCCTGGTACCGATATTTGTTTCGTGAGCCAGGTAGCTCCCATTTTCGTCGCGATATAGTCGAATAGCCCACGGCGGTGAACCATACTGTGAATGCTCGGCAACCCAAAAACCCACTGCTAACTATTTGGCGTAATCTACTCGCTGTAGCCCCGGCGGTGGACCTAGTCTACACCGATAGAGAGTTCTCCGGCAGCAAAATTACTGCCGAAACCAGATTTATGATTCCACGGCGGCTTTCTACCCAACGGCGCTACTTTCTTGGTCCCTTCGCCATTTTCTCTGCAGCTCAGAGAGTATTCTAGTAACTGTTGACTCATCCCACAGATATGCTCGTTGTGGCACTTCTCTTCGACGATATTGTCCACTGTCTCACCAGGCATACTCCTTCGGACTTCTTCGAACATAGGGCATTCGAAAACCACGTGTCCCGGTGTCTCTTGCTCGTTCACACATCCATGGGATGAGTCGGTTGGTCCACCTTCCCTTCTCCGCATTGTCCCACTCTTGCTGCAACTTAGCCAACGAGTCCGCTCGGACCAGTCTCTTTTCATTACGTCCATTTCTACGCTGGTAGCATTCCACGTTCTCAGCCAGAGTGATGCAGATGGGAATCATACCGGCAATTACGCATACCGCCTCCGACGATATCTTTCTGTACGCACACGCGACACGAACAGCCATTAGGCAAAATGTGCTTGTCAATTTCGTCCGGTTCCGCTTTGAGTTCAGCGCAGCAGTCCAGGCCGGAACGCCATACCTCAGTATTGAGGATGAGACAACCGCCGGGAGACGTCTCGTGCTGTCTCTTGCTCCTCCATTTTTAGGCATGATCTTTGTCAATGGGTTAGTTGTCCTCGCAACCTTCTCACATACATAGTCGATATAGCTGTTGTAATGTAATTGATCGTCACATCCAGGTGCTTCAGCGCATGCATCGATATAATGGATTGTCCCCCAACGCTGATCACGACACGCTGATTTTTTTTACGATTGCTGACCATCTTGTGGTGAGCCAGATTCCAATATTCCAGAGCGTTTGGCCAAATATGGAACCCCGAGGTACCTTAATCGACCTCTGCCCTGTTCGTTGCGAAGACTTCTTCACGTCCATCGTTACCACGACGCAATAGCGATTACTATGACTGTGCGAATGGCGTCCGCCGTTGAGATCCATTTCCGGAACCCGAACTGTCTCTGCGATAGTCCGTTCTCACTGTCAGCGTAGTTCGTCAAACCTGTTGAGGATGACTCATTCCAGAAGTTTACCAAGAGTATCCAGCAGGGATATAGGCCGATACGATGCTGGATCTCCAGGTGACTTCCCTAATTTTTGCAGCAACACCAGCTTCCGGATCTCCCATCTATCCGGGAAGTTGCTATTATCCTGGGATTTCGCTAGGACTAGCTTGACCATGTCCGGAAACGTCAGGATCACGATCTTCAGTGCCACGTTGGGATATGGTCCGAACCGGAAAAACTTCCTTCACTTTCAGCCCTTTCGCTACTATAAGGAACTCGTCGTTGGAAACTCGATTGTCACCATCATTTCTACCTTCTGCATCAACGTACGGTGTAGGTACCATGTGGTTAAGTCGTGCTTCGGGAACAGACCCTCCACCATAATCTTCATTTTGTCAGCGAACACTGGCGTTGTTGGACCCTTGATCCTTCCCAACACGCATTGTCCCAGGGGTAAGCGTCTACTTCTCTGTACATCTCCTCGATGCAGGTGGATTTGCTTGGCACTATTTCGCTTTTAAAAGCGCCCGGAAGGCTACCTTACACTCTTCTTTGACTACCTCAAATCTTGTTCTCTCAACGCATCTTCTTGCTTTTGCGCAGGCAGCCCGGAGGATGGTGAACCTTTCGTTTCACTAGTACGCCGCACGATGGCAGCACCTCAGCTCCATCTTCCGCGGCACATGCCCTCGCTACTGTTTCCGACAGCTCATCGGCACTCGGAATTGGAGCGAGGCTGTCAGCACGGAGTGCTTCCATAGAAAGGTTCAGAAAGGTTCTTGTCGAAGTCCTTTATTTTGCATCTCCGCTGACCAGTTTTCACTCTCCGCGTTACAATTACCACAATGGTGTAGTGGATCACTTGGTAGTCGCTATGTGTGTACTGCTCACTAAATCGCCAATTCATGTTAGCCATCAGCAAAGGACTGCAGAATGTTATGACGATGATGGATTCCGGACCGTCTTTGCGGAATGTGCTAGCGGAGCCTTCATTACACAATCTTACATCCAGCTTCGCCAGGGCTTCCAACAAGCTGCAACCTCCTTGCAACGAGCTCGCGGTAGGTCAAGCTCTTGGTGGAAGAATCCTTCTTCAACTCGAAGAAACGAGGCGCCTTCATGAGTGCGGCGCCTCGTTATAACAACATTCTCTCCCAACTCTTTCTGGTCTGGGTCCTTTCTCACTTTCTTAAGAAGAGCGGCGTATTATTCGCTTCGATGATCAGTGCATGGCCCTTGTACCTCTACCAAGGAGGCTTGCGTTTCTCTTTCTTCTCTTGTTCCTTCCTCTTTTCTTAATTTTGTTACCGTTCCTTTCGCTTCGCCTACTGGCTTCCCACGATGCACCACCAACCACGGTCTTTTCCAACGTTACTGTGGTCGCTGGTGCTCTCCAGCTCGCTCTTCTGCTTTTTTAGGTCCTCTTGCTGCCCCGGCGTGTCTCTCGCTCTTTTTTCCGACCGAGTGTTGTTGTGACTTTTCGGTGTCACCTCAGTTTCTGCCGTCACGTGTTCTGCGGCTTCCGTCAGAGCGCATTATGCTTGCGTTCAGAAACTGTTACGATTACTTTAATACTCGTCACTAGCTGATTCACCTTGGTGTGCACATTGTGCTTGTCCTTCACGAATTCATAGAGCTCGTCGATCTTTTTCCTCACATCCATCAAGTACGACTGCCCAAGATGTAAGTCATTCTGGGTGGTGTCGCTACCTGATCTCGGAGTGAACACCCTCCTTTAGTAACCCCATCTCCCGATGGTTTCCACGTGGCTCACTATGTACCAAGCCGCTGCTATTACTCGTTGTGGCTACCGGTGGTCGCATCCTCCGTTGCTCCGCGTTTCTCTCCAATCACATTTGTTTTTTTATGTCTCTATGCTGGAGGGTCCCAACTCCCGGCCGTTATATCAACTCGTTGTATGTAGTCGCCTATTGGTTATCTATGCAAGCAGTGAGGTCAATCGAGGATTGAACACGATCCTTCATGGTAATCGAGTCCAGAGCCTGATCGGCTTTAATCAGGAATGTTAGAGCTGATCCTACTATCAACGAGTCTGGTGACGAGCCTCGAACATGCCTGGAGATCCACCAAGGTTTTACCGGGACGGAGGCAGTCGGACAGTTGACCCACTCGCGACGGTGCACAGTGGTTTTTTTTCGTCAAAAACGTGCGAAAAATTATTCACATGGAAATGGTAAATCGTGCAGCAATGTCTTCTGAGTTGTTTTATGACGATCCAAGACCTTCATTTTGATGCTATTGTTATAGTGATTAATCCTCCTTGAAATGAGATATTTGATAAAAAAAAATTAAAGTACGAAAAACACGATGAAGTCGGCAAAAATATTTAAGAACTTGTTTTTGTGAACATCTTTACTGACGACCAAAAATCTTTATTTATATTACACTCAAACTTATGGATCGTTGTTTGTGAATGACCCCTGAAAAACATTTCTTCAAGATACATATATTTCCAGAATAGAGCATCGGTCTATCTTTTTCGACTTAGAAGTTGTTGGGTAATTTTTTGGCAAAATAAGCAAAAATTTTGGAAGTAATAACTTTTGAAAGGGCAAAAACGGGCAGCCAGCTCTAGTTGCAATCAGAAATGCTACATCAACGCTATAAAATTCAATAGAATTTTCTTGTCTCTCGTTGTCTCCAGAAGAGTTACAGATGATTCGAAAAAACTATTGTTTTTCGAAAAATTTCCAATATCTCCGACAATACTCGAGATAAGAAAAACAATGCATTAACAAAATTTGTGAATTTCGATAAGAGAAATAGCTTCGTAGAATATATGAAACCTGCAGGAATGATAATTGAAAAGATATTTTAAAAAAATGTTTTTGGGGGTCATCCAAATATAACGAGCTATATATAACTTCTCAAGAATTTGAAGAAGAGACTTCAGGTATTCAGCAAAAATATTCGTGAAAATGATCTCCACAACTTTTTAAAAACGTTAGCTCATTTTATTTACCAAACAAAAAATTGTTGATAATACTTATAAGATAGTAGCAGATGACAAATCTTGAAGAGTTGTCCAAAAACACTATTGCGATAAATTCAGCCGTTTTCACGTTAACAACCAATCACCATTTGAAACGCTTTTTTTTCAAAAAATACCAAACTACTTTGAAAATACACCATTATTAAAATATAAAAAGTTGCTCATTTTGATAATTCAAACTTTTTACGAAACATACCGAACTTTTCAGAAAGATATTTAAAAAGTTATATTAATGAATTGGCTTCAAAGGGATTATCCACAAATAACCCACAATAATGTTGAAGATACAAAAGATAAAGACTTTGTGTCTTCAGCGAAGTTGTTGGCAAATGCTTACTCTACAACTTTGCCCAG
This sequence comes from Topomyia yanbarensis, assembly GCF_030247195.1. NCBI lineage: Eukaryota > Metazoa > Arthropoda > Insecta > Diptera > Culicidae > Topomyia > Topomyia yanbarensis. The sequence continues at coordinate 330,761,644 of NC_080672.1, read as the reverse complement.
TACATCATTTTTATATATATGCGCTTGCAAAAAAGTTGGTCTCTCTTTTAGGGAGATTGATCATTAAAATTGTAATGTCCACAAATTCCTCCGAAGGCGTCATTGACCCAAATTTTACGATTTAGGCATAATCGCACGATAAAGGGCGAACACGAAATTATTGCGACACATTCAACAGGGCATAACTATTTTACCATTAAGTAAAAATCAACTAAATTTTGAACACTTTCTCATTGATGTGTATTGTTTACATGCTGTCAAACTCGAAGTCGTGTTTTTCGATTCAACGAAAATGGAGGTGAACCAACGCGAGTCGAGAGAACAATTCTTTCCAAACACCTGGAATTTCCTGACCTGTCGCACCGGCAGTTGGGAAAAATGTTGAACATTCACCATTCAACCGTCTCCAGAGTGTTGAAGCGGTTCCAGGAGCGGTTGACTTTGGACCACGGCAAAGGAGCTGGAAGAAAACCGGGACCGGAGAACAAAAAGACGGAGGGAAAGGTGAAGCGGATGATTAAAGCAAACCCCAACGTCTCAAGCCGTGATTTGGCTAAAAAGATCGGCATGTCGCAGAGCTACGTCCAGAATGCAAAGAAGAGAGCTGGACTACATACATACAAGGTACAGAACTTCCCAAACCGCGATGAGCGGCAACAATGGACGGCTAAAACTCTGTGGCTGCTGTGTGATGGACGACGAAACGTATATAAAAGCCGATTTTAAGCAAATTCCGGGGTTGGAGTTTTTCACCGGCAAGAGCAAGTTCTATGTGGACGACAAATTTAAGAAGAAGAAAATGTCGAAGTTCGCCTCCAAATATCTCATTTGGCAGGCCATCTGCTCTTGCGGACTGAGGAGTGAGCCTTTCATGACAAAGGGCACAGTAAATGGCGAGATCTACAAATCTGAGTGCCTCAAGAAGCGCCTTTTGCCGTTCTTGCAGCAGCACGACGTAGCTCCGCTATTTTGGCCAGATTTGGCATCATGCCACTGTTCAAAAAGTGTCCTGGGGTGGTATGAGGCTAATTCTGTCCATTTTGTTCCAAAGGACATGAATCCGCCAAACTGTCCGGAGCTGCGCCCGGTGGAGCAGTACTGGGCAATGATGAAGCGGGAACTTCGGAAGAGCAAGAAGACATTCAAAGACGAGAAGGACATGTTAAAAAAAATGGAAAAAAAAACTGAGAAACTGGTACCGGATGACACTGTAAAGACTTTGATGGAGGGCATCAAGCGAAAATGCGTTCAATTTTACACTCAAGGCTCCATCGATTAATCTTTCTTTTGATTTTTGAAGTAAATATATGTATAAAACTACCCTAAAATTTTGGTTTGATTTTAAACATTATAAGAAATTTGGCATGACATTTTCGGTGTCGCAATAATTTCGTGTTCGCCCTTTATTGGCAAAAAACACTGTGCAGTGTCACCTTTCCTTACTCAGGGAGCAGAACAGTAAGACATGTGGTGGGCCGTGTCCTGTCCGTCGACGTTCGCGATGACCAGTATGCCGTAATCAGAACGTTACTGGCGTCGATACTAAGTGAAAAATTATTCCTGTTGAACATGTTTGGACAAACACTGAGTCAGTGTTCATGTTTTGTTTTGATTAAGTTTACCCAGTTATGGCGAAATTTTAACGAAACGACACTATGGAAAGCAAACATGTGTTTTCATTTACAGAAACGATGAATTTTCTATTCACTCATAACATGCTGAACCATAATAAAGACGGTAGCCGGCCAAATAACGCAAATGAATTATTGTGCGACAAGAAAAACACAAATGCACATCCTTACTAATGGATCAAATCTAAAAATTCGAATATGATATATTCATAGCTTTCATATGGACTAGCAACTTTAGCAAACGCCCGACGCATAACCGAAAAATGGAGCTCACATATTTTATGCAATCTGTCCATCTCCGACTGTTCCCCCGGACAGCTTATAGGACTTCAGTTAATCTTCGTTACACGATTAGACCAAATGAAAAACTGAATAGCCTACCGCGGCAGTCTGCGCCATGAATCTGGAAGCAATTTTTCAAACTCCTGAGCTATGTTCAATTCGCACATAAATCAAACAACGGTACACAAACGCGTTTTTTTTCGTTCATCTCATCGAAAGACTATAAACCCTCCTTCCATGCTTGCTTACCATCAGCTGAAGCAACTGGTCGGCACTGGTGACTGTATGGTGAACTTGTGAAAATCGCTTCACCCGATTTGGCTCGTGCCACTCCGGTTTGTGGGGTCATATTCCAAGCACTGACACAGACCCGCGTGGAGCAAAAAATGTAAAACTTACAATGAAGACGTAAATATGTTGAACGACTCACAGAGCGTACTACATAGCTCCTCGTAAAGTGAAACAGAAAAGGTCGCTGACTGTACTGTGCGTATTGTGTTTTTTGGGGAAATCATATCAATCATTTTCTGGTGTTTTATGCGATTTGCGGTTGACGTTGACGCTGCTTTTTTGTCCTTTTCATTTGTCGAGCGGGAATGGTTTCTAATCAAAGTGACTTGTTACCCAAACCACGACCGGCAATGATTAATGGGGGTGTAATTTATTACCGGTGGAATTTTCGTAGCAAAGCTATCCATCCTTGTGGCCAGATTTGGACTGGCTTGGAAAGTGTGTCAAATTTCGATGTTTGTGGTTTTGCAATGGACGGAAAGTAACATTAGGAAGTTGTTGGAGAGTTATTACCGGAACAATGGTTTTCAAATAAAACTGAAATTGCGTCCCTAAAAAAAGTTTTAGTTGAGTGCACTAGATGTATTTATCTACGATTCAAACTGGTTTTTGGGTATGTAAATGTTAAATTGAAACTTTGTCCAGCACAATATTTAGACAACATTAATTCATAGAGCTAAAACTAGAACTGCCAATCACCACGTGTCTCGCTAGTGCAATCAAAATTTTGTTACAGAATTTCATCTTAAATTAACTGCGGTTATAACAATCAAGTTCCATATTACCCTCAACCAACGAACGGTAGCCACAATGATGTTATCGCGATATACATATCTATACATCACAACTGCTACCGTTTACAACCAGGCCGAAGTTTATTAATTAATTGAGAAATACTAATTAAAAAGCACAGCTTCCATCGACCTGAACACGAGCGGGTCGTTTATCACACCATCAAGAGGTAAAGAAAAAACAATAACGGCAAAGGACCAGAAGCATGTTGCAGTTCTCTCGTTTGGATTTTAGCACCCCGACCACTTATCGTTAGCACTCTTGGAAAACCCCAGGTAGTATCGTGCAGAAACTAACATGCATGATCATAATAGATATTGAAGGATTATGAAAGTTTACTTCACACTACACAACGTGCAAACCTTGTGCAAACAAAGCCTGGCAAGGGGTTAGGATGCGGATAATGATCGATGCTCCCGTTGCTGCTGCTGCTGCCGCTGAGCTACTGCTGGTACTGGGAGTAGCAGCAAGGTGCCAAAGGATTGGAATGAGGAACAGTTTTTCGATGCTCCCTTCAGCATACTCACCAGTCCCGGAGGGGCTGGTCTGAGTCCGAGGCGATCGAATCATAATGCACTTCGACACAAACGAGATTGTAACAGATGATACCCGGCGGCTGTTTGTTTTTCTTTTCATTGCTCTATCCATCCCAGACGAAATTCTGCGAAAACGTGGTGAGAAGTGGCTCAGTCAAGAGATGGTGTTAAAGCGATTGTAGCTGCAGCAGCACTGGGAGGGAAGGTAATTGGGTGCATGTTTTGATGAGTCGTTTTCTTATGGGGAGAATCGTATCATTTAAAGTAGACAGATGGTCGCATTGTGCATTATCGCGTTATTTTTGCAAAGTTAAATGTTTCGTTGTAGCCTCTAGGCGGACAAAACATGTTTACACGTTTAATCAAATCTTAACCGTTATAGAGTTATTGCACTGTTTTAGTAATCGACTTGCCGTGCGAAAAAAACAATAAACAACATCATATTGATCATTCTAATTGTTCGTTTAAAATTATTCGTTCTTAGACACAATATCACCATCACTCTATTTCACAGATTCTCAAACTAGCGTAGTTGTATTGATTTTTTTAAATGTTATTATTCTGATACCAAGACCCAGCACCGTCTTTACGCATTGGTACACTGAGCTAGGACCAGGAGCCCCAGTAGTATAGACAGAAATTGGTCAGTGTTAAGTCAGACTGGACTAAGTGACATCGTGTTGATTTCGAGAAAAACGAGTTTACAGTTTCAATCGCAGTATCCTTCACATTATAATTCAAAATTTATTTTTGCCATAATTCATGCTAATTGTAACATATTACTGGCACTGGCAAAAGTCGAATGTATCTGAAGAAGTGATTTATCCAAGGCTATCATCATCTCACTTTTTAAGATTTTTATTATGGAAAATATTTTTCCGACAAATCCTATATTAAAATCCTCTGAAAGTTTTCTGTCCGTTTACTACCAGAGCGTCCGTGGAATGAGAACACAAACTCAGACTTTCTTGCTTGCCCTACTCATTTGCGATTACGACATTACTATTCTCACTGAAACATGACTACACAATGATGAAATGTTAAACTCAGAGCTTACGACGAACTAAGCAATTTATTGATGCGATCGTTACTCTTCTACCAGTCATCTACATCGCGGTGGTGGTGTTCTTATTGCGATAAAGATAAATCAAACTGGGACTGAACAAAAAATTTCATTAAATTCGTAATTTCATTCATGAATCCATTCAATTCTCGTGAACTAATTCATGATCCCTAATATATTATTCACGATCCAATATCCGTGCTCGTGAAATGATTCACGAAATCATAAAATATTATTCATGTATTCGTAAACTGGTTCATGATTTCTAATATATTAGATACGATCCAATATTCGTGCTCGTAAAATAATTCACGACATTCTGAAATATTATTCATGTATTCGTGAACCGGTTCATGATACCTAGTATAATAGTCACAACTTACCATTCGTTTTCGTGAAATAGTTCACGAAATCATAAAATATTATTCATGTATTCGTGAACTGGTTCATGATTCCTAACATACTAGTCACGATCCAATATCCAGACTCGTGAAATAGTTCACGAAATCATTATTCTTGTATTCGTGAACTGGTTCATGATTCCTAATATATTAGTTACGTTCCAATATCCGTGCTCGTGAAATAGTTCACGAAATCATGAAATATTATTCATGTATTCGTGAACTGCTTCATAATACCTAGTATAATAGTCACAACTTATCATTCGTTTTCGTGAAAAAGTTCGCGATATCATAAAATATTATTCATGTATTCGTGAACTGGTTCATGATTCATAGAACATGATTTACGATCTATCTAGTATCTATTTGCGTGCTTGTGATATTTAGAAGATGTCCCTAACAATTTACAATTTCATGCAACATGGTAATGAAATTTTTACGTGAACTCATTCACAAAATTTGAAGTATTATTCGTGGAATCATTTTTTCCATAAACTTTTTTATGAAATACCCAGCTGCTAGCGACCAGTAATAGGTACGAGCAATAGATATAAAAAAACTATTAGAACCTCGAACATCGTTATTCATTTGATAAGGTTCATTGTGATGACCGGACAGAAAACGAAACTGCACTGAGAGCCCAAATAGTGTGCGTGATATAGTTCACAAAACCAGATATTGCGAATGAGTCAAATATCCGAATATCCAGTTCACGTTATTACGGGTAAAAACCCGTTAGTAAACAGAAAATAATAGATCACGATAAGGCGAAGAGAATTTACGAGTACAGTAAGATTCCGTTTTTGGCACGTTCCATTTTTGGCATGCTCCATTTTCGGCAACAAAAAAGTTCCGTTTTTGGCAACAAATGGGTTCCGTTTTTGGCAACATTGTTGTTGTACATAGTAAATCTTTTACAAAATGCTCATAGACTTTTGTTGTAATAATTGATATCACTTTTGACTTTTTTTCCAGACATGGGAGTCATATTTACTACATTTTATGGGGGCGGGCATAGCAAATAAAATTATATTTGCTAATTTTCTTCTATAATTTCATTTCATATCACATTATTATATAATTACTGTTGTTGTAACATTTATGATGTAACAAATTGAAAATTAAAGCTTTTAAAGTAAGGTTCCATTTTTGACACGGTTCCTGTTTTGGCAACTGAAAAAAAATATTGTTGCCAAATACGGAATCCTACTGTAGTAGGAAAACTGCTGATATCATGAACATTAGTTACATTACTGAAAGTAAGCTCTAAAATAAAATATCATGATAACATGAACAAAAAATACGAAAATCATGACTTCAGGAACATAATCATGAACACACATCAAACAACTAGTGACGAAAATATCTAAAATGGTGACTAAGATCCTGAAAATATGAACATGAATTGCTCTATTCCTGACTAAAATATCACGATAACATGAACAAAAGTTACAAAAATCGCGACTAAGATCTTGAAATCATGAACACAAATCACAGAAATCATGACAAAAATATTTAAAATCATGACAAAAATATTTAAAATCATGACAAAGATCCTGAAATCATGATCATGAATCACTCTACTCATGACTAAAACATCACGATAACGTGAATGGAAATTACGAACATCGCGACTAAGATCTTGATATCATATACTTGAATCCCGCTAACGTCATGAGAATTCACATGAATCGCGAATAAGCTCTTAAAATCATGAACAACGTTTGACCGTCGACTGTGTATTCCCAAATTAAGAACAAGAATCACAATAAAAACTAAACATGTCCAGGGAACAACAATCAAACATTCTAATGTAACGCCATGTATATATTAGGGCGAACTGCTTTTTAGGAAACACAAATAATTTCATGAATAAGAGGTTTATTATTCATAATTTCAGGAACTTGGTCACGGTTTTCGTAAATTGTATAGATCACGAAATCGTGACCTTTTGTTCATGAATTTATTAACTGATTTTTTTCCATGCAGGTCTACTACAAAAAGGATATGAACACTTCATGCATATTTTGAAAACGGCTCTTACTTGTAGTCTTGCAACATGATACATTCCATTAGTGTGGCGGGAAATAACTGTCAAATTCTTTCCCAAAGGTGGCGTCACTTATGAGAAGGTAAAGAGTTTTAGACCGATCAGTCTGACTTCCTTCCTTCTCGAATCAGTGGAACGTTTAATCGACCACAACATTCGGGATGTTAGCTTGGGCGAGCACCCGCTGCACAGTGGGACCAATCTAAAAAAGGTGGGACAAAACCTATTTGAGGCCTTAGATGTCATTTTAGAGCCAGCATTTCTTCGTAGGATATGTTCACAATATTATTCTGCAACTTTTTAAGTAGGATATTTTGTTGTTGGACTAAAGTAGAGTACCCGAGAAAAAAAAAATTTCAAAAAAATTTTTTAGAGGGTCGATGTCTTCGACAAAGTTGTAGAATATTATGTTTTGAATAACTTCTTCTGAGATACCACAGACATCAGACCTCAAATTTGAGGCAAAATTGTTGTTTTTTGAAAATATGATCAAAAAATCAGTTTTTCGATATTTCCATGCTAAAAACCTTAATTGATTAATTTAATATGTTCTACAAACTTGCAGGTAACACTAAAATATAACTTTTTGTTGAAGGAACTAATAACCTAAAATCAATATTTTGGCTTCTAAAACTATTTTTCATATAAATTTACCCTATTTTCATCAAAGATTTCTGTTTTTAGGTGCACTTTTGTGCAGCCAAACTTTGGCTATTCCGATACTCTGTTATTCGTAGAATAAAATTAATACTACATAGAAACAGGATATAGTTGGACGCGTTATTTGGGTGACCATTCATGTACGAAGGGTTTATAACATAAAATGTGCTTATATTATTTTTAATTTATATACATTATTAGCTATGAACAAAATCTTATATTTTGCACGCACTTACAAGCATGTAGAAAATATTGAGTTGATCAATTAAGATTACAATATGGAAAAGTGAAAAAATAATATAAATTTTGAATTTAAACTGCCAAAGTACAACGATTTCGGATTGAAAAATAAATCCACAGTATGTATAAGGTATTTTTAATAAAAATGTTCGAAATTGAATATTATACAACTTTGCTGAAGTCCTCAACCATCTAAAAAAAATAGAAATGATTCAATTATATTGTGAATATTTTTCCACACACTTAGGTTCTATAATATCTAAGGCTTCAAATAGATATTATTCTACTTTTATGAATAATAGAACTAATCTTATTGGTTAAACTAAAGTAGAAATCCCGAACTAAATACATCAAATTTTGTTTAAATGGTTGAAGTCTTCAGTAAAGTTGTCAAATATTGTATTTGCCCCCCCCCCCCTTCAGGCTTGTCCACCCTCTCTCCCATGTCTCTGATACACAGATGTATGACTTCACCCCTTCTCCCCTTGAATATCTTCCCTAAACTTATGTGCCCCCTATCTTCTAGTTTTAGTTGATCAATATTTAATCTCGTTAAGAAATGCACAACAGTACCACTACTTTAAAATAGCCCTGATTAATTCCCCCTAATCTTGAACCACTCTCTCTAGTTATTCCTAGTTAATAAGCTTGTAAAATGTTCCGCTTAGTTAATAATTAATTTCTCCTACAATCTCCCTTCTAAAAATCATCATCTTACGAATATTATATTGTACCCTCTTTTATATGTATAAGTTAGCTGTAAAGTTTTTTTTTTTAGTTTCATTATATAAAACAAAACAATATTGAAATGTGTAACCCCCCAGTTTTAAGAAATTCAAAATGTAAAACAATGAAAAAATGGCACCTTTAAGCTAACGCATGCGTGCCTTATCAAATAAACAAATTGAAAAAAAATATTGTATTTGGAACAATTCTGTTGAAAACACCATTTATTTATTTTTTGAGCCGAAATCGTTGTTCTTTGGCAGTTTAAATTCAAAATTTATATTATTTTTTCACTTTTTCATGTTGTAACCGTAATTGATCAACTCAATATGTTATATATGCTTGTAAGTGCATACAAAATGTAAGATTTTGTTAATAGCTAAAAGTGTACATAAATTAAAAATAATATAGACACATTTTATGTTATAAACCCTTCGTACATGAATGGTCACCCAAACAATGCGTCCAACTATATCCTGTTTCTATGTAGTATTAGTTTCATTCTACGAATAATAGAGTATCGGAATAGCCAAAGTTTGGCTGCACAAAAGTGCACCTAAAAACAGAAATCTTTGATGAAAATAGAGTAAATTTATATGAAAAATAGTTTTAGAAGCCAAAATATTGATTTTAAATTATTAGTTCCTTCAACAAAAAGTTGTATTTTAGTGTTACCTGCAAGTTTGTAGAACATATTAAAATAATCAAATAAGGTTTTTAGCATGGAAATATCGAAAAACTGATTTTTTGATCATATTTTCAAAAAACAACAATTTTGCCACAAATTTGAGGTCTGATGTCTGTGGTATCTTAGAAGAAGTTATTGAAAACATAATATTCTACAACTTTGTCGAAGACATCGACTCTCTAAAACAATTTTTTGAAAAAAAATTTTTGCTCGTGTACTCTACTTTAGTCCAACAACAAAATATTCTATTTAAAAAGTTGCAGAATAATATTGTAAACATATCATACGAAGAAATGCTAGCTCTAAAATGACATCTAAGGCCTCAAATAGGTTTTGTCCCACCTTTTTTAGATTGGTCCCACTGTGCGCTGCATGCAATGCAACCTGCATATCAGCGGGGGAAGTCTACTACCACCCTGTTACACAGTGTTGTCTACAACATTGAAAAAGCTTTTTCACAAAAGCAATCAAGTTTAGGAGTTTTTCTCGATATTGAAGGTGCTTTTGACCACGTGTCATTCGAATCCATTTTGGAAGTAGCACGAGGTTATGGAGTACCTTAATATACCAGGAACTGGATAAGCGCAATGCTTAGCAACCGACATCTGTGCTCGTTAAGACAAGTAGATGTAAGTGTTCTGTCACCACTTCTATGGAACCTTGTCGCCGATGGCTTGTTGAGGAAACTTAATGAGCTCGGGTTTCCGACGTATGGTTTCGCCGATAATTATCGCATAATGATCACCGGTATTTGCATTAACACACTTTTTGATTTGATGCAACAAGCCTTATGTGTTGTTGACCAATGGTGTCTTCGTGGTGCTTTTCACGCAACGAAGGATTACAACCGGAGCTCGTCCATTGCAGTTTTTTGACTCTGAAATTATTGTCGAAGATCAAGTTAAGTACGTTGGAGTAATTCTTGACTAAAATCTTAGTTGGATAGCTCACATCGAGTTCAGGATCAGAAAAGCTTGCATGGCCTTTGGCCAATGAATACGAGCTTTCGGTGAATCTTAGGGACTCAAACCCAAGTACATTCAGTGGAACTACACAACAATTGTTAGGCAAACACTGCCACACAGTGCCTTGTTTGGTGTCAGAAGGGAGAAGTCATGACAATCCAATTAAAGTTAAACCATCTTCAGAGGATGGTCTTAATGGCGAATGGTGCGACTCTAGAGGCACTCTTGAACATAAAACCGCTACATGTGTTTCTGAGACAAGAAGCACTTTCTTGTGCATACCGTCTGGGTCTTGAACAGAAAACCCAATAGATCGAGCAACTAGTCACACAAGACTGTGGTCCCAAATGGTTACTTGGGATGAGTATACACTTGATCCCAGTTACCTTACACTCACATGTAGATTTTCTTTTAGAACTTTCAATGCGAGAATTCTTCTTTGTGAGGAATGGCTATCTGGCTGGATGGAGCGACAACTTGAAGAATACGTAGTTTGTTATACTGACGATTCTTTGTTGGAGAGCAGAGCCGGTGCTGGTGTCTATTGTCATGAAATGAGATTAAACCAATCTCGTTCGCTTGATAGATATTGTACCGTATTCCAAAAAGAAATCTGCGATTCTGTGTGACGTACAATCAGCACTTCAACAGGGAATTTGCAGCAAAAGAATCTATTTTTGCTTTAAAAGCCAGGTTGCCCTGAAAGCACTTGGTTCGGTAGATTCGAGATCGAAATTAGTAATCGCATGTCGAACTCGAATCGAAGAATTTAGCATTTTAAATGCTATCTACCTTCTATGCGAACCCGGTCATTCCGGTATTACTGAAAATGAATGGGCGGACGAATTGCCTAGAGCTGGCGCTGCGACTGACTTCGTTGGTCCAGAACCAGTTTTACTACTGTTGATAAGTTGGATAAAGCACAAGATTCGCTCTTGGGCTGCATCGGAACATGCCAACCATTGGCGTAGCTTGCTAACTTGCATTCAAACAAAGACTTTTCTGCCGGATGTGAGTTCGAAAATGTCAAAGAATTTGTTGCATTTTTCCAAGCACAACTGCAGTAGTCAGGGCACTGACTGGGCATTGCAAACTCCATTATCACTTGACTACTATTCAGCGCGCTGAGTATTATTCATGTGATCTTTGTGAATCCGATTACAGAACATCATATCATTTGATATGCAACTGCCCTGCAGTAATGCAATTACGTATCCGAATTTTTGGTTCTCCATAAATAGATGAACCTATGTAGAGAGAGCTGAAACTGAAGGATATGCTATTGTTCCTAACCCAATGTGTTAAAGAGCTAGTTTTAGCCGTAGTTTTTTCGTGTTGTATAGCCTTTTTTAGCTAAAAAAATTGGTGAATACTTTTTTTGTTGTTTGAACATTTATAATTTTGCGAAATATTTATTTTTTCTGAAAAGCTTGTGTCAATAGAATAACAATTATTGAAATATTGCACTTTTCCAGTTTCAACCACTCGAACCGGAGAAAGCTTGTCACAAAGTCGAATGCATTTTTTGTGGAGTCGCGTTTTAAGGTCAACTTCAAAATTGAGAAAAGAGCAGACTAATAAAATAAAAAAAAATCGCATTAAAATATATTTAGTAGTTTTGTTGCAATCCATCTTGGAAAAAACGCTCGAAAGTCGGGCTCACAACCAGTCTTCCAGCAGTTTAACCAGTTTTAATCCAGCTTGGTAAAGAGTTATAGGCTTCATCAGCAGGGCTAAATCTTCCTTCAGGATCCACCCACATCGGCATCGGGTAAGAGCGTGAATGTTTTAACTTTTTTGGCGATGTAGAATTGCTCTGGAAGCTGATCAAACTCGATTCACATTTAATACTGCTGTATATACTTGAAGAAATCTTTGCTCAAATAAAAGAAGCAGACCGAAATATTGGCATGCGGAAACTCAGCTTGCGTTTATTTCTCGACGTACAGCTGACAAATTGTATAAATAAATGAAATAGTTTCAAAACTATTGTTTAATCTGTTGGTAAAAATTAGAGAGGTTTTATGACTGCTGGAGGAGAGGGTTTGAATGAAACTTAGTTCCAGGAGACTTTTCCCAGCTCCAAATGAAAGAAATAAATAAAACAATAAAATAAATCTCATTTGTAGTAAGGTATGGATAACGCACATTTACATAGATTCGTTCTTACATACATTCATGGTGCAATTGTCCATATGAATATATATATATGTGTTGAAGAACAGCTCATGATAGAAAGAATGATGCATTTGCTTCTTCTATATTGATTATCTCCCATATTATTCAGTTCAATGATTAAATTCTTGAGGCCATCAAAGATAGAACTCCGGAAACTCCAAAGGGCGTTTTTTGTGTACTCCGACGAGTTGCCGTAACAAAAAAGTTATAGGCCAAATGTAACATCCGTACCTTAATGCTGATGCTGCCCATAACACTGCACATCCGTATCTCAATCTTAAGGGACCATTCATAAATTACGTAACACAAAAAATACCCAAAATTGACTCCTCTCTCCCCCCATGTAACAAATTGCCACAAATTTCTTTATCCCTCCTCCCCTATTACGTAACAAATTTTACAAAAAAAAAATTTCTGCAGTCAAAACATGTTACGTAACGTTTTAGCATACACCCCTTCCCCAATATGTCACACCATGTCACAATTTGTCGAACCTCATCCTTCCCCCCCCCCCCCACCTTTAAAGCATTACGTAATTTATGAATGGTACCTTATCCCAGTTGTGACGGTTGTCGCAATTGCAAATTGCTTGCCAGACCAAAAACTTCTAACCAATTTCAAATTATTGTTTGTATTTTTCAGCGCTATTAAATTGATCTCTTGTGGTAAATATCAGACATTGTCTAAACCGTGGCGTACGTTGCCCCGGGTCATTTCTATGTTTGCGATGGGATAATTTCGAATTCTTGTGAGATGCGAGCTGAAATTACTTACCGTAAAATGAGAGAACATTGATCCCTTTTCCAAAAGTTTTTCGATCAACCATCTTCAATTCAAATAGATGTAACGGTTTGCATTTTTTGAAACAAATGCTGGTACCAGGGCCGTCTTAAGACTACTCGGGGCCCCTGGGCACAACTGAGCTGAGGGGCCCCTATAATTGAACAGGTATAAATTGCTGTAGAGTAGAACGATCAAAAAATGATCCCCATCATCAGGGAGCCATCTATATCACCTTGAGATTTATTTTTGAAATTTAAGATAATTCAACTATGTGAAATTATTAAAAATACTGTAGAAATCAAATTATATGGAAAAAAAATTAGATTTCCATCACTATGGGTGGCATTGTTAATGTCCATGTACCGTCGAAAAACGGAAGATGATTTTGATAGATCTTAAAAAGATATTAGCATTTCTGACCAACCTGACCGAAAGTGGCAAAGAGCCTAACACACTAACTATATGCGGTTGTGGGAGTTCGAGGTGAGCTACGTACAGTGTAATGGACTTACCAGTTGCGCTATTCCCCCCAAATTATATAATTGGACCTTAACAGTTGTAAGACGCTGTTTGAGACTGAAGAGACGCCTACGTGATTTACAAAAGTTACATTCCCAAATGACAAGTTTTATAGCATGCTACAAGTGCAATCTAAGTTTTATGGGCGGCTATAAAACTACCATAGAACCTCAATTGTTACTAGGGATTGATTCGTACAATGCTGTTCTCAATTTCTTATCGTTCTTGATATGATGCAGCTGGACAAGTCAATTGCCAGCTTTATAAAAAAACCACATTTTTTCAATCATAATTCAACTACATTTACAGATGACAATATTGAATATTTCAGCCATTGAAATCAATCGATATTATGTAGAATCCAAGTGTGCGATTCGAGGTCCTTTCGTTTTAGATTTTCGCATTTTTCGTTGTAGTAATAGAACGATGCTTTGAAATAGTGTCTCTTCATGCACAGATTTTTGTTATATATTCTGACAGAAGTTTTGTGAGAGGCAAAGAGAGCAAATAAGCACATTATAAATAATATTACTATTATCATATTCAACGAATTAGTATCCCAAAAACGGCGCCGATAGTTAAGTGGCAAGTCTAGGGTTTTGATGGTAGAGTCTCCCCTCTGGTGTCAATGATAGGCACTCAGTGCAAAAAGAGTCCGAAGAAAAAAATTAACTAATAACAATAATTAGCCTTTTGATCTATCGAAAGTACAAATATTCAATACCTTCATTGTTATGTAATCAAATAAACATAGCGAAGCATCGAAATTACTCGAGCCTATGAATATGAGCAACACAATTCATTTCATAACTCTCCGAGCTCTCGATCGAAGCAGTTCGTTTTCTGGTGCTGTGCATAAAGTGAACAAGAATATATATTGACAGTGAAGGTCAACTATTGTTTGAGGCAGTCTTTGTTCGCCGGTGCCCAGGCTGGTGAAGTGAATACCAGAATTGCCGGACACGCCGCTATATAAGCTAAGTATTATTTTTCTTTCTTTCGTTTCCCTTTCCCCGATCGGTCTACTTTTCCCTTTCCCCTGAATACAAGTTTCATCTCTCGTTTACACCACGTGCTATCCTCGTGCCTAAATGGCTGAGGGCGAAGGAACATTGGATGGGAATGATATTCCCATGGATTTACCGGATAAACCCGATATTACTCCCTCCCCTGATTCCCCCAGTCCTCACCGTATTAAAACATACCCAGCCAGTTCAAATGGACCCTGGGTGGTGTATTTCCGGCCCAACACGAAATCGCCCAATATTCTAGAAATATCACGGGAGCTGACTGCTAACTACCCGGCCGTAGCTCAGATAACACGTGTTCGAGCTAATAAGATACGCGTTACAGTAAATGACCTCGATCAGGCAAACCAGATTGCTCGCAGCGAGCGTTTTACGAAACAATTCAGAGTGTATGTGCCTTGTAGGGCAGTGGAGATCGATGGAATAGTCGCCGAACCGGGTCTAAAGTGCGAAGACCTGTTGAAGTACGGGGTTGGCTGCTTTAAGGACCCTTCACTTCAAAAGGTGAAGATTCTGGAATGCAAGCAATTGTATTCCGCAAAAACAGAATATGATAAGACAACTTATTCTCCGTCAGACTCGATTCGGGTGACCTTCTCCGGGTCTGCTCTTCCCAACTATGTCCTCCTGGATAGGGTCCGCTTACCCGTTCGCCTGTTTGTACCGCGGGTAATGAACTGCAGCAATTGCAAGCAACTGGGCCACACAGCCACTTATTGTGGCAATAAAAAACGGTGCGGCAAATGCGAGGGAGAGCATGAGGATGACGCTTGCGGTGGAGAAACTGAGAAGTGTATAAACTGCGGGGGCCCTCCGCATGCTCTTAAGTCATGCCCGGCGTACAAGCAGCGCGGGGCTAAAATTAAGCGCTCCCTTAAGGATCGCTCGAGGCACTCTTATGCAGAAATGCTAAAGAATGCTTCGCCATCTGTCCCTTCCGAAAATTCCTTTGCTCTTTTGGCTGGCGTTGAGCAAGAATTTGACGACCCACAAGAGGGAACATCATTGGTTAACCCAGGGGAATCCAGGAAGAGGATAAATCTAGCCTCCCCTAAATTGCCTCGTAAGGGTGCCAAGGTGTCGTCCCCTCAGAGTGCGCCAACTACAATCAATAAATCCAACGGAAGTGATGCACTACAGCCGAAGCAATTTGCTCCAGGACTTGGAAATATTAATTCTAACAAGGAGTACCCACCACTTCCAGGGACACCAAAAACCCCAAGTGTCCCCTTTTTTCAAACAGATACTCAGTCCAGTAGCGGACTAATGAAATTTTCTGACATAGTGGACTTAATTTTCACAGCTTTTAATGTTACTGATCCTCTTAAAAGCCTTCTGATACGTTTTCTCCCTATAGTGCAAACATTTTTGAAGCAGTTGACTACTAAATGGCCCCTCCTTGCAGCGATCGTATCCTTCGATGGCTAAGTCATCGAACGAGGTCACCGATTCGATCACTGTTCTACAGTGGAACAGCAGAAGTATCCTCCCGAAAATCGATTCCTTTAAATTTTTACTAAATAGTTTAAAATGTGATGCTTTCGCATTATGTGAAACTTGGTTAACTTCCGATATAAATCTCAACTTCCACGACTTTAATATAATTCGTCTGGATCGAGAAAACCCCTATGGAGGAGTACTTTTGGGGATCAAAAAGTGCTATTCTTTCAACCGAATTAACCTCCCTTCAACACCAGGCATTGAAATTGTCACTTGTCAAGTTTTAATCAAAGGTAAAGACCTTTGCATTGCTTCCATCTACATTCCTCCTAGAGCCGCGGTAGGGCACCGAACGCTTTGTAATATCACGGAATCCTTACCGGCACCGCGGCTAGTTCTGGGAGACTTTAACTCGCACGGTACGGTATGGGGTTGTCTTCATGATGATAATAGATCAACATTAATCCAAGATCTTTGCGACAATTTCAACATGACCATCTTAAACACGGGAGAAATGACGCGGATTCCTACACCACCAGCACGCGCAAGCGCGTTGGATTTATCGCTTTGCTCGACATCGCTACAAATAGATTGCATGTGGAAGGTGATCCCTGATCCCCACGGTAGCGATCATTTGCCTATCGTGATTTCAATTGCTAACGGTTCAAGACCATCGAAAACAATCAATGCCTCGTATGACCTCACACGGAACATTGATTGGAAGAGTTACGCGACCGCGATATCCGTTAAAATCGAATCCACTCAAGAACTTCCTCCGGAGGAAGAGTACAGGTTTTTGGGTGGCTTGATTCTCGACAGTGCGAATCAAGCTCAGACTAAACCAGTACCCAACGCGAATACCCATGGACGGTCTCCCACACTGTGGTGGGATAAAGAGTGCTCAGAGCTGTACGCGGAGAAGTCCACTGCATATACGGCCTTCCGGGAAGACGGGTTACCCGCTAGCTATCAACAGTACGCGTCGCTAGAAAGGCGAATGAAGAGTTTAATGAAAGCCAAAAAACGCAGTTATTGGCGCCGGTTCGTCGACGGGTTAACGAGAGAAACAGCGATGAGCACTCTTTGGGGTACGGCTCGACGTATGCGTAACCGTAATAGTACCAACGAGAACGTGGAATATTCAAACCGTTGGATATTCGCTTTCGCCAAGAAAATCTGTCCGGACTCTGTCCCGGTACAGAAAACGTGCCGCGCCGCGTCTCCTCCCGATACCGCGAACGAAACACCGTTTTCGATGGTGGAGTTTTCACTTGCTCTCTTATCATGCAACAATAACGCCCCAGGGTTAGACAGAATCAAATTCAACTTGCTGAAGAATCTGCCTGACACTGCAAAAAGGCGCTTGCTGAACTTATTTAACAAGTTTCTTGAGGGTAACATTGTCCCTCATGACTGGAGGCAAGTGAAGGTCATCGCCATTCAAAAATCAGGAAAACCAGCCTCCGACCACAACTCGTATCGGCCGATTGCAATGCTGTCCTGTATTCGGAAGTTGTTCGAGAAAATGATCTTGTTTTGCCTCGACAATTGAGTTGAAGCAAATGGCTTACTGTCAGATACACAATTTGGCTTCCGCAAAGGCAAAGGGACGAACGATTGCCTTGCGTTGCTTTCTACAGAAATCCAAATGGCCTATGCTAACAAAGAGCAGATGGCATCAGTCTTCTTGGATATTAAGGGGGCTTTTGACTCAGTTTCTATCAACATTCTGTCAGAGAAGCTGCACCAGCATGGTCTTTCGCCAATTTTAAATAACTTTTTGCTAAACCTGTTGTCTGAAAAGCACATGCACTTTTCGCATGGCGATTTAACAGCATCGCGATTTAGCTACATGGGTCTTCCCCAGGGCTCATGTCTAAGTCCCCTGCTCTACAATTTTTACGTGAATGACATTGACGATTGTCTTGCCAATTCATGCACGCTAAGGCAACTTGCAGACGACGGGGTGGTCTCTGTTACAGGGCCCAAAGCTGCCGACTTGCAAGGACCATTACAAAATACCTTGGACAATTTGTCTGCTTGGGGTCTTCAGCTGGGTATTGAGTTCTCCACGGAGAAAACTGAGTTGGTTGTTTTTTCTAGGAAGCGTGAGCCGGCGCAACTCCAGCTTTTATTAATGGGTGCAACGATCAACCAGGTTTTCACATTTAAATATCTCGGGGTCTGGTTCGACTCTAAAGGTACCTGGGGATGTCACATTAGGTATCTGAAACAGAAATGCCAACAAAGGATCAATTTTCTCCGAACAATAACTGGAACATGGTGGGGTGCTCACCCAGGAGACCTGATCAGGTTGTACCAAACAACGATATTGTCGGTGATGGAGTACGGGTGTTTCTGTTTCCGCTCCGCTGCGAACATACACTTCATCAAACTGGAGAGAATCCAGTATCGTTGCTTGCGCATTGCCTTGGGTTGCATGCACTCGACCCATACGATGAGTCTCGAAGTGCTGGCGGGCGTTCTTCCGCTAAAAAATCGATTTTGGGAACTCTCATATCGATTGCTCATCCGATGCGACATTCTGAACCCGTTGGTAATTCAAAATTTCGAGAGGCTCGTCGAGCTTAATTCTCAAACCCGTTTTATGTCCTTGTACTTCGACTACATGGCACAGAGCATCAATCCTTCTTCGTACAATCCCAACCGTGTCCGTTTCCTAGATACTTCTGATTCTACTGTATTCTTCGACACATCCATGAAGGAAGAGATTCGTGGAATCCCGGACCATATACGCCCGCAGGTGATCCCCAATATATTTTATAATAAATTCCGAGAAGTCGACTGCGACAAAATGTTTTACACTGACGGATCAAATCTCGATGAGTCCACTGGCTTCGGTATCTTCAACAATACTATCACCGTTTCATTCAAGCTCAATGATCCCGCTTCAGTTTACGTCGCAGAGTTAGCTGCAATTCAGTACACCCTTGGGATCATCGACACTCTGCCCACAGATCACTACTTCATCGTTTCGGACAGCCTCAGCTCTATCGAGGCTCTTCGTGCGGTGAAGCCTAAAAAGCAACTCCCGTATTTTGTGGGGATGATACAGGAGTCCTTGTGTACGTTATCTGAAAAATCTTATCAGATTACCTTTGTTTGGGTCCCCTCTCATTGTTCTATCCCGGGCAATGAAAAGGCCGACTCATTAGCAAAGGTGGGCGCATTAAATGGTGACATATACGAAAGACCAATCTGCTTCAACGAATTTTTTAGTATTTGTCGTCAGAGGACACTCAACAGTTGGCAAACCTCGTGGAGCAATGGTGAACTTGGACGATGGCTACATTCGATTATCCCAAAGGTATCAACGAAACCTTGGGTCAGGGGGATGGATGTGGGTCGGGATTTTATTCGTGTAATGTCCCGACTTATGTCCAACCACTACACCTTAGATGCACATTTGCGGCGTATTGGGCTTGCGGAGAGTAGTCTGTGCGCTTGTGACGAGGGCTATCATGACATCGAGCACGTTGTCTGGGTATGCGCCGGGTATTTGGACGCCAGGTCTCAATTAAAGGATTCCCTTCGGGCCCGAGGTAGACCACCCAATGTCCCAGTCCGAGATATGCTGGCAAATCGTGATTTCCCCTATATGTCCCTTATTTATACTTTCATAAAAACGATAAATATCTCAATTTAGCCCCTCTCTTTTTATTTCTCGTTTTTAGAAGTTTCCTCTTGCCGTGTGGAACCGATATGCTTCAGACTGCCACTATGTAACCGCCGTCGCCCTTATCACTACGGAATCTGAAGCGAGAGCGACTCGAGGTCCGAAGGATTCCCTTTGAAGGATTCCCCGCGGGTCCGAAGAATACCATCCGCCAATCCGACCTACTAGACTGAGGCGCAAATTTGTTTCGCTGATCTCCCGTTTGCCCGAAAGTTGCAAGTTTTGCTCTTCTCTACCGGTCACCATCTACGCCTTCTCTCCCCTGTCCTTGATACAACTACTTCTACACCGATTTTGGAAATGACCAAGCATAAGTATCCGATAAAAAATCAAATTTGTATTCCGTATTCCTAGTTTTAAGATAGTTGTAATTTCTACTCTTTGTTAAAACTATTGTCCCCCATCTTGTAAATAGAATTGTATCCCTAGTTTTAAAACATCTGTGAAATTTTTCATAAATATTTGTTCCCCCTTTTGTGTACCAAACTATATTGTTAGTTTTAAGATAACTGTAAATATTTCCTAAGAAACTATTACTATTGAATTCCTTGTTTTAAAATTTTTCATAAAAAAAAATCTTTTGCCCCCTCTCTTATATATAGAATTTTTTTTCTAGTCTTAAGATAGCTGTAAATTTTTTCTCTTTTATAAAATAATATTTCAACATTGTAACCTCCTAGTTTTAAGATATTCAAAATGTAAAAACAAAAGAATTCGGCACCGCCAAGCTAACGCATTTGTGCCTATCAAATAAACGAAATGAAAAAAAAAACACAATTCATTTCAATAATTCACTACCACAACTTTTGGGAGTTCATTCATAATCAGCGACAAACAGAAATGGCACCATCTACCAACGAAGCTCAGCAAAGACGAAAAGCAAATGCTATATCACTTAGACTGCAATATTATACAAAATGTAAACTTAAATATAAACGGATAAAAATTTCATTTCAATACCAGTCATGTAAAACAGTCGAAATAGGAAGCACATCAAATGTACGCTGCCGTGAGGCACAAATCCTCGACTACCTACGGGATACATTTCATTTGAGCCAGTATATTCTGAATCCTGATTCTAACGGCATAAATCAAAAAGGCGGAGTGTCGTACAAAAATAACATAACTGGTACTGTACGGCATAGTGTAAAATGCCTAAGTCTAGGAGTCCTTTTTAGAGATTTTCATGCAGATTTCTCCATTCCCAATCCACGATGTGATGAAGAAATGAAAATTTGCCACATGCGCGGATCGCTTGCCAAACAATAATTGTGTGCCGAATTTCGACATCTTCTTCTTCCACTTTCTGTGCAGCTTCGTTATACAAATGTTGCCACGTTGTTGGATGCTTTATGCCTATCAAACTTTCTTTTCGTGTTGTAGAAAACATTTCATTGTTTTTGCTCAAAATGAATTGAAACTTAAAACGTTCTTAAAATATCACATTGGTTAAGGTGCAATACGAGCAACTGATACATTATTATCCACACGTTATAGTGTTATAAACAATTGAGTACTACTATTATTAGAACACAATTAAAGTTTCACTTGTCAGAGAGTTTCAGATACCTTAGTTTGAGGCATTTATGTGGATAAATGAAATAACAAAATCTCCAATCGCAAAATACAAAACAAGACCTTTATTCTCTATCGAGTCCAAAGTGGATGCCTCAGGCGCTAGAAATGCTCAGCACAGAATATTTCTCCTCACTAAGAACCCAGATTGAATGCCATAAATTTGAATATTTTTTAAAAGGAAAGAAAACATATTTGAAAAATTACGATCCCCTTTCTCGTGTGCAATGAAAAACATCAAATGCAATAGGAGAAAAGGGGTCCTCACCCTTGTGCATACTAAGACACACACACGTACACGACACCCACAATATGACTACTTGAGTGGGTGATGAGGGTTGGCTCTCTCTATCCATGAAATGGGCAGCTAGCACACCAATGATAGCAAATGTTGCTCGGTCCGGTCGCTCGGTCGTCGCAGGATCCGACGGGAAAAATATTTTCGGAACCAAGCAGTAGTAGCAACAGCAGCAACAAAGTCAAACAGAGAAAGGATCGTAAAACTGACGACTATGTGGGAGATATGTATTATTCAATCGAAAGTTAGATCGGTGCGGTTGACCCACTCCTGGCTGTGGCGTTTTGCAGACAAGTGATCTCAAAGTGGACTGGGACGCGAGGGTAGTTTCAAAACTCAAATAGCAGCTAAAAGCTGGATTGAAAAGTGGACTTGGTCTGGTGGAAATGTATGCTACTTTGTCGTGAATGGCTCCGGCTATTGAGAACTGAGAGGCGGATTGAGTTGGATCAAGTGGTTTGACTTCAGTCATCGTGATGTAGCTTTGAAGTTTGATTCCTAATGTTGACTTTCTTGATAACCAGTTGGCAGAACTATTCAACTCAATTTGAATAGTTGTAGCATCTTCATTTTATATTTTAGAATCCTTTATAGCTAAACTATTTCCAGCAGCATTGAAAGTTCTATAAAATAAAATACATTAATATCCTTTCTCCAATTATAATTGAATTTCAATTATTTCCGGGAAAGATTTCCACTTTCCGCCGGCTTTCCTTCTGCCCACCATACTAAATTGCCAATATCATTAAAATGGGTGCAATATCCTGTGAAGACCCAACCCTCGACTGTACTCGCTCAGCAAGAAGGAAAGCAGGCCTCAGACAGAAAGGAAAATTAATAACGGTAATTTTCGAAAAGAATATTAATACAGCTTATTCACAGTTTGATACGCCGACACCAGCTGTGAGCCATGCACCATCATCCGGGCCTGGCCTGGCGATACACCCGACGCCGACATGGCTTAACACTACGAATGAGATCTCAACCCCCTGGACGCCGTCTATGATTGACTCCAATAGAGTTCCTGTTCCAATCGGGGGCAATAAAGCCGGGTTCAACGCATAAAAGACGAATCGAAACAAGTGCAGCGTGAAAACTCAATCAATATTATGGAAATTATACGCTTTTCCCAAAGAGCCGCCGCGTGCATGTGTCTGGAACGACGTTGGCAATACTTTCCCGCCCGCGTTTCGATATTAAAATCGTTCGCACAGACTTTCCCGCTTCAGTATAAGATGCAATTGTCGTTCCCGAAAGCAATAAATAAGTCGTCACTCCCCTGTCGATTCGCAATTGCAAAGTGCGGCGGTTTTATTTTCCAACGGCTAAAACTGCAAATTTCAACTTATTGCGAGGGGTGAGACCGTGTGGGATGAATTCGGGACCAAAGTGCAGGCAATCGATCAAGGTCGGTCAATTGTTCCTTCACCCGGAGAACCGGGGGCGTTGGCCAACATATGCGGAACGAGCAATTGAACATTTATACCTAGTGAGAAGAAAATCCGGGGTGGGTATTATCGTGTCAAGTTGAAATGAAACGCATTACGGAGTAGGGGCGAACAACCTCTCCTCCGCCGTGATGTTGCATCCAAATATAACCGACTAACATGTCTTGGGTTGGGTCGCTGGAGGAAAAATCGTGAAACGGAAATTTAAACATTATTGGGCTGAAGCCTATATAAAGTAACAGTCACACAGTCCACATGATTTCATTTGGTAACGCATTTTCCTAGAAAATCTGTAAAATTACTATTGCAAAAAAAGTAATAGTGCTCACTATTAGCTGCTTTTCCACGGAAAGTTCCATAGTGTCTTACCTGAAAAGAAAAAAAAGATGATATTAGAATATTTTGAAGATATGTTAGCTAAACAGAAAACCACATCTGATTTTTGTTGTCAATTCGTTTATTCCAGACAGTTTAAAGTGTTGGTTCAATGGAGTTGTGGATCTTTTATTATTACACAATTTGTAAAAAAAAGTACGAAAAATAACATAAGCTTGTGCACTAAAATTTCTATTACACGTGATTTTTTTAATTTAGATTAAAGAAGCTTTAACCTTAAGGTCATTCGACTCTTCGGGTTAGAAAAATCTCTTATGAATAATTTCTAACCCTATGTGCGGGGTCGGGACTCGAACCCAGGTGCGCTGCGTACACGGCAATCGATTTACCAACTACGCTACCGCCACCCCGAACATGTGGAGATCTTTTTTGCCGTCGAGGAATCGCTAATGTAGTCTTGAAGCTTGCTAACGAATGTTTTGTTTGTTTTTAACATTTACGGGTCTTACATTTTGGCATTTTCTTTTTCGTTAATTCTTCGATGATGCTGGTTATTGACTTAGAGGTGCTGCTCAAAGGAGTAACTGGGGTCGAATCCTTGCCAAAATTATTTGCTGCTGCTATTGCTGTTATTATGACTTAATATGAACTAAAATAGACAATAACTAGTTTTTAGAGCAATATGGCATCTATCCACCTACCAGTGCAGGGGTCAATTTTCTGTATCCTTTCGAATACTAATAATCTTGAGGTGATCTTCGCGAATACATTTGTTTTTCCAGTTGCATAAACAGATGATCAGCGGAAAAGGGAGAGGGGAAGGGATGCCTGTGCAATTATTCATAGAGATACATTTTTCCAAACATAGTTGTTGGCCCAACAGCATTGGGTTTCCTACGAAGAATTATCTCGCAACTTTTGAAAAACAAATAATTCAAAAGTAAAACAGCTTTAAAATAACTCAGTAGTATAGCCCAGCCAAATCTTCAACTAATCCCCGCCTTTGTGTAGATGCAAATCCAGTTGTGTCCGCCCGTACTTTAGAAATAACTAGTGAAGCATGTTGCCAGATGCTTTAGTGATAAAAACGTATCATACGTATTCGAAATATGAAGCGTGTGTGCCAACAGCCAACTTTCTTTAGCGAACCATACCCTAAGTACCTACAAACTGCCGAAAACATCGTCAATCCAACGCACACACAAACATAAAAATACTTTTTTTTTCAAGCGCAAGATAGCTATATTTCCTTATGGCGGGATTATCACATAAACGGTCAAAATCAAATTGAATCGTTGCGCGTTGTTGAAAAAAAAGTCTCCATGTTAAAGGCTTTAACTTTTTTAACCTTCCGGCAGTCGCGCTAGTGCACTGCGTGCACGCTGCTCTGAAAATCTAGCAAAATCGTCTTAGAGCAGCAGCGGCTGCTCGTTCAGTGAGCCATTTGCTCGACTTACGGAGGATTAATGTAGAATACATATTGAATATTGGGGTCCTGTTTCAAAAAATCGACTGTGGCAGCCGAGTCAGTTTTTAAACGTGAATAACTTCCATTTAACTTAATAAAATGATTTGATGGGTCAGGCTATTTTGTCGAAAACATGTTAAGTAAGGTAGTATTAAAATTCGGAGTATGTATAACATGCATTAATAACAATAAAACTTGAAACATCTTTCGAAACCTAGTCGGAAATGGTGAACATTTTCAGCTCATCTCGGTCAGTACCGTCAATATGGTGCACCAACCGAACACTTCAATGATGAAAAGCTTTAAATATATGTCCGCTACAGATTTGTTCCTATTATCATTCATATTTGGCTGCTTGGGGCTAACGGAGGACTGTACAGTACTGAGAAGAAAATATTCTGCTATAATATTATGCTGGATGAATCAAATTGTGTCGTTAGGCACTACCAGCAGAGGCCACAATTTTCATTTCCGATGGTTGGAAGGTAGTATACACACTTGAAAAAAACTATTTTAAATCATCTGTCTGTAGCTCGTTTGTGTTTGGTCGCTAATTTCGCTAATTTCATGCACCGAGCAGCAAATCTTGAACAGAAAGAATTGTGATTTTAGTCGGTTTTCACTTATCAGATGTCCAGAAACTCTATGTCCGTGTATTAATTTGTGCAGCTCCGTGCTGGTAACCGGGACTAATTGGAACGAAACTTTTCCACCCGCTATCAATCCACTCAAAAGAATTAAATTTGAAAATCTTTTCCTTCGCCAACTATGATTTGTCGCCAACTATGAACGTCAATGTATAAGGCTGGAGATATAATTCGTACATTTTATATAACAGATCAATACTTTTTTAGTTGATCCAGTGGTTTAATTTGTAATGTAAAATATACAACGCTTGGTAAAATTATATCCGGTTGACGACCTACACCTACACCAATCATGTCAAAATCGCATCCAGGACAACAGCTCAGCCCGGAAATAGTAAGAGGTCAGAAGCATCCAACCAAAATCGAAGCCAGCGCATCACCCTCACTAACGCCAATGACAACAACACCAGCAAAACGGTTCTTCTCAGAATCACCTTCATTTTTATAAAGAATAATTTGAAGTATTCCTCGTCCAAATCATTTTTCTTCCGAAAATTCCGATGAGTATTAGCCTGAGACTGAGTATTCCCTAGAAGTTACAATCAATCATGTGTGAGGTATCTATCGGAATTTATGAATTTTAATTATAAGCAAAGTAAAAGTTTTCACTAGAAGATTTTTTTTTGAAATGGGATTGCCGTACCATGGCCTAGTTTTTTGGTATTTTTGTGAGGTGAAATAAACATTATTCGTGGTAAGTGATTGCAAGTAGATAGGAAATCAGTTAATGCAAATAGTTAGGACATCAGAGCAAAACTTTACTTCTCTCGGAAGTCCACCTCTTGTATTGCAGGAAATACATCTAAGAATTCAACAGTGCAACTTATTGGCATTATCACCTATCAGAATTGCAGTGGCAGGGTTGCCTGAATGGTTGGTAAAATGAAAATGTGGAGTTAAGTTTTGAATAAAAATTGACAGCCACATCATAGTTCAGTATAAAAAATAGGAGTGGGCATAGCGTAGTTGGTAAATCGATTGCTTTGTACGCAGCTGACCTGAGCTCGATTCCCAACCCCGCGTATAGAGTCAGAGATTTACAGACACATTTTAAAACTATATTTTTCTTATTAATAACTTATATCTATGCTTGGAAATGTTAAAATCAAACACTGACGAAGCTTCGTTAAATCTGCGGTAACATCTTTCCAGTAGATTATTTTGTCCATCTGAAGTACGGTGATCCACAACAGAGTGGGGTACGAAGAACACGAGGATGCGCATACAGATTAACGCCCGAGAGAAAACCGGGACTGTCGATATTACCTGACAGCAAGTCGAAAACAAAAACTCTTTGCAGGAAGATACGGCGAGTCGCCAGCGCCTGCAGACCGGGTAGCATACTTCTATCGGCATCGGTTTCCTGAGGGCGAATCGCACAAAACATATTTGTATAGTCGGTCACTTTGAACGGCATGGTATGATACCCACACTTGCACAACATACTCCAGAACACTTCTGATAACGGCACAGTAAAGTGCTTTTAGTGCATAGAAATCATCAAAGGCTGCCGTGTTCCGCTTTAAGAACCCCAGCATTCCGAAAGCCTTAGCAGTTGTCGTGATTATATGGTCGGAAAAGCTCATCTTCCTATTGCAGAGCACTCCCAAGTCACGGATCGAGTCGACACTTTCAATTGTTCTTCCTTTTAGGCTGTATTCGAAACGTCCTGGAGTAAGCAAACGTCCGAAACTAATTACTTTACATTTATAAACGTTGACTTCCATTCCGTTAAGCGTGCACCATTCTTGAATAGTACAGACTACAGATATCTTCTTGAAGCACTACGGCGTCGAGTGGCGAAGCGATAGTTCGGAAAATTTTGAGATCGTCCGCGTATAGCAATTTCCCAGACTTGATCCGACTACAGATATCGTTAATAAACAAAATAAAAATTAGCGGGCCCAGATGACCGCCTTGCGGGACACCTGTGGGTGTTCTGAAAGTGCTTGAGCACGTGTTTTTTTATATTCACGAATACCCAGCGATCGGAAAGATACGACTGCAGGTGGGAAATTCCAAACGCTTTAATTTCAGGATTGCGATGTTGTGCAATACTTTGTCGAAAGCTTTTGAAAAATCGATGTAAATTGCGTCCACATGTTGACGCTTCTCGCCGGCGGAAACAACTTAGAAGTGTAAGCTAACAGGTTAGAAGTTGTTGATCGTTAACATTAACACGAAAAAGAGGTGAATGAGAGGTTAAAACCTCTACAGTCGAAATTAAGACATGACCGCAGTTACATTAAAAACGCAGCATTATTAACCCTTAAAGGCGCAAATCTTTTTTTTTCGTTGTATATTCGTCCTAATAAGGACAGTTTGCTAATAGCTATGTTTTGCGATACGGGACGAGAATCCTTTGAAACAATTCGAACCTTGCTGGCGATTCGTTTCTGCTGCATGCACACAGACGAACATTCTTTCGCAGCTCATGTCAAATGAGCACTATGTAACACAATGCGATCTCTTTTATCAACTTTTTGGTGCAGATGGAAGACCATCCTTTTGTACGACAAATAGAAATATTTTCATCATTCTTTTTGGTGTGGATTTCGCTTAGTGGCAGGGTTGCCACATTCACTAATTTTCTGAAAGGTTTTGCAAAAACCATCGGGTCGGTAGATTATTATTTTGAAGAATATTTGCATATATTATGATTCACTGGTAAAGGTACAGAATTAACAAGCACAAAGTTAATACAAGTTAATAAAAGGAATTTTCTAATTGAATTCTTTTTCCAATATATATTCGTCCTAATAAGGACGGTTTGCCTATAACTATGTTTCGGGATACGTGACGAGAATCCTATGGAACGATTTGAGCCTTGCCTGCACGGCTGATACGCACGGCATAAATCAGCAATTTGCCATCTCGTTTCTGTTCCGCCATCGTCGTTTGACGCTGCGAACAAAATCCTTCCAGCGCACACAGACAAACGTTCCCCTTCCGTAGCTCGTGATCTAATGAAAGGTCTAACAGCTATCCTACAAGCAACAATAGCGATAATCTAACTGGCAATGAATTCGGTCAAAAACATTTCTTTTATATCAAGCGATGGAATGTGTAGGATGCTTATGAATGTCGAGATGAGGTCCGTGTTAGGAAAAGTCTTGCGCAAATTTGTTATACGTTCATCCCTATTTATTCCATATTTACGGATTTTTTAATAATGTGCTAATAAAATACACAGATAAATTTGATAACAATTTTTTACTGGCAATTAAATTGCCAGTGATTTAGAATCGATTGGTGTTCGAGTTATGAAAACCCATCAACAATTAACAAAACGTAAGCGAAAACTATTTTCTATTCTATTTTCTTACATTTTCCGAATGTTTTTACATTAATACGGATTTTTCAATAGTGTACAGTCGAAATATCAATTTATAGTTGCAACCAATTTTTAAGTTGAACTTCTCTGACTCGATTAGTGTATAAATTACGCAAAACCATCAACAATTAACAGTTCTACAGTAATTTAAAATTATGCCACATTTTCGTGACGCTGTTCGAAATCAGATTTTAGTTTTACATCTAGCCCCAGTCCCATATAGTAGAGTAAAACATTTTCAATGCTAAAAGTGTAAACCATAATCAAATATACTACAAAATAATCAAGTCAAATTTGAAGAAATGTAAGCTTTTACAGGTAGTTTTTAGACGGGCTAAAATCAAACTTCAAATAAAATTACAATAAGAAAAACCTGTTTCAATTCACTTAGTTAATTGAGCCTTTCTCATTTATCGAAACTGTGAATCAATGGTTATCTGTTATGTTCAATGCAGGCTTCATTTTACTCATCTTTGCAACGAAGAGATAGAGAAATATTTTACCCCCATATAACATGAGTTTTATTTTGGTGCGCATTTTTTGCCCAGTGACTAGGAGAGCAGAGAGAAACCACATCCTCTCATTGCTGAATCCTCTTGCTTATGACAGAGCAAACCTTTATTAGATGCTCTGCTTTTAGCTCATCATAGTCTGGTGGAGCAACGGAGATAAATTGCTCAGTTGGCAGATGAGAATAAAATAGTTTCCTCTTTACCCTCAGGGGAACCAAATTTAGTTCACTTCACATCAGTGTTCGAATATTTCACTCGGCTTTCATGATAAGTATCCATGTTTTACCTTCTGGGAATAGTAAAGATGATTGAATTGGCAGCTCCCAGTTCAGCATATTTCGGATTTTTTCTTGGCACAATAAAGGGATGAGTTGAAATATTGTTAAAAGGGATTTATAACATATGTATTGAATCAGAAAAATATTTTTTTCTAGTAATTTTATCACAAGATGGCATCTGTGCAGCATTTCCCCCCTATGCGAGTTTTTTAGGTAGAGGTCCACGGCCTGAAAACTATTTAGCGTAATTTTAAACCTAAAAAAATGATTTTTTTTATTCCTTATGACAGTAGTAAGCGACTTACGTAGGATTTTTTCGATATTTGGCTTTTTTGAGAAATGGCGCACTATTAAGTGAAAAAACGCCGAAAATACCATTAAAATCGAAACAAATTGTTAATTTAACAAAAATTAAGCAATATGAAATTAAAATCCTACGCACGTTGCTGGAGAAATCATTTCGAATATGCTGTGAAAATTTCAAAACGATCAAAAGCCATTTGTTCGAGTTGCATTTCCAGCCAACTCAAAAAAGTGGGTATGAGATTAACACAAGAGGCGTTGCGGAAGAACTGATAATTTGAGCATTTATATATCGTATTCGTCTTTCATTTTTTGGGATATAATTTTTAACATCCTAAAACGCATTTTAGACTAATAAATAAAAATTCGACGTTTTAAAAATTCTAAGGTGGTGTAACCACTAAAATGCCAATTAGACTGATTTAAGGGGTTACATATAAGTGGCGAAAAAGTGAGCTAAGTTCGTGATTTTTTTAAAGTTTTTTATGCAAATTTTATTTGAATAGGCGAAAGAAAGTTCGTTGGTAGCACTACCGAAGATAGAAAACACAAGTTGAATTAAAAATATATTGAAGGTTGTCGGAGTTATGGTGCATCCCCCAAAGCATGTTTTTTGGCAAAGGTTTGTGGTGAATGCTCTCCAAGCCGAACCGCTCAACGGAAAATCAAAAACTAAAAATTATTGAAGAGAAATGTTCTGTGGTGTACTTAATTGGATCGGTTTCCTATAAGAAATTTATTATCTTACAAAAAAAACATATTGACCAAAAAATTAAGTTCTTCCGTGTTAAAAATTTTAAACAAAAATTTATTGCTAAGAATCGAAAATTTTTAGATGAAAAAGCAACCGTTCAAGTACACGAGAATGTAAATACAAACAATTCAAAACAAAGTTTATGTAAATCGGATCTGTTTTGGAAGCTTTTGAGACATCACGTTCACCGCAATGGTACTTTTCAAAAAACTTCATTCCGAGATGATTGCGTTTAAAGTTTTGTGCTTACTTCATTTGTGGAAGAACCAGCGCGCTGCAAACGGCTGTGATTAAAAATTTAATGGTTCGATCTGGATGAAATTTTGCACAGATATTTTCAAAAGCATGTACTTTAAGAATATCTAATTTGAGTTCTAACCAGTTTTTTAACCTCTTAAAGGATATTGAGACGCAAACTTTCATCGTAATTATATTATAACCCTACTCATTTGAAACCTTTACTTAATCGGCGTCTGCCATCTTTCTTCATCACATTGTCGCAAATGACAGGGTGAAAATTAGAGCACTTGAATTAAATTTTCGTTGCGTTTAAACACCAATATTCTACCTTAATCCAATCATTGCAAAAATAAAACCATCGTTGTCTTCAAATCATTCTCAAATACATGTTAAAAGGGTCCTAACGTTAGTGTAATGCTCAAATGTCTATTAATTTGCTCTACGCATAGATTACACACTTAGTTTGAATTATTGAGCAATGGAAAATTTTACTTGGGTTTTGATAGTCAATTTAGTAAACCAATTCTGTTACCAACTCTCCGCAATATTCTCTTTTTACTCAATCGTGAAAAATACTCAGCAAATTTTCAGATGGGGATTGCTGACTTGTTTGATCATTAAATTTGACGAATTGGTAGTGGAAGTTAATTTACCAGCTTTTTAATGGTTGCACAGAAAATTAAAAGACGATCGAAAGAAATCTTACATTTCTTGAACTTGATTACGAATTTTAGCCCGGGATTCCTTAACACAAAACATTCTCATTATCAAAAAAATCGCTTGTTCGCAAAAATTATCAATAATTATCAATAAAGCCGGATTATTTCCATATTTTCGCGATTGAAGCTACACTTCCTTGCACTATCAGGCTTCTAATTATCACACTTGCGAGTCAAATCCTTTATACAAAATCGTCAAGTGTAAAATTGCCCAAGTCAACACCTCAAACATAATGACGTCCAGAAAAATTTCACTATAACTGATTTTTTCCTGGTTTTTGTTGAAAATTCATTGTTTTAAGAAAGACTAAGAAGTATTCGCAATGTTCAAACACGTCGTGTTAATGTTTTTCTCCGAAAATGGCAGATGGTTTGTTGTACATGATTTGTAAGTTTTTGACGAGATTCTATGATGTTTAACTTTTTGCCGAACAAGTCAGTTTTTTACTGCATAGTGGATAATTTACCGAAAAAAGCAAAAGTAATAATAAATTCAATTGAAAATATTCCAGGTTTTAGCAGCAAATTATTCGTTATTTAATTAATTAACTACCAAAGTCGCTGAAAAATAAACACTTTCGCAATTTTTAAATCAATTGCTGATCTCCGTTAAATATTACTGTGCAAATCGTCAAATGAAATTACCGAACAAGTTTGGGTTTGCTTAGTGTGTACATATAAATGGCTGGTTTGAATATGCAAACCCTAAATAAAGCACTCATTTGATATAAAATATCGCCATTCTGTTGTTTTTGAGACCATCTTATTTTATTGGCATTTTTTTCAAACATGCTCTTTCTGCAACTGAGCATCTGATGATGAACACTCCCTCTTGAATTGGGCGAGAATTAATACTTTACCATCCCCCCTGCGTGGTAGAGCGATATGTGTGAACACAAAAAAATCTCTTAATTCTCGAGAGCGTGTTCTCTCGCTTTCGGTGGGAGCTAATAAACAGCCCTACTGCGTTTAACTGCTTGCAAGAGAGAAAATGAGCTAAAATCGAGAGCAGTAAGGAAGCCTGGTTCAATGTAATTGTGGAACTATCTACTACATTCTATTTCACACTTGGCTCATATATACAAGCACTCAACAGCCATGAGCTTGATGAGCTAGATATCGACAGATATCTGACATACTTGAAACAAAAAATATAATGTTTAGTTAGCTTAACCAGCATAAGTTCAATATTACCTTCATGATAACTTATTTTGTTATTCAAGTGGGGGAGGGTGTCATTCTTTCTTGGTTTCTGAAAATCGATACAATTCATTATCGAAGAAACGTTGTGACTTCAATTCCAGAACCAGGAACTACCAGAATTGTCGATAATGGACAACATTTTCTGTGATTGGCCATCAGTGTTTTACAAATCGAACTACTTTGATGTGTATTTCAACAGATTTTTCATGTTAAATCTATTTTCCAAAAATCGTTCAAAAATTCGCTGATAAATAGGTGCGAATTTAATGAGAAACTTGGAAAGAATCCGGAGGATGCCCAGAACCGCCATTGGTGGCCATTGTGGTCAAAGCTACTTTGATTGGTCATTAGTGATCGAGATCCGCAAATCCAAATAATATCACACCGATTTAATGTATTACATTATTTGGAATCATGGGGGTACAAGTTTATATGGGTGATCGATGTGTGATCACACTTTGCATCCCGTAACTCCAGAACCGGAGGTCCGATCAACTTAACATTCAATAGCAGCTTCAGGGGGCGATATACCGTTCAATTGAAAATAAGTTTGCGCACATAGATTCAGCTGTTTCTGAGAAAATTGAGTGATATTTGACACATACGTTTAGAAGTTTAGCGCAGTCAGAAAACTTCATTGAAAAGAACAACATGCAACACGAGGTCGAGTTTAATAACACCAGAATCAAGATCCCGGTGTATATGGAAAACGACATGGTGGACGTACGTATCCATGATTTGGCCCCACGCACTAAGAAAGATTACATCAAACAAATCATGTCGCAATATTGAGAAGTAGAATCTATTACGAATGACATCTGGAGAATTTTTTTCACCGGCATTCCCAACGGCGTTCGTATTGTGAGGATGCGAGTGACTAAACCAATACCTTCTTACATGACTATCGAATGTAAATCACCGAAGGATGGCGTGACCTATAAGCAAACAACACTTATCACATATCTCGGGCAGACCCCAACATGGCAATTCTGTAACCATACAGCCCACTACGGAAAAACATGCGCCGAGCAACTAGTCAAAACTCATTTACTACAGCCAACAAGCCTAACAAACAGCCACCGACACCTTCAGATAAACCAAAAACTACGATCCAATTAACCAATAATGCAGGTACAACGACCACGACAACCGCTTTCAAACCAGCAACTAGCATCGCCAATAAAGAAGAAAATACCGATGAAGACGGATTTACAACAGCGACCTGTAAAAACAAGAAGCAAATAAGAAGCTCTGATCGTGAACAGCAACAAAGCAGTGCCGACCATGACATGGACGGGAACGAGAACGCGAGAGAATGCAGACTGAATGACCCCCAAGCGGCTTCACCGCCAAGGAAAAGGATCTCAACACGCAGCAGCAAACTGCGTCAACAAGATCAGGCAGACCGACATTCATAGCATTATATTTTTTTTTACTTGTTGTAAAAAATTAAAAGACCCACGGCTCAGTTGTGCTAACGCTTTGAGCCGTTTCAAATAAATCTTTAGATTAAAAAAACATACACACATATTTTTTACTTTTTTTATTGCATAGACTTTCTTCTGCCTCAATCATAGGCAAAATAATTCATGTGCGACCGCACTCTTTAAACCATAACTCCGCAACCAGAACTGCGATCCAAATGAAATTCTACAAAAGTTAATTGATATTACCCAAGCAGCACTTGTAACAAGCAACGACAGCGATTAGTTGCATAAGCAAAGGCTTTTACACGTGCGCTTTTTGGGTTGCTAAACCAGCGCAATAATGGTTGCCATATACCTTTATGTAACGAATTATGTTGCTGAAACTGCTAGTCAACAACTGGTGTTGCTCGGGTACTATAGCTTTCATTTGATACAAAGGTGAAAGAGACGTGTTTTTAATTCTGGCACTTTGTCACTACACGCAGGTTTTTTTACGCGGGGGATACGTACCGCGTAAAAAAAACCGCGTTAATTGGAAAATCCGCATAAAAACCGCGTTAATTGGAAATCCGCGTAAAAAACCGCCGTAATTGGAAAATCCGCGTGAAAAATGCGTTAATTCGAAAATCCGCGTAAAAAAACTCTCAGCAAAAGACAGAATATTTTTGGAAGTTTTTTATGTGTTCATCCAAAAGAGTGCGGTGAGAATGGAAGACAGAGAAGAAAGAGACGTATGTGGTGTGAGTTGGGGGTTTGAATTTATTCAAATTAAACATATTGCTTAAATTTAAGTAAATTCAACTGCCTAATTAAAACTATTTGTACTACAACTTCAACTTCCAAAAATACCCATATTGATTGGGTTATAGCGATTTTCGCTAAATCCGAGATCGCTATCTTGGATTTAAAAATGGCGTCAAAAATCAATTTTTGCAACCTACTCGTTAAGATCATTTCAAAAATACTCATATTGATTGGGTGAATGTGGCTAACCCGGAAATCGTCATCTTGGATTTCAAAATGGCGTCAAACATCGATCTTTGTCTCCTACTCGTCAAGACCATTCCGAAAATACCCATATTGATTGGGTTATAGCGAATTTTGCTAAACCGGGAGTCGCCACCTTGGATTTCAAAATGGTGCCAAGCATATATTTCTGATACCTACTCTTCAAGACCATTCCGACAATACCCATATTGCATGGGTTGTAGAGAATTTCCACTAAATCGGCAGTAGCCATCTTGGATTTCAAAATGGCGTCAAACATAAATTTCTAGCACCTACTTGTCAAGACCATTCCAAAAATACCCATATTGATTGGATTATAACGAATTTCGCTAAACCGGATGTCGCCATCTTTGATTTCAAAATGCATCAAAAATCAATTTCTGGCACCAACTCGTCAAGTCCATTCCGAAAATACCCATATTGATTGGGTTATAGCGAATTTCGCTAAACCGGAAGTCGCCATTTTGGATTTCAAAATGACGTCAAAAATAAATTTCTGGTAGCTACTCTTCAAGACCATTCCGAAAACACCCATATTTATTGGGTTATAGCGAACTTAGCTACATCGGAAGTCGCCATCATTGATTTCAAAATGGCGTCAAAATCAATTACTGGCACCTACTCTTCAAGACCATTCCGAAAATACCCTTATTGATTGGGTTATAGCGGATTTCGCTAAACCGAAAGTCGCCATCTTTGATTTCAAAACGGCGTCAAAAATCAATTTCTTGCACCTACTCTTCAAGACCATTCCGAAAATACCGATATTGTTGAGGTGCGGGCCATAAGGAGTCTTCCAGACCCGACTCTCCCATCTTTCCGAAAATCTTCGAAGTCTTTTGCATTCAAAAGGACTTAAAATATTTTTTGCAAAAACCATGTTAATTGCGAATTCCGCGCAAAAAAAAAACTGCCAAAGTTCTTTGCATTCAAAAGGACTTAGAATATTTTTACAAAAACCGCGTTAATTGGAAAATCCGCGTAAAAAAAACCGCGCTAATTGGAAAATCCGCGTAAAAAAAACCTCGTAAAAAACCTGGGTGTACCTCTAAACTACCAGTTCTATTGTAGGTGGCCAAAGTGGCCAAAGATGGTTTAATTCAGTATAGTGAGCCAGATTAACAAATCTCAGCAATTTAAAAAAAAATTAAATGGAGGTGAGCGTAGTGTAGTTGGTGAATCGATTGCCTTGTACGCTGCGCACCTGGGTTCGAGTCCCGACCCCGCACATCGGGTTAGAAATTTTTCATAAGAGATTTTTTTAACCCGAAGAGGCGAGTGACCTTAAAGTTAGAACCTCTATATTCGAAATAAAATAAATTTAATAATTTTTGTGTTATTTGGATAGCAAGGTGATACTGAAAATTTAATGTATGACCGCACTGTTGAATCACTGACTCCGAAACTCGAGCTCCGATCGAAAAAAGCATCAATAGCAGTATATTGCGATGACCTTTCTTTTGAATATAATAGTGTTGAATTTGACACATACATCTCTGTGAAAAATCAGTGAGATTAGTTGACACATACGCACAAAGTCAAACATTTTCTAATCTCGACGAACTGATTCGAATGGTATAACAGACACGGCCCTCTGGGCTTCGGTTAAAAAGTCGGTATTCCGAGCGATTGCATAACCTTTCTATATGACAAAGGCAAAAATCATGAATAATTAGTCTTTCACGTTTTCAGGAGATCTAATTACACTTTCCGTGAAAAACGTTTTGCAATTCCAATAAATAATACCTCAAAAACGTATTGCTGATTTATGAACCATAGATCTTACTCTTCTAATTAACAGACTTAACAATACAAGCATCATTATTTCGTAATGAAATAATGATGCTATTCCATCATAATATTATGCATAATGCTCCCCCGCCAGTGAAGGAAAGACGCAAAATGCCCCACGGGAACTGGGAAATAAACACGAAAGAAAAGCATCATAAAACTGTCACACTCCCCTTCATTGAAAAGGCAAACTCGGTGCCCTGCTGCTACGAACATTGAATTTCGTCACTGCCCACTGCCGAAACCGAATCAGTTCGTGTAAGAGAGGAAGCTATCAGAGGCAAAAACTTCCCACCCACCCAGACTTGAATACAGCATAGTTGGACGCCTACGGTGAGCAATGCTTCACCCGTGGCGTGTCTATAGGCCGTGTAGACGAGCACTCGTCAACATCGACAACTTCAAAGAACAGCTTAATTCTCTGTAACTTTTGCTGTCACTGGCGTGTTAATTACAGTACACAGCACCGACGAAAGTGATTGGATCATCGGATTGTAATTTACCTGACCATTCGAATGAACGCGTCATTTCAACGGTCCAGCAATGGCCGAGCGACCGGATGTTTCCTAGCAACCACAACTGATGGGTTGGAAAGGTTATATATTCAAGGGTCGCTTGGCATTTACATGTGTAGAGCTAATCCTTTATATTTTCCGGGCGTTAATAGCGTAATTCGCGCCACAGGAGTAATTCAACGATTGGAAAAGTGCTGAAAATATGTTATCTCGCGATAATCGAAATGCAATAGAACAATTATATTTCCGTTAAAAAATATCATGCGGGGAGGTCCATGTATCACGTCTATCATTAAACCGTGATGAGTACAGCATTTTCCCTAGTGTTGACTTGTATGTCCGAAATATTCCCTCAAAGTGAATTTTGATAGGCTTTTTGGAGAATCATAAGT
This sequence comes from Topomyia yanbarensis, assembly GCF_030247195.1. Classification (NCBI taxonomy): domain Eukaryota; kingdom Metazoa; phylum Arthropoda; class Insecta; order Diptera; family Culicidae; genus Topomyia; species Topomyia yanbarensis. Next base: position 330,723,426 of record NC_080672.1, on the reverse strand, counting down.
TTTTTTAATTATATGAAATCTGATATTTGGACTTAATTTGGTAATTGTCATAATATAGATACTTTGAGAGCAAAACAAAATTATTATTAAAATACAGTAAAATGGAAACTGTGTACAACACCCTTTGAAATTTCCAGGAACCGCTTGCCACAACTCAAGGCATTCATGCATAAAGACGACACTGAGTGCCCATAGACAACCATCACATCTCTAACATCGAACCATCTGCGTTAAACTCCGAATCACCCCCAAGCTTATTATCCAGTCGGCTGGGCTGCTAATCTGCCAGCCGGCATGAATGCATTTAGATCTCTAACCACACAGGAATAGGCTACAGGTCAATGAGCTGCAAAAACAAAGAACACTTTGCAACAATATTAATTTGCAGTTGAATACACCGTCCTTCCGAGAGCAGCATCAGTTGGAAGCTTTTGTGCAGGCCTAGCCTCATGGGAAGATCTACCAATCTTTGACTTTCGATGGGAACCTCATGCCGGTGCCCCACCCCGGTGTCAATTCAAAGCAAACAAATGCTCTCAACTTATTAACTCCTGTAAGTGGTCAAGACCTTTTCCCCCAAAGATCGACCGAGAGTCTCTATATATGGACAAATTTGCATTCATCTTTGCATATACCTACAGTAAAACCCACAAACGGTGCGCAGTGTCAATTGGTTGCAACCTATTCAAAACTTGTTGTTGGTACCTACTGCCGGCCGGTACTGCTGATGAGGTGGTTCGACTATGCGGGGTCTCGTCGCATGTGTCCGTACCAACACACGAGGTACATTCATCCTACCCAGGATCGTGCTCATCCATTGTGCACGAGTGAATAAAATGCATTTTGCTGCCATATGCAAATTCGGGGTTTAATCTCTAAATAACAGTTTCTGAATAGTGTAGCAAAAAGCTTGCTCATTGTCGGCTGCACGGACGCGCGGCGGTGTCGGTGAGGGGGTTGAACAACAACAGGTCCAGTGCATACCAACCGACCGACTACGGGAATCTAAACACTCGGGTCATGTCTGGAAAAGGAACGGCCGGAGGATTGCGGCACCTGGACAATGCAAACAAATTCTCGAAATGTAAATAGCAATTCAAATGGTACATACACAGGTTGGATGGACTTGGGGCTGAATGAGGCGTGAAAGAGGAGTTCCATTTAGGCGCGTGTGTTGTGTAGTGTCAGGAGGAATCGGGGATTGGGTGGTCCCAGGAGAGGTGGTGTTATCTGTTAATTCAATCAATTTTAATTGAACTCTGAATTGATAATGGGTAGCCGCGTTGAACGTCTGATTTGAATAGTAGTTGGTGGACTGCACTGGCTATTGTTTGTTGTGGGTTTTGTGCTGTGCTCTACTTGAAATGGGAAATGTTGCATGGTAGGAAGATCGCGTACAAAGTTTGCGATGGATGATCCTACTCTTTTTTGGAATGTCGAATTCTATAATATAGGATACTGTAGATACCAATAATATAGGATACTGTAGATATAAAACGGGTTTTGAGTAGAGTTATATTACATTTACAAATTCAGAGCAAATCATCGTAGCAAGCTTTCCGGATTAACACTACTGGCAAGTGGGAGATATTCTAAACTTCTTAAAATAATCAAAATGGTACGAACGCATATCACTGATGCCACGGAAAAAAAATCCGTTCATAAATTCATAAAAAATGTGATCAAGCTCCCAAAATTATGAATAATCAACCTCGTATTCATGGAACTATTTCGTTTCCAAAAAAACTAGTACTGTGGATCTCTTTCTGGAAACGTTTAGTTCTTCTTATGATTCTGGTTCATAATTTGGGAATAAACAACCGACAGTTAAACGATGTTCATGATTTCAGGAGCTTATTCGCCATTTTAGAAATTTCTCATCATGTTACAGTCATGAGTTTACTGTCGGATTTTTCTGCAAGAATAGCATGTTTCATACTCATAATTTCAGGATCTCAGTCGCGATTTTCGTAATTTCTATTCACATTCGTGATTTTTTAGTCATGAGTAGAGTTGTAAGAGTGATTCATGTTCATGATTTCAGAATCTTAGTCCCTATTTTCGTAATTTACATACACGTTATCGTGATATTGAAATGTGATTTTTTGCTTGTGTTAAACTCTGGATAGCCGGCCTTCGAAAATGATTTACTTTCTACTAAACTACAGCAATTTGAACTATAAACAGCCGGACACGGGAGTATTTCTAAACCTGTGAGCTAGTCTGATATCTATAATCGTTTGAGAATTGGGTAGTAAAGGGTGTCCCACATCAAATTCCATCACGGAAATAACGCGTAAGAAAATAACCCATTGGATATTTTCTCTTGAAAATTTGGGTAGAAGTAGTGTATTGCTTACACTAAATTTTTGTCGCTTTCAGTTTTTCGGAAATTGGCAAAAATGGCGTCACCCGAAAAGCAATCGCGAATTGATTTTGCGCAAGTAGCTGGAAAATTCTCAACTCTCTCATCGGGACATGGGAAAACAACTCGGAATCGTGCAGTTAACAGTGAGTCGTGTGATTAAACGTTACTACCACACTCTTAGTATCGAACGGAAGGAGAAATGCGGTCAGAATGGATGTTCAATTACTGATCAGGATCACAAGCGTGTAGTGAATGCGTTTAAGCGAAACCAATGAGACAATGCTTCGATCAGGGATGTGGCCAAAAAGTATAATTTGTCCAAGTCTTCCGTTCAGAGATCCAAGAACCGGAAGGAACTGCATACATACAAAGTGCAGGAGGCTCCAAATCGTGACGAAAGGTAAAATACGATGGGAAAATCACGGGCCCGGAAACTGTACAGCCAGATGCAGAATCCTCATTGTCTCGTCCTAGATGATGAGATTTACGTCAAGGCGGACTTCCGACAGCTTCCAGGGTTACTGTTCTTCACCACCCAGCACAAGTTTGATGTTCCGGAGGAAGTATGGAAGCAAGGACTTTCAAAGTTTGTCAATACATACATGATTTAGCAAGCGATCTGCTCATGTGGTAAATGGAGTGCGCCGTTCGTGACTACTGGGACTGTAAACGAGATCTACCTTAAAGCGTGTCTACAAAAGCGTCTGCTTCCTCTTTTGAAGCAACACGAGGCCCCAACGATCTTCTGGTCGAATCAAGCTTCGTGCCACTATTCAAATGTTGTCTTGGAGTGGTACGAAGCCAACGGGGTCATTTTCGTACCCTAGGACATGAAACCAACACACCGGAGCTAAGGTCCATCGAAAAATACTGTATCATCATGAAGCAGGCACTATAGAAGCAACTAAAGGAGGTCAAATCTGAGGAAGACATGGAGAAAAACTTGGTTTCCGTATAGAGGAAGCTGCAGCCAGATGTTAGACATAACCTAATGAGCAGAGTTAAGCGTAAGGTGCGAGCGTACGGTTCTGGTATTGAATTTGAATGAAATAAATATGCGAAAAGCTTACTAATGGGTTATATTATATCGTCTGAAAATTTAAAAAGGATCGGTCAACTAGGTAATTTTCTACAGCGTTTTTTTCCGTGGTGCATTGTGATGAGGAACACCCTCATTCTGATGTCATGACAGATCTCAGGCAGTCTTCCGGCTAAGTACATCGAGATAGAGAAAATATTGAGATACAAAGAATTTTTCACGCATAACCTAAAGGGACTTACGAATCAATCGAGACAGAGAGGAATTTCGAGATAGAAAATATCGATATTATTATTTACCGTGAGAATTAAAGTCTTCTCGGTGCTGGAGGAAGTTCCGTAATATCACAAAGTTCCCGGCACCTAACCTACGCCAAACCAGTTCTGCACTAAGTTCAATCTCTGGTTGAAATATCATATTGGATTTTTGGTATTCCTGGTAGCGCTGGTAATTCCTTATTTGATTTCAAATGTTCTGGACCAAAAGTTTGCTTATTTCGGCTTTGTGTCAGTGCTTCCTTGAGCTATTATATTGGGCAGCCCCTCAAGAGAAAATTTAAGCCTTTAAAAGGGATCTTGTCCCATTCGTTTTCGAGCGCTCGGTCGAGACACAAGTGTTTTATTGTCATTCCGTGTAGCAGTGTGTAGCGACAAAGAGTAGTGCTAATCCGCGTTTAAGGTTATTTTGCGCACCCTCCGCCTCGACGAGGTTTCAGTATTCAGTAGTGACCAGTGAAACAGAGTTTTTCTAGTAAGCCGTCTAGATACCGTTATACACACAGTGAAGTACAGTTATTTTATACGTTTCCCCTTCTTGGTTCTCATACTAACGTGCACTGGGCTATAGGCCCGTGCAAAAATGACTTCTCCCGGCGGCGGTTCATCTCAAGGTGAGATGGACGCCGTAACAAAATCGGCTCCCCGGCTCAAAGTACATCCAAGCTCGGCCACAGAGTCCTTCCTGATCTTCTTCCGTACCAAACATAAAAAGTGCTTGAATCTGTTGCAGATTTCTCAAGGTCTGACGGATCGGTCGGCCGACAGAAATATCTAAAATTCGCCCTGATAAGCTTCGAGTGGTTGTTAACAGTTTAAATCAGGCAAATGATATTGCTGGCTACGGGCCCTTTACGAAGGAATACAGGGTGTATATTCCAGCTAACAGGGATGAAGTCAGTGGGGTCGTTTCCGATTCGAGTCTGAGTTGCGAGGACCTGCTGAAATATGGGGCTGGCTATTTCAAAGACCCGAACGAAAAGATGCTTAAGCCAGTGAAGATACTGGAGTGCAAACGTTTGCATTAAGCATCAGTCACAACTGACGGGAAGAAAACATACGTCAGCTCAGACTCTTATCGGGTGATTCGCCGGTTCTGCTCTACCCAACTACCTCCTCGCCTTTTTGTGCCGCGGGTCATGAACTGTACTAATTGCAAACAATTGGGACAAACAGCCTCCGATTGTAACAATAAGGCCTGTTGTGGGAATCATGCGGATGATTCCTGTGGAATGGATGTCGAAAAGTGTCTCTACTGAGGAGGAAACCCATATGATCTCCCTTTATGTCCCGCGTACAAACAGCGCGAGGAGGATCTTAAGTGTTCCCCTCTAAGCGATCTTTTGCAGAAATGCTTAAGATAGTTACGCCACCGGTCTCTACGAACATCTATACCAACTTGTCTACTGACGAAGGCGACTGTGATGAACCCCAGAAGCAGAGCTTGGAAAACGAATCAACTGAAAAAGAACGCTTTTCATATGCAATATTTTTACATTTCTTATAAAAGAAATGTATAGAATTCGCTCAAACTTTCAAGATTTTTTTCGAGGCCCGGAGGGCCGAGTCTTATATACCAATCGACTCAGCTCGACGATTTGGGACAATGTCTGTGTGTGTGTGTATGTAACGGACAAATTCTCATTCGTGTTTCTCAGCAATGGCTGAACCGATCTTATCCAAACCAATTTTAAATGAAAGAACTAAAAAACAGTATGAACGCTATTAATTTGTTTTTGATTCTGATGTTTGGTTTCCAAGATATGAATGTTTGAATGCGTAAAAATGGCGCTTTTGCAGTTTTTTTAATTATCTGCCGAAATCGACAATATAGATTAACAATTTATATATTTTTAGATAGCTTTAACGAATACCTTTCGAACAAGCTATAGATTGTTGAAATCGGACTATTATCAAAAGAGATATTTAACATTAAATGCGGACGAAAAATTTTTATCATTTCCCATAGCCAGATATATGACCAAAAACATGCAATCTATTATTAACGCCAAAACGGCTTACTTTAGGTCAATAGTATCTTCGGAGAATTTAATGGAGGTAATATGCCCTTTCTTTTGGTATTGTGCTTTTGGTGATTAATCCCCCTATGAGTGAGATATTTTCACAAATTTTCTTGGAAGTGATTATATCGAAATGATGCCTTCAGCAAATTTGTAGCTGTTACTTTTGCGAATAACTTTACTGAAGACTTTAAATATCTATTTTGAATACTTTAAAAGTTATGGCTTGTTGTTTGTTGATTACTCTTTGTCGCCTATTTATTGTTCAATATAGTAATAATCCATTGAAATAAGCTAAACATTATTTCGATAAAACGAATTTTGTATTTCATTTTACTATCTACAACCGCTAGAAATAATCTCCGAACACTTCCAAGTTGTCTGGAAGGAACTTGATAACTTATCAGTACAAAAATGTTCATTTGTGCGAACCTTCTGACTGCAATTTTTCAAACTTATAACCATCGGATCGATCTGAAACATATCGGAAAATGAAAAGTGAAATAAATAACTCCAAGCAACGGCGTAGCCAAGAGAAGGTTTTGGGGTTTAACACCATACAACCCCCCCCCCCCCCCATCACAACCAAAAAAATATTGGATTGAAGTTGAAAATTTATTTATTTAATTCAATATTACAATAACAATTATCTGATCCGTAGATTGATAACCTGTTGTTGTAAACATCATGAGGACTTTTGATAAATTGTCGGAATAGGGACCTCCTGATATGTAACTGATCTATTGGTCTTGATTTCACAGTTGTCTAATAGCATCAATATCAAATTCCTGCCTGAAAACATTCCAATAGAAAATTCCAGAGTTCTGTAATCAATCATCATTTATTTAATAGGAAGCGAAGTAAAAATTGATTTAATGTCTATGAAACATAAAACTGCTCACCAAAAAAATGCATAACTTTCAACATTTGCTAAAAATGTTGTTGTCTTTCTCATTCACTCTAAAATTCGTCAATCTAATCCCGACCCGGAGGGCCGAAAGTCATATGCCAATCGATTGAGTTTGTCGAGATCGGAAAATGTCTGTGTGTATGTGTGTGTATGTGGAAAAAATGTGACCTCTGTTTCTCAGAGCTGGCTGGACCGATTTGCACAAAGTTAGTCTCAAATAAAAGGTACAACCTTCCCATCGGCTTCAATTGAATTTTTTATTGATTGGACTTCCGGTTCCGGGGTTATGAGTTGAAGAATGCAATCACACAGCAAATTCACATATAAACTGAAATGAAAAAAATTCAAAATCAAATTGTATTTTTGATGCCAAATGACTTTAAAATGCATGAAACATTGAGATGTTTGACAAAAATTGACTTTTTTGGACTTTGGTACATTTTTGCCTTTCTCATATAGAAAGGTTATGCAATCACTCTAAAAATCGTCAATCATACTGGCCCGGAGGGAGTATGCAGTAAGGGGTTGCTACTTTAAAATTAAAACTAGTTTAAAATTTCTTAACAAGTTGAAAATTTTCGGCAAGACCTGGACCTCCCGGATCATTCTCCATGCTCCGCCGCTGGTTTCAAGCGATGTTTCAATATCACATAGTATCTCAAGATCGTGGCTGTCGTTCCGTTGTATGTATGTGCAAATCGTACTGAACATGTAATATTCATTTCCACCATTGTATTGAACATAACCAGCCATGGAATCGTAGTCTGGACAAATGAGACAAGCGCAATTGCACCACTAGGTGGATTAAAACAGGTTTTTATTTTGGGAATGCGTCGAGTTGAGACGAAAACGTAATATGATTAATAACGAGGATAACACTTTCCGAATGTAGAGAGAAATTTATGAAAAATGACGATTTCCATTCGACTCTAGCAGGTTCTGATCGATTTTGATGAGCATTTGATTTTTGTTGTATGACCAATTATATGTATAGGTCAAATGTTTCAAAACAGTAATTTAAGGTCAAGATAGCATCATTTTGAAACCGCCAATTTCGGAGGTTTAGTATCTTCAATGAGTTTTACAAACGTTAAACAGCGCATCATTTGATAAAATAATTTTGACGGTATATCGTCCAAGAAGTATTTATGGTGAATTTTCTCAGGTTAATATTCATGACTACAATAAAGTCTCAACAAATTCGCTAAAGACACGAACTCTGTTACTATTTTCTGAAAAAATAATTTTGCATAATTTTAAAACTTCAAAAATTACGGTTTCGGAATTATGCCGTTTGGACAGTATGACGAACCGAATTTCTGGCTACGCCGCTGACTTCAAGTAAGTAGAAACAAAGTCGTTCTACACTCGTTCACAAGAAACTTCTTCGAATGCTGAATATCTATTATAATACATTGAAACCCCGATTTTATCAGCCAAATATGAACCTATCTTTGATGGGCTCTAGCAGACGAACAAGACTGAATTCGAGTAAATCCTTTCTTGAGCATGTTTTCCTTATCATGAAGATGGAAATATGCAAAAATAAAAAGTTCATCATAATCAGAAATAGTTATCAGACTACATCAAGGGACGGGAAGAATATTTTAACAGCTTCAGTTTATTATAAAGAAAAAAAATTGCCCGATTTAGTCAATGTCCCCATTTTGTCAACCTGAAATACACCATGAGATTGATGTAAATGAGTCTTTATTGTATGTATTATTCACTGTGTTTTACATTAATAGATACATATCATTTTTGGGGATTTTTTTTATTGCATCGAACTACAACAATTTTTAGGTAGCTTTCAAGGGGTTATTTTCTAGACTTCTTCCAAAATTTGGCGAACCTATTCCAATTCGTATATCAATTAATTGGTATACTTGAGGGTTTATATGTTGCAGATAGAGAAAATACTGAAATTTTCAGCTTTTTTCCTACACAATATTACGAAAGCTTATTAATACATTTTTCCTAATAAGTTTGTGAAAATTATAAACTATTTGAATTTTTTTAATAGTTTAATTTTTTATTTAACCGTGATTTTTAATAAATAGTGACCATTTTTAATAAATAGTGACCATAGACCCGCTGGTGCCCTAAGACGATTTCGCTAGATTTTCAGAGCACTGTGCACCCAGTGCATTAACGCAAATGACGGAAGGATATCGAAAAGTTTCGTGAAAATGAAAATTCCCGTAATGATGATGATTTTCCCACACGCTTCGTTTTCGAGAGGTTTTTATTTGTTCTTTGGCATTAGGATTAGCGATAATAATTCAAATCAAGGGTACTACTGGGAAGTCACCTTTAGAAAAAGTCGATGTCGAAGTAAAATTTGGAACTATGCACGCATGTACTTCAGAGATAACGTGATATCAGGAGCTGCGATTTCATTTCAACGCTTTTTTGTGAAAAGGGCGATACTTACAAATGTAAACATAAGGCTTTTTTCATACATGCGAATGAGGGCTTTGAAACGCAACAAATTAACCTAAAAATTTGATTCTACGGTATTGCTTTCTTAAACTACAGCAAAAATACAACGGGCGAAACTGTATTTTTATTTGTTTATTTAAAGTTTCACCCTCCACGCTCCATGCAAACAAACAGGGCGATACTTTTTTTGCTAGCAGTTTAGAGGCGAAACTGTTATTTTCGTATTTTTTTAGGATTATCAAGCTGATACCAGCTGTATATAGTAACAATGATCTCTATTGAAAAAACACGGACGAAATCGGTGGTGTAGAACGGTAGTTATTGTAAAAAACGTAAGGGCGATACTTCAATGCTGATAGGTGGGACCGAAAAAGTAAACAATCGCCAAAGGGGCGATACTATCATTTTGTCAATTTCAATAGCAGAAACAAATTTTAATTATATAATTTCAAATACTTTATGAAGTTTTGGGTTTCGATCACTGAATCATGCAATCTAGGATGTAAAAAACACAATAGATCTTAAATAGGAAATAAAACCAAGTCTGGAAATATTCGCTGTTGATTTTCTTTGAATGGTATCACTGCTAGTATCGCCCTTTTCAAGAAAAAGCGTTAATTTCTTAGTTCTCAGTCGCGTTGGAAATTTGAGTAAAGTATAAACTTCAAATCGATTCAAAAAAAATTGATTTTTTTGGCTCAGTACAATATATAACCCCTTTAGGAAAATTCAGTTTTCCCACCACAATTTAGATATTTTATTAACAGAGCATTAACAATAATTCTTTGGAATGTCTATTTTAAGGGCCATTTTTTCGCTTTCCCATTGATTTGGTTTAAGATTTCTAGCACTGATGTTGTCCTATGCTGATTTGAGCGATTCTCTGAGTCCTGTATCCCATGTAGTATGTGTTATCAAAAACATCGTGAAGCATCAAGTTCTAAATGTTCTCAATATAATATCCGAAGAGTTATAAGAAATGTCTCATCACACTGTTAGGTGTATTAAAAGCGTTTTTTAGTTTTGTCTTCAACCTATTGAATCTGTCGAATTGTGAAAATACAAATAGGGTTAAGGGAATATGGGGAGACTATACCAAGCACGCAATTCAACAATTATTAATAACGTGTTCCATTTGGTACTTAATTTTTTTTTATATTTTTATATTTGTTTCGATCCCATCAGCTAATTTTTCATCTTCTTCATTTCGTTTTTCATCTTGCTCGCTTACGTTTATATTTGAAACTTTAAACTCGATTATCACGATATTTGCGGTGACTACGAGTGCCGAAAGAGTTTGCAACGGATTTCAAAACTTTATTTTTGCTTGTTCGTAATTTAACTGCCGTGTCCTTGAACGATTCCATTTTTTCGTCAAAATTTTCATATTAATGTTATGGATTTGTTAATAATTTTTTTCAGGTGAAAATGGTGTTTTTTTTGGAAAAATCGTTCCCGTTTCCAAAAAGAAGAGAATTTTTTTTCGATCAATCGTTCAAGGACACCACAGATAGATACACTAATGATTTTTATGGCTGATTTTGTGACACGTGAACCTGCAATGTAATCAGTACAGTTAATCCAAAAAAGCAATGCATTAAAAAAAATCAAAGCTCATGAAATACAATCGTTTTATATTTTTAACTAGTACTAAGAACCTCAACAATATGGGAAGAAAAGATAACAGCATGTTATATGCCATTGGTTTTTGTTCTGATATTTTAAAATTCTCTTGGTCGAGCTCCCCAAGCCTTGGTTAAGGCTCCCGTGGTGGGTAGACTTGACCAGAAAAAATGATCACAGAAAAACTTTTGTAACTTTTGAAAAAGTAAATTATCAATTCTGAAAAAAATCATTAATACGCAGAATACTTTTGCATATTACATTTCAACGAGTTTTGGAAGACATCCAATTATTAAACCAAAAACAATTTGTCTTATGGAATACAATATATTTTTAAATATTCATAAGCCAGTCGTTGTTCAAGTTCAACTCAGGGGTTTTTTTAGTATTACACAGAACTAGAAAAATCGTAAAAATTTACGTGTTCTGCTCCTGACATATACGAGCATCAAAAATGTTTTAGATTTAATTTTATTTTCACATGACTATGAATTTCGTAAATCATGTTTGATTTAAATGTCAATGAATGCAATTTGTTAAATTGTATCAAGTTTTTATTAACCAGTTGCCAAATTTTGAATGATAGGATAGTAATGTTGATGGAATAGGAAAAAAAATATAGTGTGATTTTTTTCCATTTAAACAATATTTGAAAACATTTTTGGTTGCCTGGTTACAATAAAAATCTCGGGTAACTTAGAATAAAAGCATTAAAGTCAACTGTCAAGATTCATTTAGAGGATATTCCGAATAAAGCTTTATTCGCCAAGCTCGGAATAATTGCAGCGAACTAATCTGTTCAGATCACTAAAGCATTAAAGCGGGATACTAATTTCTTCCCAAAGATTAAAAGGCATGTGTAATTTTGCTATTCCTGCTCAACTTTAGACGAAGCTCGAAGTATTTTTTTGATTATTAAATATTCCACAATATGCCGTACATTTTAAACACTCCGTTAGTAGGTATCCAATTTAATCAGGAGTCATAAATCTTGCTCATCGAATTTGTGGTTAATATTATATTTGTTAACATTTAACCTGTCTGTACAACATTTAGGAAAAGAATGTAGTACATCATTGTTTGAATCATATATTGTCCTTGCTAAATGCGAATAACTTATAACCAAGCTTATAACGACTTCGCTTTGGTTCACGATTATAAAATTCCAAATATTCGTAAGCTAGAGATACAATGCGTTGCGTTGCGTTGCGTTGCGTTGTGACGATGATTTTGGCGGATTGCACACTGACTTCATCATGTTTGACTGCTGATTATCTAATAAGAGTTGCTTAGGAAGTGGTAAGTAGGAATTCATACCAATCCGACCCATATTAAAACCTCAACAGCATGATAGCCATCATTGCCGGCCGCCCCCATCTCCATCGTTCACGGGGAAGGATAAAGGATAAGGTAGACAGGAAGTGTTGATGCTCCACCTACTTAACGGAAGGACGACGATTCATCAGACTCTTCCATAGGTGTCGCGGAGTTGGTGGTTTGGAAGGGTATCAGGTCTAGGATTCGCTCCAAGCAAACGATGCGACCTGTAAAGCATATTTTATTAGGTAGTTGTTTAGTTAGTCTTCGAGTGCACGATCACTCGAAAAAGAGATGATCTTGTTTAGTTTTTGGTTATTTTTAAACTCTGGGCAGCCGGCTACCGAGAGTATACTATGTTCCCTAAACAAAAACAATTTGAACTCCACACAGCCGATCGTGGGAGTATTGCCTGGAAAAGCTAATCTTATCTGCGTAATGGGCCGGATCACTATTTATTGCAACAGTATTTGGACAGAACTCGCTACTTCTTCTCTACGATATATTTATTGGCTTGAAAACTACCAAGTGACAGCATATTATACTGGCAAAAATAGCGCGAGATGTTATAAATCAAGGAAAGTATTTCTTATTTTCCATATCGGATTGTTTGTGGAATACAAGTATACGAGCGATAATACCGAACACTGAAGGGAAATATAAAGGATTGTTAATCTGATGCACGGGCTTGTTAGCAATAACGGAGCTTTAAATTAGGTTCATAAAAACAGACGCGGCGAATTTTCAATACGTATTGAGCCGTGTTCATAGATACTAGTCAGATTAGTCGTATTGGGGCTAATTTCCGATCAACTATTCATTTTTACGGCAATGTTTTCTCGACTAGATCTGTTCGCACCCTCTCATTCTGTTCGCACCCTCTCATTCTGCGGTCTAAGGACCAAATGTCATCAATAGACTTAGAATCGCGTGGAGGCATGAGATAGGAAACTTGTAAGAATTTTGCTATCCCACCGTTTGACTACCAGAATGGATGGGAGAACAGTAATACTAGCAAATACCGACTACCATAAGAGCGGTGCAAATTTGAACGAGTGACGTAGAGTACTGCACTGAAAAAAGGACCAGGAGTGCGATTTTACGAAGTTTTAGCTTCCGATGGCCCTACATTTTCTGACAAAGTGAAGTTCTTGAATGTTGAGATTTTTATTACTGTTTAGAAAAGCAAAAGTATCATAAAGCTAGTGTCAGGCCTTCATGAGACCTCAAGAAGTCACTTTTGGAGGTATTCGTAAATGTAGATTTGTCGGTAGACGGTTCCAAATATAATAGAAAAATACCTAATTTAACACAACTACAGATCACTTGCAACATAAAAAGCTTTTTGTGAAATTCGACAGCTCCATCTTAGGCCAATTCAATAAATTTCCTGCATGAAAGTTTCCATTTTTTAAAAACGGTTTTTAAGCCAAAGCTTTGGAAGTTAAACCTTGGCGTGGAAGTGCCGGTATATTAATATATTCTGTTACTTAGTGTAGAATTAGATTTCGTCATTTACGGCTAATATACAACCGCCAGAAGAAACTTAAAACGTTGGTACACAATCAAGAAAGGCGAATCAGAAAAGGTATATGTCAGTGATTCACTAAATACAGACTGGAAAGAGGGTAATATGGAAAACCTTAAGGTCCGCCCAGATTAAGTCTTCGGTACGGAACAAAACCTCGGCCTAGGAACTCCTAGCATGTTGTTAGTCGCCTCTTACGACATGGGAGCAGTTCCCAGAGGTTCTATTCTTGGTTGAAATAGTGCAAAAAGATTTCAGCCCGCCGGACACCACACGGCTTTATTCGTAAGCTAGAGATACAATGTTAGAAAAAATGAACCTATATGTGTTGGGCTGAATCGTCTGAGGAACCAACATCCAAAAAACTTATAAATGCATATCGATGTTTGAATATCCTCGATTTCCCTAAATTTATAATGCATCGTGAACACAAGTTCAATTTTTTTCCCCTCAAACCTCAGCAGAATCCAATAAGCGGTACCTGTTGCCTAATGTCCGCTCCACAAGCCATATGTTCTTAACTGACGTAGCGAAAGACGCTGAAAACCGCTAATATGGCCAGAAGAATTTTATATTCAGATTCAGCATTACACAATGAATCTGAATGGTTCAACCGCTTGTATGTTCCTGAACCAATTTCACTAAATAATCAACCAAGCAAAGAGGAACCACTATTCAAGAGAGAAGAGAATACTGATATCCTCTCTCTCTCAATGATACTCACAACTGTTCATCATTATAATGATACGTGCTTAATAGGGTGGGGCAAAATGATCGTTTTTTCAGCACAGCACTTTTTTGGTTCCTTTTGGGGTCCCAAACAACTGTGCAAAATTTGGGGTCGATTGGTGTTGACCCGGCGTAGCGCATTGCGTTTGAAATTTGTATGGAGATTAGTATGGGAAAACCTACATTTTTGCATTTTTAATTTTACAGACTACAATTCTTTCTTTAGTATGCAAACAAATAGATAGAAGTGTAGTCCAGGATATGCTGAACAACTTTGCCGAAGGATGTATGGTGTTAGAATGTCTCTAAGCCAAGTTATAGCTGTTCAAAATTCGATACATCAAATTAAATGCAAAAAATCATTTTTATTGCCAACACTGCCGGTGTACCATGGTATTTCATATAGCATTCCAAAATAACATTATATATTTTAGTTTTACCACATTGGTATGTTTGGATGAATTATTCAAAAGCCTTAGCTCAATTTCATGAGCGTAGGTAGTTGAGCAATAGGGCGTAGAGAGTGGGGATGGAGGGGGGACTTTAATATGTAGAAATTCGAACTGAAATGTTGTCGAGTTGGAATGTTCAGATGAATTATTTCAAAACAATTACACAATGTCCTACGCATAATAGTAACGATGAAATAAAACATACTGTATCCCTTTGCCTTGACTTTTATCAATAGAAGTTACGTTACAGACTGAATTAACTGATGTCGCGATGATATGTCAGAGGATTATATTTCGGTTTAACCGTGGTATGTCCGACGCGGTACCCGGGTACCTTTTTAAGTTTCAATTAATTAAATTCCTGTTTTATCCATAGCTGGAAATTGAAATTTTGTGACATCTTAGAACTTCACTAAGTCAAGCATTTGGGTTAATAATATTGTTGATATAGTAAGGGTGGGAGTGAGGAGGGGCTCCTGATTTTTTTTTTACTACGTAACAGGCCGACGTGGGTACCCGGGTACCCACAAAACTAAAATGCTCATAACTAAGGTAATATCCAACCGATTTCGATACTTTTGGCCGTTTTGGATTCAAGAACTCATCCACTTTTGGACTTGGTAAAAATGAATCGGGTTACTCCATTCGGTTCCCGGGAATCCGGGTTTCCGGAAGCAGGTTCCAGTGCGGGGGTACCATTTGCGAACTTCAATGGAATACTAGCAATATGGGCATCAAAATTCTTGGAATTGCATCAGTAGGCTGCATCTCGTAGTTTTGGAACCATTTGGTGATTTGACCCCGGAACGGACATTCCGGAGCAGGTTCCTGTGAGGCCGTGAGTGGCCATTCCATTCCAATTCCATTTTTCAAATTGCCATAGGGCCCCGTAACAATAAAAAACAGACCTCCGAGACAATTTGAAGAGTTTTGATACTCATATTGCTAGGACATTATTAAAATTTACAAATCATATCCTAGTACTGGAACATTACTCCGGAAAATCAGGATTACCAAAAACCAGATCCATTATTCCGGTTCTATTGTACAAAATCAAAAAGCAGACGAGTTCCTGAATCCAAAACATCTAAAAGTGTCCAAATCGGTTAAAGGAAGCCATAGTTATGAGCATTTCAATTTGTGGGTATCCGGGTACCCTCGTTGGCCTGTTAAAGGTGTTTTTTGTTGGACACATAACTGTTAATACGCATTATGATTTGATAGCATGCTCATTTCTATGCTGTTCGATCACGAAGCGTGAAGCTAATTTCTGGATTTCAAAATGAAATCCACCAGATCCCTACAACAATTTTTGCTTCAGGTGATCGAACAGCGTCGAAATGAGCCTCTCATCAAATCATAGCGCCTATTAAACTGAAATATTATCAATGCAATTCTCTGACATATCAACTCGACATCAGTTGATTCAGTCTGTAACGTAACTTCTATTGATAAAAGTCAAGGCAAAGGGATACAGTATGTTTTATTTCATCGTTACTATTATGCGTAGGACATTGTGTAATTGTTTTGAAATAATTCATCTGAACATTCCAACTCGACAACATTTCAGTTCGAATTTCTACATATTAAAGTCCCCCCTCCATCCCCACTCTCTACGCCCTATTGCTCAACTACCTACGCTCATGAAATTGAGCTAAGGCTTTTGAATAATTCATCCAAACATACCAATGTGGTAAAACTAAAATATATAATGTTATTTTGGAATGCTATATGAAATACCATGGTACACCGGCAGTGTTGGCAATAAAAATGATTTTTGACATTTAATTCGATGTATCGAACTTTGAACAGCTATACCTTGGCTTAGAGATATTCTAACACCATACATCCTTCGGCAAAGTTGTTCAGCATATCCTGGACTACACTTCTATCTATTTGTTTGCATACTGAAGGAAGAATTGTAGTCTGTAAAATTAAAAATGCAAAAATGTAGGTTTTCCCATACTAATCTCCATACAAATTTCAAACGCAATGCGCTACGCCGGGTCAACACCAATCGACCCCAAATTTTGCACAGTTGTTTGGGACCCCAAAAGGAACCAAAAAAGTGCTGTGCTCGGTTGATGTGACTATGATTACGTTTTTCCATATAACAATGCCCCACCCTAGTGCTTATGCAAGCGTGTGTGGATATATTCGTTCCTGTTTCTGTTTCCTCGTGTTGTTGCTTCGGTATCCATAGCGGCAATTCATTCGATTGGGGTGAAGGCAAGCGTTTTACTGAACTGTATTGTGGTTCGTTCGGATTGAATTTGAATAAATGGTGAAAGCTCTGCCCAGGAGGGAACATCTTCTGCTGTACCTGGAAGCAATAGAAAAAGGAAGAACATTTCCTCTCTCAAGCTTCGTCGTAAAGGCCAGAAGGTGTCTCTTCATGCCCCCCCCCGCCCCCCCTAAAATAACTACTCAATGAAGTACTGGTGCAAAACCGAAGCAAGTCGCTCTCGGTTTCAGAAACCTGAGCTCAGAAAAGGAATTCTTAGCACTTGCAGGAACATCAAAAACCTCAAGTGTTCCCATATCTCAACCATAGAAAGAAACCAGCGCTGGCTCCGCGATTGAAACAATATTCGTACGGAGGAGCACTTTTGAGGATCAAAAAGTGCTATTCTTTCAATCGAATCGACCTCCCCTCGACACCAGGCATTGAAGTTGACGCTTGCTAAACCAGACCTTTACATTGCCTTCACCTACATCCCCCCTAGAGCCTCAGTAAACCACCGACGGCTTTGCGATATTGCGGAAATCCTCCCCGCACCGAGGCTGGTATTAGGTGACTTCAACATGACGATAACCGATCTACCTCACTCCATGAGCTTTGCGACAACTTCATTATGACCATTTTGAATACGGGTGAAATGACACGGATTTCTGCCCCTCCAGTGCGTCCGAGCGCCTCAGACCTGTCCCTATGCTGGACATCGCTGCAGTTAGATTGCATGTGGATCATCAAGCTCAGACTAAACGTGTACCAGACGCGAACACTCGCGGGCGTCCTCCCAACCCATGGTGGGACAAAGAGTGCTCAGACGTGTACACGGAGAAGACCACCGCGTACAAGACATACCGGGACAACGGGTTACCAGCAAGCTACCGACTGTAAGCGATGGCAGAAACGCGCATGAAGAGTTTGATGAAAGCCAAAAAACGTAGCTGCTGGCGCCGGTTCGTTGAAGGGCTAACGAGAGAAAGTTTCGGTTTCGTAGGCGCCTACTAGCGTACTAGCGAGAGTGTGGAATATTCAAACCGTTGGATATTCGATTATACCAAGGTTTGTCCGGATTCCGCTCCGGTACAGAAGATCTATCGCGCCGCGCCTCACGATAACGCGAACGATGCACCGTTTTCGATGGTGGAGTTCTTACTTGCTCTCTTGTCATGTAACAATAAAGCACCAGGGCCAGAAAAAATCAAATTTAACTTGTTAAAGAATCTGCCAGATTCTGCCAAGAGACGCTTCTTGAATTTATTTAATGAGTTTCTTGAGGTTTATATTGTCCCTCAAGACTGGAGGCAAGTGAAGGTTATCGCCATCTAAAAACCCGGAAAACCAGCCTCCGACCACAACTCGAATTGACCGATTGCAATATTGCCCTGTATTCGAAAGTTGTTCGAAAAAATGATCTTGATTCGCCTCGACAATCGGGTTGAAGCAAATGGCTTACTGTCAGATACACAATTTGGTTTCCGCAGAGGCAAAGGGACGAACGATTGTCTTGCGTTGCTCTTAGCAGAAATTCAAATGGCTTATGCTAGCAAAGAGCAGATGGCATCAGTTTTCCTAGATACAAAGAGGGCTTTTGATTCAGTTTCTATCAAAAATCTTTCCAACAAGCAGCACCAGCATGGTCTTTCGCCGACACTAAACCAGCCTCCGACCACAACTCGAATTGACCGATTGCAATATTGCCCTGTATTCGAAAGTTGTTCGAAAAAATGATCTTATTTCGCCTCGACAATCGGGTTGAAGCAAATGGCTTACTGTCAGATACACAATTTGGTTTCCGCAGAGGCAAAGAGACGAACGATTGTCTTGCGTTGCTCTTAGCAGAAATTCGAATGGCTTATGCTAGCAAATCGCAAATGGCATCAGTTTTCCTAGATACAAAGAGGGCTTTTGATTCAGTTTCTATTAAAATTCTTTCCAACAAGCTGCACCAGCAAGGTCTTTCGCCGACACTAAATAATTTTTTGCCAAACTTGCTGTCTGAAAAACGCATGCATTTTTCGCATGGTGATTTATCCACATAACGAATTAGCTACATGGATCTTCCCCAGTGCTCATGTCTAATCCCCCTTCTCTGCAACTTTTACGTGAATAACATTGACGAATGAACGACGAATTGTAAAATTTCTAGTTTCATTATATCAAAACTAAATTATATTTAAATGTGTAACCCCCTAGTTTTAAGAAATTCAAAATGTAAAACAAAGAAAATATGGCACCTTTAAGCTAACGCAAACGTGCCTTATCAAATCAACGAATTGAATAAAAAAAGGGATCTCGTCTGCCTTTCGTTTTTAGGAGCAGTAAAAGATGTCCCCATGGGGACCACAAGGACCTCACTCTTACTGAGCTAAGCGAGTCTAAAGTTGCATTGAGCGGCGTAATTCGTTTAGTTTTTCTACAAAAAAACGCTTAAGATCTCTCGGGTGCGCGGGACATGGTAAAAAATGATGTTCACACACATTTCCAATGCAAGAGTCATTCTCATGATTCTCTGGGCAATTGTCACACGGAGCCTTATTTCTGCAAAGGCCCATTTGCTTGTATTTAGTGCTATACTGCAATGCATGACGCGAGATACAAACAGCCGAAGAGGCAGAAGATCTTTGTAGAAGAAAATCTCATTAAACGGGAAACAGTCCTGCCAATAAAATTTTGCAGAGATACACAATTTTGTTACGTCCAGTCACACGCCATTAAAATCTTCGGTCACTGGGGTCCTTGAAACAGCCAACCCTGTGATTCAGCGTACATCAACTGCACACATGGAAAAATCGAATCGCTTACCATATCGTCGATATCAACTTTGTCAGCAGGCATCAATATATGGTAGTCCTGTATTAAAGACTTGTCATCAGCAACGTCATTTGCTTGCTTTAGACAGAATATTCACAATCTGGCCGAATATTCGAAATATCTGTCGCGGTTTACTATTGCTGCGTCCGTTTTTACGAAATCTTTAGAATACCTATCGAATTATCTTTGATCCGGAAGAGAATCGGATATGGTCCGACCGCGTTCAATGTAAGTTAAAATTTCTCCGACTGATGTGTTGATTTTTACTCAATTTTCCATCGTAGAATTTCGCCCTCCGTGCATATTGTTGGGGAAAATAACATTAAAATAATAATGAGATTTTGCAAGGGTCATTATTTCCAATGGTTTTTAATTGGAACTGGCTTGTCAAGCCAGCAAAACTTCCTATGCGGGGGCTGGCATAGCGTAGCTGGAATATCGATTGCCTTGTACGTTGCTCACCTAGGTTTGATTCCCAACCTCGCACATAGTGTTAGAAATTTTTCTAAAGAGATTTTTGTAACGCGAAAAAGACCTTAAGGTTAAAACTTCTATAATCGAAACAAAAACAACTTCTTATCTGATTACCTGTAAATGAGGAAAAAGGAAGCTATGTTGAAAGGTTAGTCTTAGGAGATTCGCTAAAATCTTGATCTGCCTTATAAATTAAGTAAAGATGAGCCTTAAAATAAGTCAGGATACGTGTGCTATTTACATGTACTCCCTAATTTACCTTTTGAAAGTCGAATGGAGAGAGAAACCAAAAGTAAATTACATAGCGGCGCAAAACTGACACTTCGCTAAGGGTACCGTAAGATCACATGTAGGGTTCGCAGTACCGACCCTTTTTGGCGAGAACCGGTACTACGGTACTGAAGCCCTCTGTACCGGTAGTATCGGTAAAGTACCGGTACTCGAATATTTTTTTAAAAAATTCGAAAAAAGCTTCAAACTGAAATTGAATGCTCAAACTGATGATCTTATTCTCAGATGTTTGATTTTTGCTGATCAAAAAACATGTTTATTGTTTTTAGTTGCTTCGGAATGGCAAGACTCATTTATTTATTTATTTATTTATTTGGGAGTAGGGAAAAGCCCGCTGGAGCTGAATTTAGTTTTAACTCTCTCGCTCCAGCAGGCATAAAACCTCCTCATCTTTTATATCAACAGATAACAAATATCCAAATGATACAATTGAACACTTATAACTACAATTAAAGCTAACAGCAAATCTTAATAACTATGAACTATCACTAGACTACAGCTAACAAGATAATGAGCTCAAAAACGATTTTTTGATGGCATTATGGGACAAATGAAAGTCGAAGTCGTGGGAACAGCGATTTAAAAGACGGCACATACTGACGAAAGGTCCGTTATAGCCATAATTTGTTCTGGCTACCGGAATGCGAAAGAAAGGATGGGTTCGAAGACTACGACGGTGAATGTCTATGTCCAAAAGTAGCAGAAGTTCAGAGCAGTCGATACGAGATTGCAGTAAATCGGCGATGAAAACTGCTTTCGAAGCATCTCGGCGTACAGACAGGAGATCGAGGTCAATAAGCTTACAACGATCTATGTAGCTCGGTAGGTGCAGTGGGTCCCTCCATGGGAGTCTACGAAGTGCGAAACGAACGAATTTGCGATGAATGGCTTCGATGCGTTGAATATCATTATGGTAATAAGGTGCCCAGACTACATTGCCGTAGAACGGACTAAAGCACAATAGAGTGCTTTTAAACAATGTATGTCGGTAAAGTTCTTGGAGACTCTAAAAATGAATCCTAGCAGCTTGGAGGCCTTAGAAATAGTGTACTCAACATGATGTTTGAAGTTTAGTTTGGGATCTAAGTAGACTCCCAAATCTTTAACATATGATTCCCGTTTGAGAACGGGTTGTGAGATATTGTAGTCGAAATTAACTATCGAGTGTTTGCGAGTAAAGGATATAACCGAACACTTGGAGGCATTTAACATCATCCTATTGGAATAGCACCAATTGGTGAATACATCCAACTGGGATTGCAAGAATTCTGCGTCTTTGGCATTCCTGATAAGGTGAAATAGTTTAAAGTCGTCGGCAAATGAAAGTTTCTTGCACTTAAGCAAATGGTTTAGATCGTTTAAAAAGAGCAAAAATAGGAATGGTCCGAGATGACTACCCTGAGGAACTCCGGAGCTGATAGCAAATGGTGGAGTCGTGCATTTCTCAGAAGATATTTATCGTATGGGGCACCTTCTTTTATTTCGAAATCTAGGCCACTTTGAAATCAATAACTGCTAAGTGGTGCAACATTCGTCGACTTGAACAGATGGTAAATGTATGAAACCCTATTAACAACAGTAAATCAAATCGAGAATGGCAGTAAATCCGAGCAGGTTAATCGCTTTTCCTCTCTTGCTTTTCAGAAAATTGGTTTCGACCTTTATGTCGTTTGCCTACTATTCTCTAACGCATATCCAGGCTCTTTGCTTTCTTGTAAACTATGGAGTTTTGCTGAATTTTCCGATCACCAATAATTACAAATCGCCCCATTTGAAGCAGTTCACCAAGTCTAAAACTGTTAGCTACTAAATCACTGTTCGTTCTATTATAGATAAAGGTTTAAGAGCAAACCAAATACAGACATGACTTAGACCATAGTCTTATTACGCGCCACCCAGTGAATAATGGAAACCAATCAGAATGTCGCTAACAAAACTTTAACTTCTAGAATTATTATGATGATGGCCCCACCTCATTCCCATACAAAGGTGGTATCTCAACGATTTATCTAGAAGGCAAATTAATATAATTAAACGTTTTCTTGCAGACCGATATTTTGAAACAGATCCCCCTGCAGAGTTAACATATTTGTCATAAAAAATTGTATAGTACCGAAAATACCGGTACTGGCTTTTGTTCAGTACCGGTATTGCGGTACCAAAAATGGGTCGGTATTCCCGGGATTTTCGGTACCGGTATTACCGGTACCACAACCCTAATCACATGTGTTTCTAACTAATGAAACAAAAAATTTAAGAAAAAAGAGCAAGTGCCTGTGCCAATGGTGGTGGAAATGTGTTTTACTTTTTAATAAAATCCGTGGAAAAACGTGCACCTTTTCGTATCTCCAACCCCCAAAATGGCCAAAGACAGTGTGCAAAGAAACCCCGCTCGACGATATGTCATTTTGTCATATTTGCTTTTGATACTAACTATTCGCCATTATCTACTCAACCAAATCAATAAGTAAATAAATGACGGAAGGGATTCACCCGGGCAATAAGATTCGGTTAATCGCCTTGAGGATATCAGCAGCATCTGCCATCGCCAACATAATTCCGACATGAGATTTTCTCCACGCATGACATTCAATTTCCGGACCACCCAGACATTATCCGTATCGCTTTATTTCACCCGAAGCCTAATTCGCCGCTTTCCCACATCACATTCAAGTCGCGTGGAAGCGTAAAATGACATTCGATTCTGTCGAGAAACCATACAAACTTCACGTTATTGTCCGGCTGTCCACGATATTGTCGCAGCGTCTCATTTATGCCACGATGGAACACAATAGTAATCAGAGAAAAAGGCCCATGATTTTTTTTTCCATTTTCGGTAAATCACGAACCTATTATAACTGGCTGCATTCTCCAAATACCGATATTTCACGATTTTCCCCATTTGGAGTCATTTTGGCGGAAGAGTGCTGCAGGGCGGCACGCGCCTTCATCATAAGCTCCGTTGAATGGTGTACGCTTGTGGCATTCGTAATAGTGCTGAGGTCGCCAGCCAGAAAGCAATCGATTGATGAATGGAAGTCCACTTGGTTTTGGACGTGTTCTCCTCGCGCCCGCTGCGGTCTGTTGGTACACGACGGTATTCAGAAGGAGACCAAAGCTGACAAGCAAGAAAAGATCATTAGGCTGGCCATCGTCGCTCCCCGAAAGAGCTGGGCTGAGCCGAACGGCCGAGATTCGTTGTTTATTCAATTGTTATGCAATCGGTTCATTTTTGGAAGTACGATGACGGCGATATCTCCGCGATGTGTTCGGGTTTGGTCCATATCGGAGAAGTCCGTAGACGTGTGTCTGTTACTTTGAAGGAGCGTGCATGGTATGGGAGCTGAATTGCTTTTACTGTCGCTTTATTGGTTCGGTCCGCTATGGTTTGGCCGGGTTTGATTTGATGGCGATGCGGCTCCAGCTTGACGAGAGTTTTCGCTGACGACGGTATGGTAATGAAGCTATCCGCACTCGATACTTTATGGCCAATTATTGTTTTTCTTTCCGAAGCATGTTTTGTTTTCGGTGGTGTAAGCCGAGGTGAAGCTGGAAACGAAAACAGCAAAGCCTGGTAGCCGAAAACGGTAGAAGGTGTGAACGTCGAATTGGCTCTTCTTCATCGGTGAAGAGGAGGCTTTTGGATTCAGGTCAGAGCAGGGGCAGCGCTTCAGGATGTTTGAATGACGCACGAACCGTTTCGCTATCATAACAGGCTCGACACTGTTTGTGAGGTAACGACAGTAGCTCATTATCTATTTGCATAGATCGATCGTAATAAATGTGTTGATTGTGTTATCTAGATGCACTAAACGGATTGTATTTGTAACAGGTGTGATTTGGATAATGTTGTACATAACATAAGCGACGCGCATTTAATTAATACTACTGTGATACACCAGTGCAGGAATAATTGCCAAAACTTTTTAATGAACTGCGTCACAGGTCATGAACTCCGGTAATGGATCCGCGGAAGACCCAACAAGGCTAACAAATAACAAACGACTTATTTCTATACATTCAACTATTTTTCACGATTCGTTCCGGTTTTACGCTTCGCTCATGGAACGTCTCTTTGCCAGCAGTACGACAAGAATTAATGAACTTGAAAACTCTTATTTGTCCATAAAATTGTCATAATTTTCACTCCTTCCTCTCTGTTGGTACTCCGGAGCACTCCTTAGATAATTTGTATGGTAAACTCCGCCGGTTCGAGACAGTATTTCCCTCGGTCTCTTGCGGCTCAGTCAACACACAAACAATATCGTGTGCGCTATGCAGTACCGAGCCGTTTGTTTGAGTATTTATTTTTGTCATATTTATTGGTTGCAATATAATTTTCTCTCGACCCAGTGGAGCCAGACCGAACGACCGATCTCGTTCGTCGGCATCAGCAGCAGCAGCCAGCAGCGGTGTGTCATTTATTGACTCAATGCATTAGCGCACGCTTCCTCGAGACAAGCCTCAAACCTGAGTCGAGTCGAGCAGTTTACTTTGGTGCGCTTGGCGGTGGTGTCAGAGGGACCGGTCGGTCGATTCGGTTGCCGGTGCTTGCTTCAATGAAGACATTATCCGCGATATATCATCTCAGTGATGGGCGTGAGCGTAGTCTGCGGCCAACGTGCCAGTCCTTGCCAAGCGATTCGGGATTGGGTGAGGAAGAGCTCATAATTGTCACCATTTCCGTGTCGAATCAGAGAATTAGTCGGTAATATTTCTGTCTAATGTTTCCCCACATTGAGATCATTCGAGCATGCAGCAGGAAATGAATATATAAACTGATGTAAATGAGCTTTTCTGACTATGATTGTGTCTGAGTTGAATTTCTTGCCTGTGGCGAGTGTAGGTCCAATAACTTCTCTCTAATCTATCTCTGCGACAGTTATGGAAGTATCGCTTTATCGGTGCCTTTCCGATAAGTATTTATCTCTTAAAAATCACGCTGTTATCCTGCATATCGATGGAGATAGTCGTGCTTGGCTGCAATAATTCTTATGCTACTGATTTATTGAACTCCGAGAAAATGTTCATTGCAGAAAATCATTCTTATACATATGCGATTTGAGTTCGATTACGTGCAAGAAATCATTATAATGGAATTACACTTTCAATCTAACAATACTAGCAAAATGTGATCAACGGCATATTGTATGATCACGAATTATTTGAATTTATGGATCACAAAGACCCCCAAGTAACCATAAGCATTAAGCCATTGCACTATATTGGCTATATAGTTGAACTAATGTTGCATTGAAACTCCATTACAGCATTAACAATGCAATGAAGGTCTATATTAGCATCAACAATACATAACTGCACAGCCGACATATAGCATTATCGCTTGCTCTATATGCGTATATAAAGCTGATATAACGCGTACATGCTTCAAGGATCTTTAAAGCATGTAAGCTTTTCAAGTGCATTTAGTGCCATTATAGAGCAAATAAAAAGCCGATATAATGCTATTGTAATGCTGTGGGTTTATTTGTTATGCAACTCTTCTTGAAAATTATATTCGGCATATTTCATTTCAATCGAACATGTGCAATATAATCTAGGGAGCAAACGCAGCGCACTTACCGTGAAGGACGAGGCAAGGTACCTCAGTTCGAGACTGACTAAAGGTAATTTTCGTAAAACATTCATATTATGTGAGAACGAAAACCCATTAAGGATATTCATTACAATGCATTAGACTTAGACAATTACGGTTTTAAACAGAACATCTTATTTTAAAATTTTTCCTTTTTGCTCATCATACCGAAAGGAAACATAAGAAATGGTTCCAAAACCACGGCGGACAATGACAGCCAACTAAAACTTTTTAATAGCATTAGTATTGCCAATATAAGGCTTTCAAAATTGACATTTGTGCGCTGGTGCTATATAATAGCATTAGTACTGCAGAAACGAGCTGTCAATCTCTGCACAGTAATAGCACTATATTTCGCCTTTTGTGGCATAATATCAGTATTTAGGGCTTCACAGCTCTTTAAAACAGCTTTATATGTGGATCTAAAGCAGATATTAAGCTACGTTATAATGCTTATTGGTTACTTGGACCGTGTGGAATGGACATTTGCAAATATCAGCAAAGCTTACTTCAACGGGAAGTGGTATAAAACAGGCATTGAAAATTCGTCCGTTGAAATCGAAATCTCTCCAACTCTGGTATAAAATTTTATTCAGTTCAATTTTTCTGGAAGGGGTTGAAAATTTGT
Organism: Topomyia yanbarensis; assembly: GCF_030247195.1. NCBI lineage: Eukaryota > Metazoa > Arthropoda > Insecta > Diptera > Culicidae > Topomyia > Topomyia yanbarensis. The sequence continues at coordinate 330,696,689 of NC_080672.1, read as the reverse complement.
ATTTGTGATAGATATATTAAATATATACATATTTTACCTCGAATTTCAATGGACGAAAGCAGAGTAAACTCATGGCTAAATATAAACTTGGCGCACAGTTATGTGTTCAACAAAAAAACTCCTTTAACAGGCCAACGAGGGTACCCGGGTACCCACAAATTGAAATGCTCATAACTATGGCTTTTTTTTAAAGATTTGGACACTGTTAGATGTTTTGGATTCAGGAACTCGTTCACTATTTGATTCAGTAAAATTGAACCGGATAAATGGATCTGGTTCTTGTACATCTGGTACACGGATCTGAAGGCTGCATTCAATCGTGTAGATCACTCTCTTCTACTGGTAAAGATGAAGCGGCTGGGCGCTTCGGAAAATTTTATAGGGTGGCTTAAATCATATCTCGTAAATCGTTCTCTGTCTGTAAAATTAGGAAATAATGAGTCATACAGTTTCGTCAACTTGTCGGGAGTGCCTCAAGGGAGCAATCTAGGTCCGTTGCTTTTCTCGTTGTTCTTCAATGACGTTTGTTCTGTTATACCTCCTGGGTGTAGACTTATATATGCAGATGATCTCAAATTATTTCTTATTGTGCGGTCAATAGAAGATTGCAAGGAACTACAGCAACACTTAGATGCTTTCTGTAGTTGGTGTAATCGCAATATCTTTTACACGTAGAAAAAATCCAATACTGTGGAACTACACCATCTCCGGGAAATCGCTAGAGAGAATGACAGTTGTCAGAGACCTCGGTGTACTTCTGGACTCACAACTGACATTCAGAAATCATTACTCTTATGTTACAGTACAGGCAAATAGAAATCTCGGTTTCATTATAAGAATCGCCAAAGAGTACACTGATTCATATTGTTTGCGGGCACTCTATTTTTCACTTGTGCGATATGTCTTGGAAGCTTCAGCACCCATTTGGTGTCCTTACACAAGCATTTGGATCAACCGAATAGAAGCAGTGCAGGCAAGATTCCTTCGTTTTGCTCTTAGAACTCTGCCGTGGCGTGACCCAACAGAGCTACCACCGTACATCGATCGCTGTCGTCTTCTCGATATGGAAACCCTAGCCAAAAGGCGGAACACATTTAGAGCAGTATTTGTTGGGAAGATATTAACTGGCCAAATAGATGCTCCAGATATTCTCTCACAAATAAATGTCAATGTGCCCCCAAGAAGTCTCAGATCGCATAACTTTTTAAGACTCGAGTTTCAACGCACCGAGTACGGTTAAAACGAACCCATTAGGGCGATGTGTAATGTTTTTAATAGTGTTTATGGCCATTTTGACTTTTCTGTATCTTGTGATGTTTTCAAAAATAGACTAAGAAGGTTGACTTAGATTTTAAGATTAATTTTTTTTGTAATATTTGTATTTTTCATTTATTTATGGCTGTGTACTATGTGATTATATTTTATTGTAGTGTGAATCCATTGTAATCAGGCGTGAATATATGAAAAGCTAATGGGTTTTTACGCCCATTTGAGGATTGCTTCTGAAGTATATCCTGAAATGGGCTTTTCCCATTCAACTACATTTCATGTAGACCAACATAGGTCTGATGAAAAATGAGAATAAATAAATAAATAAATAAATAAATTTTCCGGAATAATGTTCCAGTACTATGGTATGATTTGTAAATTTTAATGCTGTCCTAGCAATATGAGTACCAAAACTCTTCAAATTGTCTCGGAAGTCTGTTTTTATTGTCACGGGACCCTATGGCAATTTGAAAAATGGAATTCGAATTAAATGGCCTCACACGGCCCCACGGGAACCTGCTCCGGAATGTCCGTTGCGTCAAATCACCAAATGGTTCCAAAACCACGAGATACAGCCTACTGATGCCATTCAAAGAATTTTGATACCCATATTGCTAGTATTCCATTGAAGTTCGCAAATAGTACCCCAGCACTGGAACCTGCTTCTGGAAACCCGGATTTCCGGAAAACGAATGAAGTAACTCGATTCATTTTTACCAAATCCAAAAGTGGAGTTCCTGAATCCCAAATCATCCAAAAGTATCAAAATCGGTTGGATATTACCTTAGTTATGGGCATTTTAGTTTTGTGGGTATCCGGATACCCACGTCGGCCTGTTACGTAGTAAAAAAACCAGGAGCCCCTCCTCACCCCCCCCCCCCCATCTTACTATATCAACAATATTATTAACCCAAAAGCTTGACTTAGTGAAGTTCTAAGATGTCACAAAGTTTCAATTACCAGCTATGGATAAAACATGGGAATTTTATTAATTGAAACTTAAAAAGGTACCCAGGTGCCGCGTCGGACACATAACGGTTAAATTCGAGAAATATTGAATTTTTTAGAGTTCTTTGTATTTTTCAAATAAATTTTTACTCGGGGTTTCTTTCCAACCCTTTCTTTCTTTAAATTCCAAAGACAATTCTATCTCAATTTGATGTATTTCAGTCCTCTATGTTGTGAAAAAATCTGAGGTATAAGACTTCTCTTAGAATCAGAGCACGGGATCCAGAGTGATATTTAACCCCTTCATGTCCACGTTGTTTATAAACAACAATGTTTTTAAACAGCTATAAATTTTGATTTAGGAAAGATTTGCTCACAAAAACAAATAAGGCTAACAATTGAGACTATTACCTTTCCTTTGAGTACAACCAATCACAAGTATCAGTTGTAGAACAAAAGTTATTGAAATTAGTCTGATTAACCTTCCGGAAGTCGCGCTAGTACACGCTGCTCTGAAAATCTAGCGAAATCGTCTTAGCGCACCAGCGGCTGCTCGTTCAGTGGGCCTTTTGCGCGACTCCCCGAGGACGTTTCTTCACCCTCGTTTAACTTGTAAACCAGGTTCACCAGTACGTTTAAACCTGGCTTAGCGTTAAGCGTGGGTGACGAAATGTCAACACCACTAGTGCCCTGGGTATGTATCCTGGGTGATTAATGTCCTCAGAAAAGTATATTGGATGGAAATGAGCATTATTTTAATAATTTTGGTTTTGATCGAGATAAGAAGAAACTGATCTATATCAGTTCTATCTTTTGACAGGCGCGCGCAATAAAAAAATTTTTTCGGTGATGTTTTGTTATATTTTTAATATATGTACCATAGATACTTATACAGTAGGATTCCGTTTTTGGCACCAAAATATTTTTTTCAGTTGCCAAAACTGGAACCGTGCCAAAAACGGAACCTTACTTTAAAAGCTTTTATTTTCAATTTGTTACAACATAAATGTTACAAGAACATTAATTATATAAGAAAATGTGATATGGAATGAAATGGTAGAAGAAAATCAGCAAATTTAATTTCATTTGCTGTGCCCGCCCCATAAAATATAGTAATTATGACTCCCATGTTTGGAAATAAAGTCAAAAATGATATCAATTATTACAACAAAATGTGAATGAGCATTTTTTAAAACATTCACTATTTACAACAACGATGTTGCCAAAAACGGAACCCATTTGTTGCCAAAAACGGAACTTTTCTGTTGTCAAAAATGGAGCATGCCAAAAAAGAAAACGTGCCAAAAACGGAATCTTACTGTACTCTACAACTTATGTAGATGGCGCAACATGGCATTTGAAAAAATTCTCTAGTAAATGAATTTTAACATTTTTTATGAAAAAATCTCAGGAATTCTTTTTCTAAATCTTCAAAAATATAACATTTAAAGAGTGTTTTCATCAAACATATTGAAAAAATATGTCCCACAAAATTTTTAATAACTCACGAAGCGGCAGCAGAAATTTTGTTTGTGACTAGTCGTGAGACCTTGAACTTCATAACCACGAAGATAATAAATTTGGGGAAAGGGTGGGTCATTTACCGCTTTGAGGGTTATTAAACATTTCGTGGGACATATGTTTTCAATATTTATGATGCAAACATCCTTCAAATGTCATTATAAAATTTATCACTCTTTGAAACTTTTTTTTATTATTGTATATTTTTAAAGAATTTGAAATGAAATTTTTTTCCAGAGGTTTTTTTATAGTGTTAAAATTTATTTTTTTGAGTATTTTTTTATAATATCGTTTAGCACCAGCAACATATTTTGTAGAGTATAAGCTGTCGTTATAAGCATATTTGTCCCATGTTCTATGGGATTCCCTGTATACATGGGACAATTATGCTTAGAGCGGCAGTAAGTGTCTTTCGTACATTTGTTGAACATACCAAAACAAACAGCTTTGCTGAAGAAAGTTTTTTGAATAAACGTTCCTGCCAAAAGCTTGAGCTGACCTAGATCAGTTTCTACCGACTGAGTTAGAAAAAGGGGGCAAACAGTGATAATAAATATCTCAAGCCTTGAGTGCAGTCCACTGCACCTAAAAATAGATAACGAGAGAGATTTGGCCCGATCAATGAGAGGAAGAGGTGACGATCTGCTTATAGGAGACATTGGGAGTCGATGGGTCAATTAGGAGGTATTGGTGGCTGCGGCGGTGATCACAAAAACTGTTAGGAACATGTGATGGCATCATCACAGTTCCTCGATGGCGGAGTGGTTAACGCACCCAACTAGAGACTGGGAGATCACAGGTTCGATTTCTGCTTGAGGACATATCTTTTCTCGGTGTTTCCAATAAAAAGGTGAATTTTCACCGTTTCTTCATTCTCACCGTTCCGGTCATTCTTTCTCTGTCTGTTTTCCAGTAGACACGTTCATAAAAATCCTTAAGAAAGGAAAAAACAAAGACACACATCAAAACAAAGGAATGTATAGTTTCTACCGATCTATATGAAATCCAAACTTGTCAAAATAATGCTCATTTCCATTCAGGGTACTTTGCTGAGGACACTAATCCTCCAGGATACCTAGGCCACTAGAGGTTTTGAGTGTCGAAAATAGCATCCTACCGCACTGTGTGAGGGTCGAAATTAAGCTATTTATTTGGGAATAAATTGCAATGTATCTACTGAATAGGTTTTGCATTTTAATTTTTTTATTTTGAAGCTACATGTTTAGACTCTTAAATTTTAATTTTGTAGATAGAATAAAATCCTGTTCTAATCAACTTAGTACTGGTTTTGGTCAATATAATTGTGTAAATGTCTATTACATTCCTAGAACACCTATATACAATGGATCGCCATCCACGAACTTGTTGCGCTACGTGTCGACGCTGAAATACTTAAACTAAAAAATATAGCATATTTGATTAGCTTAATCAACATTAGTTCAATGGCATCTTCTTGCTAACTTATTTTGGCATGTGAGGGTGGGTGTATAAGGGAAACGAAAAACCTGCAACCCAGAGCCACCACCCCCAGCTTATTTTGCTATGCCTGGTAAGTGAAGGCGATGGGAATGAGAGTTAAGGGTCTGCAGGAGATCAGATGGGGTGGTAGTCTGAGCGGAGTGTTATGGACAGGTATTTGAGCGGTTTTGATTTGCGGACGGGGAAAGGGGGAGTTGAAGGAATGTTTGTGCGATATGTGGGGTAGTAACAGAATTAATTAATTTATATCTTTCATTTGAGACTAAGATTGAGAAAATCGGTTCAACAATTCGGATGGGCGATTGTTGGTCACATGAACGCACACACATACGCACACATACATTGGCCGAAGTCGACGAAGTGAGTCGAATGGTATAAGAGCTTCGGTCCTCCGGGCGTCTGTTGAAAAGTCTATTTTCCGAGTGATTGCCTAACCTTTCTATGGGAGAAAGGCAAAGAGATTTATATGTGATCGGATTCCTTTACCCATAACTCCGGAACAAATACTTCCTTCAAATGCAATTCAGCAGCAATCAATGTGAATACTGAATAGATCTAAATACTGGTCGCAGTGGTTCGTCTCCAACAAAAAAAATGTGAATACTATACCCTTCGTTTAAGACTGAGAATGTGAGAATCGAATCAGCCATATATGAGAAACTAGTGTGAATCTAATTTCTGGACTTAGCCATTCCCTCGGATCTTCCGGAATTCTTAATGGTTCGCAATGTGCTCAAAGAATCTTTAATTTGTAGTTAGTGATCAGAATCAACAAATTCAAGCAATTTAGAACTCATTTCAATCAGTTTTGCACCATTTAGATATTGTGATCGTACCGGTTTGTATGTGAAATTCTCATATAACCACATACTTCAACCCGTAACACAAGAACCAGAAATCCAATTCCAATGGAATGTAATAGCAGTCAATAGGGATACTTTAGCTTTCATTTGAGATTAAATTTGTGAACATCGGATCAGATATTTCCGAGAAGCAGATGTGAATTCAATTAAGTAACTCAACCACTTTCCCTGAAATTCCGGTTCCACCGAAGATGTCTGAAGTGGCCAACGCGAGTTAATTTGAGCATCAGTGAGCTGAAGCTATAAATTCAAGGAATTTAGAATACATTTTATGGAGGTTTTCATGTTTTAGATAACATATTGATTCCGATTTATATGGGAATTTCATGCGTGGTCGCACTCTTCAACCCGTTACTCTGGAACCGGAAGTTGAAATTGAATGGAATTCAATAACAGTTTATGGGAACGTTGTACCTTTTATTTGAGACTAATTTTAATAAAATCGGTTCGGCTATCTCCGAGTAGCAGATGTACATTTGTTGGTCACATACATACACAAATACGCACCGACACAGGCCGAACTCGACGATCTGAATCGAATGGAACAAGAGAATCAGCCCTTCGATCAATTTTCAGAGTGGTTGCATAGCCTTTCAATAGGAGAAAGACAAAAGCGTTTAATCTATTTCAGATTTCTAGAGTCCTGACAGAGCAATATTTGGTCGTGACAGGAATATCGAAAATTCTCCATGATAAGCTTCGGGTTGTGATAAATAGCAGGCACACGAAACTGCTGGCTTTGTATCTTCCTAGTTTTCAGTGCTCAATTCAATAATATATCCTGTTAAAAACCTGGGTTACTAGTCCTAAAAACCTACACCCCTCCAGCACTTACTCATAATAAAAATCAAACCACCCGCAAAAAAAACACCAAATTTTAAAAAATCACGTTCGTAGTTTTGATGCCAAATATCTCTGAATGTCATAAAAAATCGAGATCTGGTGTAATCTCGAAAGAAAATATTTTGAAAATATTGCCTCTCAGAGATTTATTTCTAATATTTATTTCTAAGACATTTGGCATCAACAAATTTGAAAGCTTCCATTTCAGACCCATGTTTATATAATGAACTCAAAATTTTTTTAGCGGATGTAAAGGCAACAATTTTTTACCAAGTGATGCTAGATCTTTACGTTTCATGACATTCTAAGACATTTAGCATCAAAATACGATATCGATTTTTTAAATTAAATAGAGTCCTTCTTTTGGTGTTTTTCACGTTGAACATTTTTGAACTTTGACAATTCTGGCCGGCCCCTTAAACATGTCCGACTGAGATAAAATTTTGTATAGAGCTTTTCTTCAAGGTACTAAAGCTTTTGAAGTGGTTATAATATTTGATGCAACGTTTTTCCCATATCTGCCATTGGCATCTTAATACACAGTCTTCTGAATAGATACTCCCTCCATCGCCTTCAAACACCTAGCGTCAACTTCAAACTAGCCTAATAAATTGTCTGCTAAATAAACCGATCTACAGGTACAATCTTCCGCGCATCAACTGATTTCGCAAAGTCTCCTGATAAAATACTTCGTCCGTCATCTTCAAACACCTGACTATTACAGACAAATCTGCAGCAAATTTATATTCAAAAATTCAAAAAACTATAGTTTTACGTTGGTCCATGCTGATGATTTTGCCCGACATAGGTTGGTCAATTTTTGTTTTCTGTGTCGCTATAGAAAGATTTAACGAAAAGTTGTTTATGCATTTTTTTTATAAAAATCATGTATACATCGAAAAATTGGTTGGTCGCGAGGAGCGCAGAACTAAATCTACAGAAATGAATTCAGAACTCCAGAGTTGTTTCAAATTGAAAACAAACTGAACGTGCTCCACCACGCAAAATACGAATCCCTGCTCAGCTACGGTCCAGTTACGTGAGGCATCCAACCGGAACACTTCACAATCCAAACGTTGACATCTGCCAAGAAACAGAAACCAAATCGGGACCTTATATTACCATATGCTCAGCATACTTACTGCAAACCACTCAGTGGAAATACAATACAGTGCACCAATATGCTGCGAAACTTCACCATAATGATCTCCCGCGATGAGACAGACTCGGCATGCTCTGCTAAGTGCTAGTAGGTACGATTAACTCTACACATAATCGAAAACCGCAGACCCATCGAATGTGTGAAAGTGTCACGGCGCTTTTCTCACCGAGAAGCACTTCGGTGTCGTGGTGCATTTCAGATCAAGCCCTGGCAGGGTGCCGAGACCGATTTATGTGGATGTATATAGCTAGCATGCAGAATAAATCTATCGTCGGTTGTTTGCTACGTTGTTCCAAAGTTTTGTTTTATATGTTATAAGCCATAATTTATATCTGATACAATTCAGGTAGCACCTTTGCTGGTTCTGAGCATGCTACAGCAAACAAACGACAAACCATAGCCAAAACGAAAAAGCGGATTTCGCTAACACACACACATACCCGGTAGTATCAGAAATAATAGACATTTGGAAGTCCATCTGTTATCGCATATAGTACAATTTCTTCTACTGGATTATGATTCTCGGGAAGAAGCAACAACGTACGAAAAGGAGCTCCGCTGGTTGCAAGTTATGGCTATATGTGTTTCACAGACATTATCCATTCAGGTTGGTTCGCTTTTCAACTTGTTGAACACGGATAGAAAGAGTGAGGAATGGTAGCGAACAATTGCACAGCACGAGAACTACCGGAAGATAGCAGTTCACTTAATAATAATTCTCATAGAATAGAGCAGATATCTGCATAGAAAAGCCATATGTGCCTGGTACGGATAGGAAGCATGAAATAATAACTTTAAATAGCAGCTTACGGAAGTATGAAATGTGCGAGCCACCTAGTTGTCGGACACCTAGTTCAGGTATTAAATGGTGTATTGGTTTCATAAGAATGACTTTTCCGATGTTTTGGAATAAGTTATTACTACTGAGTGTAAATGGAACGAATCTTATTGGTCGCTATTTACGGCATTCTACAACAATCATACATACATCATATATGTTAAAACTAATTTATGAAAAACGAAGGTTTAAAGTGGCTTCATGTTCTGTAATAAAAAATTGTTTTCGTTTACTGGCTTTACCTGAACAACGGCAAATGAAACACAAACCTTAATATCACGAATCAACACACTGATTTCAACTGATCAAAAAACATCCGGATTTCAGCCCAAAACCCCGCTCCAGGTGCAACCCAACAAAATAATCCCCATCGTGTTGGACGGATCAAAAAGTGGGCCGAAAAAATCCACTTCGAAATCATATCCGCTCGCTTCAGCGTGGCTCACCTGAGTAATCCTATTTGACCAACTGGACCCGCCTTTTCAATTGCAGCAGATTGACCAGATTGACCAGGTGTAAACTGAAAACCGTGTACAACTACGTAGTCGTGTTCAACAGGAAAAAATAAAATCGCCCGAAAATGCATCGGCCGATTCCGCGTGTGCAGCAGCACAGTTTCTGCTTCCAGCCAGCATCACGAGCAAGTCACGAGGTTGGAGATTATCATAAAGTGTGCTTTATGCTTGCCTCCAAGTTATGCTTCGTTTGTTTTCGACTCCTTTCCTTTCTAGCTGCACATTGCATATGGACCCATATGGTTGAAAAAAAAAAGTTCTCGCAAATGCAGAACTGCGGCGGGGCAACACCCGCTTTGGAATGGAAGAAAGGCACAGAAAAACCGCACAAAATGGGTTATGTTATAGCGTACGGTGCACAGAAATGGATTTTTGTGGAAATAAAATTTCTTTATGTAATTCAATTATTAAATATTTGTGGCGTCGTCTTTCGTACATAACCTGCGAACAATATAATATTGAATGCAATTTCAAAAGTTCTCTTAATTTAGAATAAACACCAAAATTAGTATAAAGAACTCTAGAGTTTTTGTTTTATTGAATTTTTACAAGACTGTAAGAACAAAAAGGTAAAGAATACGTATTAATACTTCAAACAAGCTTGAGCTATAATTTTGTCTGCCCTTTTAAGTTGTCTATCTCATCAGCTGACAATTCGGTCAATCAGAGTAGCGAACCGGACAAGTACAGAACATAGTTGGTTTCGACTGTTGATGTATACCCAACCAAAAAGGCTCGAGATATACGTCTGTTCTCTGTAGCGAAAACGCTTGAACGTAAGTGAAAACAAAACATACACAATTAGACGGTGGATGCTTAGAGGCTGACATCCGGCAGCTTCCGTGTCGGTTGTATTATAAAAGTTCGTAACAAGTTTGATGCACCAGAGTAACTAAAGAATCACGAGTGGTGTGTTGAGCAAAATATTAATTGGCAAGCAATTTGTTCATGTGCTAAACTGAGCACACCATTCTGGAAAACTTTGTCCATCAGCGTATAGACATACATAAAAGTTTACATTTTGCATTTGTCCCATAGCAGATACGAGCTTGTGCAATGTATAATGTTTGCTTTGCTATGAAACTACACAGCCGATACGAGGTAATTTGAAGAATGAAAACGTACCTTTATATCTGGAATTATGCTCAGAGATTTCTCTTCATACAAAAGCGTGAAAAAAGTTGATTGAATATTCGTGAACAATGAGTTTTGGACAAATGTATATTTTTATATGAATTAAATGGACTCATGGTACTATTTTGTAGTGGAAAAAAATCGTTCAAATCAACTTTTCAACACACATATGGGTAACGGGGTCACATTTCATTCACCAAATGTTTACCCTGAATATTGTTAAAATGAACCCCTGTTTGCCAGCATATATTTTTCATCGAGAGAATAGACTAATTGGAATCAGCCCAACCTTGAATAATGAAATAGTTCTCGATTTATTGTTTTGATATCCACTTGCGCTCGATAAACTTCCATAGGGTAATGGATCTATTATGGCAGTAGAGCCTATTGTGACCCTATTTCCTTTTTTTAGTTTCGAACTAAGCATATGGGATAATGCCAATACCTATTTCGCTAAAATAGGCGTGCAAAAATAAGCTCAAGTTATATTCTTTATTTTTTGTGCACAAATATACTTAAAACTATCCTCTAAATCCAGCTTTTAGTAAAAAAAATCACTTTCGTTTAATATCTGCTAATTCGCCTCATTCACATAGTGAACTGAAACAGGACGCAGCGGCGCTTAGCAAAACTATGTGCTATGAGCGGACGATTACCGCCTCATATCGCTTTATTCTGCCACAACTATTTTAAACATTGTACTAATACATACCTATATTTTATATTGAGATTCATTTATAATTTGTTCACTTTAAAAGCACTCGTTAAACGCTAGGATAGGCCTATAACACTACGTGATGCAGAAATACGGTGGCACACATTATCGCCGTGTTTTTTTAGATATACTACAACAATCAAAACAAACTGTTTGCATCCAGCACACAGGAAAGAAACAGAAGTCCAACCAAACTATGAAAATATATTGAAATGTAATTTCAGGTATAAATCATCAATTATTTCAAGTTATTTCACTGATTGCTGATTGCAGAGAGTTTATTTTCATCTGAACATAAAATTCAGCTCGGGAACAGTTGTTAGCCTTCGTATAATTATTTCCCGCGAGTGCAATACTTTCGTGTGATTGACGTGGATTGACGTCCATGATCTGAATACCTAGTTTGTATCTATCTTCTATTAAAAGTTAGTGCTGGTGCCCTCTAGGAGGTCACAGGTGGAACTAAAATTTTCCAACCAAAATATAACTTGTATCATGTACTACAATTCTTCTGAACATACTATTTAGCCAAAGCTAACCATTATTTCACAAAAATGTATAGTTCGTGGGAATCGAGTACTGCCACACAACTATTCGCTGCTAGGTCTCATGCATAACCGACTCAGACATCACTTCGTTAAAAGTTTAATAACTTCTTTTAACAAAGCCGGATTGACTAGCAGTCTTCGACAAAGTTGTAGACCATTAAATTATCTTTCTTATTTTCACTTACAGTAATAATGCGATGCATACGGTGCCACCTAGCGGCGAAAATGCGAGTCAGTGGGTTTTCTCCATGTAAATTGTCGAAAAATCCCATACAAACTTCAGGCACGTTGGTTCGGTAGCTAGACTTGTTCGACTTGTTTCAAATGTGGTACAAGTACTCCTGGTGGGACTAGGAATCGACCCAGGGGTGGACCGATTGAGTTTTCAAAAATTCATTATTTTTCTGGGCAGTACACTGATACTTTATTCTGAGAAAAGTTATAGATAATATAGACGAATTCGCGCCAACTCGAACAAATGTTAGCAGCAGTCTCTCAGATTTTAATGAAACTTTCTGTACATGAGAACTTTGTCACAAAAAGCCACTTTGCATACTTTTTTTTCCAAAAATGATCTAGACTGTCTTTTGAAAAGGGTCAAACTTTTTTTACCAATTTTTTCCAATGGCTATAGTCTAAAAATGACAAATCCTACAAAAAATGTTGTAGGAGTGATTTTCTCAAAATGTGTCAAATTTTGTAATACAAATATTGAAAAAATTCTTCATCGATTCCTACACTGAAAAAAATCGATTTTAATAATTTAAAGTCGATTTACAAAAAAACATCTCTGATTTGGATGAAATTTTGTTCCAAGATAGGTAATTAATTATGTTCCCTAACTACCGTCAAAAATTCAAGTTGGGCACATTCGAGAAAAAAAATGAATTTTTTTTTCAGTGTATTTTTATCGAAAACTAAACCAATGATAGCCATAATCATCTCAGAATCCAATTTCCCAACTGCTAGTTGCCTGATACATGCAAAAAGTATTAGTAACGGATTTGGTATAGCATCTCGGACTGGACTGGAACGAGGCCGAACGAAGGGATTCGTTCAATGTAGATCTGGTACTAGAATACTTAGCACACGACCAGACAACATGTTTAATATCGCGATAGCCGCCACCACAAGCGCGGAGACCGCTCTTCACGACCCCAATACGCCGGACATTGTCATTCTACGTATAAAGATTGTACATGACCCGAGATATCACCCAAATCAAGTCATGATCCTGATCCATTCTCTTGAACCAAGGTTTGTTGATACCTTTGGGATTCCTGAACTTCCATCGCCCCAAGAAATTTGCCAATTTTTGAGCGTCCTTTGAGAAGAAATACTTAAAAACTCGTTGAAGCTACGCGATCTTTCATAAATATCACCTTTTAATGCCTAAATGTCCATCTTCTCATTATCATTTTAATCCAAGTGTCCGCCTTCTCATTACCCGGAATGGAGCACTGCGAAAGAACTTAAACTAAGGTAATCTGCTATAACTATTCAGATAAAATACTCAAAAACTCCCATGTGTTCTCCAGGAAATACAAAGAGTGCTTTCCATGCTCCATCAAACGGAGAGCCTACTGTAACTGTAACGATGAGGGCATGATCGTTGAAAGGTAAATATAAAACCATCAATTTTGTGGGGAGAATGTTGGCAGCACAGCCTCTTTTATGATTGCACTCACTACTACTGTCATAATAATTAGCATAAAACCGAGGCATAGCTGTCATTATATGACGAGCGTTCTGTGAATTCCAATCACAGGATAAATCGAATACACAACGTAGACTCTAGCCACCAGACCAAAAGTTGTTTCTCTGCTGATCCGTCCGTTAATCCGTCGACGGACTGGTGCCAATAATCGCGTTTTTCAGCTTTCATCAAGTTTTTCATTTCTATTTGTAGCGTTGCGTATATTGGGAAAAAATCGGGCGAACCGATCTCCCTTTCGCGTACAATTCTAAGCAATCTCTGCCCACCACGAAGTAGGAGACTGTTCACGGCTGTTCGCGTCGGGTACTCGTTTCGTTTGACCTTTAATCGTAGTGCAAATGCATTGTGTAAAATCTGGGCGAAAATCCAGGAACTGAAATATAGGGACAGTTGGGGTTTTTGATGTCCCATGTGGAAAATTCTATTGGTTTCTAAGATTATCGAGACCAGAAACCACTTACTTCGGTTTTGAAGCAGCACCCTTCAAGGAACGCCACTCCCAGGCCTTTACGATGAAGCTTCGGAGAGAAAACTGATTTTCCGCTTTCAGAAAATTATAGACACATTAGAAGATGTTCCCAGAATGGGATGGTCAGACTCTCGCTCTTTAGTGTACAAGGAAAGTAGAAATTAGTCGTTGTCGGTAGCGTAGCGCTCTTTTTCATTTCTTATCGGAGCGTTCCTTAAAAGAATGTTCCATTTTGTCCCTACGTAATTAATATGCGGGATATGTCGAGAGATCATGCGGAGTCTCTTCACAGTAGGGAAACTTATAATGATTCTCTCCGCATTTTCCACACCGTGCCTTGTTTCTACAATAAGTCGTTGTAGTCCCAATTGCTTGCAACAACGGCAGTTCATGCCTCGTAGCACAAAAAAGGCGAACATGTACACTAGCCCCGTCCAAAAGATGAAAGTATGGAAGAGCAGATTCGGCGAAATGTTCGAAATGAGGCTGATGAAAAATAAGTTGTTTACATATATTCCTTGATTTTTCCTGAATGCAATTGCTTGCGAACTAGAATTTTCATTGGCCGAAGTAAAGAAAACTTTAAAGAGCGAACTCCATACTTCGCTATTAAGGCACCTGTTGGAGACTACACCATCAATCTATACTTTCCGGGCGGGTACATAGACAAAATACTTCTTCGTACATGGCCAAGTGGTATTTAGTTAAATCTCGCATATATCGGTGATGTTAAATGGCTTATCTTTGCCCTCATTCAAGATATTCATACCAAATTCGTCACTGATACTTTTTGCATGTATCAGGCAACCAGCAATGAGAAATTGGATTCTGAGATGATTATGACTTTCATTGGTTTAGTTTTCGATAAAAATAGACGAAAAAAATTCAGTTTGGACAAGGAAGTTTTTTACAAAAAACTTTTTCCTTGAAAGTGCCCAACTTGAATTTTTGACGGTAGGTAAGGAACATAATGACCTATCTTGGAACAAAATTCCATCCAAATCAAAGATAAGGATTTTTTGTAAATCGACTTTAAATTTATAAAACCGATTTTTTTCAGTGTAGCAGTCGATGAAGAATGATTTCAATATTTGAATTCAAAAATTTAACTAATTTTGTGAAAATCACTCCTACAACATTTTCTTGTAGGATTTGTCATTTTAGACTATAGCCATTGGAAAAAAATTGGTAAAAAAAATTTGACCCTTTTTAAAAGACAGTCTAGAGCATTTTTGGTAAAACTAAGTATGCAAAGTGGCTTTTGTGATAAAGTATTCATGTACAGAAAGCTTCATTAAAATCTGAGAAGGTGCTGCCAACTCTGAATACGATTTAGCGCAAAATTCGTCTATAGCTTCATTAAAAAGTTGTTCAAAAATAGTGTGGCGCTCTTTCCAATAGTGCTAAAATTGACTCATTACCCTACATATAAAATATTGGATGAAGATATCAAGTTTATTACACTCATGATTCGGTCGTTTTATTCTCTTTAACTGGACTATATTTATAAGCAATCCTCAAACATATGCTATGACCCCATCTTGAGCCAACTGAATGGTCTATTCACCAGTTTTGTATAGCATTTTTTTGTGTAGGAGACAAACCATTGCGACCAGTATTTAGATCCATTGTGGTATGCCCTTTCCTTAATCTAAGTAGCCTATAACCTCTATTGATGAGTGATTGTCATTATTGAGATACTCACTCTTCCCAGTTAGGCACACCTGTTGCAATGCACAGCAATGTCTCAACGCGCTATCTAATAAATACCGCGTTAATAATAGATATAGGAACACTTGAAAACTCCCGGGCTGAGTCGTCAATAGGGAGCAACTAGCGGCTCAATCTAATACCATGAGATTATAAATAGAGGTGCCGCGTGACTGTTTGAGTCGGTCGATGCTTGCATTCCAAACGAACAACATCATGACTATATCGTCCGGACAATACAATAAGCAGTAGAACCGGCACACAATTAAATCGTGTAAAAATTACACCCGTTTCCTTGCAGTGTGCAATGTTTCGCACGATAAATGAAAATGGAAATGCGATAAGTTCGAGTCGTGTACACACAATGATTAGTAATGTGGGTAGGAAAGGAAGGCTGGCAGGGTGCGTTTGGATTGAGTTCAACACTGCAGGAGGCGACGCACGTGTGCTGTTTGTTAGTTTGCGAATTGGGATAAATTTATTTTTCTACTTGTGTGTGCATTGGGTTGACGGCGTGTTCTTGGCGATTTGTAAGTACGTATGATAGTGAGCCTATTGACACACACACATTTCATATATTTCGAATATACGTGATGCGGACTCGACTTGATTGGCGCGTACTGAGTGGTGGGTTTGTTAGAGATTTAGGCGGGCGAAGAGATTCAGTTATGGTAGAGTATTTTCAGTTCTATAGATTGTGGAAAATTATTTAAAGTCAAGTAACGACCTTATGACACGTTCTGGAGTGGTTCATTTTCAGATTGATACTAGAACTTACTCTCCCCATCAGCAGGTAGAGTGGGTATTCTTTTTAATTTAAATTCAAGCCACATCATGTCTTAAGCGTTATTGGACTTAAAATTATTTTTCCCCATTTTTCATTGAGTCTGAGATCTGTACTGCTCTCTGGATTTGAAACACAGTTCTAAAAGTGCTTTAAATTAAGCAACAAATAGAACTGCGGAATGCCAATTCAAATTTTAAAACAAAATTGCTCGAAATTATAAAGCTAAACGCTATACTATGAATGTAATTGTTTTATTTCTTTTTTATTTGCGATTAAAGAGGTTTTAACCTAAGGGTCGGCTCTTTTTCGGGATAGAGAAATGTCTTTTTTAGAAAAATCTCTGACCCTATGTGCGGGGTTGGTAATCGAGCTCAAGTGAGCTGCGTACAAGGCAATCGATTTACCATCTACACTATGTCCGCCCCTGAATTGTTTCAGTTCTAGTTCCACACTAACACCTATATAAAATATAACGCTGAAGAATATGCACTAACTTCATTGATTTAGTTTCAAGCCGGGTCCGGTTAAAGACTAAAATTGTCAAAATCTCAGATGTGTACGGTATTAGCACCATAATTTATTAAATAATGTTATTCGCTTAAATCGATAAATAAATATATTTTTTACCTAAGTTCATCATTACATCGTTTTTTCGTCACTGGAGGTAGGCTCTAAGAAGGGCTCAACGTCAGGATCACTCACTACAATTGCAGACGAGACAGGTAATGTCGCCGACTAAAACATTGCTTAAGACCAATTGCAGCGAGCCGTGATTCTAAATGTGATATTCATTGTACGGTTCAGATATGTGCGGGCGTAGGGACTTCGCGATTGCATGTATCATCGCGAATGGCTCGAGCATTTGTAGATTAACTTGTTCTATTGGGTTTACTGTTCACATTCTGACAGGGAGTGAGTTACCCCATATCACTAGAGTTCCTGGTCATTTCGCCATGGAACGTGTTGTCCAGTGGTCATATCCTTTCTTTTTTTTAATTGGCATGGACCTAGTCTGCCGATAGCAAAAATAGAAACTTCCGGAAGTAACTAATTCATGATCGTGCGAGCGGGGGAGTTTTTCGGTTCACGCTTGAGATAGTGTTTGAAAATTTATAAGCGCTGAGACGTTCACTCTATAACCGGATAATGTTTGCGAGATCGCGGGTGTAGTACCGTGGATGGTTGCGAAGGGCTCAATCATTTGTATGTTAACGTGTTTATCGCGTGTATGTGACATCGCTTGTATAAATTCGATTTCATAATTTCATAGTCATGTGGTCATTCGCATATTCGCGTATAGTCTTGAATGATAACGCGCGTATTGTGAATCTGATGCTTATTATTCAGTGTATGATACAGATGCTAGAAGAGAGTTAGTTCCCTCATACTACTAGAGCTGCCGGTCATGTCGCCATGGAACGCTTTGTCTAGTGAATATGAGCGTTATTTTTTTGACTGGTCCAACTCTAAACATGAGTCTAGGCTTCTAGGACCGAGGGTAGAGACTTTCGGACGTGGCCGATTCAAGATCGCGCGAGTGGTGGGTTAACGCGTGAGACCGCGTTTGTAAGCTTATAGGTGCTACAACGTTCATTTAATCTGCTTTTTTCCATTGTTCGTTCCTTCTTAACAAAGAAAAGAGTTATAACATTGTTACGAAAAATTACTTAAATAAAATTACTAAACACATGATAGTTATTCACGGTCCTGTTTTCGTAACATTAGAAAAATAATTCCAGAATTCATGGAAAATTATTCACGATTTTGAGAAAATATTTTTTCCATGTAATTAGCCGAAATCTCAATTTCTGTTGGAAATCTCCACACAACAAAACAGTTTTAGTCTTATTTTAATATATACACAAAATTCGATCAGCTATGGAGAATGGAAAATAATTTATCAGCATACGGACGTGATTTTGAAAAGCGATCATAAAATTGAAAAAAAAATAAAAATGGCTTACCAATCGAAAAAATAAAATTACGGCTGCTTCATAAAATGATATTCTTGTGTCACTTGCAAATAATTCAGATTCCCCATTTATATGATAATGATGCGACAAATGCATCAGAATCAAACATGCATCGGAGATATCGATTTTTACGAGCTTGGGAAAATGCAGCGGATATGTCGATTTTCACTAAGAATTTTTCACATCAGAAATCACAGCACAATTTGAAAGCATATAGGGTGTTGAGCCCATTTTCGCCATGTTTCTATTGTCACCCTACCCATTTGAAGCCGTTGGTTAGAGCAGTGTCTGCCATCTTTGTTGAACGCATTGAGTCAAATGGTAGCGCAACAATAGGGCCACTCGATTCGAGTTTTTGTTGCGCTCAAACACCAGAATTTCACTGTTTTCAGCACATCTGTATTATTATACTGGTTCTTAACAACGAAGCAAAGCTGTTGATGTCAATTTTTAGGCATTCCATTGATTGTAGGCCGAGAAAATAATGAATTAGTGAGGCACCCTGCTTAGTATGGTGAAAATAGGCACTTTACCCTATAGATCGCAATTAGTTCTCAATGCACCAAATTACAAAAACTCATCGAAATATTTTATCGCATCATTTTCAGAGTAACACGCCGTCTCTGCAACGAAAGTGTGATTTCGCCCAGTCCATACATATTACGTTTGCAGTCTCACATCATCCCTCCTTGCACCAATTAGTTCCTTTGCGAAGTAACGGAGCTTACACGGAAATCGATTCAATTCAGACTCTCCGATGGCTTGCTGCCTGCTAACGGCAGTACTACCACTGGCTGAACAGGGTGCTTTGTAGAAATTTTGACAGCTGACAGCTGTTTAACGAAAAATACACGTGTTTACGTTTCTACTTCTTAACCGCTCCCTTTCCATACGGCGAACGTATCAGTTTTGTTTTCCAAGCTGGGCTGCTGCAGTCGACAGCAGCGGAGCGATGCAGTTTGCTTATACTTTCATATACGTGTATGCCTCAAGAGTTAATACTTACTACTTAGTATAATATGCAAGGAAATCTCAGTAAAAACCAGAAAGCGCAGCTCAAAAGCGTAAGAGATTTAAAATGCTGATGCTGCAGTTTGCATCTTGTTATGCTACGCTTAGGCGTCTGTGGGATATTATGTTGTCATAAACTACAGTTGATGTGTTTGGACAGTGCCGGTGGTTATCAAAATATTGCCTACACTTTTTCAAGTCTGTGGAAACTTCACTTGTTTTGACGACAAACATTGCAGTTTGATGGGAAAACGGATCCCCTTCAAATTTCAAATAAAGTTAGTATTAGAGGATAGCAGAAACGTTGAAATTTTCATTAACTGTTAAATAATGTCAGCGTAGTACTTTATGGAGATTCGCCGAAAATTGCTACGTCATTCCATTTCTGTAGCTTAAACAAAAAACTCTGATTGGTTTACCGAGCAAGTCATAACAGCATAAAGTGGGGCTAAGTATATGAAATCAATACCCAATGCTTACACGGACCACATGGATGTGTAGTTTTCATTTCGTTACGTACAACCGCCGACCGCGGGAGCATGTATGTCATTCATCTGTCACTTACTTATAACAGCACCGTGTTATGCCCTGTTATGAGAAGGATCGATTTCTTTGTCGAGAAAAAATGAAGCCAAACTTTAACGATAATAATTGACCAGAAATAGGGCTGATACAAAACAGATGGATGGCGAGGAATTTGATCCCAATTTGGGAATAAATTCATTCTCTACGATCCTCACCGAAGGAAAGAGAACAAAACGTTATTTTTGTGTACCAATTTTAATAAGAACGTGTTGTTTCTCATTAGCATCAATGGAACTATTTTCTGAATAGGTACTACGAGATCCCCTTCAGTGTTTGATTATGGATATCAACTGCGAGAGTAGGAATACTAGGATAAACTCATACTGAGGTGCTCAGATGAATAGAGATGTTAAGCATGGAACTGATGATCAAAATATTACAGGGCGATAAAACACTATTATGTGTAGGGGAACACGGGGCAAGTCCGACACCTTAAGCGCAATAATTTTTCTAAAACTCCACAAAGCTCCCAAAATTGTATATTCTGTGCAAAATCCTTGTTTAGGTGGTTCTTAACAAAATATAATTTTTTCAGCGTTTCAAAAAATTGAATTCATTAAAAATTATTGGTTGCCAAAAAATGGAGAAAAATGACATTTTAAAAACGCCGCGGGTAAGACCGACACCCCAAAGGGGCAAGAGCGACCCCCTTTTGAACTTTCTTTTTGTTCATTTTTTTTCATTAAAAATGTATTGTGTATGTGTGATAACGTGCAATTATGTGTATATGAGTATGTGTGATGCAAACGCATGCTTTCTGTAGTTTCATCGCGTAGCAAGAGGAAGAGCATTCGAATGCATGGTGTTATAAATAAATAACGTTTAACGCATGGTTTATATTATTGTACGGGTTTTCTCAAGTAATTCTTTCGAGCTTTATTGCTACTTGTATAGCCATTCTAACGAGGAAGAGCTGTTCTGCAAGCAGATTATATACGCTGTTACTAGGACTCATTCACTTAGAAGTGACACACGCTTCGTAGTAAGCTATCCGGTTCGTGTTGTGATTTTTCGGAACACTATTGATCAACAATCCGACGGTCAATGAAATTTTTTCATCAATATCATTTCAAAATCTCAGATTATACTTTTCGCTTCTTTTTCTAATATTATTATGAATCACGTTCAATTTAATTCCTAATTTTTTTGGTCGACTTGAGCCAATACTGATAAATAAATGCAAAAAAATAGTTTCCATGTATTTCAATTATTAACATGACGTAATTATAGTATAATTGAGCACAACAAATATACCGAGTCGTTTGTATCGAATCAAAAACGAACCCAATCATCTAAACACCGTGTCGGTCTTACCCCACCCAAAAACTGTCGGTCTTACCCGAACAGCGCACATTTTTGTTAAATGCTCAATTAACAGTATTGAAATACTCAAACTTATCTTCAATACACACAAATAACGATATGGAGAGTAGAATAGAACAAAACAAAAAAAACTGGTCGTTTTTAAAGCATTTGTGTTATTAAAACCTTAAAATGTATTAACTAAAAATAACATTCAAAAGCGCATCCACCTTGCTTTCGCTTGTTTTGTTTATTTTGTTGACGTTAAAAGAACCCATATGGTATCGATATGTATCGATATGTATCGAAATGCCTAAAATAATCGTACTAATAATAACCTGTCATTAATGTATGATTTGAAATTTGATATCTGGGAAAAGTCGTGGGGCTTACCCAGGGTGTCGGGCTTACCCCCAGTTGCCCTACTCAATATGTTGATTTTTTTACATATATGACATGTAATTTTAAGTGTATTGGGATATTTTTGCGGAAAATGTAAATTTTAAGGCAACCTTGATTACATCAAGGTAAAATATAATTGTTCTTGCGCAATTTTATGTTTAAAACAGCTGTGAAAAATTTAGAGTACAATGGAGTATGACCCGGCAATCCGCATTGCGTTTGAAATTTTCAATGGAAATTTGAACGGGAAAACGTACCACTTGCATTTTTTATTTCTACAGCCCACAGTTTCTCCTAAGTGCGCAATTAACTAAAGTAGTACTGGAAGTACTAAATTAATTTGGCGAAGAAAGCAAGTCGCAATTTTTCTGCAAAATGTTATAGCTGTTGAAAGTTTGATGATTTGAATGAAACTCTAAATATAATTCTTTTTGCCAACACTGTCGGTCTATCAAAAGGAGGCTGGCTTCAAACTGGAATAACGTCGGATGTCTTTTTCATATTGTGATTTAGTATGTTTGGATGATATATCTAAAAGCATTTGCTAATTACACAGGTTGAAGTGAAGTTTAGAATTGAAAAAAAATGTTGTCAAGTGTTGGCAGAAAATAATAATTTAATCAGGTAGAAAATAATATTTTAATTGGTTGAAAGCCATTTATCCAAATGCCGTTAGGCCGAACGCCATTTGGCTTAAAGAGCCGTTTGGCCGAAAGGGCAATTAGGCCGAATGTCATTTGGCTTAACATGATATGGCCGAATAACATTTGGTCGAATGCCTTTTGGCCGAATACTGATTGGCCGAATGCCATTTGGCCGAATACCATTTGGCCGAATGCCATTTGGCCGAATGTCATTTGGATGAATGCCATTTGGCCGAATGCCATTTGGCCGAATGCCATTTGGCCGAATGTCATTTGGCCGAATGCCATTTGGCCGAATGCCATTTGACCGAATGTCATTTGGCCGAATGCCATTTGGCCGAATGCCACGTGGCTGAAAGCCATTTGACCGAATGCCATTTGGTCGACTGTGTATTGACTGAATGCCATTCGGCTAATACTAATTCCGGTCATTCGGCCAAAAGCCAGCTGTAAGAATTCCTCCTTGCGAGGAATTGCAGTCTGGCTGTATTGAGTAACAAATTGAAAAATACGCAGTTTGTTACACTAATGTTTCTTTGTTGGAGAGCGAATACAGTGCTGGTGTCTTGTCGTAAAATGAGATTAGACCAATCACATTCGCTTGGTAAAGGCTGTACGTTTTCCAAGCAGAAATATTCGCCATTCTGTGTAGCGTACAATCGGTACTTAAACAGGGGATTTTCAGTAAAAAAAATTATTTTGAGTGTGAAAGTCATACTGCCATAAAAGCATTTAGTTCAGCAGATTCAAGATTGAAATTAGTAATCGCGTGTCAAACTAAAGCATTTTAGCATTTCAAATGCTATCTACATTTTATGGGTACCCGATCATTCCGTCATTACAGGAAATGAATGGGCAGATGTATTGGTCAGAGCGGGCACTGCGACTGATATCGTTGGTCCAGAACCAGTTCTACCAGTCTTGATAAGTTGGATAAAGCACAAGATTCGCTCTTGGGCTGCATCTGAACATGACAACCGCTGGTATATCTTTCAAATTTGCGTTCCAACATAAATATTTTTGCCGGATGTGAGTTCTAAAATGTCAAAGAATGTGCCGTACTTTTGGTTCTCCATACATAGATGAACCTATGTCGTTGCTGTTGTGCTATCTTATGACAAGCGCCATTTTGCACATTTCAACAAAAACAAATTTTTACAGTTTGAGATTAAATATCTTGAAACTTATAAATGGAATAAACAATTCAAAGAAGACAATTGATGCTTCTATCTATTCTGTATTAATCTATCAAATATTACGAAGATCGGTTGACTAGGTTGCGAGTTTTTAATATGAATGTAAACAGAAGTCGTACCTACACCTGTCATAGGTGTGTATTGATGATCAAATTTGTATGACGTGTCATAATCGTGCATGGAAAATTTTCTGTAGAGACAAATCATCAAATTTTAACTTTTATTCATATCTTTGGCTTCGATAGGTTTATAAACAATCCGTGGGATGCCTTTTGAAGGAAATGAGTAAGGGAAACTAGGAAAAATAGTTATTTTTGGATACAGTGTTGCCAAATATGCTATATTTTCAGTTTAAAACGTAAACTGCATTGTTCTCACAATTCTTGTATTTTTGTTTTGAAAATGATTGTACCATTGTGTTTCTCAGATAGTTTTACCACATAAAAACATTTTATACATCAAGATAACTTGAGCCAATTTCCAGACATAGTTATTTGAAGCAAAAAAAAAAATCTCAACGTTGTTCCCCCCTATATCTCAGCAACAAAGCAGAATGTCAAAATTCTGAAAACGACAGAGATTTTTCAGACAAGTGATGTGGAAATCTAACTCTAAGTTTACCCCAAAATGGCGTTTGTCATACGATAGCACAATAGCAACGATGTACAGAAAGCTAAAACTCAAGGATATGCGATTGTTCCTAAACCAATTTGGTAAAGGATTATAGGCGTTATCAGTAGGATCATTATTCCTTCGGAAGTGAAGAATACAAGCTGTTTATTGTTTTGTGTAGTAATTGTATTGTGTGGCCATTTTCCATTTCCCTACCGTTTTTCTTTCACATCCTTTAAAATGACTTTCAAAACATATTGTGTATTATAGATGTACTAGAAAACACGTCATGGGGCATAATGCTACAGCGCATAATTCGATTTAGTGATTGTCGAAAATTGAGGTTAAGTTAAGACCAGTATAATGATATATTGTAGTCAAATTATTTTGGAGCTATAATGATCTGTTTGAGTTCCACACTGGGTTACTACATATACAAATTATTCTGTATTTTACAGATCTTTCAAGGTAATTTACGATCAAGATTCTGTATACACAGATTACAGATTTTTCGCTAAAATACAGATTTTCGTTGTAGGTTAGTAGAACTTATCCTATTGGTATTTTAAATAACGCTTAAAAAGGATCAGACCTTAAGTAACCGATAAAGGCTAGTTTACAGTTCGAAAAATGTGTAATGAGATTTGGTTCCCTGTGTATTTTAAATGGAGCTCGGGATTTCAAATCCTGTGACGGGAAATGAGTCTACACAAAAATGACAGTTTTCTTGAAGTGTAAATCACGGGATTTTAAAACTCTCCACACAGAAATCTGGCCGGGAACAATTCAACACAAATTGTTTCCGACGGGGACAATTGTATTATTATTATGTTTAAAATTCAGTGCTAGTTTGATACTGCTAGTGTTTTTTAGAAGCAGCAGAACTTTTGTTTTGACAGTTTGGAGTGATCTCGACGGAAAATTTTCCCTGATCAAATCCCAACTCAAATTCCGTGACCCGTTTCCCGAACTGTAAACTAGCATTAAGGCATGGGACAACAACGCCAAATTTAGATATCATTTGTTCTCCAGATAAAGAATAAAGAATCTGACTCAGTGGTGGATCCAGGGAGAGGGTCTTGGGAGTCTGGACTCCCCCCCCCCAAATTTTTTAACATATTGAGAAATTTTTAAATTGTTTCTATTTTAAATTCAAAGTAAGTTCAAAATCATTCCAAACCAGATTCGATTACCAAAACCGACTTTAATTGAATGAGGGTATTATATATTACGTATGGTACAATGAACATTTCATAGTCGAAATTTTGGAACTTCTCCGAAATTTTATTCTGGATCCGCTCCTGATCGGACTGCTATATTTGTGATCGGTTATCACAATTAATTTTTTATTGTCAAAATATTGTGTTTTTTGGGAAGCTTCTAGTTAATTTTTGAATACAGATTTTCGATTCAGAATTTTTCTCCCGCGATACAGATTTCCAGATTTTTTCACGAAAAAATGCAGATTACAATGTGATGTGGCAACCCTGGTTCCACATACTTCAAGAATACTTAACCCTTTCATTCCCAAATTTTTTGTAGACCATATAGGGA
Source organism: Topomyia yanbarensis (assembly GCF_030247195.1). Lineage (NCBI taxonomy): Eukaryota > Metazoa > Arthropoda > Insecta > Diptera > Culicidae > Topomyia > Topomyia yanbarensis. The sequence goes on along the minus strand of NC_080672.1, from coordinate 330,670,892 downwards.
TACAAAACTATTTTTTTCTTAAGACTGCAGAGGTCAAGAGGTGCTTCTCTGGCAATACTGAAAGCTGCTCCATTTTTTACCTTCCGATGTTCAATACAGTCCTCCTAGATTATTCACAATAGCCAGACTACATGGAAAAGATAGTTGTAGACAATCTAAATTAATAGCTTTCATCAGCTTTTAATAATATTGTAAAACAACGAAGATATATTAAAATTAGTGTTTTTGCTTTTACCTAAAAATATCCCTGGCAGCACTGCTGTATCGGTATTCAATCAGATTCATTGCAATTGCAGTTCTACGAATAGTACGCATAACGGCTAGTGCTCAAAAGAAAGGTAATAGTCCCAATTATTAGCCTTACTTGTGTTTTTGGGCAAATATTGTCGAAACTAAAAGTTACATCACTTTGAAAATGGCGTTGTTTATAAACAACATGGGCATGAAGGGGTTAAAAAATTATAGGAGCAGGATAGACGAGCCCTTATTCATTTCATTAGTCATGATGTCACACTATTTCGTTGATAACTCGACTTAGGGTGATGACTGGAATGATCTTAAAAAGGTATCATCATCTTTGCCTCGTCCAAAAGAAGCAGCACAGTTAAAATTTTGCCTGTAAAATGTAAAATGCTCGCGTTTGAACGAAGCGAAAAGTCGAGTACAACGTACCCTTATTCATCCTATCATTTGAGCTAATTCGTTGAATAGAGATAGCAGATACTGCTCTAACTAATGTGTTCAAATAGGTGGGATGAATAGAAGAGCTAAGATGAATTAGGGAGCAGTAACCCTATATGAAGTTGAGCTGAATGAAATTACTAACTTTTTGCACTATAAATGTTCACGATTTTTTTAATAAAATTTCGAAGCATGCCTTGCATTAATGAAGAAAAACGAGAAATTTAAAATTATAATAAGTAACAAGTGAAATTTTCCAGAATATCTCGGCCAAGCAGTCAATAAAAACCTCGAACCAAAAGCCAGAATATTGTAAATTTTTAATATAGATCCTCTGAATATTTGCCGGTACCACCATCCGTAGCTAACTACGTGAATTCATCGAAGTCGAACTTCAGGACTACACATCGAGAACGGTATACTGTCAACCAATATTGGGAGCTTGTATGGCGATTTTTTGTTCCGTTTTGTTTCCGTACCAGACTCTATTTCTAGTGTCTGAAGACTCAATTTTCTTCAACTGCGAAATATATTATTCAAAGGTCTAGAGTTAGCATACCAGAATCTAAAGCATGTTCCCGAATATTCTTTCCATTATCAATAGGGTAAGGAGGGGTAAATCTGACCGTTGGGTAAAACCCCTCTGTTAGCGAAAATCGGAAGCTCTACGCGAACTAATATCAATGTTGTCATGTAGAACATCGAAAATAATCATAATGGTGGCATGACAGCATTTTATTAGTCTACATTGAGATGCTTAAACGACAATAAGTGTGTTTTTACAGCTTTGACTACAGGATATTTCTGATTGTTAAAATGATTGCAAAAAAATTAAGTAGATTTAAATTCTTTGGTTGGTCCTACAAAGTGCATAGATGAATTTGGTCCAATTTTTTCATATATTTTTTATTGCATAGTAATTAAAAATGACACGGTGGGGCAAATCCGATCTCTAAATAGTGGGATATATCTGACAGCTTTATTTATCAAATTGAAATATATTTTTTTTATTTTTTAGCATAATGGTAATGTGCATTTATTATTTTTAGCACACTTGTTCGTAATTATAAACGAAATACAGAAAAACGTGATGAATATAGTATTTCTCAATCTATTGTTCCAATGCAAATGGAAATATCTTTATGTGCTACTGCTCGTGATTTTGACATTCTAAGGTTGACATTGAATTCCAATTTCTTCATGTTACAATTGAATAACACAGCATTCATTGATTTATCATTGAAAAACCATTACATAAAATTTGGGTAATATCTGTACTAAATTAACCAGAAACATAAGCGGTCGAGTTTACTCTACCATTTTTGAAAATAGCAAAAAAAACTTTTGCGTAAAATACTTGTATCTCAACATTTTCCTAAGATGCGAATAAATAGGTAGAAAGTTGCCCCCATTCTAACCTTTACTTTGGTATATAAAACGACTTCATCCGATGTAAAATGAGCTTTTCACAGCCAAAACGATTTACTAGGTCGGATTTGCCCCACCTTACCCTATATTTTCGATATTCGGAAATTCTCTAAATAGCGAAAAACATTTTCAAGCAATCCGAAAATATCTACGCTTTGGGATAAGCATAACTGACACAACTAAATGTCCAGGAATCAACAATGGTAGCGTCCTTTTGTTACATATTACCATACAATATCGGCGGATCAGAGCAATCTGTGCCTAATCAAGAATATTTTATTTATCGCTCAAGCTATACCCATATCCTATTGATTGCTAAAAAGGCGTCTGCTATTTGGTTATCTTAGCTCGTTTGAAATACACCGATTTTCATCCTACCAGAGGTACCACTAAAAATCATATACGCCTTTTTAGCAACTAATCGTGTAGGGATGTGGCTTACGCGGTAATTATTTTATAGCCCAGCCGAAAGATGCCCTAAACCGTTAGAGTAGCTTTGGACCCGGAATTGTTTGTCTGATTTGTTGTACCATTCACAGCGAGATGGATAAGGATTTTGCATCATCATAACATTTGGAACTTCCTTACATTTGAATGAACAGCCTAAAGTGTATTCTACTTCGCTCTGGTTGTGTATCTAACATTGTCCACTCATCATTTTCCGAGACTAAAATGAATAGGACCGCACATCAGTTTTCTTAGCACCACCAGTGCTGCTAGCTAGTATAATTTTTTTTTCTCACGATCCAGGGCCCCTAGCCTTAGCTGAGTACGCCCATGCCTAAAGATGGTACTGTTTACAATCTACAGCCAAGCGATTTTTGGCTTCTATGTGCGATAGCTACTGCTACCACAACTAACCTTTCTTATAGGTAGACCTTAGGTTGTACCTCACCAACAAAATGTAGATTTTCCAGAGCCTTAGGAAGAAGACGCAATGCATAACGGATTCCTTTATATTGCCACCTCGGCTACATACCTGAAAAGAGAAAAACAAAAAGATAATTAACAAACTGTCACCTCTCAACCTCGTCAGTATCAGTCTACAAAGCAACAAGAGGTGAAAACACAGAAAACTTTTCAAATAAATATGCATTAGTTATCAAGTTCGAATTTCGACAAGTAAATCTCAAATTTCAATACCATTTTACTACGTGATGAGAAAAACGCTCTGGACTAGATAAACGACAATATGCGATAGAACAAAAGATGCCAAAGTTTTGAAATAATTTGAGTGAAAAGTTTTCCCCTCTTTTCTCTCTCCTGAGAACTGTTATTTGATTTCACAAGGCGAGACAACCATCCAATCTGTTTTGTGCCAGTTGTAAAACTGGAATAGCAACGCAGGAAGCGAAAACAGAACAACACCCACCCAACGGATTCTTTTGTAACGATACAAATAAACAACCAAACGGCTCATCCAAGTTTCGGCGCTCAGTAGTAGAAGGTGACACCTAATCTAATTATGAAATTACGAAATTTCGATTTCCATTCTGTCGCAGATGTTTGAAGCGACTGTAATATTTCAACTAATTGAAGGTGTCAAACCATCCCCGAAACTGTCCAACCATCGCTAGACATGCTTCAAACAGTATCTCTCAATGTTGACACATTCCTATTGTCTAGATTCGTTTTGTGTCTGGCTATAGATAAAATGTTCAATTTTAGTTTCAATTTTGAGCCCCGCAACGAGAGGGGGAAATCAATCTACAAAGTTCTCAATTAGTTTCGATGTGGACCAATGCGTCTGGCACATTCAATATTCCCCGCAGCATGTGTGCATCCTATAACGAGCTATTATATTTTTGTTATTGCAGTTGCAGCCAGTTTTCCATTTTGTTTGTGTACCAATTTTCTCCTCCTGCTGGGAAGGGGGATGTTACGAATCTCCGCGGAAAGCGATACTTGATAGGTTATAGCTTCGAAATTGAAACGGTGCGTGTTCGGATCGTTTGGAAATCAAATCAGAAATTCTTGCAACAACATTGTTCGTATTTTTCGTTGATATGAGGGGTGATCATGATTTGAAACTACATGTTATGATATTTTCGGAGATCAGTAGCATTTTCTGTAGGACTATAGAAAGCGTTGAAATTCTACACTGTATATCATTCCCGTAGCTATTAGCGAGATTAACGGTGTGCATCGTGTGAAAAATGACTTCATCGAATGTACGGAATCGTGAAAATGAAAAACGTGTGCAATGTCTGCGCCGAAAAAAGCTCGAACAGAGTTATACGAAAAAAGGCAATTGATAAGGAAATTTCTACCCGCCCGTATTATTTACTACATCTGTCGTGTTTCGGAACTCATTGTTATAGCTGTGGGTGCTGCGTCCAGTTCCAGCTGGATTTCGGAAGGCCAACCTGAGTAAGCCACATTCCAGTTCCATGACCTGCACCAGTTCCTATAGCACAGCTTGTATGGGAGGGCGGTTGTAGGTACTGCTCCTACCATTCAGTAGCAAGTGTGCATGTGGTTGAAGTTTATTATGCTATAAACACAGTAATAATTCAAAGCAGATTTGATTGCGGCAAAAAAGTGGCGAGGTTCCCTTAACGAGCTGCCATATCTGTATGTACTGGACTATGAACCGAAGCAGAGTTTATCCTATCGCTCTTCGCCGATGGCCAACCTGCATCGAATAGCTATTATGGTTTCAGCGGGCGAGAAGTCACTGCGAAATAGTCGAGTGCAGTCAGTGTACATGTGGAAAAGCATAAATCGATGGTGACCATATCGGTCGATGTATACAATAATGGTGGTAGAAAAATAATAAATGGCTAAATGAGAGAACTTCGAGGACGATGGCTGTAGCTGGAAGGAACAAAAAAAAACTGGGCTTCAGATAGCCACAACAAACACCTGAACCGTGGCCGTTAGCCGACGAACGGACATGTGTGCTATTCACCTTGCGACCCTATTCGCTTGTAAGGTTTGTAGAATATTGAAATTGAGTACGTACAAACGAGGTGGAAGACGGCCGGCGCAAGGAATTGGCACCGTTTGTTATCGAATGTCAAAGTATTGACAAGATCGTTGAGGTTGGTAGGGTAAGATGTATCGGCTGTTTAAAAAACCTGTTTTAATCCACCTAGCGGTGCAATTGTGCCTTTCTCATTTCTCTAAACTATGGCACGGAGGCTTTTTATGTTCAACATAATTGTGGAAATGTCCATTACATTCTTAGTACACTTTGCACTTATACACAATGGCATGCCAGCCACGAACTTGAGTTGACGGTGAAACACTTGAAATAAAAAAATATAATACTCCATTAGCCTAATCAGCATTAGATCAATGTTATCTGCTTGCTAACTCATTTTGTCATGCGGGGGTGGGTATGTGAGGAGGGCGAAAGTCCCACGAACGAACGACTCCCGAGCTTAAATTGGTATACTTTGTGATATAGTGGTGGTTTAAAGATGATGGGGTTGAAAGGGAGGGGTATGAGGGCTGGATGGGGTGGTGGTCTGAGGGGTGATTTAAGGAGATTTTTAAAGGAGGGAAGTGAACAGTAGAGGGGGGGGGGTGTAACCCCTCTCCGTAAACAATCAACTACGCCCCTGTTAAAATCCAGAAACCTTATGAGAGTCGAAAAAAAATTTTGGCCGGGATTAGGTTGACGTTTTTCAGAGTGATTGCATAACCTTTCTATATGAGAAAGGCAAAAATGTGCCAAAATCCAAAAAAGTGAATCGTCGTCAAATTTTTTTTCGAGTTTGCATCAAATCTCGACGTTTCATGCACCTTGAACACATTTAACATCAAAAATAAAAATTCTATTTTTAATTTTTCCTATAGTTTATATGAGAAATTTCTGTGTGGCCGCACTCTGAAACCCGTAATTCCGGAACCAGTATTCCGATCGATCCAAAATTCAATAGCAGCCGATTGGAAGGTTGCACCTTTCATTTGAGACTAAGTTTGGGCAAATCGGTCCAGCCATCTCTGAGAAAAATGAGTGACATTATTTGACACATACGCACATACATACATACACACACACACACACACATACACACACATACACACACATACACACACACATACATACATACACACACACATACAGACTTTTTCCGATCTCGACGAACTGAGTCGAATGGGATATGACACTCGGCCCTCCGGGCCGGGATTAGATTGACGTTTTTCACAGTGATTGCATAACCTTTCTATATGAGAAAGGCAAAAATGTGCCAAAATCCAAAAAAAGTGAATCGTCGTCAAATTTTTTTTCGAGTTTGCATCAAATCTCGACGTTTCATGCACCTTGAACACATTTAACATCAAAAATAAAAATTCTATTTTTAATTTTTCCTATAGTTTATATGAGAAATTTCTGTGTGGCCGCACTCTGAAACCCGTAATTCCGGAACCAGTATTCCGATCGATCCAAAATTCAATAGCAGCCGATGGGAAGGTTGCACCTTTCATTTGAGACTAAGTTTGGGCAAATCGGTCCAGCCATCTCTGAGAAAAATGAGTGACATTATTTGACACATACGCACATACATACACACACACATACACACACATACACACACATACACACACATACACACACATACATACATACACACACACATACAGACTTTTTCCGATCTCGACGAACTGAGTCGAATGGGATATGACACTCGGCCCTCCGGGCCGGGATTAGGTTGACGTTTTTCAGAGTGATTGCATAACCTTTCTATATGAGAAAGGCAAAAATGTGCCAAAATCCAAAAAAGTGAATCGTCGTCAAATTTTTTTTCGAGTTTGCATCAAATCTCGACGTTTCATGCACCTTGAACACATTTAACATCAAAAATAAAAATTCTATTTTTAATTTTTCCTATAGTTTATATGAGAAATTTCTGTGTGGCCGCACTCTGAAACCCGTAATTCCGGAACCAGTATTCCGATCGATCCAAAATTCAACAGCAGCCGATGGGAAGGTTGCACCTTTCATTTGAGACTAAGTTTGGGCAAATCGGTCCAGCCATCTCTGAGAAAAATGAGTGACATTATTTGACACATACGCACATAGATACACACACACACATACACACACATACACACACATACACACACACACACACACATACATACATACACACACACATACAGACTTTTTCCGATCTCGACGAACTGAGTCGAATGGGATATGACACTCGGCCCTCCGGGCCGGGATTAGGTTGACGTTTTTCAGAGTGATTGCATAACCTTTCTATATGAGAAAGGCAAAAAGGAAAAAATATTGTAGTAGACTTAAAGAAATTTCTTTATTTTATTCGACGAGATTGTGCCATGACTACCACGCAGTTACTAGTTCATTTCAGTGTCAGCCAAACGGAGGAAGGACTGACCAAGGGGATTTTTAAAAGATTGTTTTTCACAACATTGTTTGAAAAACAACAATGTTCTTTTAGGGTTAAGAGGCCGGCAGAGTAGCCAGGTACCTACATAGCAGAAATACTCATATCTATGTCAGTTTCGAACCGATTTGGATGTTCTGGATAGAAGAATCTTCCACTTTTAATCTCTGTGAGACGAATTCACCTAATTCTCGGGAACCCCGATTTACCAGTACTGTGATAATATTTGTGAATTTAAAAGAAATCTCAGTAATATGAAGATCAAAATTCACAGAATTGCTTCAGAATACTGCATATTAACGTAATATTAGTTGACAATTTAAACCTGGAATGTCAGTTCCGAAATCGGTTACCACATAATCATGAGCTACCACCCCACGGTTAAATCGTCTCGAAAACAAACTTTTACGACAACATTTCGAATCGGTTTAAAATTTCCATAGTAATGATCTTTTTCATTTTCCGTAGCCCTGTGTTCCTAGAAGTGAGTTCTTCTGCCACTGAACACTTAAATTCACACTGGATAATTCCCTCGCACTGTGAAATAGTGTTCACTGAACAATACAAAACATTGAGAGCTCACATTACCCCATACTACCTTCTAAGTTCGAACCGAATCCCATCTGAAGGGTCACGCCAAAGGCACCAGAAACCTAATGATTTCCCTAAGGGGAAGACGGATGTGCCAATTTTCACACTGCGATCCAACCACGCGTACATGTGTGACAATAGCCACGTGTAAACAAGTAACAAAGGGGGAAACACCTGTCTGTCACTTGAATTTCCGATGCTTGTTTGGATTGGTAGCGTATTTTACATGACAAGTGAGAGTACGAGCAAGGATCATTCTATCATTCGGTTCGTCGAAGCATACTAGGTAGGTATCGCAAAAGCGACAGGAAATGATTAAATTTGCACATGTTCTTCTGGTTGTATAACGCCAGGAAGAATGAAAACGGTCAAATCATTTGTTAACCAGAGGATAATTGGTCGGTGTTAAGTCAGACCGGACTAAGTGACAAAATATTGATTTCGAGAAAAACGAGTTTAAAGTTTGAATCGCAGCATCCTTTACATTATGATTGACAATTAATTTGTGCCATAATTCTTGTTTATTGTTACATATTTCAAATCTGACAAAAGGGAAATGTAGCTGACGAAATTTTTTATCAAGTGATATCATTATCTCATTTTTTGATGTTTTGCGACTTGGTCCGGTCTGACTTAACACCGACCAATTGAGCAGCGTATTTAGAAGCACCAGGAACTGAACCAATCAACGAAAATTAACCTTGTTTGGGCACACTAAACAAAGGGTTGGAAACCATATTTGAACACTAAATTTTGAACTATCGTGCTGTTTGTTCTTCAGTCTTTTTTTTTTTTTACAATGGAGAAGACCTTTATGTCCTAACCCAGTACACGTGCTATTGGTAGGGTCCAATCTACCGCACGGGGTGCACTGGGGGCGTGTCGGACTCGAATGGTGACCAGCCATTAATACCGACTAAACTCCATTGGGCTCCGCCATCATTCCTCCCAGGAACTACCTCTCGGTATTACTTCTGGGGAGTCTAGAAGCACCTAACAGGCACGTAGCCAGAGTGGGGGGGACTAGTTAAACTAGTTAAAGTCCCTCTTTCCCAAATTTTCTGAAAAAAATTAAGAAAAACATTTGTGAGAAATTTTGGTTTTTACCAAATTTTCCTCCTTAAGGTGAAATATAGCATAGTAAGAAAAACATGTTTTTAAGTGACTCTTAACAAATTTGTATCTCGTTTAGTTTAAACAAATTAAGAGAAAATGTTGAGAAAGATTGCTATTTCGAAACACCCAGACACTCCGTGTGGTTTTTGGTTTCGCCCGAGCCTGTGCGAGGCTAAGAACAAAAACAAGTCCTTTCATATTGTGTGCCTCGTCAATAGAACAAAAGAAACTGGTACCGTAAACCGGGGTGACTTTGATCATCGGAGAAACTTTGATAACTAGAAACTTTTTCCGTAGACCGCTTATTAAACCAGAATAGTCTACCGAATCATTTTAATTTGAAATGATTTTTACTTTAAACTTATAAAATACTGATTTGTTATACTTTTTGAGTATACATGTTCGGGTTTTGGGTACAAAAACTACAAAAAACCGAAATTTGACATTACCTGATTTTTACGAAGCTTCGTAAAGTGTCTTTTTTTATAAAACAAATAAATCTCAGATTTGAGCAAGAGTAATAAATTACAAGCATTTTTTTCTTTTCCTTTAGATTGGGATATGCTAAATTTAGTTTTAAGAGTTTGTTTATTTTTAATACATTTTTTGTGAAACTAGTTGGCAATTATTTTAAGCTAAAATTCGCAATATTTTTTTATTGTTCAATATTCCAACATGTTAAAATGGATGAAACTTTATGTACATTGATAAAATATTGAAACAAAATAATTTTAGCAGTTTTAAAGCTTTTCAAAATCTTTTATTAAAGGGTCCTAAATAAAGACAAAAAAAAAATCTTTTATTCCAGTTGGACACAAATTACACAAATTTTGGTTACTCGAATTTTACAGTACATTGAAATACTTTGTTTAATACCAATTAACATCTATTTAACAATGAGTATCTTTCCAGAATAAGTTTAAACAAACATTTGAATGAAAAACATTCTAATCATTAACTTAATGTGGGTGAACATAGAGGTTATCAAAGTCACCCCGGAACACGAAAACGGACTTTAACTTGAAATCATTTTTGAGAAAATAGCAGTAAGCGGACAGTTTTAGGTAAAACCATCCTATCTTGTTCTCCATACATCAGTACATGGTTTGAAAATATTAAACTTGAAAAAAATTTGTTGCGTCTAAAAATATGTAATGATTACTTCGAAAAGTGATCAATGTCACCCCGGTTTACGGTACTTCAATTCATGCTGTGGTTATCTGTCGAGATGATTAAAGTACAATTCACACGTTACATCAGGCTTCCGTCACCGGTACGGAACGTTAAGATTAGTTACTTGCAGTTAAATGGAAGCATTCACACACAACAACAATGGCACGGAACGTTTTGACGTACGACATGTGTGAACGGGCACAAGAGTATCAAACTTATTCTGACGGAACGGTGACGTTCCGTTGACGTTGACGGAAGCTGATGTATCGTTTGAATCGTCCTTAAGTCGCAGAAGGAAGAAATGGTACTCCAGTTAAATATGGAGGCTCTTGACTTTCGGTGTTTTCGTATCCCGCTTTTTACGTGCCATAATGGCGGTCTAAATTGTTTAGTTCGTAATAGGTTTGATTGCCCTTTTTTGACAATAATCGTTCACCTCTTCCGCCCAGTAAGAGGAAGTCATCCTACGTTATACCAATGCGTTGGATGTTAATTCAATGAACGCCCAACATCCTCAAATGGGTGTTGCTATCAAGCTGGCGTAAACGATTATTATCAAAAAAGGGAAATTAAACGTATTACGAACTGAACTATTTATACTCCCATGGCACGTGAAAAGCTGGGTACGACCGAGCCTTAGTGATGTGTAATATTTGCTGAAGGTGAAAATTCAAAATGAAGGTTAGGCTCACGCAAGTCGCATTTATCGAGTTATACCATATAAATCATTCAGTGCTGATAGCGTTCAACAAATTAGCCTAGACGAAATCAGTCTTTTTCCATAATAACTTGTAACACGTGGTTGTATGTGACAACGCTATAATTATCAGTTATGTGCCCAACAAAAAAACACCTTTAACAGGCCAACGAGGGTACCCGGGTACCCACAAATTGAAATGCTCATAACTATGGCTTCCTTTAACCGATTTGGACACTTTTAGATGTTTTGGATTCAGGAACTCGTCCATTTTTTGATTCTGTAAAATAGAACCGGAAGAATGGATCGGATTTTTGGGAATCCGGATTTTCCGGAGTAATGTTCCAGTACTAGAGTATGATTTGTAAATTTTAATAATGTCCTACCACTATGAGCATCAAAACTCTTCAAATTGTCTCGGAAGTCTGTTTTTTATTGTTACGGGACCCTATGGCAATTTGAAAAATGGAATTGGAATGGAATGGCCACTCACGGCCCCATGGGAACCTGCTCCGGAATGTTCGTTCCGGCGTCAAATCACCAAGTGGTTCCAAAACCTCGAGATACAGCCTACTGATGCAATTCAAAGAATTTTGATACCCATATTGCTAGTATTCCATTGAAGTTCGCGAATAGTACCCCAGCACTGGAACCTGCTTCCGGAAATCCGGATTCCCGGGAACCGAATGAAGTAACCCGATTCATTTTTACCAAGTCCAAAAGTGGATGAGTTCCTGAATCCAAAACACCCAAAAGTATCGAAATCGGTTGGATATTACCTACGTCGGCCTGTTACGTAGTAAAAAAAATCAGGAGCCCCTCCAAACTCCCTCTCCTCCTTACTATATCAACAATATTATTAACCCAAAAGCTTGACTTAGTGAAGTACTAAGATGTCACAAAGTTTCAATTTCCAGCTATGGATAAAACATGGGTATTTCATTAACCCTTTCATGCCCAACTTTTTTCTAGTGCATGTAGGGTTTTAAAACTATTTTTCCTCGAAAACGCTGGGGTCAAGAAACACGAAAAGCTTATTTTCATAAAGATAGGTGCTTCCATGGCAGTGCTAGAAGCTGGTCAATTTTTGCCTTCTAATGCTCAATACAATTCTCCTAGAATAATTACAATAGTCCAATTACGTGGAAAACGTAGCCAATTACAGTCTAAATTGCTAAGTTTTATCAGTTTTCAATAATATTGCACCATAACGAAGATATATGAAAAAATCATTTTCCGTCGTCAACGCAAATGTCTCTGGCAGCACTGCTCCATCGGAATCCAATCAGACTAATTGTAATAACTTCAGTTCTAGAGCTGATCTTTGTAACTGTTAATACTCAAATTAAAGACAATAATCACATTAATGAGCCTTACTTGTTTTTGTGAGCAAATCTCGACTCAATCAAAAGCTATAGCTGTTTAAAAACGTTGTTGTCCACAAACAACATGGGCATGAATGGGTTAATTGAAACTTGAAAAGGTGCCCGGGAACCACGTCAGACACATAACGGTTAAGATACTCATACATATGGACGATGAGAAAATCAATGTTCGGCAACAAGATCTTATACAACTTACTTGCACGGGGGTCATTAAAAATTTCATGACATTTAGAAGAAATGTGATTTATTATAAAAGGTAAATCTAGGAACTACTTCCCGGTATTTAAAATGGTGTTTTTATGAGAATTCGGGTGGACCGACACATTTTTTCCTACCGTACCCTGCACGTACAAAACATAATGCGATAGTAGGAAGAACTGGGTCAATTCGGAACTAGTAAAGGTTTATGAGCTGTAGAACTGGAACGTGTCAACCGATTCACAAATAAATATTTCTCCCCGAAAGCCTGGTCAATTGCGCACAGCTTTTTCTAAGGCGACTTTTCCTATCTTTTACCGTATTGTGTACAAACGCAAAAGTACATGAAACCCCAACCCTGTTCCAATTCGGACCACCCATTTCTTATCGATTTTTTGCAATAGGAATGAATTCCTATTTTGGCCTAAGTTATTCCAATTTGTTTTTCACTAAATTTCGAATTGTGAAATGAAAAGTTTTCTTTTATATATAAAACTTTGTAGTAAATATATAATAAAAAGTAAAAGCTGGGCTAAATTACCTAAAAACAGGTTATGAGCTATAATGCCGAAATCTGTCAACCGATTTCCGAAAACTTATGTTTTCCTAAAAGCTCGACCGACAGCGCACACTTTCATCTCAAACGGTTTTTCGCGATCGCGTATCAGATCGTATATACGGCAAAAGGTCCGAAATGGACCAACACATATTCTATTATTCACATACAGATTAAATAAAAACAGTTGATAGTATCGTCAAAAACAAGATATTATCCGGCAGATCCAAAATCACGATAGTGCTCTTAATTTAATTAATTGTTGTTGCCAACAAAATTCTTCTAGCATACGCATACGAAAAGTGAGAACTGCACAATTTTGTGAGATAGAATAGAGCCATGACAGACATGAAAATGATATATGCTTTTCATATTACCATAGCTGTGAAACAGCTGGGGGTCCGAATTGGTCAGCGATCCGAATTAGCCCACTTCCCCCTCTCAATACACACATTACATCCTTGAACATCCACAGACTCCTACACTATTACCTAAACCACAAAAAATTGCCCACTTTGTGGCAACTGTTCAGTAAATATTACGGCAAAGGCTGCGTCAAGTACCTCAAAATCAACAGCCACACCATCATTGAGAAAGTCCACACTCGTAACCCATAAGAGCAAAAAAAACAAGGAAGAAATCAAAAGATCGCAAACATGAAGGCAGTAACCACGACGATGACACGGCAGTGTACGAGATACAAAATGAACGACCGCCAATGTTGCTGAAGAATGAATATTTCCCCGCCAAGCAAACAGGTCTTCGCACGCAATACTTAGTCACTCGCATGAGATCTGCCGGACAACCATTGAAACTCGTTTTATCATCTTTATTTTTTACATCATAGAAATATGTAAAAGACGGTTACTTTTAGCTAGCGCATTGAAACGAGTTAAAAAACGAGTTCTATAATACAAAAGTAGTAGTTCTATAGAAGACTGAGCACAAAAACACTCCAGAAATAATCCCTTTATCGCTAGTGATTGCCACGTTAAACAGAACTCGGATATAATGCTAGACATTGGTCAGAATAAAGTTTGTTATTTTTTTTTATTTCGATTATAGAGGTTTTAACCTTAAGGTCATTCGCCTCTTCGGGTTAGAAAAATCTCTTATGAAAATTTCTAACCCTATGTGCGGGGTCGGGGCTCGAACCCAGGTGCGCTGCGTACAAGGCAATCGATTTACCAACTACGCTACGCCCACCCCCTAGTTTGTTATTTAAATTACAAGAATTTTTCAATACCTAATTCGTTATATTTTGTGATGACAGATTTTAGCAAGTAATTGAATAATTTTCGAAAGCTTGATTATTACTATCGATTGATCAACAAAGAGACCCGATTAATACCACTAATCGAGTAGGTAGTAAATATGAGTTCGCTAACCAGCAAAAAAAAGTCGCTTGGTGTATTTTGGACGCTTGTTCAACGATTTTAATATTTGTCGTCGGCAACCCATTCATAAACTTGGCGGTCGATTAATAGTATTAATTAATCGATAAACTCGATTCGCCCTGCAGCTTATGATCGATTATTGATTTTTCGATTATTTTTATAACTATTATTTAATCGAGTAAAAACCATAATTCAACAAAAAAATTGATTGTGACCGTATAAAAGGAAAATGATGAAAAATTGCATTTTCCGTTTGTCTCTAGTACGTTAGGATTGATTTAATGAGCATTTCAATGTTTTTGTTATCAGAGGGGGGGGCGATTATCTACTCTTCTGACCAGCATATCATGTAAGTAATAGATATACTTAATATATGGATGAAAAGTGACACTTGTTTACCAGACAGATCTCCTTGTCTTAGGATAGTGTGCTCTTTAGAAGTCATCAAAAAATATTCCGGACCGAATATAATATCGCAACTGCGCTAGAACAGTGAATATATGGCCAAGTTCCCCCAGGTAATATCACTGCATAAAGCATACTTTTGCTTCGTTCAGTTTGATAAGCTAGGAGTTTAATATGCAGGAAAAATACGTATTGTTTAGTCTAAATAGAATGATGGCTGATGTCTCTTTTTATCAACCTATAAGTGATCTCAGATAAAATGAGGCTTTCAAAGAGTTAGGGACAAACATAAGCATATTTTTGGAGAGATTGAACGGATCTTTCGACCTTGGGTATGTTTGCTGGTTCAGGAAAGGAAAGCAGGACTGAGTTCGAGGAGAATGTAGATTGTTTCACTCGGCCAGTCGACATAATAGTTAACCGCCAGCGCTGTCTATAAAATGTGATTAGGTAGATTGTTATTATTTAAAATTTATCCTTTAGTTCATTTTCTACGTATTTCGAAGCTGTTTAGTTCATTTTCTAAGTATTTCCAAACGAATGTACAAACCGTCTATTGAATTATAAACAAAAAAATAACCTCAACAAAACATTCGAACAAAAACGAAAATATCACAAAGAGCGGTTATTTCTATTCCTACAGGATGGAACACGAATGAAGCTCATGGCGATATGCGTGCGTGGAATCAACATTATATTGATTGATTTCAAAGATGGCACGATTTGGCGAAGTGGAATGTTCATTGGAAGAGAATATGTGGCTTGCTTCGAAGTTGGATGTCGACTCTGACCAGTTTCATCACATCAGGGATGTTGTACTGCTCACAATCATTCGCCCATACATTAACGACGTTTGGCAACTATTGACATAGAATAGTCTCTATGTTAACAAGTTCGTTCAGATTGAACATGTGAATATCGTACTATTCAAAATATTCAAGAATTAAGATATTTTGCGATTTGTTTTCGAAAGCCACCTTAAATTCATCAGGGAATGCAAAGATTTATTTGTGGTCAAAACAACTTTTAAATGGTGGACGGTAAACCCGTCCTACTTCAACATTCCCCCTTGGCCACCATACTCAAATAACGTCTTGGAACTATGAAGGTCAGATTACAACATGTTAATTGTTACTGCTACATTATGCAACTGCTATTAAGAAAAACACCACGCAATATATTTAATCTCCAGCCTTTGAATGTTTTATTACCTTTCCATAGCCATTACAATTTGTCTCATTTTGAAAATGTTGGATTGAAAGAAGAACCTGGGTCTCTGTGATATGCAGTTTATAATTTTAATCGCTAGTAACTTTTCATTAGGATGTCCGTCCTTGAAAATCCTACATATATTTTCATGGTTTTTCTCATACAAACTTAATTGTTAGTCTACTCTGCTCAAATTTGGAAGAGTCCTAGATTGGCATGGATAACTATGGTACAATACATCTATCTACACCTGTTCAAGGGCCTCTTAGTTCAATAGTACCCAGGGGCCCCGCGTGGTCTGAAGACCTTCCTGTTTGGAATAGGCCCGGAGCCCGAGACTTCCGGAATTGTCGAAAGTGCACTATTTATTCAAATAACCTTTGATTGGTAATCAGTGATCTAGACCTGCAAATTGAAGTAATTTGATGCCGAATTGAATAAATTTTTGATGTATTGCGATTGTACCGA
This sequence comes from Topomyia yanbarensis, assembly GCF_030247195.1. Classification (NCBI taxonomy): domain Eukaryota; kingdom Metazoa; phylum Arthropoda; class Insecta; order Diptera; family Culicidae; genus Topomyia; species Topomyia yanbarensis. The sequence continues at coordinate 330,654,228 of NC_080672.1, read as the reverse complement.
TTTATATGCGAAATTTACTTGTGACCGCAGTAACCAACCTGTAATTTTGGAACCGAATGTCAGATCTGAATGAAATTTAATAGCAGTCAATGGGAGCATTGTATTTTTATTTGAAACCAATTTTGTAAAAAAACGGGTAAGAATTCTCTGAAAAATAGATGTTGTCATAGTTTAGGAAGTTGATAAATTCCCTGGGGGCATCAGAAACCACCGTAGATAGCGAATGTGGTCAAAGCTACGTTGATTGGACATTAGTGAATCCAAGTAATATTAAATCAATTTTAATATGTATTGCATCATTTGGACATCATGGTGGTGCATTTAAAAAAAAACATACAAACATTCTGCGATCTCGACAAACTCAACCTACGGGCCTTGGTTGGGAACTCGATTTTTAGAGTGGTTGCGTAGCCTTTCTTTATGTGAGAAATGCAAAACAGTTTTTTGCAATAAAAAGAATATATAATAAGAATTGGGTTCGAAAACCATCAAATTTAGTATCTCCTAAGAAGTTTAGTGTCTTCTAAGAAATTTTTTAACCCTTTTTTACAGTGAATCTTAAATAAACTAATTATGATTATTTTTTTTTATTGTCCTAATAATGTGGAGAATCAATTCATCATAAACCATTATATAGTGGTTTGGTGTCTTCAGTAAAGTTGTTTAGAATGGTGTCGGGCCATTAGGCCGAAAGCCGTTAGGCCGAATGCTGCAAGGCCGAACGCCATTAGGCCGAATGGGTCATAAAGCCGAATGTCATTAGGCCGAATGGGTCATTAGGCCGAACGCCATTCGGCCGAATGGGCCATTAAGCCGAATGGGTCATTAGGCCGAATGCGTCATTAGGCCGAATGGGTCATTAGGCCGAATGGGTCATTAGGCCGAATGGGTCATTAAGCCGAATGGGTCATTAGGCCGAATGGGTCATTAGGCCGAATGGGTCATTAGGCCGAATGGGTCATTAGGCCGAATGGGTTATTAGGTCGAATTGGTCATTAGGCCGAATGGGTCGTTAGGCCGAATGAGGCAGTAGGGCCAAATGGCTCATTACACTGAGAAAAAACCTGTGGTATCTGTGACCAGACTTTCGTAGTTGTTTTAACTATTTGCCGAAATAGCAGTAATGACCATGAGATCGGTAATACTAAACATCTGTATGGCAAAAAATACTACAAAAATCGATTACCGCTCAACTATGCTGTTGTTATTTACGACAATTTGAACATGCTCACTCCAACAATATTTATCATCTAAAAACTGACAATGGAATAGTGTGAATCACTATTAAAATTAAAGTAAAAATAAAAATATGAACATGGTAAACATCTTGAATGTAACTAGTGCCATTGTTATAACTACTTTTCGTTTGATTGTCCTCTGCACAATATATTAATAAGTCGTGAACACTAAATGTATAGTTGTTATAAGAATGTAAAGGTTGAAATAACTATATACACCGCTTATGTGAACTTTACCCTTGTCGAAAGCAGCTTCTGCGTATAGTGATTTTCAGCTGACAATGCTTTGTATTACTAACAACCATAAAACTTGTCAATGTTTGCGTTCCCATTAAGTATTACTGCAGGATGCGGCCATTGCAGTAAAAATGTATACATAACATACATGCGTGCTTTTCGGCGCATATTTTTTTAAATTTTAATTTTTTAGCTATTGGAATAATATTGTCTCTGTGATATTACGGTAAGGCGATAGCATCATAAGCCGTTGTGATTTCCAGTAAGGAAAGGTATTCAGGTCTGAAGTCTTACGAAACAGACGGTCATCTTTCGCAAGGGACTGTATTACTAAGTATTTGCTTTGCTTTATTGCGCTATGTGAGTACATACTACAATTTAATTCAATAACGATGTTTTAAAATCATAAAATTTTCGATTTTTCAGTTAAGCGTAAAGGCAGAAAAGGAGGCTGAAATGTGGATGCTGAGACGATTCATATTTTTATAAAAAATGTGTATCATCAATAAATTAAGGGATGCTTTCAAAAACCAAGATTGGCTCAAACTTTCTTTTATCCACCCTCGTCATTTCCCTTTTTAAAATAACTAGAGGAAAAATGTCAAAACCTCGAGGTTTTAGTTATTGCAAGCAGGCCCTGCTCAGGATGACTATGCTGATTGTTATATCAAGCATCCAACTTTTAATGGTCATTCATACAACAGAGTGTTCAATTTGACTATTATGCATAAAGCATGGTAAAACATCCCATTCTCCTGGTTTAGTTATAACAAACAGTTCCAGGTCAAGATAACGATGCACATTGTTACGGCGAGCATCCCACTTATAATGGTCCTGCTTACAATACAATGTTCAATAGTACTATTGTGGTCAAGAGCTCTTGTATAGTAAACTTGAACATGCATATAGTTAAAGTGACCTGATACTATAGTCGGTTAAAAAGCAATATACTCGAAAAGTCGAATTAACCTCCTCATATGGTAAATGTTACCATATAATTTTTCTTAGTGTAGGACTTATGTACCATTGCGCTGAATGTCATTTGATTAAAAGCATCGTTTCAGAGACTTATTGTTATGACGCGTTGATAATCGAAGGTGCTTGGCTTTTCTCTGGAGAGTGCTGTATATTCCTTAACATCGGTTGTGATGGGTTTATTTATATGTATTTTATTTAGAAACTTTTTTTTAATTTGCTGATTGCGGATACCAATACGTTATTCATTAGCATTGCATGTATCATCCGGAACATTAAGATACACAAGCCGTATGTCATGAGATCAAAAATTGAGTGTATGTCATAACGTCCGAAAAATTAAAGTTTCAACCCAAATTGTTTCCGATGTTTACAACGTACCCCTAGTGCGTCATAAGGTCTCTCTGGCACAATGACGCATATTCGCTATCAGTTTTAATATTAGCAAGCGCCTCAAAACATCTCGTCATAAAATTTCTTTACGAGTACAAGTGGAACCTCCCTTTGAGTACTTAATTCCCTCACGCTTCACCATTCTATTGACGATTTTCCTAGTCCATTTAACGAGCTACTTTCTCCCAATCTCGGTGGAGTTGCATGATTTAAATATCTTTACGCATTTTTGCTCGTAAAAAATAACAGATGCATATAGCAACGATCCTAGAAACGAGCTTAGCAACGAACAATAAACAATTGCTACCTGCTTTACGAGCCTGATTGAAAATTCGATCATCAAATTTGGTTGTCAAGGCCGCAAAAACTGAAGGGATCGTTCTTTCTTTACTTCAAAAGATCTAGTATACGATGTACCATGGAATTTGGAATACTTCTTTGTGAGTTGGTAGTCTCGATTAATCTCTGATCGTTAGCTAGTTAGCCCCCGCTGCGCTGTCTTCCTATATACCCTCCGTCTTTTTGATCTGTATATTCCAATGTATTGAATTATCAACAAACCAGGTCGAAACGTGGCATAACCAATCGAAACTTGTTGGAGCACCGCATGTGAGAACATGGAAGACGATTGACGAACTTTGTTTGGACAGATAGCTGGTAGTGTGTGGGCGAATGTGTTCCTTGTCGGAGGAAGAACCGCACAGAGGAATGAATACGCTCAGAAGAATGAACGACTCCGTAAAGTCGTTAAAAATTTTAATACCTATGCAATTAATGAATATATTATTGCTTTTGTAGGAATCATTCCCGAAATAAAATATACGATGTTAACTGCAATCAGATAGAGTCCAACGTGGTTCTATAAGTTTTAGCTAAAAATTCCCTAGAAAATATAATGTCGAAGAGTTTTCCCTAGAAATTACCAAACAAAACCATTCTGATTATAATATCAATATCCGGAAAAAATTTCTCAGAATATACCGTTCATCAGAAAATCAACCCCAAAGTATATTGCCAATGATTGATATTTCAAAATAAAATCCCATTTATAAAAAGCATTGGCAATAAAAGAAAATTAAAATAAAAAAAATCAGTTTAACTTAATATAACCACTAGCTATAACTATTTTTCGGTTGTTACACTGCTCTAGCGCATGCGGCCTAGCCGCATAACCGAGGACAAGGATCCGAAGCGGCGTAAAGCCGCTGAGGATCCGCCGGACGAGGTGGCCGCCGACCCGCCGTCGGAAGCGGCGGCCTCTCGCAAGAAAACCTGTGATCCACTCGTTTGCCCGGATTACTCAAACATAGGGGCTTTTTTTTAGTTTAAGTCCGACGGAGCGGAGCGATGTCGGACAGCACTTGACATAAAGCGATGTGGCGTAGCCACATTAGGCGTCGCTTTCACTTATTTGTTCCATTACAGCAACGAGAAAGGTGTTGTAAATATTCTAAACATTATTATTGTAAGTTTTAAATAATCGTAAAAAGTCCCCCTTCATTGAAAGTTTTCAGTTACAACCGCAATACATATTTATCATTCTCTTTGGTTTATTCGGCCTAATGACCCATTCGGCCTAATGACCCATTCGGCCTAATGACCCATTCGGCCTAATGACCCATTCGGCCTAATGACCCGTTCGGCCAAATGGTCTTCGGCCTAACGACCCTTTCGGCCTAATGGCAGTCGGCCTAACGGCATTCGGCCGAACGACATTCGGCCTACCGGCTTTCGGCCAAATGACCCAGCACCTTTAGAATGATATTAGGAACACTTTTGTTAATGACATGAATGCTTTATGTATAGGGAATATCAAGATATTAAGGTTATTTGCGAAAAAAATACCTTAAAACAAGTTGCTCTAATATTAAAGCTTACAATAACTCTCACATTTGTTTTACTGTCAGCAAATTTGTTTAGAACAATGAAACACATATTTGTATTCGTGATAAGTCTCTAAAACTTGCAATTCGAAAATTATATTGAGGAAAATTTTATTTCATAAATTTTTTTCTTTATCTCGATATGCTACATATAGAAAACAATTGGTCGGTATTAAGTCAGACCGGACTAAGTCGCAAAACATAAAAAATAAGATAATTATGTCACTGGATATGAAATTTCGTCAGCTACATTCGACTTTTGCCAGATTTGGAATATGTAACAATAATCAAGAATTATGACAAAAATTAATTTTCAATTATAATGTAAAGGATGCTACGATTCAAACTTTAAACTCTTTTTTCTCGAAATCAATATTTTGTCACTTAGTCCGGTCTGACTTAACACCGAACAATTAAACCTCCAACGAAGTTGTTTCTAATATCTATTTCAATAACTTTACTGAAAACAACAAAGTCTCCAAATCATATTTTTGAAGAGTTGATTTTCCCTAAACGGATTAGTCATCAATTTTTTTTAAGATGTGCTGTATTATGATATTATACTAAACCTCCAAGATTCATGGAATAGTAGTGAAGCCATGCCTTTTTGTTTTATAGCTAGTCATACTTTTATTTCGATTGAAAATATTCGTTAGTAAATTATTATGATATTTTAATCTTTCATGTTCAATCAAAGCTTCAATTTTTATGATTAATACTTCAAATAGATCTGTCATAATTTGATGATAAACTTCAACTTTTAAGTTATAACATTTTACATGCCCAAGACTGTCAGGAACTGTCACATTGTCATACAACAGTCTTGGAAATTTGTCAGCAAAAAGCCGTTTTTGTTCTGCCTTACTCGAAAGCAATTTGGTCACCGCCAAAAATCTACGTTCCATTAATCACAAAGAAATTCATTAGAAAAAAAACTTTCATTCCGAAATAATTCTTTTCTCAGTCAGCACAAAACCAACAGATGCTGCCGGCACCACAGCTTTTTCCGACGGCCAGCTCGCAGTATCGTTTTCGCAGGCAATTTACAAAAAAAATCCGACCACCTCCGATTGGTTCCGGGTAAAAAATTAAAAACCACAGACACCACTCGTCCATAAATTATTCCGTTTGTTATTCCGGGCGGTTTTCCCCCTAAAGCTGCCTATGCATCGAGAATCTGGATGTTATTCTGGATGGTGTTCGCCATAATCCAACACCGCCCGACAGTCGGTTTCGATGGGGTTTCGCTGCTGAGGGGGAAAACATCCCGACCCGGCTATTCGTCGCTTTACCAGCAATCCGTTTTCCATTGGTGGTGGTATCGATAACTGAAACTGCAGTTTAACACAAAATAATAAATATATTTTAGATACGGTACCCGCAGAATGCCACAAACGATTAGCAGATAGGTTTCTTTTTTTGTAACATCCGGTCCAGTTCAGCGTTTTTCTAAACAAAAAAGAAACGCCAAACTTAGAGCATCTAACGAAAAAAAAATCGGAGAATGGAACGAGATTAACATGGGGCGGGTCGATATGATTTTTGTTTTACAGGATGGCCAAATGTTGATATACAAATTTAAGCCTGTTTCCAATGACCCTGCCACTTCCAGCATGAATTAAGTAATTATAGCAGAAAGCAACTTTCTTTATAAGCTTCCTTATAACTCTGGTCTCGTTAGTAGTAAAACTAGCAGAGAATTATAACAAGTATATTATGATCTTATGATCGGGTTCCCATTTCTATTAAGCCCAAGACAATGAATGAAAGTTCCAGACTTTCAGTTCACTATATTTTTTTTTCGCCGTCTCCTTAACATAATAAAATTCATTCCCTCAATTTATGGTGGTGGCTTGAAAATGGAAACAAATTGTCACACGATTCTGCTCGTGCGTAGCGCACCGCGTGCATGATCTGGCGAAAGGTGAAATTTATTACAGGTTTAGTAATTAATTTAATATTTAATGAAACTCGAGAATGAGGGCGGTGCAAAAGTCGCCCAAGATGGGTTTATATGATGCATTACATACCCGTGCTACGCTGCCAGGGGTGATTTCCCTGTTTGACTGGCGTGAAGCTTCCAGCGGGACCCATAAAAGCATATTAAATTTCATAAGTTATGAGAAACGGTGTGCTGAGCATCGAAAAATGCGCTGAGTTTTGTCCTGGGTGGCAGTACCGGGGGTGGCATTTGGTAAGAAAATATCCAATTCCAAGTTACTTTGAAAATGCTGTCGGGAAGGTAGTATGGTAAATCAGTAAGCACATAAATATGGTCACGTATCTGTTATCGCACGATACAACCCGGCCTTTTCCGGAGGGTGGAATAGAGCTGTCGATGCCGGTGAGTGTTTGTCGTACCAACTTTTACAAAGTTTTGTATGTGTCGCAAAAGCAATGCCAGATTTAAAAGTCCTGAGATTTCTGATTTTGATATGCGAGTGCAGTTTTTTATTTGCCTCTGTTGGTCTCTCGTTGCTTACTCTTTTCAAAACCATGTACCGAATGTCGAGGACTCGGAAGGTACAATCTCGTATATTCAATAGAGCTCTGTTGCACACACGCCTGCCTGGCTGTATTTATGTTATTACGACGCGCATCAGTTCTGCCTGCCAACTATAAAAAGTGAAAGCTCCCTCGAGGGCTGTGGGATTTCGCTCGACTCGATGCTTTGTAATCGAGAAAAATTGATTGCTACCCCGGAATGAACTAAAGCCACCCGCATCAAATGTATATATGTACATGCTGCAGGGATTGTGGTCGCTGACAAGCTACAACCGTAGAGAGAAGCTCCGGTGCGCATAAAAGCCTTGGATGGCGCGTGGGTACGAATTATGTGGCACGATTGTGTCTGTTCTAAGGGTGATGCAAAGATCAGCGTTGATAAGCGATTTGACCAGATTGATGAGCTTGGCGGGCTTCAGTGCAAGGGACTGGACTAGGGGAAACTACTCAAAAATATGAAATACTTTTTTATACGTTTTGCTACCTTCTGTCTACTGTCTTCAAACTGTTGCATGTTATTCTCTGTCTTCGGTTTTCCGTCCTGCTACTTTACCATTTTATCACATGTTATCCATCTTCTATCTTTTTTGTTAAATTGTCTGTCATTTGGGGTACCCAGACCTCTAGCGTCCGGTTGACCGCACCAAGGGCGCCAGCCTTAGGGGGATCTGAAATCTATATCTGCTTTATAAAATAAGTTTAATATGTAGAATAATATAAAATAAGTCAGAATAAATGTGCCAATAGGCACAGTCTTCTCTAACAAAATGAAAATAGACAATCCTATTTTGCCCCATTCCTATGCGGTTGCTATTCAAAATATTAGCTCACTGGAGCAAGAGGTTCTTGAAACAGCCAATCCCCTACATCAGTAAATCCACACATGAAAAACGCGAACCGTTAACCACACCGTCAAACTCAACTTTGTGGGTGGACATGTAGGTTCGGTAATCCTTCATAAAATAGGGGAACATGGGGAGACTTGACCAAGCGCAAAATTCTATTTTCGGCTATGGCGTCTTCTATTCGATTCTTAATTTTTATTCAAAAATATTTTTATACTTGTTTCGATCCCTTAAGGTAATTTTGAAAGTTTGGAGTAAAAAATCCTTTCCTTGCAGAAAATATTACGTGATTAATAACTTTGCATTAAATGATGTAATTTTTCATCTAACTTTGTATGGACATATCTACTCGACTACTAATTACTATTAAAGGACTTATACCTTATACTTACTATACCAGCTTAATCCTTGTGAAGCAGTGAAATGATTTTACATAAACTGGAACATTGGATTAGTTATTACTAGAATTCGCATGAAATTGAATGCAATAACTTATGTTGGGGAGACTTGACCAAGATTTTATGGGGAGACTTGACCAAGTGGCGATCAGCTGAAGAAAGATACAAAATTCCTAATATTTATTATGCTTTGATATCTACTGTTAATGTTAATCACGCCATAAAAAAATCCCACCCCAAACATAAGTCTTTATATTTTAAAATTTGTAAGCAAAGCTGGCAATAGTAGTGATTTCGTGACGTGTGAACATGCAATGCAAGCAGTACAGTTAATCCTTAAAAAGAAATGCATTTAAAAAAATCAAAATTTATCAAATGCAACTCTTTTATATTTTTTACTGCTACCTAAGGATCTCGACAATAGGGAAAAAAATAATTACAGTATGTTTTATGTCATTATTTTTTGTTATGATTTTTCAAAATTCTCTTGGTCAAGTCTCCCCACGCCTTGGTCAAGTCTCCCCGCAATGGGGAGACTTGACCAGAAAAAACGATCACAGAAAAACTTTTGTAACTTTTCAAAAATTAAATTAAAAATTCTGCAAAAAATCATGAAGACGCGCAATAACTTTACGCATTATATCTGAATGATTTTTGGGGGGTTGAAGGCTTTTTTAGAGATTTATGCAGTTTTAGCTGAAATCCTGGTCAAGTCTCCCCATGTTCCCCTACTTGTCGCCAGTAATGCCAATTGCTTTCATTAGGCAGGCTACCACAAATCTGAGAATATCTGGGCGTATTTTCGCGATATTTGCTACATATTGGAAGACTTTTGATCCGAAAGCACATGATATGGTCCGATGAAGTTCAATGTGTACGAATCGTGTTCGCCACCCGGGATCATGCTGGTTGTATCTCCCAAGAAATCGTTTGTTCAATAAACCGATCTGCACTTACTTTTTTCCGGAAAAATACTTCGCTCGTCGCTTTCAAACACTGTAATGATGATATTATCATCCGCATTGAACTTATATTGAAAATTTTACAAACGTTTTGTGTACTGTTAGTACCCTATATTAATGGCTTCACACGATTTTTTTTTGCTGGGAAATTTCAGTTTTCCGCACAGCTTGCAAACGATTTTCTGAAAATTAGACTTGTATTTTTTAAATTTTTCTTCTCTACTTCGAAATTGAATAAAAATCGACTAAAATTTGTCCGACGGACTCAATTTTGCATTTATGAGCTTTACCCCTCTGTGCACATTGTGTAAAGGAAAAATAATATTTGAAGTCTGCAAGAGACCTAGTAAGGTGCGATGAGTATCTATCTTGAGTAAATAGCTACCCAGCTAGTCAAAAAAAGAATTTTTTTAATCCTTTTCACATTTCTTACAAAATAAATGTAGAGGATACCAATTTTCAATAACTAAAAAAGAGACCGTTGCATGAAGTTTAGTACTTTACTGGTGTTTTAGGGACAAAAATAAACCGGTTTTGAATATTGAAGTATGAAAACATATCTACGTCATTCAAGGAATTCGATCCCGAAAATATTTTGGGAATTTACTCAATAATTAGTGAACTATTTCTCAAAAATTAATACGCAAGTTAACTTCAAAGGCAAAACAATGTGCAAGTTCACTTTATAGTGAAAATTTGGCCAGTTTTGATGTATTTGGTTGGGTGGCATATCATCACAGATCACCAGGTAATCCACCTAGTAGTGAGAAAAAATATTTCTAATAGTAACCCCAAGTAGTGAGAAAAAAGATTTCTAATAGTCATATCATACTTGTAGCATCATCGAGAGCATCTGTATTTTAGAATCCCAAAATTCTAGTAAAAATTTGACTTCTTTTACAAGATTTTTGTTATACTGGACCTTGGCGTAAACATTTCTATTGTTGTTTGCGATGTAATTGTGTTAGGTTTAGAAAGACAAAACATTTGTCTGCTGTTTCCATAATAATAGTTTTTATATTTTAGTGTAGAGCAGAGCCACTCGCGGAAACAAACTTAAGATTACATTTTACCTGAAAAAGGGAATATTAGTAGTCCTGACATAATTTGCAAAATATTTGCATTGTTAAAAAAATCACTAATTCTTGTTCAAACCCTGAGGATGAAGGGATTTCTTCGAAACGTTGCACTATGGAGAATCATGTGACCAAAAATCGAAAACTACATCAACGCCAATTTAATCCAACTGATTTATACTATCCTTGGGTATCTCAAACTTGGTGATATGGATATTTGAAGATGAAAATTTTGAAAAAAGACATTCCACGTGCGTTTTTTAAACTTTTCGTAATTCTATTGAATTTTTAATATAACATATGTTTAAGTATGTTATATGGAAACTAAGAATACCTGTTTTGGGATGATATTATCGAAAAAGTATATTCATTTCACTTTTATTTACCTTTTTAGAAAAATAACGGATCAACGCCCAAAAATATCCACGGGAAAAAAGTCGCCCAAAGTCCCCCTAAACTCTCGATGGAAGATGCAAGCAAAATAATTCTTCTAACTTATAGCGAAGGTTTCAGTTTACCATATTTCCGTTATGCTGAGAACGCTTCCATTAAAGTTTCAATGCCACAATCAGTAGAGAGCCGTTGGATAATTCAGTGCACGTTTCGTTTGAGTGCTCTGTATTCTACACGTAAATTAGCGAGGATTACAATCAGAGTTTATAGATTGGACATATAGTTGCTCTGACTACATTTTTGTCATACACATTACTATGTAACTACAAATGACACTGAAATCCCCAAGGTATCTCTTTCATGATCAATGTGGTTAAAAATATGTTTATTTGTAAAAAATAAGACTTCTATTTTCAAGAATGTTCATGTCTCAAAAGCAGTTTACATATCCAGGAACACTTCCAATGGCCAACCAGCAGAAGGCAAAGGATTCTTCACGTTTTCTTTCGATCATGTTTATAACTGATTCGCTCTAGACTACCTCTCCGTCTTTCAATTGCATTGCTTTCGTTTCTATTAGTCTTAGAATAGCCGAAAGTGACCAACAAAATCGATGCAGTAGAACCTTGCGGATATTACATCGTAAAAAATCGCTCTTTACTCTTTTCAAGCAAACCTCAGAACATAAGAGCATTCGGGTCAAAAAAGCTGGCCAAATGTATTAAAACATTTTCTGGTCTTTTGAGTCTTGTGGTTTTCTGATTTTTTGTTTTTTTTGTCTTCTAGTCTTCTGGCCCTCTGGTCTTTTGATCTTGCCGTCTTCGAATCTTCTGATCTTCTGGTCTTTCGGTATTCTGGTCATCCGGTTTTCTGGTCTTTTGGTTTTCTAATCTTCTGATTTTCTGATCTTTTAGTCTTCAGGACTTCTAGTTGTGTGGTGTTCTGATTTTCTGGTCTTCTGGACTTCTAGTTGTGTGGTCTTCTGGTTGTCTGGGCTTCTGATCTCTGATCTTCTGGTCTTCTAATCTTCTGGTTTTCTGGCCTTCTGGTCTTTTAATCTTATGGACTTCTGGTTTTGTGGTCTTCTGGTATTCTGATTTATTGGTTTTCTGGTCTTCTAATATTCTGGTATTCTGGTCTTCCGATCTTCTGATCTTCTGATCTTCTGGTCTTCTGATCTTTTGATCTTCTGGTCTTCTGGTCCTCTGATCTTATGGTGTACTGGCGTTCTGGTGTTCTTGTGTTCTGGTGTTCTTGTCTTCTGGTGTTCTGATCTTCTGATACTTTTAGTTGTGTGGCCTTCGAGTCCACTGATCATCTGCTCGTCTAGTCTTTGGTCTTCTGATCTTCTGGTTTTCTAGTTTGCTGTTCTTCAGATCTACTGATCTTCTAATCTGCTAACCATTTGATCTTCTGAACTTCTGGTCTTCGGGTCCCTCCGTCCTCTGGTCTTCTGACCATTTGATCTTTTAATCATATGGTCTTCTAATCTTCAGGCCATCTAATCTTATATATTTCTGATCTTCTAGTCTTCTGGTCCCCTTGGCTTCTTGTCTTCTATTCGTCTAATCTTCTACTCATCTGAACTTCTAGTCTGCTGATTTTCTAATCTTCTGATCTTCTGGTTTTCTGGTGTCCTTGTCTTATGGTCTTCCGATCATCTGAACTTCTGATTAACTGGTGTTCTAGTTTTCTGGTCCCCTCGTCTTCTGAACTTCTGACCATTTGGTCTATTTTAATTTTCTGGTCTTCTGATGTTATAGTTTTTTAGTGTCTAGTCTCCTTTTGTTAGATCTTCTTGCTTTCTTGTCTTCTGGTCTTTTAATCTTCTATTCTTCTAATCTTCTGGTCATCTGATCTTCTGGTCTTCTGACCTTGTGGTACGTCCAGTCTTCTGATTTTCTAGGTTTCTAGTATTCTGATCTTGTGGTCTTCTGCTCATCTGGTCTTCTAATCTCTTGGTCTTCTGATCTTCTAGTCTTCTTGTCTTCTGGTTTTCTCGTGTTCTTAGCATCTGGTCTTTTGATCTTCTAATCTTCTGGTCATCTGAACTTCTGGTCTTATAATATTCCGATCTTCTGGTCTTCAGATGTTTTCGTCTTCTGATCGTTTGGTCTTCTGATCTTCTGGTCTTCTGATCTTTTGATCTTCTGGTCTTCTGGTCCTCTGATCTTCTGATTGTCTGATCTTCGGGTCTTTTGATCTTCTAATCTTCTTGTATTCTGGTCTTCTCGTTTTCTTGTCGTTTAGTCTTCTGGTCTTCTAATCTTTTGGTCATTTGATCTTCTGGTCTTCTAATATTCCGATCTTCTGGTCTGCTGCTCTTTTGCTCTTCCGAACTTCTGATCTTTTGATCTTCTGGTCCTATAATCTTCTGATCTTCTTATTTTTTGATTCTCCGATATGCAGGTACTTCTGATCTTCTGGTCGTTTGGTTTTCCGGTCTTCTGGACATCTGGTCTTCTAATCTTCTCGACTTCCGGTCTTCTTGTTGTCCGGTTTTCCGGTCATCTGTCTTCTATCTTCAGTCTGTTGTCTTTTGTCTTCTAAAAACTTCTATGCATAAAATGCGCAGAAATACATAGAAATAAAACGGCGAATAAAGTAGAAGGAATTTCGGCCAGCATTGGTTCAGAATATATTGGCTTAAATGGCACGTTCCCCGTATGTATTTGTGCATTGCTTAGTATTATTCAAACATCTGGACGCAGGACGCGAAACGCATCGTACAGATTGGCAACTGCGCTTTATAGTGAGTATCGAATAAACCATGTTGATGGTCCTATCCACAGCAAAAATTCAAAGCGATATGGCGCAGGAATAGCCTATGGCAAAAAGTCCTCTTAAATATAATTTGAGATGTTTCTGATTCAAATGCACCTCAACAAATATTTATATCTGCCTAAATATCTCACATCAATTAATAGTATTCAAAAGGTCGCTTTTGTGATAAATCAGAACAGCATTCCTATCTTATGAAAGTAATTAGTAAATATATGTTCAGATAATTCCAGTTTGAACATGTTATGACCAAAATGCCATTAATTTTGTTACCCTAGTTGAAAACATTGCGGTTCTTCAAATCTTGATATCATCTATCCTAGAAACAGTGCTACTGAAGCTGCATGATCGTACATATAACCATTCTCGCGCCTTCTACGGAAGCTCGTTCGTGTACACCAATCTTACCCGTGTGAGCTCTCCTAACATTTCTATTGCAGCGCTAACGTGTATCAGTGCAGCATCAAGGTAATATATCATTTCGGGAAATGTTTTACATTTTTCAACTTTATTTATTTGTTTACATGCTACGACCAGCACGGTGCATTCGTAATTGATGTCTTGAAGCACCAAGTGCACACAAAAGCAACGACGACGCCGACAACTAGCACCACCAAGCCACCCGTGCATTTGCCGTGTTTAGTTCCGTCCGTTTTGGTCGGCATCGTATATTTAAAACGATACCGCACCTTCCTACTATGTTTCCAAGAACCCCCGAATGTGATCCCGGCGAAATGGCACCCGAGTCTTAACGCCGCCATCAGATGCCACACAGTAGACGGTAGCATAGTAGTACACATAGCACATATACCACAAACGACATTGTTGGTGTCATTGCCGTCATCATCAGTCAATCTTCAGGCTCGAATGCAGCCGTTGGCCCTGGCCATGTCCATGTTGATGCCAGACCAGAGGCCACTGAACGATAGTAGAATCTGGGTGTGTGTGGAACGTACGTGCGTGACGATGCGATTTTCGGGAACACTCGAGAATACCGGGTTGGCCAGATTTTTCTCCATGGCTAAGCTGGAGAGGTGCGTTCATCTGGCGCCCCATGCCGTTCAGTTTAGGGGCAAATGAGAAGAGTCGTACAGCAATTATCGTCATGTTTTTCACACAATCTCCTCTGATGTTAATTGAGTGCATGTACAGAGCAGATTCGAGAATCGTGATGTGACTGGCGGAAGGAATACGCTTACACGGTTTTGGATAATAATTTGAATGTAGCAGCAGCTTTTTGCTAGTCGTTAGCCACTGATGCTTGCATTGGGAAGTGTGATCTGACGACAGAGCAAACACCGAGACAACGCAACGGTTGGGTTGAACGACCAGCCAAATGATGAGCTGTTCCGGATATTTGCGATGAACACGGACCAGGTCCTGTACGTTAGAGAATTTTGGGTAGATAACATGAGCATGGTTTAATGCACTATATTCTGTAAATGTCTTGCTGTTGTCTGCGAATATGTTTAAAAGTACGACATTTACCTATGAGATCTAACAATTTTACGAAATACTACTGCAACTGGTATTATTGTTAATAATAAACGCCCACACTCTATATTCAGTAACTATCTTTTGAATGGATTTTTTCAGCTGCATATGCATATGCATATAACTATTAATAACTTTTCGATCTTTATTCTGTTAGCCATCTTTTTTTTTTTTTTTTTTTTTTTATTTCAATTATAGAGGTTTTAACCTTAAGGTCATTCGCCTCTTCGGGTTAGAAAAATCTCATATGAAAAATTTCTAACCCTATGTGCGGGGTCGGGACTTGAACCCAGGTGCGCTGCGTACAAGGCAATCGATTTACCAATACGCTACGCCCACCCCCGTGTTAGCCATCTTTCTCGTACGCAAATTTACAAGTCCAAGTTCCTACCAAACGATTCGGCACGTAGTTTGAAAGAACAGCAAACTTTTCTATCCGCTTTCCTATCCTGTTATTAAAACTCAAACTTACACAGAAACTAGATTTCCGAGGTTTTGTGTCGGTACAAAAAACAGTAAGAACTGGAGCTCCTCATGCTAAACTTCACCCACCTAGTGAGTAGATTTTCCGTGCATTTTTATAAGACACTTTTCGTGCGCCGCTTCTCGCCGACAAATAGACCGAGTAGCAACTCTCCCCCCAATTCCTATGGGTAGACGTTGCAACTTACGAGACAGACCAGCAAACTATAGGTTTATTTGTTTTGGAAGAAAACTTTTTCGTTTTTCTTCACTGTCGGAACTTTTCACTAGAAACTGGTAAACGAGCGGTTAAAATTTCGAAACAGGAAAAATTCTCGGTGTGTTGTGTCACCGGAATAAGCAGCCTTTCCCCAGCTGTATATTGGAAAAGTTGTTCGGTATCAGGTTTCGTTGAAAACGGTATGCGATGATCGTTCGGATTTTGTGAACGTAATCTGAACCACTCTGTCGGGTGACTTTTCCACGATTGAAGTGTGACACTGATTTTGGGGGAGGTATCATGAGGCGGATTAATTTTCGAAACTAAATTTATATGTGGAATTGAACGGTTGGGCATGGTTATAGAGTTATACTAGCAAGGTTGGGGTTTGAATATAGCAAATCTTACTCGAGCATATCTAATTCTGGCGAATGTTTTGTAGAAGCACTATCTAAACCCTCAGTGAAAATAAACGTGAACATGTGTTGAAAACCTCTCTATGTTCAGCGTGGACGACGCAGTGAACAGTAGCAGCTGCGATTTCACGTTAAACTTAAAGTTTACAGTTTGTCAGAATGCAATCTGGTATTCGGAGGCGAACATTCACCGTGAACAGCGATGACATTTGTATTCATCATTCCGCTTCGATTCCATCCTCCGTCGCGTTAACACTTCCGGCGAACAAGAAAAATATCCACTGCGAACATATTTCACAATGGAATATTTAAAATGATCGGGGAATATGAATATTTTTGCTATGATTCAATTATATCGAATAATTGTGTATGAATTCGCTATGTATATTAATGTATTTTCGTTTAGTTACATTTTTATCAATTTCTGTGCAGCTTTTGGAAGAAGAAAAACTATTGAGTGCGCATCACGTCCATTCGTTCGGTGACTCTCATATCGATAAGTCGATTTTTCTAGTCCATGCATTGTAACGTTATAAAGAATAGTGCTAATCCGTTGTCAAGGTTATCTTGCGAATTGTCCGCCTCTTCGAGGTTTCAGTGTTTCCCCCTTCTTTTGTGTGCGTTTATCGTTATTTGGCCAACAGAGCAGTGAAGCTGCATTGTTTCTTTTCTATAAAGCTGCCTAGGAGCCGTTATGTATACAAGTTAAGTTCCGTTATAATATTACATTTCCTATTCTTGTCGATAATACCAGCCTGCGACGGACAATAGGCTCGTGCAAGAATTATTTCACCTGCTAGTGATTTGACCGGCGAGACGGATGTCGAAATAAAATCGACTTCCCGACTGAAATTGTACCGACCCTCAGAAACCAGGTCATGCGTAATCTTTTTCTGGGCCAAAAACAAAAAATGTTTCAATCTATTGCAGATGTCTCCAGTCCTGATGGAGCGGTATTCGGCTGTGATAGAAATATGAAAAATTCGCCCTTATAAGCTGCGGGTGGCGGTCAATAGTTTGAAGCAGGCAAATGATATTGCTGGCCAAGGGCCTTTTACGAAAGAATAAAGAATATATGTACCATCCAATCGGGTTGAATGTAACGGGGTCGTCTCCGATTCGAGTTTGAATTGCGAGAATATTAAGCATTCTCTTCAGGGACGCTACTGACAAAGGCAACTGTTATGAACCTCAGGAGTGAACATCTTCTGCATCGCCTAGAAGCAACAGAAATAGAAGGAACATTTCCTCTTCCAAACCTCGTTGTAGTACTACTACTCGCTTCGGTTTTGCACCAGTTCGGCTTCGGCTTCTCCGAAATCTGAGCTCAGAAAAGGAGTTCCCAGTACTTCCTAGGACATCAAAAAAACTTAGTGTTGCAATATCTCAGACAAAAAAAAAGTCAGCGCTGGATTTATAAAATTCTCTGATATTGCAGACCGTATTTTCACAGCTTCAAATGTTTTTTACCCTAATGAAAGCATCCTCTCCCCGCAGTAAAAACACTCTTCATACAGTTGACTGCATAATGACCTCTCCTTTCGGCGATTGTATTCGATGGCTAATTCATCGAACGAGGACACAGATTTGATCGCTGTTCTACAGTGAAATTGCAGGAGCAATATCCCGAAAATTGATTCGTTTAAAATTTTTATTAGGAATTTGAAATGTGATGTATGTGCATTATGCGAAACATGACTGACTTCAGAAATAGACCTCAACTTTCACGATTTCACTATTTTTCGCCGGGCTCGAGAAGATTCTTGCGGAGGAGTACTTTTGGGGATCAAAACGTGGTATTCTTTAAACCAAATCGACCTCCACTCGAAACCAGGAATTGATGTTGTTGCTTGCCAAACTAATCACGGTTCAAGCTGGTGATCGCGAGCCGAACCCAAATCGAAGAACTAAGCATTGTCAACACTATCTACCTTGTCTTGGTGCCTGGACATTCCGGTATTACTGGAAATGAATGAGAAAAATACGGTACTGGGCTTCGGCTGAGCGCCGCAAGTATTAGAGAAATCTACAAGCGTGTCGCCAAACAAAGGCGTTACTAGAACAACCGTGTCCAGTGATTTCGAAAAATCCTCTACATTTTTCGAAACACCACTGCGGCATGCTAACCAGGCCTTTAACTGGCTACTGCAAACTCAATTATCACATGGCAACTATTCAACGCGCTGAGTGATTGTCATGTGATCTTTGTTAATCCGACTACGGAACGATATGCGATTGCGATTTCATAGATGACACCGCGTTTAGATGATTGAAACTCTGGGCAGCAGCGGATCCAGAAAAAAATTTCGGAAGGGGTCCGACATTTTGATTTTGGAATGTACATTGTACAATACGTCAAAGGCTCATTTAATGAAAATCAGATTTGGTTGTCAAGCTTGGTTTGAAATGATTTTAAGTTTGAAACTAATATAAACTTGAAAATAATTTAAAATTTTTCAAAAATTGAAAATTTTCGGAGGGGGTCCGGACCCCGGAACCCTCCCCCTGGATCCGCCACTGACTCTGGGACATACTAAAGTTTCTTATCCAATGCCGTACAGAGCTTGAGGCTTACTCGCAGGCGATTTGAACTACTTGTGAGTTTATCTTACTTGCTTTTTGTTTTTGTGCTGTTATTTTTCCCACCCTTCCAATTCAACTTCCTCCCTCCTCTTTCTACGTTCCTTCTGCTCAGAAAATGATGAGAAGATACGGCAAGGCAGAGATCCCCGACTACATACGGGGAACGTGGCATTTGTACCAATATATTCTGATTCCTGATGATCCCCTTTGAGTGCTTTATCTGCCAAATCTTTCCAGATTACCTTGGTGTGGGTTTCTTCTCATTGCTTTATTTCGGGCAATGAGAAGGGATCCACACCAAGGTAATCTGGAAAGATTTGGCAGATAAAGCACTCAGTAGCTCCCGTATTTTCCCCCAAAAAATACGAGGAGTGCTATCCATGTTTCATCGAGCAAATAGCGTCAATGGAACTGAGGCTATCCGAAACGATGGCGTAATGGTCGGCGGGTAATGTGTCAATAACTCCAAGGGTATACTGAATAGCAGCTAGTTCTGCGGCGTAAACTGAAGCAGAGTCACTGAGTTTGTAGGAGGCGGTGAACTTTCTGACAACAAGTTCAGTAAAAAGTTGTTCAAAGTCGATGAAAGACTATGCTGGTGCAGCTTCTCTGAAAGAATGTTGATCGAAACTGAATCCAAAGCCCCCCTAACATCTAGGAATACTGATGCCATCTGCTCTTTGCTGGCATATGCCATTTGAATTTCGGTTGAAAGCAACGCAAGAAAACCTTTTGTCCACTTGCCTTTGCGAAAGCCAAATTGTGTATCTGACAGTAAGCCATTTGCTTCGACCCAATTGTCATTTTCTCGAACAACTTCCGGATACAGGACAGCATTACAATCGGTCGATACAAATTGTCGTCGGAGGCTGGTTTCCCTGGTTTTTGGATGACGATGACCTTCACTTGTCTCCAATCGTGTGAGACAATGTTAGCCTCAAGAAACTTATTAAATGAGTTCAACAAGCGTCTCTTGGTAGAGTCTGGCAGATTCTTCAACAAGTTGAATTTGATTCTGTCTGGCCCTGGAGCTTTATTGTTACATGACAAGAGAGCAAGTGAGAACTCCACCATCGATAAAGGTGTTTCGTTCGCGTTATCGTGAGGGGTGAGATCTTCTGTGCCGGTGCCGAACCCGGACAAACCTTTTTGGCGAAATCCAATATCCAACGGTTTGAATATTTCGCGCTCTCGTTAGTACTGTTTCGGTTTCGCAAACGCCGGGCCGTGCCACAAAGAGTACTCATCGATGTTTCTCTCGTTAGTCCGTCAACGAACCGGCGTCACTACGTTTCTTGGCTTTCATCAAACTCTTCATTCGCGTTTCTAACGTCGCGTTTTGGCGATAGCTAGCGGGTAACCTGTCGTTCCGGAAGGTCTTATACGCTACGGCCTTCTCGGCGTGCACGTCTGAGCACTCTTTGATGTCCCACCACGGATTAAGAGAACGTTTTTGTATGCTCGCGCCGGGTACTGGCTTAGACTGAGCTTGATTCGCGCTGTCGAGAATCAAGCAAGCCAAAAAGCTGTACTCTTCCTTTACTACAGTTTGCGTATTGCATTTTCCATGCATATCGGTGATACTCCCTGTTGCTATGTACAAAAATGAGATGTGTTCATTGGAAGAGATAGATTATCGAGTGGTTGGTGTGTACAAACGTGCTGACATCACAAGGCGTATATAGCACGGCAGGCTACAGTTGACTAACCATGTAGCTAGAATGCCGTGAGAATAAACAGCTAAAGTAATGTTCAACATAGAATCTGGATAAGGTTGTTGCAGATCCCGCACTCGAGGAATAGGCGAGTGCGAATCTGTTTCGTTCAAAAGTTTTTGCATTTGAGTTCTTGGAGGCTGGTTCGATTCTGCATGTTCTTTAAGAGGATAGATTAGATATCGAAAGACTAAATGCTAACATTGGAAAATCACAGGGTCTTGGCGGAATACTCACCCGGGGAACTCCGTTCTACCGCGAGCACTCACATTATCAACTTGGAACAAATCCAGTATCGTTGGTTCCATTTCTAGGATATATCTTTTTGTGTGCTTATCCGATACAAGGTTATGATAGTGTACTACAGGTTACACGTTCTGCATACACGTTCGCGGGAGTTCCCAAAGATTTTTGCAAATTAATACAAACACGTTGACTGTGAGAAAATGTTCATCGCGGATTACAAATCGAAGAGTCCACTACTGTTTCCTACAGGCTCAATTATCCGGGTTCCGTTTTTGTCTCGGATTCAGATGATATCTTAAGTATCAATACCACTCTGCCCACATATCATTATTTCTTCATTGATAGATTATGTACATCTGAGGCTCTACGTTTATTGAGGGTAGATAAGGGCTGAGAATATAGAGTAAGGGCAATAGTGCGCATGGGGCAAAATTATGGATTTGGTATTTTTATGGTATACAAGTATCAAAAGCCGGCAACGCTGTATGGATTTGATACGAAATTAGGTTAACTGATCACACATGTAAACATGAAAGATTTTATTGCAGTGACGTGAAGGTTCGAAGAACAGCATTTTTCGCTGCTTTGATGTATTTATTTCATTCAACGAAGGCTGCAAACC
Organism: Topomyia yanbarensis; assembly: GCF_030247195.1. Taxonomy (NCBI): domain Eukaryota; kingdom Metazoa; phylum Arthropoda; class Insecta; order Diptera; family Culicidae; genus Topomyia; species Topomyia yanbarensis. The sequence goes on along the minus strand of NC_080672.1, from coordinate 330,632,784 downwards.
GCGCTTCAAGAAAAACAACATCAGCATCACTGGTTCCAAGACAAACTGAGGAGTACCGAAAGCTCAGAGTAATTAAAAAAGAAACAAGAAAGTATAAAAATAGAAATAAAGTATCAATTCCAATTTAACGAGTAAAATCGAAAGAATACTTGGATTTATCTATCCAACTATGACGAATGATGGGGTTACAAGGAATGGTACTTTTAATATGAATGACTTGGTTGGGAAGATGCAATTTTTTAACATTATGGAGAACTGAACAACATCAACCGAGGTAGAGAGAGAGGGAGAGAGAGAGTTTTGATTAAGAAGGAAGAGTAAGAGTAGACGGATATCCAAAAATTGGTTAGTTTAATTTATAAGGCGTCCCCAATACTCAATTTAATCAACTAATTTAACCACCGGCCAGTGCTCTATTGAGTCCATATAAGAAAAAATTATTCTCGCATTGCAACTAAAACTAAGAGATTTCTATTAATAGGTGTTGAATGTGTGTGATGAACTGTGACTGGATCAGAACCGAATCGTACATTTTGGTAAAACTGGAAGTAACAGTTTTCTGCTTCGTAAATCAAACAAGGACTGATCTTTCCAATCACTAAAAATACATCAAAAAGGCTAAAAAACTCACCTAAGCTTATATCCAGACTAATCAAATTAGTACGTATCAAATTTTATACAAGCTTATTTGCCAGTTTTTAAAATAAACGAGATATCATTTCAAGAATGACCATCGAGGACAATAGCAAATCCCTTCTTCTTTGTTACCAATTAGCTTCTACCAATTTCAATTATGCTCACTAAAAGTCAAATTATGATTTATCTACAACCACTCAAAGCTCCATCTGTCTTCCTCAATCCTCGACTGTTTTTTTTCATCTAATCCCTGATACATCGCCCTTTTTTCTTCTCAACGGTAGGTCAGTTCTCACTTAGACGTGAGTTCTGAATGACGGCTGATTAATTTATTACCATATCTATTTCAACGCGGTAGACACTTCCCCTCTTCCAGAGTTTCAACGGAAGATCATCTCATGCTTCGTACAGCTTCGTTACTCCACTAGAAAAACTCGTAAATTTATATTTATAGAAAATTTAAATTTATTCATTTCTTCACCCTACCACAGGCGTCTGGAGCAGCAACAGCCCATTCTCTAATGTGGTTTATTTGTCGAAAGTACCCCCTCCTCCCTATCATCCTACTCGGCAAATACTACGGGAAACGAAAAGTGTTCTCGAAACATTTATCATTTCCAGCACACGAAGCACGTGCGTACAGATTCGGCCGGTACTGGAAAATGCCGACTACAAACAGCTCAGTGCTGAAACTTGTGGCAACACTTGTGGCAACCGAGCATCGAGCCACCTGAAAACCCGGCTTTGCACAATGCCGTACAACTTTTTGACCAAACCAGGAAAAATCCTTAGCATTCTTAGCAGAAATTTGCATAATGAAAAGTTATTGTGACGTATCCTATAGATATAGGACGCTCATTCCGTTTCTATGGTTCGCTCCTTGCTTCGGAATTTTTCGCCGACTGTCTCGATAAACATAAACAGATATACCGCATTTGAGCTGCGAAATATAGAATAGGTTCTGTCGTGACTGTCTCCTTTTTAACCTAGCCCGTGACGGATGATAATGCGTTTTCCGTAGGAAATAATGGCCGAATTAACCGCAAGTGGTGCAAATTACCAGCCATACTGCTCAAAATAACATCAAATTAAACCTGGAAAGGGCCATGGAATCAGTATGTATGTTGGGATGAGGGAATTAGTTTTTTTTTTTGATGGAGAAATTTGATACTAAGCGTTGTGCACCGGCTAGATTTAACGTTTTTGGAAATGAGAAGAAACATATGCTAGGTGGTTACGATAGCGCCGAATTCGCAAATTCAGCGAATTGGGTATCTTTTTTACGCAAATATTTTGATGCGTCGCTTGGACTAACGCAATTCTTTGCTTCTGATAATAGGAGATAACAAAAATAAGAATACTTTCCATACATCTCCCGAAACAGAAGTTCTTTGAAACATAAACAGATATACCGCATTTGAGCTGCGAAATATAGAATAGGTTCTGTCGTGACTGTCTCCTTTTTAACCTAGCCCGTGACGGATGATAATGCGTTTTCCGTAGGAAATAATGGCCGAATTAACCGCAAGTGGTGCAAATTACCAGCCATACTGCTCAAAATAACATCAAATTAAACCTGGAAAGGGCCATGGAATCAGTATGTATGTTGGGATGAGGGAATTAGTTTTTTTTTGATGGAGAATTTTGATACTAAGCATTGTGCACCGGCTAGATTTAACGTTTTTGGAAATGAGAAGAAACATATGCTAGGTGGTTACAATAGCGCCGAATTCGCAAATTCAGCGAATTGGGTATCTTTTTTACGGAAATATTTTGATGCGTCGCTTGGACTAACGCAATTCTTTGCTTCTGATAATAGGAGATAACAAAAATAAGAATACTTTCCATACATCTCCCGAAACAGAAGTTCTTTGCTTGAAAGAACAAATCGCATGCACAAGATCTACAGCATCAACTAATTTTATTTATGTTCATATACCGCACCGTGTCGAATTAACGAAATAATAAAAAAATCGATGCATTCAAACAATACAGAAGTAGGAATAAGGAGATAATGTGATAAGACTATCACTTTTTCGGCTCCTTTAAACATTTTTATTTATTATATTTATATTGCCATAAAAATTGTTTTTAGTGCTTTTCATTAGATTTTTTTTTGGCGATAGGTCTAGTAATATTGGTTCAAATAATATTTTTACGTTCCATTGCTGTTTTATTTGATTTAGAATGAAGATAAAATATTTTTTTTACAATCACCATCACGTTTGGAAGAGGTGTTAAGAAAACTGTAATGAATTAATTATGGAATTTACTTTTCGACTTCATCTCATCAGTATCCGACACTAACTTAGAGCTGGACGAGAATTGACGCTAGCTCCAAAAATTAAGTTACTGGATATGTTTTTAGGCAAAGTGGTGCTACGTATTTTTCAGCTAGCGTCAATCTGGCGCTAGCATAGTCCAACTTAGAGCTTCCATTTCTCGGCTGTTTTCAGCTTCCCGGGATTCGGGAAATAAATAATGAATTTCCCGGGAAATCCCGAGATCCCGGGAATACAGCAAAAAATAAAAAGGTGAATGATTTTCTTGAAAACAAGAGAATAAATTGAAAAGTTCTCAAATCCGTTCGATTGCATGTATATCTGTCCTAAAGCAGTTGTCAGAAGATAGCGATTTGGTGACCTACACATCATTCAATCATTTGATAACTCGTCAATAAGTTAATGCAACATCAACTTTTTCTTGGCTATATGTATAACCTAAATTTTGGTAATTACCATTACGATTAGGATGATATACTAAACGCAACTGCTTGAGATACTTTTCAATATTGGAAAACGTTGTTCTGATACGATGGAATGTGATCAATTTAATGCAAAGCACCTACTTTGGTAATTTTGAATGAAAAGACTGAGATGCTTCAGGGTAGTGTGCAGTTACTTCCTATCAAAACAGGATAGTTTATATATGGAATCCATTCACAGTAGGATCAGCATCATTTCGAATTAAGAGTGAATCAAAATCAAGCAGATAATAGACAAACTGTGCAGTGATGGATGAAGCCTACCATCGATTTCCTATTACTGGCAAGTATCTGGATTGCTTGATCGTATCCCTTTAAAAATCCTGCATGCATCCTTGGAAGCGACATTCAAAGGGTTTGGATCCGCATGATATTGGATAGATACAACGTTATGTATTTCTTCTCATACATCCAAAAATTTACAGATATTACAGTTACGGTATAACAAAAAAGACTAAATATGCGTTCAATGAGCCGATCAAATATTTCTGCAGACGTTCTAGAAACATTCCTTATTTTAAATAGCGTTTGCGTTAATGACTATAAACGATGCCGTTTTGAAACAATCACACATCGATTTTTTAAGAAAGTTACGCAATTTCCATTACTAATTTGATTGCCCTTTCATTCAAGATCTAACTATTAAAACAAACTATAAAAAGAACTGTTAAAAAATCTGATCAATCGGCTCATCGGTTGCAGAGATATCCAGCGCATCACTGACGCTAGTGTAAAGAAATGGTTCGGTACAACGGTCGGCAAATTAATCCATTTTTGAATGAAATAATCAACATTCGTTAGCAGTGATTTGAGTATGGCTTCGACTATATACATAAAAAATCACAAAAACATATCAGTGAGCCTAAATATATAAAGTCCATTGATCTGCAAATCAGTTGGAAAAGCACAATCTGCATTCACTACTCACTCCAAATGTTTGCCGGTAAAGATATTTCCTACAGAATTTCATTCGCAGAACCTAAGTCTTTTGGAATAAATTAAAAAAAAAATTTCTCGGGATTCCCGAATCTCGGGGATGAGAAAACACAATTTCCCGGGAATCGGGTATCCCGGGAAATCCAAAAATCGCGGGATTCCCGGGAAATAAATTCCCGGGGTGGAAGCTCTAGTCCAACTATGAGTTAGTGTTGGATTCTGATAAGACGAAGTCATAGAGCAATGTCCTTAACTAATTTAGCTATGGGTTTTGTGCAATTGGTGATTTTACTTAATTCTATCCATAGTAGAGAAAAAAATATTCCAACCCAATTTTTTCTCATTGGAGAGAAATATAGCATAGAAACTGTATTAATTGTTTGATTGCAGGATTGTTTTCTATACTGTGGGAAACTGTATCAGTTAAAATTGTTACACCTAATGCATCACTCACAGTACGTAAGATGCTTTCGAAAATTATTTTATTCAAGGCGAAATGAGAAAGCACCTATACAGAAAAAATGAAAGAATCGTTAATCGCAACATACCAATTCATAGATGCAAATCAGTCGCAACATTCTAGTCTCTCTCAGTGAATTTCTTTTGCACACAGCAAAAAAAAATCATGTAACTTTACGTCTTACCAGAAGCGCATAAAAGGAGCGTCCCAATTCATATAAATTTACATTGTATTACATATAAAAATGTGGGATGTTCGGCTTTTTCTAGGTCATTCAGTCTGAGTTTTACATCAAGAGAGTCACAATATTCAATTTTACATGTCATAGTATGTAAAATCCTATTATCGGACAGAAAAATACGTCGCTGCGTTGTTTACGTCAAATGTAATTTTCATTTTTCATTGAAAATGAGACAACGGACTAGGACAAAGAATGTATGGGTCGGATCTACGACCTACCAATGGTATTGGAAAATTGAAATATGATAGGTGTGCTATTTCTCGTATTTACTGCGTTCTAGATGTATTTTATGATGCACATTGCTTTATTTTCATTTAATGGAAATTAGATAGAAAACCGAAAAAGTTGTTAACGAAGAAGACAGTGAAAGGTTGAAGGATAATATATAATACTAGAAGTAAAATAATGAAAAGGTGCTATTTCTGTTTGTCTCTAGTACATCAGGATCGGTCAGTCTATTCTCAACCACCAAAGGCATCAGTCACAATACCAGTGTGCTCTCTGCTGTTACCCAAGCCAGCGTAAACAGTTGCTTTTTTCTTGTGTGCATTGTCTGAAGAACAAAGGGAACCGTTACTATTATTCTTATGATATATCAAGATGACTGAGTCTCATTAACAAAATGTGATTCTTTGGCCTAACACGGTGGCCATTGACTTCCGGTCTTTCCGCATAAGACCGAGTATTGGTGATGTGGAATATTTGCTGAAGGTGAAAATGCAGCTTCGGTTTTCGGAAGTCAGCTTCATCCAGCTGGAGCACGTCAGATACGCGGTGCTGGTAACGTTCAACAAATTTGCCAAGGCGAAAAAATACATTTCGTAAAACAACTTGAAACCCGTGCCTGGCACCGCTAAAATCAAGATCCCAATATATATGGACAACGGAAACGTGGAAGTCAAATTACATGATTTGGCACCACGTACTTGCAAAGTGGCAATTAAAAGATTCATTTCCTATTTCGGAGAATTAGAATCCATTACGGAGGACACGTGGAGGAACTACTTTCCAGGTATTTCAAATGGTGTTTTTGTGGTGAGAATGCGGGTAGACCAACCCATTTCCTCCTAACTTACCCTGCAATATTAAACAGAAGGGGGTGATACCATTAAACAGCGAACTCTTTGTACATATCAAGGACAAACTAACACGTGCCAGTTCTGTGAACAAACTGCACATTACGGACAACCCTGCCCAGTAACCACTGGAGAAAGCTCACCCACAGAAGGAAATGCCAACACCCAGGCTCCAATATCTTTTCCTGAACCACAAATGGTTGCCAAATTTGTGGCTGCTGTTCAGGTAAAATCAGGCCACGAAATTTTTTTTTTGGTTCTTGGCCAAGAATTTGTTCTAGTTACTCCTATATGCAGCGCTTTCAAACCCAATCATATTCTCTAGAGAGAAGAGCCTGTAAATTGCACAGAATATTGCTGACAAAGTTCCATTGCTTCGTGATGGACGTAATGTCTCAAGGTGGAGTTCAATCGACTCCCAAGTCAAGAGTTTTTTACGACTTCAGAAAAAGAATCGATTCAGAGTAAGAGTATGAAAGAGTTTTACCAATTCATCCGAGTATCAATTCCAACATATGTAGTGTATGCGTGTGTGTTCATGGGTATGTATACAATCCATTTCCCACTGACCGGCAGTACTTTTCTGGAAGAAACTTGTCTGGATCTATGTAATGATATTTTTGTTTTCATCGATAGATTTACACATGTTTAACCCTGGAAATGAAAGGCGATAGCTGTAGGGGAAACCGAGGAGGGTTGAAACAATTTTTTGTTTTTATTAGATGATTCTACAAAAACTGCCCTTTGATGATTGCTTATTTTAAAACTTCTTACATCCGTTCATACTTTATCAAATAACGTCAGAATTACTGGTACAAATCAATAACAAAGCATCAATATATTGAATTTTGCAAAATCATTCTCTTTTTTCAACTCTCCTCCTACCGAGGTAAATTGAAACAGCAATCAATGTTAATTGAAACAAGTAACCAATTATTTTAAATATTATCAAAACGTTTTCTAAAGCATCAAATGTTACAATTTTGTCATTTTTATTCATTCACATTAAGATTATCCCTTGAAGTAACATGCATCCTTATCATTATTTTCCACAGTGTATATCTACGTATAAACTGACACTTGTTTTCAAAATTAATGTTAGATTTTTGTTACAAATGCAGGAAATTCTGCACTGATCCCAACAGTAATAACAGTAAGATACTTTGCATAATCACTTATTAACTATAACTGTAAAATCAAGAAATTTGATGCCCATTTTTCATATATTTAGTTACGTATTTTTTCCAACCACTTCCCCTAGGACATTCCGCATTTATTAAAATGGTAGTATTTGGTTTATTTTGAATTATGGTCACTTCACTCCAAGCTTCAGAAACTGATAGGAGTAAACAATTAGAACAAATGCTTATTCCGCGGCTATAAATGACTTAGAAATAATGAACTGAGAATGTTGATCACTGTTCTCAATTCAGAAAAGAAGAATGTTTATGATTTGTATTAGTTCAGGAACGTTATTGTGAATATAACATTAACGTAGGACTAGAAGCTCATCATCGAGGAGAGTTGAAACAAGGTGTTTCAACTCTCCTAGGTCGAGAAGTAAGGCTTGATCCACAATTTACAATTTATTAATTGCAAAGATCGAACCAAACGCATACAATTCATAAATGTTAACTGTAAGACTACATAATAATGGTATTATCATAATAAAACATCTCTTAATATCCTATTTATACCAATTTGAGGAATATAACAAAAAGTTACTTTTGCTCATTTTTTGTAGTGTGTTTACCATAAATACTCAAGTACTCATTTAACATCGATGGCGTATGTTGGAGGATTTGTAGGGACGATATAATTAAAATAAATGCATTGTTATTGAATCCCTAGCGGTACTGTAAACTGTTTCGCTAGTAATGTGCACTGTTTCAACTCTCCTCTGTTTCAAATCTCCTCGGTTTCCCCTACTGTACATCCAACGACCCATTTCAAGAATGCCTGTTCCTATACGTACATTCCGAGGCCGCCTTCATATACAATAAGCCCCGCGCGAATACATCAACGTATCAATTGGATATATTCGCACTTCCAGAATGAAAAATATTTTTGATTCTGACACGTATTTACAAGAAGGAAAATATTTATGAAGACAAGCATTGAAAAATGACATGAAACATGAGATTTCTGTGAAGAATTTTCCTCCATCCGTGAAATTATTGCATCAACTACTCAGGTCCAGACGGTATTTTTTCGCGTCTTGCTCCACAAACTTCAATGGCAAAGTTGTGACGATAAATCTCTATGCAAAATCACACTTTTCTCGCGATATTTCAACCTACTAACACGTGACTCAACAGGAAAAACTACCTACTAAACGATTGACTTCATTTTCCTGTTGAATATACTGTATATCACTGAAAAACTTTGAAAATTTTTGGACGTTAACGACAACACGCCCGGGCGATTCGCCAGTGCTGCCACTTCCCGAGTATCAATTCCAACATCTGTAGTGCAGCAAAATACGTGGCATAGTCATTGAAACACACAAATTTCTTTCAAATGTAGATTCACAGTTAAATACTCGTCACGACAAATCTACCAACCGTACCAGCATCTGAATAAAAAACACTTGCTTTTCCCCCTCTTTTGACACGAACCCAATTTTGGGAGCACGTTTTTTTCTGTCCAGCCATCCGAACAATACTTTTTTCCACTTTGTACTTTTAATTCTTTTATTTACATTTTCCCTCTCTCTTCCTATAATCTTTTATGTATATATTCAACAGAGTGGAGGAGATTAGGCTTGAAAAAAAAATGAAATCTATACGCCGAGAAGCTTGAAAGTTGCTGAACGGAATCCTTCCCAAAACTGGACCAGTCATATCTGTCAGTAGTCGTCACGTCGTTTAGTGAACAATAGGATGCATTGCGATAAGGGTCTTATTTCATCGGCATGATGTTTCATCCTACCAGCTGTGTTCATAGTTGGAAAATATAAAATTTGCTTAAACCAGGAAGTATTTATGACTTTAGAGGATTTATAGAGTTTTCAACAGGTCTTCGGAACAAGATGTTAGGATGCTTTTGGAAAGTCGATCTAGTCATTAGAAAAGAATTTGCGTAACGTTTTACTTTTGATGACTCTCTTCGGTTCTTGTCACTCTCATTCCGATTAGAACAGTGCAATATATCCGAAAACAACTTTAGTCAGAAACATGTCAAATTTTCTTACACTATTTTTTTCTAACAATATGATATGTCCTGATTTATATTTTTAAAATACATTATTGGCAACTCAGCTCTCAACGCCCACTGTGCAGCCAGGATCAGTTGGCACACCGCAAACATCGTTCTCTGTTTGGTTTCTATTCACTCACCTACCCGTTCGCTCGCGCCGACCGACGTCTGATTGTGGCATTTATTTAAACGATATATTTCTTCGTAGAAGTACTCGCAATGTGATGGGCACAGAAATCGAGGAGTGAGGCATAAAAAAGCGCACCGCTCATGCAATCTAATGCCGCGTTTTTTTTTTCTTTCTGTTATATCCTTTCCGAGCATATCGGGATGCTATTGTGTGACAGATCTTTGAGATGACATCCGCCACGCAAGAACAATCCATGCCGGGATGGGGTATACACGAACAATGCAGGCAGGCGCAGGACGTCTAGTGGAGGACCGACCAACCGCAAGCAAACAGAGACAGTGCTTAGCACAGCCAGGAAAGAAATTTGTCAACAATTCAGAAAACGAATGGAATGAAAAGCTGAAATGCCACGGATGGTTTGTTGTGAAAGCGTAGATTCTGGGAGGGGAGGAAAATTTGCAAAGAAATGCTAGGATGAGTGTTTGATGATGACAGTAAAGGGGTTTAAATTGTGGTAGTTGAATACGTAGTTTCCGTCTGGACCTGACTGTCGAGTGGTAGATCTATTTGGATTGTTCTGCTGCGTGTGTGACAAAAGAAGGTGATTTGAACCTGGTTAAAAGGTTCGAATTTCTATTGTTAAGCACTCTTTTGGGGTTTTCAGAAGTTTTTTGCATGAAACGAAGAATCCTGCTTCATATCTAAATTTAACGGTTTTTCACTTCGCTTGTGAGAATTTAATATATTGGGGTAGACGAACCCTTTTTCATCTTATTAGTCATGATATCACACTATTTTGTTGATAACTCGGTTGTCATTGGATTGGCTTAAATCGGATTCAACATCTTTGCTTCGTTCCTAAGAATACAATAAAAAATCTGGTCTGAAAAATACAAAATACTCGCGTTTGAGCGGAATTGATAAGTCGAGTACAATTAACCATTATTCATCCTATCATTTAAGCTAATGCGTTGAATAGAGATAGCAGATACTGCTCTAACTAATGTGTTAAATTGGGTGGGATGAATAGAGGTGCTAAGATGAAAGGGTACAGTTACCCTAGGTGGATAAGATGCCACTATTGGGAGTATTTGTACCAGATAAATAGAATAAATTAAAGGATGTTCGATTTTTTAAAAGATGTTCGATTTTTGCGTGACCAACGTTTCGGTCACTAATTTAGGCTTTTTGCAATTGTTGTGTGTCATAATATTATATACTAAACTCACCGAAGTATCGTCAATACAACGTTTGGCAGCGACCAGAAAAGCTATATAATTAGGCACTAGGCTATATAATTAGGCACTATGCTATATTTCTCCTTAGTGAAGAACAATATTGGTAAAAAAAAATTCCGTTAAGGAGAAAATTGTTTAATACCATATTTGCGCGTGAAGAGCACAAAACCTATATCTAAATTAGTTATAGAATTTGCGTTTCGACTTCGTCTCATCAGAATCCGACACTAACTTAGTTAAAGGACTAAGCCAGCACTTGATTGACGTTAGCTCCAAAAAACGGAGGCCCCTAGCCAGGTGTGATGTCCAGCAAGAAAAGAAACTAATTTTAAGCGGATGAGAACTAATAAAATCGAATCATTTGGTTTGGCTACATATACAAAAAGATCATGGAAATACGAAGGAAGCATTTTCTCTTAATCAGCTACATATTTCCAATGAATTTCAAAAAACTTTTTTCCAACAATTGTTAATTGCAACCGATTGTTGTATTAAGATGTATATGTCATCCCATTCAATACAAAGTTATAGATTGAACAAAGATGTACCACGCTTGCTTACCGCGCTTCCATTCTTTGATAATGCGACAAACCCTGCAACAGACATATTGGCCCATGCAGAGTCGCCGCAAAATAAGCTGTTTACACCTTTAATTCATTGTTCGAAATCCATACGCGGTGGCGCTCAGCGTCGAATGACTTAGTTATAAATGGTGGGCTATTTTTTTTTCTACGGCATGTTGTTAGGTACTAAAAGTAGTATATCCTGTATTTTTAGCTGCAAAATAGAGGCGCAGAACACTTTTTGATTTCAATTTTTTATAAACAATTGTTTAAAAAATATACAAAATATTTTTTGGAGAAAATTACGATAATTTCATTGCTGGTTAGTTCGTTAAAATCGGTCAATTAGGTCGCTCGAAATATTTTTTTTTAAATGAACGGGCTAAAAACTTCAAATCTTAATATTATGGCCAACATTTTTTTCGCAAGACCCACCTGGATTTGGTTTTGCAATGCCAAATACTAACAAACAATTGAATCTTTCATCGAAATTGCGATATCACTTAATTTGGGTGGCCCACTTGAGCAATTTTGACTCTTTTTTGAAATATTCACCAGTCTCATTAACGAATCGGAGAATGCGATCTCTCTGTGTCGATCTCAGTTTACTATTTCCCATTAAGCATTAAAACACTGGACCTGACCATTCTACTCTGCACATTTTTTTCAGAAATCTTTGACCAAAAAAGCATCTTTAATTGCAAAATAAATTCAACGTTTCAGTTTCCTGATAACTAATTAAGGTCCATTGATAATGTAGAAACACCAGATAATGCTAGACGAAGCCGTCAAGAAAAAAACGAAAACAAAAAGTTGAAAACAAAAAGAATGGTAACACTGGAAAGTGTGTTGTATTTTCCAAATAATGGGTTTTTTCACAAACATTTCAGAACTTTTGGAAACCATGGCAAATTCTTGGAATTCGTTTTGTTCATTTACTTCATTGAAATACTTTGTTAATTTCATTCTGTATATCCATTTTGTCAGTTTACTAAGTTCATGGATTTAAATCATTTTGTTTATTTGATTCATTTTGAATATTCGAATAATTTTAAACATACGACCAATTCATTTTAATGATTTAGTTCATTCTGCATTATTTTATTCACTTTATTACTTTGAGTTCATTTTATCTATTTTATTCGTTTCAATCTTTGGATTCATTGCAATCAGTTTTTTAATTTCATGCATTTTATTCATAGTATTCGTTTCACTTATTTTATGCACTGTTGCACTTTATTCATTTTATCTAGTTCATACATTTTATCCAGTTTCTTCATTTTAACAATCAGATTAGTTTTATTCATCTCATCCATTTTTTCAAATTGACTCATTTTAATTTATTCTATAAATTTTACAATATTGTTGTTAAAATTTCTTTTTCTTTGTTAAATTTCATTTTGGTTAATTAATTCCAGTTTTTTCTTCTTTTTATTCTTGAAACTTATTTTGTTTATTTTATTCATTATTGATTTTACTAACACTCGTTCAGGCTAGAGCCTTGTTGTCTCTTGCTGTATGCACAAGCCGTCTGCACTCCAGTGGACTGAGTGCTGCTTGTCGCCAGCCTCGCAGTCTTCGAAGGTTCCGCAGGTCGTCCTCTATCTGGTCGATCCACCATGCTCGCTGTGGGCCCCGTCTTCTTGTTCCTGTAGGGTCGCCCTCATGAATCATCTTCACCGGGTTGTCATCTGACATTCTTACGACGTGTCCAGCCCACCGCAAACATCCTTTTTTGGCGGTATGCGCGATGGATGGTTCTTCCAGCAGCTGAAGCAACTCATGGTTCATTCGCCTGCGCCACGTTCCGTCTTCCATCTGCACTCCACCGTAGAACACCTTTCGTTCGAAAACTCCAAGGGCGCGTTGGTCCTCCACGAGCATAGTCCAGGTCTCGTGGCCGTAGAGGACCACCGGTCTAATCAGCGTCTTGTAGATAATCAAGTTCGTGCGGCGGCGAATTTTGTTCGACCGAAGCGTCCTCCGGAATCAAAAGTAGGCACGATTTCCCGTCAAGATCCGTCTCTGAATTTCTCTCATTGTCGGCGGTTACCAGTGAGCCCAAATACACGAAATCGTCGACCATCTCGATTTCGTCGCCGTCAATCCGAACTCAGGATGGGAGGTTCACATTGTCGTCTCTAGAATCTGTTCCTCTCACGTATTTTGTCTTCGAAACGTTGATGGCAAGTCCAATCCTACTGGCTTCAGCCTTCAGTCTGATGTACGTGCCATTATGTCAATATCGTTGGCGAAGCCAAGAAGCTGAACGGACTTCCTGAAGATCGTTCCACTCGTGTCTATCCCCGCTCTCCTTATTACACCTTCTAACGCAACGTTGAACAGCAGGCACGATAGACCATCAGCTTTCCGTAACCCTCTTCGAGATTCAAAGGGACTCGAGAGTGTCCCTGATACTCGAACAACGGACATCATGTGATCTATCGTCGCTTTGACTAATCGTGATAGCTTAACCGAACAACCGTACTCGTGCATTATCTGCCATAGCTCATCTCGGTCGATTGTGTCGTACGCCGATTTGAAATCGATGAACAAATGATGTGTGGGCACGTTGTATTCGCGGCACTTCTGCAGAACCTGCCGAATCGCGAATATTTGGTCCGTGGTGGCGCGGGAACCCACGAATCCCGCTTGGTAGTGCCCCACGAACACTCTTGCAAATGGCGGCAAAGAATTTGGGAGAGGACCCTGTAGGCGGTGTTAAGTAATGTGATCGCGCGGAAGTTGCAGCAATCCAACTTGTCACCCTTTTTGTAGATTGAACAAACGACACCCTCCATCCACTCCTCCGGAAGAATCTCCTCCTCCCAAATTTTGGCGATTACCCAGTGCAGCGCTCTAGCCTGTGTTTCACCACCGTATTTCAATAGCTCGCTGGGTGGTTGATCTACACCGACTTTGTTGTTGTGCAGCCGACCGATCTCCTCCAAGAAGTCAATTCTTGGAGATCAGACGGCCGGCAGCCTATCGTCTTCTACGCGTGCTCCGAGATCCGTTGCCATACCGCCTTCGTCCTCTGCTGCTTCACCGTTGAGGTGCTCGTCATAGTACTGCTTCCACCTCTCAATCATCTCACACTCGCTCGTAAGAAGGTTGCCGCCTGAATCCCTACACATATCGGCTTGCGGAACGTAGCCTTTGCGCGAACTGTTCAGCTTATCGTAAAACTTCCGTGTGTCGTTTACGCGGTACAGTTGCTCCATCGCTTCGCGATCTCGTTCCTGCTGTTGGTGCTTCTTTCTCCGGAGGACCGAGGTTTGCCTGATCCGTGCTTGCTTGTATCGCTCCACATTATGTCTCGTTCCGTGCTGCAGCATCCTCGCCCATGCTGCATTCTACTCCTCTATTAACTGCTTACATTCGTCATCGAACTAGTCGTTTCCTCGATTCGGAATCGCTGTACCTAGTGCGGTTATAGCAGTACTTCCTAAGGCGGAACGGATCTCCCTCCAGCCATCTTCAAGAGTAGCTGCGCCCAGCTGTTCTTCCGTGGGTAGCACTGCTTCCAGTCGCTGTGCATAGTCTTGAGCAACCCCAGCGTCCCGAAGTTGCGCGATTATTGATTTTATTTGTATTTTTTTATTTCGATTATAGAGGTTTTAACCTTAAGGTCATTCGCCTCTTCAGGTTAGAAAAATCTCTTATGAAAAATTTCTAACCCTATGTGCGGAGTCGAGACTCGAACCCAGGTGAGCTGCGTACAAGGCAATCGATTTACCAACTACGCTATGCCCACCCCCAAAAATTTTATTTGTATCTTAAATTCATTTTATTTGTTTTATTCATTTCATTTATTTTTCTAGCTTCATTTATTTCTGTCATTTTATTTAGTTTTATTAATTTAGTAGATTTAATTAATTTTCGCAGTTCATTTGTTTTATCTGGTTTCTTCATTTTATTATTTTTATTAATTCGATTCAGCTATTCCTTTTATTCATTTCATCCAATTGGTTAATTTGAAACAAATTTTATTGCATTAATTTATTTATTTTTAATATTGTTTAATTTAGCATTTAGTGAGCTGAATTTGATTTATTCATTTGATTGATTCGATCTATGTCAATCATTCTACTCATTTCATAAACTTGATAACTTTTTTCATTCTTCTTCTGTAATGATTTTTTGAAATTTCATTTGCTTTATTGATTTTCTTTAATCTATTCAGTTTATTGGAGGTTTTGTTCGCATAGGGCTCGAAACAGTATCCATCCCATCTCTATTGAGTACCTACTTGGCATGAGTTATGCAAACTAATAAATGATCCAACATAATAATGTGTAAGAAATGTCTCATCTCACTGCTAGGTGAATTAAATCGGTTTTTACATTTTACATCATACAAATATTTGAGTATTCGTCGATGTGTACAGTACAGCGTTTCTGATATAATTAAACTACAAAAACTTGGCTTCTAACCCCAGAAAACTTCCCATTTTATCAAAACCCATACTACTTCGCTTACAGATGGCCGAATTTTACAACTTATCTTACAAAAGAAGTAATCTCATATAATAATAAGAGAGAGAGAGAGAGAGAGAGAGAGAGTGAGAGAGAGAGAGTGTAATCCTAAATAATAATATGAAACTTTTAATTCTAGTACCAATTTTATTGTGTCGATGGATACATCTATTTCGAACACTCCTTGTACGAACCATCAGTGTCATTTGCTGGCAGAAGAATGGAGCTATTGACTTCTTATACCTACCACACCTGAAAATAATGGGTCTATTTTTCAGCTGACAATTAGCATTTTCAATAGCCACAAAAATCATGCAATAGCAAATTGTGCACTCTGATATCTTGATCACAAATTACAATAATTATAAAATTCAAAACTTTCGGAAGCATCTAGTGCATGCATGACACGTGAAAAAACTAGATGTAAAAGTTCATTTTGAGTATCAGACGAATACAGCCCTTTCTACGCTGCTGAATAATTTCTTCTACTGACATCAAATTTAAGAGCCACCATACGATCATCTAAATAATATGTTTGAATATTTTCCATTGCCGAAAACTATATTAAAATCCAAAGTTGGTATAAATACCGAATAACTGACTTAAATACAATTGGTATAATCAGGAACATAATTAATCAGAAGACCGCAAGAATTCTTGTATTCAAGTTAACAGCCTATATTTTGTTTAACTCCGGTTATGCCTCTGACATTATAGTGGTAGTGCACTGATTGCATGGCACTCTGAAAGTCTAGTAAAATTCTTCTTGAACACCAGCGGCTGCTCGCTTAATGGCTCATTACGCTGGTTAACAACACAAAAGTAACAGTCCGTTTGGAAGATTATTTGGAAGATAGGCAATATTATTTCATCTTGTTCCAGCGTTATCATATTCTATATTTCTTAAAAAGCAGCCCTTCTTATGGCTATTACCAGTTACAGGATGCCACCTGACCTACATATTCCAATTTTATCCTCAACCATTCGAACAACGTCAACTGCAGCTCAGTTGCAATATCGATCTCACTTCTGTACCTCCAGGGGCGGTTGAGCACTAAATTGAAAATCGATCTTGACCCGTGGACGGGTGGGTTGCTTCCCGTTATTCCCAACCGAACCGGGAGTAGGTTGTATTGTCCTATGTACACCATTGTTCGGTTAGTAATGTGCATGCATTACCGTTCACCACCATCCGCGCGACATGGGAGCTGTACATAAAAAGGAAAAATAAGCTAAAAGCAGCATCAGCTATCTCTACCGGTAGCCCAGTTCTCACAAGGAGGTTGTCATGGGAGTTCGCAAACAAAAAAAAAACAGAAACAAGATCAAGAAAAGAATTGAAAGTCGTGCAAGCCTCCGGGATATGGCACAGTCATTGGCAGTTATCTGCTTTGCGAGCTATTGTTGTTGAAATTTCGAAATTAATAGTTATGCTGGGGACGGTTTTATCGATAACTGTCGTAGCTTGATATAAATTGATAATTTTAGTTGAACTAGTTCCCACAGCACAATGCCTATTGATGGTGGCTTGCTAATCTAGCCTGAAGCCGCTCGAACTTGAAACTCTTCCGACGAACTGCTATCTACCGCCCGGTGCTTTGGCTCGTCACTAACCTGCAAATAACAAGAACAGAGAAAACGGAAATTAGCTCATTTCGCAGTCGTTAGCAAATAAAACGATAAGCATTGATTTCTCTGGGGCATATTTAACCGACGCGCTTTTTCTATTTCACTCGCGAAATTGCTGGCTAATTATTTGCGTTAGTGGTGTTTTGTTTAGTTTCCATCGTTTCTCGAAAAGGCGGAAACTAATAAAAACCCATTAGTATGGGCGAATGATGCCAGCCAGCTCAACAATCTTCTCGTCTTAGCTGTGAATTGAACCGAAAATGACCGACACAGAGCAGCGGCAAATAAAGCCATCACCATAATCGCACACAATGACCACCGCATCCAGAATGGGACGGAATTGAGGTTGCGAACAGTTAAACCTTTCCAAACCGACAATAAACGAACCAGCACGGATATCAGGAACCGTTTCCTTCTTCCCACGGAGCCCATAATTTTTAATGTGATCATTCTCAAAACGTCCGGTTTCAGTTCGGGGAAAGTTTGCGGATCAGTTGTCTCATTGTGTGCTATTGTTTCGAATGGAACGGAGTCTGGGGAATAATTTGCATTGTAATTCGAATGTTAATTGAAATCTTGCGGGATTCTCTACAGTGAATACTTACGGTGTGGATGTTTTGTGTCTTTGGTAGATCAAAATACAGCAGAACGATTCAATGTGAAAACAGCTGACTATAAAAATAGACCAACTTCAATTTAGAACGAAAGATAGCGGTTGTTTTTGGTATATGAATTAAAATATATGCAGTCCATTTAGAGTCAAGAATTTGTTTACAAACGCTTATCGGATTTTTCATACACTATTTATAAACAACTACTAAACAAATTCTTCTCTGGGAAAATGCTCACCCTGAAAAAATGACTATCGTACTTTAAAAAAAATTACATTTAATTTCTTATTGGGAGAGACGAATATAGCTTTGAAAATGTTATTTTCAACCAATTCTGGTTGTATATATTGTGCATAAAGCTTCTACTAAGCAATTGTATGCCATCATAGCATTAATTCTAAAATGTTTTTGACTTGTTTTAGAATAAGTCTTATTTAGTCTTAATTATTTTGTCTTTATTCTTTACTATTTTTAAGATATTTTCAATTGAGTTTTGCTAAATTTCCCTAATTCCTGCCACAGAAGCAAATAAAAGCTCACTCGTATTTTCGACGATTTGCTACTGTAAAATTTTTAAAAGAGTTTTTCGAATAAATTTTCTAGATATCCAGTTGTAGTTATAATTGTTTGTATTTTTTAAAAAACTACTGGTATCCAAAGATCAAAAACGTTCGAATTGTGGGGTGATTTATTTTTTGCCTTTCTCATATAGAAAGGTTATGCAATCACTCTGAAAAACGTCAACCTAATCCCGGCCCGGAGGGCCGAGTGTCATATCCCATTCGACTCAGTTCGTCGAGATCGGAAAAAGTCTGTATGTGTGTGTGTATGTGTGTATGTATGTGTGTGTATGTGTGTGTGTATGTGTGTGTATGTATGTGCGTATGTGTCAAATAATGTCACTAATTTTTCTCAGAGATGGCTGGACCGATTTGCCCAAACTTAGTCTCAAATGAAAGGTGCAACCTTCCCATCGGCTGCTATTGAATTTTGGATCGATCGGAATTCTGGTTCCGGAATTACGGGTTTCAGAGTGCGGCCACACAGAAATTTCGCATAAAAACTATAGGAAAAATTAAAAATAGAATTTTTATTTTTGATGCTAAATGTATTCAAGGTGCATAAAACGTCGAGATTTGATGCAAACACGAAAAAAATTTGACGAAGATTCACTTTTTTGAATTTTGCACATTTTTGCCTTTCTCATATAGAAAGGTTATGCAATCACTCTGAAAAACGTCAACCTAATCCCGGCCCGGAGGGCCGAGTGTCATATCCCATTCGACTCAGTTCGTCGAGATCGGAAAAAGTCTGTATGTGTGTGTGCATGTGTTTTTTTTTTTTTTTTTTTTACAATGGAGAAGACCTTTATGTCCTAGCCCAGTACACGTGCTAACGGTAGGGTCCAATCTACCACACGGGGTGCACTGGGGGCGTGTCGGACTCGAATGGTGACCGGCCATTAATACCGACTAAACTCCATTGGGCTCCGCCATCATTCCTCCCAGGAACTACCTCTCGGTATTACTTCTGGGGGGATGGCTGTACTAAGTGTACTCATTCACTCTCACTCACGCGATCATACTTCCTGTATGAGGCTTACTTGGGTGCTCTCTCAATCGCACTTTGATTCACTCTCAAACACTCCCACATGAGGCTGACTTTTGTGCTCACCTTTTACGTTCCATGCGAGGCTGACTTGTGTGCTCACCTTACTCATTCCTGGCTAGGCTTACTTTTGTGCTCGCCCTACCCATACATGTGAGGCTGACTTGGGTGCTCACCCTATCACCTGATTCACTCTCAATCGTGCCACTCTATTGTACCTTTGTCACTCCCTCTGGCATCCCATGTGGGACATTTTTCTTAGGCCCCACTTCTGACATACCATGCGAGGCTGACTTTTGTGCTCACCTTTTTCATTCCTTGCTTGCGACCAACCTGTGAGGCTGACTTTTATGCTCACCCTTAACATGCAGTGTGAGACTGACTTGGATGCTCACCCTTTCACTCCTCTGCCACGCCATGAGGCATCGATAGCTTAGTTCCAACATACTACGCTACGACCCTCCCGTCTTGGCATGAGGCAGTCCACTTATACGCCTATACACTCACTCTTCTGTCTTGCTTCGGGGTGGCTGGGTTTACCCCTTACGCGGTTGCCATTCGCTGCGCCAACCTACCTCGGCATGAACAGACCATTCACTCTCTTATTTTGCGCTTGGCCTTTTTCGCTCCAACTAACCAATCACTAGTTAGCCGTGCCCGCCGTCTGTTGCTCGGTTCGCCAGATTACCTGTAGCCTACTGGCAATCTGGATGGTAGCAGCCGAGACTGCGTTCCACTTCTCCACCGTTTGACACATCCACTGAATAAGGGTATCCGGGGTTGTGTCCCAGCCACAGACGTCAAGCATTGCTCTTCTTTCGACGTCGAACCGATGACATACGAACAGTATGTGTTCGGCAGTTTCATCTACACCTGGGCAGTCCGGGCAGACTGGGACCTCCGCGTGCCCGAACCTGTGGAGGTACTGACGGAAACAGCCATGGCCTGACAGGAATTGTGTCAGGTGGAAGTGAACTTCCCCATGGGGTCTTCCCACCCAGCTCGATATGCTAGGTATCAGCCGGTGGGTCCACCTACCTTTCGAGGAGTTGTCCCACTCACGCTGCCATCTGGCGACCGAGGTCACCCTGGTGCGCTCGCGGGCTCCCCTATTTCCACGTAGCTCAAAGCACTCCTCATCTTCCCGAATGACCAGCCCGACTGGCATCATGCTCGCTATCACGCAGGATGCATCGTGTGATACCGTGCGGTAGGCAGATATCACTCTGAGGCACATCACGCGGTAGGTGCTCTCCAGTTTCTGTAGGTAACTGGTTACCCTCAGTGCTCTTGACCATGACGGGCCGCCGTACCTGAGAATAGATACGGCAACGCCTGCCAGTAACCTACGTCTACTGGCGCACACCTTTGAGCTGTTGGACATCATTCTCGATAGTGCCGCAACAGCAGTCGACGCTCTCTTGCACGTATAGTCGACATGGCTGCCGAAGGTCAGCTTGTCGTCTATAATGACTCCGAGAGACTTCAGACTTCGCTGTGAAGTGATCGCGACTTCTCCCACATGGATAACTGCATGTTGTGCCGACTTGCGGTTGTTGACGATAACTACCTCCGTCTTATGATGAGCGAGCTCCAGGCCTCTCGCGCTCATCCATTCCTCCACCGTGCTAATTGCGTGTTCTGCGGTTAGTTCTACCTCAGGAATTGACTCCCCGTAGACCTCCAAGGTTACGTCGTCGGCAAAGCCGACGATCTTGACCCCAGGAGGGAACTTCAGTCTCAGAACCCCGTCATACATGAGGTTCCATAACACCGGGCCTAGGATCGAGCCCTGCGGGACTCCGGCGGTAATCGGAACCCTTTTCTGACCGGCATCGGTCTCGTATAGCAGTACGCGGTTTTGGAAGTAACTTTCCAGGATCCGGTACAGACCCACCGGTAGGCTAAGCCGGTGTAACGAGAGCGCGATGGCATCCCAGCTTGCGCTGTTGAATGCATTCTTCACGTCAAGTGTCACTAACGCACAGTATCGAATACCTCGCCTTTTTCGTTGGATCGCTATCTCGGCAGTATTTATCACTGAGTTGAGAGCGTCCACTGCGGACTTACCCTTCCGAAAGCCAAACTGGTTGCTTGACAGACCGTCCGTACCTTCCGCGTACGGGGTGAGCCTGTTGAGGATGATCCTCTCAAGCAGTTTGCCAGTCGTGTCTATCAGACAGATTGGTCTGTACGCCGATGGGTCGCCTGGCGGCTTCCCGGGCTTCGGCAACAGCACCAGTTTCTGCCTTTTCCATCTATCGGGGAAACGGCACTCGTCAAGGCATCTCTGCATAGCTAGCCTGAACATGTTCGGGTTCGCTATGATCGCTGCCTTGAGAGCGTTGTTCGGAACTCCATCCGGCCCTGGAGCTTTGTTCATTGCTAGGGATTTAGCCACTGCGAGTAGTTCTTCGTTCGTCACTGGAGCCACCATTTCGACCGTGCCCGCACTGTCTCGTAGTGCAGGTGGCCAGGGGCTTGTGGCTCGAGACGGGAAGAGTACTTCGATAATCGTTGCCAACCGGTCCGGAGACCGTTCTGGGGGTGAGGAGCCCCCTTTGGTCTTGGCCATCACAATCCGGTAGGCGTCACCCCACGGATTCGCGTTGGCACTCTCACACAGGTTGTCGAAACACGCTCTCTTGCTGCTTTTTATAGCCTTGTTAAGGGCTAATTTCGCAGCTCGAAACACTTCACGGCGGTTCTCTCTTGCATCCTCGGTGCGAGCTCTTTGCATCCTACGTCTAGCTCTGAGGCAGGCTGACCGTAGAGCTGCAATCTCGGCACTCCACCAGTATACCGGGCATCTGCCGTTTCTTGGCAGTGTTTTTCTCGGCATAGTGGCGTCGCACGCGCGTGATAGAACAGCTACCAGCGCATCCCCGCTTAGACTGTCGGTGTTGGCCTCCAGTCCCAGGGCCGCGGTGAAAGCTTCGCTGTCGAAGTGATTGGACTTCCACCCGCTTACCTGACAGGGATCTCCCGCCCTCGGATGCTGCACACCATAGTTGATCTTAAAGCGGATTGCTAAATGATCACTATGGGTGTAGCCTTCGTCTACCCTCCATTCCATGCCTGGAGCCAGACTCGGGCTGGCAAAGGTCAAATCAATCCACGCCTCCACTCCGTTTCTACGGAATGTACTAGCGGAGCCATCATTAGCTAGCACAGTATCGAGTTTCGCAAACGCTTCCATTAGCGCTTGACCCCTGCTATTTGTACAGCGGCTGCCCCACTCCACTGCCCAAGCGTTGAAGTCTCCCGCTATTACTACCGGTTTCCGGCCCACGAGGTCCGACGAGAGCCTGTCGATCATCTGGTAGAACTGTTCTATTGGCCACCTTGGTGGGGCGTAGCAGCTGCAATAGAACACACCATTGATCTTGGCAATCGCCACACCCTCGGCGGAGGGGTGTATTACCTCTTGAACCGGGAACCTTCCCGTTGTACAGATTGCCACCATTCCAGACCCGTCCGACACCCAATTGCCGTTGCCGGCAGGGATGCTGTACGGGTCTGATAAGAGGGCGACATCTGTCCTCGACTCCGAGACCGACTGCCACAGCAGCTGTTGGGCTGCTGCACAATGGTTAAGATTTAGCTGTGTGACTCTCACGGCTTCTTCTTATTTAACTCGCCGAAGGGACACGAAGGTCCGCCCATAGCATGTTTATGGGCTTGCTTCTTGCTGGTGCAGATAAGGCACTTATATGCCTTAGTGCACCCCCGCTCTTTATGCCCCTCCTCGCCGCATCGACGACATAGCTTGCTCCTGTCTAGGCCTTTACATTCGTAAGCTTTATGGCCGGATTCTAGGCACCGATAGCACCTGTCCACTGAAGGCGGCTGGGGTATACTAATAGGGCATACCGACCAGCCGATCTTCAGCTTCCCTTTCTCGGTTACCTTTTTGGCATCCGCATTCAGTAGCCTGAGGTAGGCTACTTGGGTGCCAGAGGGTCCGTCCCTCAATCGCACAGAGGCCCGCTCGATTGTGACGCCGCATTGCTCCTTGACGGCTGCGACGACGTCTTCTGCGGTCGTGAACTCGTCCAAATGCTTGCACTGGAGAGTTGATTCCGCACCTAGCGACCTGATTTGGGCGCCCTCGCCAAGGACCTCTTGAGCCAAGGCCTTATATATTGCACTTGATTGTGCGCCTCGCTTCAGCACCAGGAGCATCTCTCCCGTGTTGGTGCATCTTACGCTACGCACATCCTGCCCAAGGGCCGAGAGGCTTTCGGCCGCCTTCATCGATTTAAGGACATCGGCGTATTTGTCCTTGTCGGTTTTTAACCACAAGGCTTCGCCTCTGTCCTTGGCCTTCCTCGCAGGCCGCGGTACCTCCGGTTTCGGTGCCGGCTTCTTCTTGGTAACCAGCGTCCAGGGGTTTGAGCCCCCCTGCCCCGGTCGTGTCGGGTTGCTGGTACCATCGCTCTCCACAGCGAGGTCACTCTCGCCCTCGCTTACCTCACCCAGGCGGCGTTTGGCCTTGACGGTTGCACGCCGAGTGGTGTCGGTTTTGGCACCCTCTCCTGGCGACTTCCTAGGGCGCTTCGCATTCGATGCCGTCTTGCGATTGCCCTTTCCCTTTCCCTTCGAGGGGAACTCGGTCGCCGCTCCGATCGACGTGGCTGCTCCATAGAAGGTAAAGGCCACTGTCTGTGAACCTCTATTAACCTTCTCTCTTTCCTCCCTATTGGAGGCCACTGTCTGGGTTTCTCTGTCGGGCCTCTCCCGACATTCCACCCTCTCAACATATGCCTGCTGTTCCTGTCTTGCGACACGAACAGCTTTCCGGAGCTCCAGAAGGCTCAACTTCAACTCCTTGGCTATGTTCTGCTTTGCGCTAGCGAAGTCGATTATAGCATCGAGTTGCTTCGCTACTTTGCGCATCGCAGCTATTGGCCCCTCCGATGCATTGGTAGGGGTATTGCCTACCGCTGCTGGGGGGTCACTGGTGCTTTCGAGTACAGCACTCATCGTTCCACTACTCTCCCCACGGGGGGGAGACCTCGCCAAACCACCTCTTGCGAAGGGGTTTGGCACCTCCGTCTGTTTATTTTTATTATTTTTATTTTGCTCCATGAAAATTCCCACGAGTAGCGCGAGAAATATATGTCCGCCACGCCAGAGCTCCGCATTAGCGTGGTAAGGGACGCTTACTGTGGGGGTTGCCCAGGTACCCCACAGGCTCCGTTAACGATCGAGCATCTTTTTCACCCCCTCGATCACTCATCCCTCGGCACGGGTCGCTTCACGCCTTGGAATTGGGGTTATGCCCTACCTTGCTTTACGTGGTGATCTCGGCCCGGATCATCACAACCATCCTCCTTTACCAGGGCTTTGGACCTGTAGCTCTGGATCTCAATAGTTCCATGTACGTATGTTATTACAGACATGCTACTATTGGGATCCGTCATTCGCTAGCGGAGTTGTGTGTGTATGTGTGTATGTATGTGTGTGTATGTGTGTGTGTATGTGTGTGTGTATGTGCGTATGTGTCAAATAATGTCACTAATTTTTCTCAGAGATGGCTGGACCGATTTGCCCAAACTTAGTCTCAAATGAAAGGTGCAACCTTCCCATCGGCTGCTATTGAATTTTGGATTGATCGGAATTCTGGTTCCGGAATTACGGGTTTCAGAGTGCGGCCACACAGAAATTTCGCATAAAAACTATAGGAAAAATTAAAAATAGAATTTTTATTTTTGATGCTAAATGTATTCAAGGTGCATAAAACGTCGAGATTTGATGCAAACACGAAAAAAATTTGACGAAGATTCACTTTTTTGAATTTTGCACATTTTTGCCTTTCTCATATAGAAAGGTTATGCAATCACTCTGAAAAACGTCAACCTAATCCCGGCCCGGAGGGCCGAGTGTCATATCCCATTCGACTCAGTTCGTCGAGATCGGAAAAAGTCTGTATGTGTGTGTGTGTATGTGTGTATGTATGTGTGTGTATGTGTGTGTATGTGTGTTTGTGTGTGTATGTGCGTATGTGTCAAATAATGTCACTAATTTTTCTCAGAGATGGCTGGACCGATTTGCCCAAACTTAGTCTCAAATGAAAGGTGCAACCTTCCCATCGGCTGCTATTGAATTTTGGATCGATCGGAATTCTGGTTCCGGAATTACGGGTTTCAGAGTGCGGCCACACAGAAATTTCGCATAAAAACTATAGGAAAAATTAATAATAGAATTTTTATTTTTGATGCTAAATGTATTCAAGGTGCATAAAACGTCGAGATTTGATGCAAACACGAAAAAAATTTGACGAAGATTCACTTTTTTGAATTTTGCACATTTTTGCCTTTCTCATATAGAAAGGTTATGCAATCACTCTGAAAAACGTCAACCTAATCCCGGCCCGGAGGGCCGAGTGTCATATCCCATTCGACTCAGTTCGTCGAGATCGGAAAAAGTCTGTATGTGTGTGTGTATGTGTGTATGTATGTGTGTGTGTATGTGTGTGTATGTGTGTGTATGTATGTGCGTATGTGTCAAATAATGTCACTAATTTTTCTCAGAGATGGCTGGACCGATTTGCCCAAACTTAGTCTCAAATGAAAGGTGCAACCTTCCCATCGGCTGCTATTGAATTTTGGATCGATCGGAATTCTGGTTCCGGAATTACGGGTTTCAGAGTGCGGCCACACAGAAATTTCGCATAAAAACTATAGGAAAAATTAAAAATAGAATTTTTATTTTTGATGCTAAATGTATTAAAGGTGCATAAAACGTCGAGATTTGATGCAAACACGAAAAAAATTTGACGAAGATTCACTTTTTTGAATTTTGCACATTTTTGCCTTTCTCATATAGAAAGGTTATGCAATCACTCTGAAAAACGTCAACCTAATCCCGGCCCGGAGGGCCGAGTGTCATATCCCATTCGACTCAGTTCGTCGAGATCGGAAAAAGTCTGTATGTGTGTGTATGTGTGTATGTATGTGTGTGTATGTGTGTGTATGTGTGTGTATGTATGTGCGTATGTGTCAAATAATGTCACTAATTTTTCTCAGAGATGGCTGGACCGATTTGCCCAAACTTAGTCTCAAATGAAAGGTGCAACCTTCCCATCGGCTGCTATTGAATTTTGGATCGATCGGAATTCTGGTTCCGGAATTACGGGTTTCAGAGTGCGGCCACACAGAAATTTCGCATAAAAACTATAGGAAAAATTAAAAATAGAATTTTTATTTTTGATGCTAAATGTATTCAAGGTGCGTAAAACGTCGAGATTTGATGCAAACACGAAAAAAATTTGACGAAGATTCACTTTTTTGAATTTTGCACATTTTTGCCTTTCTCATATAGAAAGGTTATGCAATCACTCTGAAAAACGTCAACCTAATCCCGGCCAAATTTTTTTTTCGACTCGCATAAGGTTTCTGGATTTTAACAGGGGCGTAGTTGATGGTTTACGGAGAGGGGTTACACCCCCCCCTCTACTGTTCACTCCCCTCCTTTAAAAATCTCCTTAAATCACCCCTCAGACCACCACCTCATACCCCTCCCTTTCAACCCCATCATCTTTAAACCAGCACTATATTACAAAGCATACCAATTTAAGCTGGGGAGTCGTTCATTCATGGGACTTTCGCCCTCCTCACATACCCATCCCCGCATGACAAAATGAGTTAGCAAGCAGATAACATTGATCTAATGCTGATTAGGCTAATGGAGTATGATATTTTTTTGTTTCAAGTGTTTCACCATCGACACGTAGCTCATCAAGTTCGTGGCTGGCATGCCATTGTGTATAAGTGCAAAGTGTACTAAGAATGTAATGGACATTTCCACAATTATGTTGAACATAAAAAGCCTCCGTGCCATAGGTTAGAGAAATGAGAAAGGCACACTAGGTGGATTAAAACAGGTTTTTATTATAAAAATCAAATAATTTTATTGTGAATTTTCGGGGAAACTTAGATTATTAGAATCTATTTCCGATTGAATCGAAAATAGAATTAATGCTAGAAAATTTGTGTAATTTGCATACCTTCAGGCAATTTTATGGCCATAAAGGTTAAAAACAAAAACAAAATTGCCTGGAAGAACACACCAGCAGTTTACCGAATTTTTTTTTAGGAAAATAGTCGATAACAAATAATTAACAACAAAAGTCCATGATTTTTCGAGGATTAATTGACAAAAATATAATAGATCAAAATAAAATAGATCAGTTCGGTTATACCGGCTCTTTTTCATTCATACACAAGGCACTGTTTGAACTGATCGAAATTATGCAGAAAAGTTCTGTCATTTTTAATTTGGATTCGTGTTCACATTAAATAAACCAAATGTCGAAATAATCGTTTGCGATTGAAGCAGAACATGCGACTTGGTTGTCTCGGGTGATCAAAGCAATAGAGATGGTCGGGTCCGGGTCGGGTTCGGGTTCAATAAATTTAAGCATCTCGGGTTCGGGTCGGGTTCCGGGTTTTGAAATTTGAAATTTTGAACTTTCGGGCTCGGGTCGGGTTCGGGTTTTTCAAATTAGAAATTGTCGGGGTCGGGTCGGGTTCGGGTTTTGAATAAAACAACCCAACCATTTCTTGACGCTGTCTATACACAAAACCCAGCCTTTTTTATACTTCGTGATACGAATGGAAGACACATATAACCATACCAAATGGTAGCACCTTTAAATCGCTAGAATTCGTCGTATTTTCTGGTGCTCAAATATAGTATTTTTTCATTCTTGTATAAAATTCTGTCTCTTCAGATTCGCAAGCTGACTGAATTATTTTATGTTTTAAAAGAACATTCATGAGAGAGCATGTCTCACATCTAAAATCTCTTTGCGATTTATTTTTAATGATAATTAGTAATAAATCAAGTCAACAGGAATTTATCGGAAAATATTGGTTCAACTTTCTGTTTTAAAATATTAATTTCGACAGGTATTTTAAAACCGATATGTAGGCCGCGGTCAGAGTAAACGCGTAAAACTCAGCTAAAGCGTACAGCAAATAGTGTCCAAAGCAAAGCGAGTAGAAATCTACGGAAAGCAGAAACAATAAAAACCAATCTATTGATCCGAAATCAAACAGTGGGTGTTGCGAGTGCAGTTAATGGTAGTACTTTTTGCTACATATTGAATAATAATTGTCCATTAACGCTACAACGGTTTCGTGACTTTTTCTCTAAGTAAACGGTTTTTTGGGATACATTCGTACCCAAGTAACAATTACAGTTTTATAGCACGCTACAAGTGCAATTTAAGTTTTATGAGTGGCTATAAAACTATCATAGATCCTCAATTGTTACTAGGGTAGCCAAGAACTAAAATCGCTCTAATATGCCTAATTTTTATTAAATTTATAATTAAATTGGATAGTTTTATTCTAAAACATACAATTTTTCACAAGCTTTTCGTTTACTGTGTATCGATGTTTTGCTTTTTAAAAAAAGATAAAATAATGTCTTCGGAATTATGCAAACATGACAAAACTTTAACGTAAATGGTTTTGTGGGGTACATTTGTACCCCAAACAAACTTTAAGCGGGCACTGTTAAGTTGGTCAAATGCAACAAATAGGTTTTACCTGCTTTAATAGAAGTTTAATAATAATCAAATTGATTTATGATAAAGAATGCTTGCAGTTAAAATAAACTGTAACCATTGACTAAAAAGGAAGTTGTAGCCCGGGCCCCGGGGACGATTTCACAATTCCCATATATTGAAATCACAAATTTGGTGGTACTGCTCTGGTAAATTACCATAGCTAACATGTGATATATTATACCAAACTGCCTCGCAGGAATGGTTTTACATTTCCTAGAAAAGAAATGTACAGAATTCGCTTTTGACACAAAATTAGAAATTTTGCTTAAGTACGACGGGCAAGGTTGTTTGAAACTGTCACCATTAAGTTTTTTGTTTCCCCATGAGTTAGCGACCGATTTATACTACATTTTTCTTTATTTTTTTTAATATATCGACAATTTGTAAGTTTCTCATAACATAACATATTCGACGTTCAATAATAGCAAATAAAAATGCGAATTTTACTCGCCAGTAATCGTTTCGCCATAGACAGATATAACTCAACGCGTATGGTGCTACTTCAGATTCGAATGATTCTACTATTCTAGGATGAGCCTAGGGTGCCTAAAATTAAAAATCTTCGAGATCTCTGGTGGATTCTCCATATTAGGAAGTTGGGTTCGGATCGGGTTTCTCAAATTAAAAATTTTCGGGTTCGCGTCGGGTTCGGGTTTTCAAATTTTAAAATTCTCGGGGTCGGGTCGGGTTTGGGTTTTACAAAATTTTCATTCTCGGGTACGGGTCGGGTCCGGGTTTTCTTATTTTAAAATTTCGGGCTCGGGTCGGGTGCGGGTTTTTCAAATTTTATAATTTCGGGCTCGGGTCGGGTTCGGGTTTTTCAATTTTCAAACTCTCGGGTTCGTGTCGGGTTCGGGTTCGAAAAAAATGAAACCCGACCATCTCTACAAAGCAACCTCGGTGATCAAAGATACTCCGTTTTACAATACCAGAAGTTAATGAATAAAGAAGTAAAGGACACAGCAACGACTTCCTTCCTATTTGCTCCGATGATCTTTCAATTTCGTTTGGGCTTTTAATTTAAAATTAGTTACAATTTATTTCATTGATGCTTTATTAATAATTACTATCATTTAAATTTACCATTTGTTTATTTTGGTCCGCGCCTATTTTCTATCTTAATTTTGTCCTAATAACTTTTCGTTTCCTACTTCTTATTTTTACCCCTTTTAACAATTATTGTCACTTTTTTGAATATTTATTCCATAAATTTCCTATTCAGGAAATTTCTTACATTTACACCGGAATGTGTAATTTGTCTAATTGCGTGATGATTGTTTAATTTGTCATGATCTGTTACCTCTATTTTGAGTGATTTCATTTGAAAAAATATCAACCTTTCCATTTTAAAAACACTTTGTTTCATCCGTAATATACACCGAGAAAATCTCTGAAATCTAGCAGTCGAAAACCTGATCCCAACAGCACATAGATGACTATTTTCCCAATTTCTCATGTTTAACACATGCTAAATTCTTTGTACTTGGATTGAAAAAATCCATTTTTGTGACAAAAATAGTGGACATGATCAAGAGAATTTTGGAGTTGTTTAGAAAATTTTACGTCAAGACCGTTGGGGAAAATGGTATTCTGGCCGAACTTCTAAAAGTCGACAGTGACCGTCTGTACGAAGCAATCCACTGTGTGATCGGGATAATCAGGGTGGGGAAAGAAATGCCCTCAGATGTCCTATCTAAAAAGAGCCAAAAAACTCGAGTGTTCAACAGACTATCAAGACATAATGATCCTTAATAGCGCCAAAAAGGTTATCTCCCGTAATCTGTTTAACATACTGCAGCCGTTGACTGAATACTTTGTCTGCGAATACTAAAGTGGATTTTGAGAAGGACGACCAACGATCAAATCCTAGATTAATTTTCAGGAATAAGCTTGCGGACTTATCATCTGTTTGTGGATTTCAAGGCAGCGTAAGATTCAGTGAAACGAAACGAACTGTGGCAGATAACACTAGTTGGTGAATTTTTGGGTAATCGCGCCAAGTAAAAAAAAAAGTTAATTACTTTCCCTAAGCTTCCACCAACAATGATCATTGTCAAAAAACAAAAAAACAGTATTATTGAATAGAAAAAATTCCAACCGCCAATACCAGGTTCTCGTACCAGTACACAGTGGCCTCTTATAACAGAAAAAGAGGCGGGTTTGACTGGGCAGGCCTTTGATTTTAGCGATATGTTGTCCTTTAGAAAGTTTTTTGGGATAGAACCAACCTCTTCTGTTTCATCGGATCGATGATTAATTCTCCTAAAAATAAATTACAAAGGCTATTTTCAAAAATAAAAGATAAAAGATATTCTATCAAGGAAAATTGTAGAGGAAATTAACGCAAAAATTTTTTTCAAGTGCATCAACTTTCTGGTTGTTTGAGGTTTTCTAGATATAGGGCGTAGTTTGAGAGTTATGTTCACTTTAAAAATTTAAATTTAAAAATTATCATCAGCTAGTTTATTTAAACTTGGCAAATGACCCTAAAGTTAAAACCTCTATAATCGAAATAAAAAAATCTTAATAGCATATTTAAGAAATCGAGCTCAAGCAGTAAATGGCCACAAGAATTAAAGCTGCTGAATAAAAAAACAAATAAATAAATCGAGATCAATTGCGCGCGAATAGCAGATAAATGACAGAATCTGTCAATCTTCACTGCAACTGTTTAAATAAGGGGCGGCCTTGGAGCGCTCTGGTTTTGCAATATTCAGAGCACTTTCCCTGTACTTTTGTTTATTTACCAGATGGTTCACTAGTTTTTACCCTTTTCAATATTTTGGCCTTGGAAAATGAGCCAATTTAATTCGATAAGCGAAATAGCTCTATAAATACAACGCATAGCAAGGTAGCATGTTTGACAGAGTTGTTTTAGTAGCCTTCACAACTTTCTAGAACATCAGAAATCGTTTAAAATTTCATAAAAGATCTTGTTGATAAAAAATCTGTTTTTGAAGAGTCTTTCACAAATAACGCTCCATAACTCGAAAATCATAGAAAACATAAAGTTGACGATTTCGAAAAAAAAATTTCTTTTAAGAGAATATTTGATCTATCTGAAATTGTCGTAGCGAAGAACTAATGACAGCGTTTTGATCCAGAAAAAAATTATATTCAGGGTGAAAATTTAAAGTCCAAAATCGACTGTTTATATTGTGCCTAGACGATACCCGGAAACACTAGTGTGGAACATATACGACCGGAAACGAAGATCGTATATCATTCTGGGATCTCTAGATATGGTTCGTTCAACGTGTTCACTGTTGTGTCAATATAGCTCTGCGAATCCTTACGCGAGAAGGCTTTCCGCCGCACCATGTTTATAAATAATCCAACAGGATGCTGCAACAAAACAAGGTTTCAAAAACCGGGCAAGGAAGCTGTCCGAGCAAGTTCTGACCAAGTATAACGAAATAATTTTGATGGACGGTGAAATTTGCGTAAAAACTGGACTTTGGATAACGAAACAATCAACAGTAGATCTCGGGTTAAAAAATTTACAATAGCTACACTCTGCCTCGGCAGATCACGGGTTGCGGATTTGGAAAGACATCTGTAGTTGGCGAAAAAGTCGACGAAAGACAAGACAACCTTACAAGGTGGAGTGTCTCTAAAGGAAAAATTTGCTATTCATTCAATTACACGAAGATATCGTTTAGTTCTAGTTAAACAGGTACCACTACAGTCGGAATCGGAATGTAACAGATTGATGTGAACAGTATAATGACGATTTTTTTTGTTTTTAGATACCGCCAAAGTGTCCAGATTTGAATCCAGAAATGGTTGAGCCCCTGAAATCGATGCGACTAAAAATTTTAAATATGGAGAAATTGGGGAACTTTAAACCAAGAGATAAGGTCACAGAATTAAGGAATGCAGGAATTGCATATAAGAATTCAGTCTTCAAGAAATTCAGATCCACAGTCCTGAAACGACAACTTATAGAAATTACCCAAAATCAGTTTTCCACAAAATCACAAATTTTATTCTGCATTTTTTTATATAAAGGGTGCTGTTATCCATAATTGGTCAACTTCAATCTGACACATGTTTTTTATAGTGCATTAAAAAACCTACACACCACTTATTTTAAAGATGTATGTATGATTTAAAGATGTATCATGCCTACTGTTTGATTTAGACATGTGCTCTTCAGTTGTGAATATGGCATCGATGCAAGAGAAGCAACGGAGCAACATTTTGCTCGCGCATCGCGAAAATCTGACCTACTCGCACTCCAAGTTAGCAAAACTTTGAGTGTGGCCAAATCAACCATTACCAACGTAATAAAGGTGTTCGGGAGAAGTTTGTCGACAACCACACGGAAAAAAAATCCGTTCACAAATTCATGAAAAAATATCAAGATTTTGTAAACTAAACGATTTACGAAAACCGTGACCAAGTTCGTGGAATTATGAAAACCTAGTATTCATGAGACTATTTGTGTTTTCAAAGAACTAATTCGCTCCGAATATATACATGGCGTTACATTCGGATGTTTGGTTAGGTTACTGTTGTTGTTCCCAGGATATATAATTTGTTTTTGTTAAGATTTTTGTTCAAAATTTTGGAATACACAGCCGACAGTCAAACGATGTTCATGATTTTAGGAGCTTTATCGCAATTTTTGTGAATTCTCACCACGTTACCGTGCTATTTTATTCATAACATTACTATCGGATTTTTATGTCAGACTAGCGGGATTTATGTTCATGATTTCAGGCCCTAAGTCGCGATTTTCGCAATTTCTATACACGTTCTCGAAATATTTTAGTCATGAGTTGAGTGATTCATGTTAAAGATTTCAAAATCTTAGTAAAGATTTTTGATATTTTAATCTCGAGTAATGTGATTTATGTTCATGATTTCAGGAACTTTGTCATATTTTCACGTCATTTGTCATGTTCTATTCACGGTGTCGTGATATTGTAGTGAAGAGAAGTTATTTATGATTATTTATGCTCACGATTTTTGATATTTTTGTCACGAGTTGTGTGATTTGTGTTCATAATTTCGGAATCTTAGTCACGATTTTCGTAATTTCTGGTCACGTTATCGTGATATTTCATTCAAGAGCTTGCTTTAGAACTCGACGTGTGGAGTAATGTAACTCATGTTCATGATATCAGCAGTTTTATCATTCGCCTTATCGCGCTCCGGGACCCTATTCTCGCAGTCACGTCACCTAGTGACTAGAAGAAAATTTCATTCTAGTCACCGGATGACGTGACTGTGAGAATAGGGCCCTTGTTAGTTTTTGGATACTATCGTTACTGAGAACTATAAAACGAACACGATTTGTGGTGCTCAGCACAGTTTTCATGTTCTGCCTAAACATCACACTGAAATTTATTAAATGAGTATCGATATTCCTAATAAGTCCCAATAGTTTTCTTATACATACTGTCTGTACTTATTGCAGGTCGCTAGCAGCTGGGCATTGCATGAAAAATCGAATGGAAACAAAAATGATTCCACGAATAATACTCCAAATTTTGTGAAATAGTTTACGTGAACATTAGACTGGTTCAATTTTTGACTTTTAGCTCCACCAGGCTCTACTGATTCCTTTTATGGCCCTTAGTAATTGTGCAAATCTTGGTACCGATCGGTTGTGTCTACGGACCCTCCAAAAATTTCAAAGTTTTATGGAAGTTTTTATGGAAAAGCGGTTAACATTGAAGATAAATTCTTAAAAAATCACCTCATCAGTCAATTAACCAGAACACTATATATTTCCAAAGGTATTCTTCTACTGAACACATTCGGGGAACATTGCAAGTTTATGAAAATTCGCTGAGAAAATTTATTAACTAAAGAAGCAGCATGACTTCAAAACAAGTGGATTTCAATATTAATCATAGCAACCCTGTTTGAATAGCTGTATCTGCCATACGCGAGAGCTGGGTGGCAAGTCTAGTTTACACTTGTATAACAATGTAGCTATTCAATTAGGGTTGCTATGGTTACTAATAAAATCCACTTGTTTTGAAGTCATACTGCTTCTTTAGTTAATAACTTTTTTTTACGAATTTTCATAAACTTGCAATGTTCCCTGAATGTGTTCAGTAGAAGAATACCTTTAGAAATATATAGTGTTCTGATTATTTGATTGATGAGGTGATTTTTTTAAGAATTTAAGAAGAATTTAAAATCGTTTTGGTAATGACATGATGGAAACCGTAACTGTACTTCACAAAAAAACAAATAATTTCTTTAATAAAGGTGTTATGCGGATGTTACTGGATGGAAATTGAAAGTAATTATGAAACACAAGATAACGTGAAACGCGATTGTTCCAGAATTCATGGCATTTTATTCACGATTTTGGAAACAAGTTTTTCCGTGCAGGAAGACTGAATCGGAAGAAAATCGAAAGCCGGAAACCGGATACCGGAAGTCGCAAAAGCAACGAAAAGAGTGGCCAGCTGTTTACAGCGGAACCCCAACCTCTCCTTCTGAGATGTCGCAAGCAAGTTAGGAATGTCATCTACAACCGTGCATCAGACTAAAACTGAGCCGAACTGTCGACTTAGAAGATGTTGGTGACTCTAAATCGTGACGATCAGCAAAATAAACCGGTAGAGAACTATCGCGGAAGCTGTACATGAAGCTGCTGAAAAAGTTTGGTTGCGTGGTACAGGATGACGAAACCTACGTCAAGGAGGACTTTAAACAGCTTCCTAGAGAGGAATATTATACCTCGACTGGAAGAGGAAGGTGGCAATGATTTTTAAAAACACTAAGCCGTCGAAGTTCGCAAAGAAATATCCCGTGTGGCAGGCTATCTGTTCATGCAGCTTGAAGAGCGGTATTCACATTGCAACCGGGACCATCAACCAGGAAATTTATGTGCAGTAGTGTCGTATATTGCCTTTTCTCAAGCAACACAACTGTTCCGATCTGATTTGGCCGGACTTGCCATTACGGAAAAAAGGCCATAGAGTGGTAAGATGCGAACAAAATCCTGGTGGTGCCCAAGGATATGACCCCAGCGAATACACCATAGCTCCGACCAATAGAAAAAAAAACATTGGGCAATCGTCAAGTGGAACCTCAAGAGGACGCGAAAAACAGTTGTTAGCGAGATATAGTGCAAGGCAAATTGCCGTTCTACGGTGAGGAAAGTGATTAAAAAGGCGATGCAAAACTTGATGGAAGGAGCCAAATGAAAGGCCCGATATTTCACAATCGCTAAAAAAATATTGTGAATATTTTTAATTCACTAAAAAGCAAATGCTGCATGTACAAGTAACTTGTTTGATGATACTAAAATTCTAAATCCTAAAGAACTACCTTCGGCATGGGATTCTCTAAAAATCCGGAGCTCAAGTTCATAGCACGTCATGCCCAACCATAAATAAAGACGTCATTATGTAATAACATTCGACAGTCCAAAGCAACAGCTTGCATTCCTCCACAAATGCCAATGAATTAAAAGCATATTTTCGCGAATGAACCATTTTCAATAGATGCGAAAACGGGGGAAATTCTTCTACATCACATTCCAAATTTTATGTCACTGGCAGCTTCAATTGAATAGCACTCGTAAAATTATCCACACCCTATGAATGTCTTCCAAAACTGTTCTACAACTGATAGTCTGCGAGAAAAATGAAACCAACTTCCTCCCTTTGCTGCTCGGCAGTCTTGCGTGTAATAAACTTCCAAAACACGAATCTGTGTTCTACCATAAATAGTTACTTACATTTTCATTAAAGTTATTACATTTTTTACCATCGTATTTTTACGTAGAAGAGTATCTCGAAATCTCCTAGCAACAGGCAGTATGCTTGAAAAAGTGGAATCTAGTGCAATTACTGCAAGTTCTCGTGTGCTCGGTTTGCTCACCGTCAAGTCAGCGCATTCTGATTCCCGAAGACCACGAAAAATCCTTCCATATTAACATCCACCCCTCTTCATATTTCTTTCACTAGGAAGAAGGTGAGGTAATATTGTAAGAGACTGAACTGCACAATTTCTTCGCGCTAACTGTACGGGATGCGGCGGACATATTTTTTTTTTGGAAATGCCATATCTGTTCTGCACTTCCTTATATCTTTCTTCTATTATAATTATAAGTAAATATTTTATGGATCGGCGTTTCATTCAATATCTTAATTAAACTCATACCATTTGATCTCTTCCTCTTACGTTATGGGATTGTGTATTCCTAATTAATATTGCCTAAAGCACCGATCTCTAAATTATAAAGGATCACAGTGACAGTGAAAAACACCTTATTCATTATTATTATTATTATTATTTTTCATTTGTCGTTTTTCATTGAAAAACACTGGGGCGGTGGATTGCACTGGTTTTGCACTTTCTAGCAGAAGTGGGAATGAAACACGTCTAGTGGCCTGCTCTTCTGCTAGAAAATGCAACACCAGTGCAATCCACCGCCCCAGGGTTTTTCAATGAAAAACGCCAATTGAAAAACCCCGGGGCGGTGGATTGCACTGGTGTTGCATTTTCTAGCAGAAGAGCAGGCCACTAGACGTGTTTCATTCCCACTTCTGCTAGAAAGTGCAAAACCAGTGCAATCCACCGGCCCAGTGTTTTTCAATGAAAAACGACATATGTCATTGGTACATACGTAGAAATCGATTGTTTTCGTAAACCTAAAAACTCCATACACAACCAAACGACCTTTGGAAACTTGTACCTTTTTCAGTTGAGCTCAGACCACATCCTACGGCATATTTCGTTCGAATTTCTTTCCCGCCAAAGGCTCCACATTTTCTCCAATAAAAAAAATATTCCGCGTGTTAACGAGTAATGTAGTACTGTTACAACACACCCACTGCCAGCTCGACATGATAATGATGATTCCGACGATTTTCCACTTCGCCAGTTCCCACACTGCCTGGCGTGCAGCTTCCGTTTTTATCCGCAGGATACTTCCCGTAGGAACACCCCTGTACAAGAAAGTGCACAAAGTGCCCCCGCGCCCGGCAACTTCGACGATGACGACGACGACGACGCACGCTGCCACTGCCGCCAACGCCAACGTCTGTCTGTTTGGGCCAAAGATAAGAAGCAATTTTCTATTCAATGTGAGTGAACTCAGTTCCACCCTCAGTCTAGCTAGACACTCCGCGGCGTGGGGCTTCCCGAGTAAGTAGCAGAATGCCTACAGGGGAAATTCCACCCTTACGATGGTGTTGCCGGCTTGATAGGTGTGTGTAGGTAGGTACCAGCCAGCTTGACTGACTGAGGCTCAAGACGAAGCTTGCTCCCGAGTAGACACACAAACAGAAAGGCGAAAGTGAGTTTAAACGGTTTGTGAAGTAAATAAGCTTTTCTTGGGCTGAACCAGCTATTAAATTATGCTTCTCTTTTTAAGTGAGCCTTCCATCAGCGAACGGCATGGGAAGCGAGAAAAGCTGCGCTGCGGACGGGCGGAAAAGTTTTCATGTAATGGCGGAATGGAAATATGCCCGACAGAAAGAACTTTACCACTCGCAGGATGTGAATTGGAAAGCGAGCGTGAAAGGGTGGGAAATAGTTTTTTGGCCTGTGGCCCTTTTGTATGTGCTCAAGTTTCCACAGAATGGAAGATTCTTGGCTTTCCGATTTGGATTCCGGGGAAATGAAAAAGCTCTTTTATGATTGTGGGTGCGGGTGTGCGAGCAAGATTTCAGAGGCTCTGCGTGATAGGGAAGAAAAATTCAATTTCGACTCCCGAAGCCGGTGGGGGGAAAGCAGTAGGAAAGGTTACCCACGTTGCTCGAGTAACACCAACTTCTGCTGATGTCAAGTAGTTTGAAATAAAATATAATTCTTTTACTATATTGGGTTTGGGAAGAAATTTCTATAGAACAAAATGTATTCAATTTCAGTGAATGACGCAACGTTTGGTCCGGTGGCAATATTTTAGGAGTGCTACATGATGATCGCTTTTTGTGTACATGAGCAAATAACGTAGCATTTAGGAGGAACTGATAATTTAGAGATATTTGGTGACGATTTATACCGATAGATTAATTTTTAATCATAACAACGCTTGAACGGTATCAATATACAAGAATAAAAGACAATATAGATATTTGGAAATATTTAAGCAGTTGCTCAATTTTATAGTTCACCATATTCAACTTCAATTGCATAATATAGATAGTCGAAAGCATTATAAATCTAAATGTTTTAACAGTTCTCATTAATATTTCGAGACAACGAAGATATTTCAAAATAAAATATTCCGTCGTTCTCTGATACTGTTACTGTCTAATAAATTGTAACTTTTTTTATGTAATTCGACTACTTGACACGGCTCATAGCGGTAGCTTTACAGATCTGTGGATCTTTTAAATGTTTACAATATATAAAATATAAAAATACAAACAAATATTATTGATTATCCGTGGGATCTCGTGAACACAACTTTATATTGCGAGCCTTCTTCGCGGTGGGGAAACATTTATCTGCTCGCCTACTACGGTAGGGAAACCATTTAATTGTATCTTAATTTTGACGTCCAGTTCATCATCATTAAAGCTAAGTTGGTGCCCGCGATCAGATGTTCTTCCCTGTTTCGGATTTTCACTGGTCAACCGAAAGAGCAAACTTTCGGTTGACCAGCGTAAATCCGTCGTCATTGTTACTATCTTTCTTGCCGATGTTGCTTACAGTTGATTTTGGGGGCCTGGATGCATCTTTTGCGGTTGTCATTATGGCCCGAGCAGCTGCTACAAATTTTACAACCATATGTGGTTCAGGTATTGGTTTACCTTGAACGAGTTGACAATCGATTGAGATACATTCTTCTCTGCATTATTCGCGTAAGGTTGTCTTTGGTGTACTGTCTAATTACAGTTCTTGTACGTAGGAGTTTGCCCCTCATGGGTACATAACGTAGTTTGATTAACAGTACCTTCGTGGGTTTTGAGTTTAATAGTTAAGCAGAAGGGAATAGACCTTTCGGCCCGCATCCTCACTACAACAATACCGTTAGGAATACCCAAGAAGAAGTTTCTCCAAGTATCAGGTGTAACGGATTTTACTTTTCCGTATTGTGACAATCGTTTTGCACATGGCTCAGGAGGGGTATGCGATGATAGGTCATGTAGCCTTACCTCTATATAGTCATTCACACGTCAATCTTAATTCCAATGTTGTCACTTTCAACCACGTATTTTAAGTTGTTTTGCAAAACGAAACGCTCAGCTTGGGATAACGTGTTGAATGATATCTCTGCTACATTTCGGAGATGATGAGATTGAAGATACGCGACTTCCGTAAGCCTGAATTTTCATTTTCAGGAGGAAAGATATTCCATTTCACTAAAACTCCGTCTTATTGAACAACGTTAAAGTCAGTCGGAGTAGAGCATTTTCGTCAACTTTACTCATAATGACAAGAATAATCGAATGTTTCCTTTGTTCTCGAGAAAATGCACACTAGATCGACAGGCTGTCGTTCACATGGATCGATTGTAGGTCTGAATCCGACAGAAAATCTTTGATATTTCGCAAAGTTTCATCCAGAGAACTAGGAAACGATCCGGATTGAAAATGTACAAGGTATAGAACTTCCCAAATCGGAACGAACGCCAGCGAAGTGTTGCCAGAACGCATGCCCAGAAACTCTAAACGACGCTGCTAACGAAGTACCGGTGCTGCCTCATTGACGATGATACTTACATCAAAGCGGATTTTAGGTAGTTGTCGGGAGAGGAATATTTCACGGGCAAGGACAGGTTTACTCTGGATGAACACTTCAAATGGTAGAAGCTGTCAAAGTTCGCTTCGAAATACCTGATTTGGCAGGCCATATGCACTTGTGGCAAACGTAGTGAGCCATTCCTGATCAAAGGCATCTTAAATTGTGAGATTTACAAAACTGAGCACCTCCAAAACTGCTCATGTCCTTTCAAAACAACCCGTTCAAAAACCATGGTTTTGGCGCGATTTGGTTTCATTCCACTACTCCAAAACCGTGCAGGAGCGGTATGCGACTAATTCTGTGGATTTTATGTTGAAAGACGTAAACCCACCAAACTGCCCCGAAGTCCATCCAATCTAAACCTACTGGGCCACAATAAAGCGCGAACTTCGGAAGACCAAAGAAAAAAAACGAAGGACGAAACAACTTCACAGGGCCTGAGAGAGGGAGCCAATCGCAAATGTCAAGCTATTTACTCAATCCCATACTACAATTTAATTGGCATATGTAAACTAAAATAAATACATAAACTTTGGTTTCATTTCGATAACTATAGCTAATTTACCAATCAATCTAAAGTGTCACAATAATTATCGACAAATCAAATTAAATCACACAAGTTTTCGGAATAATATGATTTGATTGAAAAGATGGGCTTCAATTCATCTCACAGATTTTTTTTTTTCTAATTTTTCGAACAGCTATATGAGATTTTTGAATGGGTTATATTATAATATTTTTAAAAACAATTACTCTATTAGGCCTTCTGGTCGTAAAAGTATTTTACTTGAAAGGAGATTTACACAACTTGTACAGAATTTTGGTTACTGTGTACGACATTTTAACATTGGGTGCAATTGATCAACAGCTCTCATACTACCTTCAAAATTAGTAGAAATGCTAAAACTACACTTACATAACGTGCCTAATATTACTATATAATTATAATACTTTTGATCCAATATGTCATTTTTTCTAAAACTAACTATAATATAAATGGCTGAATATTAGAAAAACAAGAAACACGGCAGTGATCACTTTCTACTACTGCCCGAGTCAGAGCTACAAACGTTCAAAGTAAACGACAACCAGTAACCACTCGATCAAGTGTCCGTTGTCTCAAAAACAAAAGAAACAATGTCTTTGATCTTGCCGTCACGAGTAAAGCTAACGAAAAAACGCTGCTCTGACCCAACATCGCTGCCGTTGACTTCGAATTTCATGCTAGACGAAACAAGTCTTCGTGAAGTGAAGCTTAGGCTTACGGAAGTTGCCTATATTCACTTTCACTATCTACACCATTCAGTCGTAGTAGCTACAGCCGATCACGTCTTTTCATCTGTGAAAATCAACAGTGATTGAATATTGTATTGTGTTTATAGTTCGATAAATTGGAATGAATTATTACAAGAAAAGTGAGTAAATATATATTTAAGCAAGAAATTCAACACATTTCGTTTTTTATAGCGGTTCAATTAAATGTTCTGCTGTCAATATACCAGTTGTGGGCACCCATTTTTTGTTTTATTCAAAGTCTGCGTTTGGCTGACAAATTTCGTTGT
This sequence comes from Topomyia yanbarensis, assembly GCF_030247195.1. Lineage (NCBI taxonomy): Eukaryota > Metazoa > Arthropoda > Insecta > Diptera > Culicidae > Topomyia > Topomyia yanbarensis. Next base: position 330,590,404 of record NC_080672.1, on the reverse strand, counting down.
TTATGTTAGCATAACGCAGAACAACCAATAAAAAACGATTCAGTTTGTAATATGATTTGGAATTTAAAGCAGGTGCACTAAATTCTAACACTTACATCATTTTATTTCAATAACACATTGTATGGAGACAAAAAAATTGTAATTGTTTTAAACATTTTAATTGTGAATTCTTCAATATTTAAGAATGCTTATAAAAACATTAAAATAGAACACTTCTAAAGATTTAACATAGGAACTGCTTGAAAATTTCGGAAAAATAAGAATTTGCAACTGAAAATTTATATTCTTTTTTTGGGCAGGACCAAAAGAACCAAAACCAAAAATTTGTAAATATGTAAATTACTTGAAGGTACCACCATACGTAGGTAGTTGCTTGAATGCGGCATTATGACGTTTCCAAAAAATTTGACACAAGCAATAACTGGCACCGTAGAATGCTCACCTATTCATTATTGTAGCAACCTGAACGGTTCTGTATTTTGGAATCAAACAAAAAAATTTTGGACTTATTTTCAAACAATTCCGATGGGCACTTTACGTCTAGTCGATAACATTTTTTTTCTCTCCTGAGCCATTTCTCGACCCTGCCAGAGGTTCTAAGTAGAATCGAATTGTACCGCCTTGTTAGAACCGAATCGAATATGGGTGTGGCTTACACGGCAATATCGACAAACCGGCGGTTTTGTTTTTTACCAAGTGATTATTTGGCAGTATCACCAGATCATTTACAGTTAGTTATTTGAATGTGATCGGGTTTTTTTCAAATATGTTTATTTAATACGGCACGATGGAACCGTGGGTCTCCACTCGGTAAATAATGAAATAATAATTTCATGTGTTGCCATCGAATCCTTTGCACAAAATTTACCTCGAATCTTTTGCACCAAACTTCCCCTGAGAGTCATTTAGTTTGCTTCCTTGATCGTCACTTTCGTCCATAGTTTCGTCACTGCTGGTGTCTTGCATGTTCCTGATTGCCTTTGCTTCCTTCTTCGGTTTGTGGATTACAGATGATGATACAGATTACGACCACTATATTTCCTATTTCCTATCATCTCGTTACCGGTACTGGTAGAGGGATTCCACGAGAAACCGGCCGACCGCAAAATATGACCATCGTCGATTCAAACGAAATTTTGCAGTTGTGTTCAGTTTATGAATCTCCATGATATTCTCTGCCAATTGCAATATTTTTATACAAGAGCAATTTTTCAAAAGGTCATGAACGTTTCTGCGTGCATTACTTTCAATTTTTTTTGTTCGATTGCTGTATTTCAAAACAGTAAAACTATCTGAGAACGAGTTACAGGGAATGAATGCTTCTGTAGGAAAAATTACACATAATAAAATGCTGTGTCATTTTTTACAAGAACAAAAATTTATATTAAAAATTAAAATCGCAAAAAAAACCCATTTTTTATTTTTTTATATTTTGTCAAAAAATCTAAAGAAAAAAGAAATGTTGAATGTGATTGCATAACGGAGAACTTATTGGTAAAAAAGTTTTTCTAGCAATGACTTTATACATGTTTTTAAATTGCATACTAATTGACATACAAAACTCATTTTATTACATAATATAATTCTAAGTATAATTTTAAAACAAAATGCGCTTAACAGAAATCTTCCGAAATGCGATAGTTGTTGAGATATTTTATAATTTTGATAAAAAAAAACAATCAATTTGTGTAATTATGCCCTTTTCTAAGATTATTCCTGTTATTCCAACAATCTATAGTTTATCATTTTAAAAACGTAGAAGAAACTGATTCGGTACATTTGGATCATCGGGAAGCTTTCAATGAAAAAGTTTTTCTAACAACTTTTGACATATTTTTTATGAATCACACTATTTGCAGCCAAAAATACAATTTTCTGTGATTCTAAATACCATTTCAAATTAAAATGATCCTAAACAAGCAATTCTGGAATGGAGTAGTTCTCGAGATATTTTCAATTTTGTTTTGACTGCAAATAGTATGAATTATAAAAATATGTCAAAAGTTTTATCTTAACTTTTGTATCGAAAACTTTTCCACGATTCAAATACATTAATATTAGATTGCACTAGTTTACAGCATTTCTGAACTAAATAAGCTAAATAAGGTGGTCATTTTCAATGTGAAATCATGTGCGGAATCCAAAAATGAAGTCCAAATAATTTACAGTAGAACAGTTTCGAGTTAAAGTAAAAAAATGAATTTCCCCTATAAAATTAAAAATGCCTTCAGGAAAATCCAAAGTTCTCCGGTTGTAGTGCATCGACATGAAATATTATTATGTTGAATTAAAGGTAATTGAATGCACTTTCGATCGTTAGAACATTTTGTTTTAAAGCGACTACTGGTTCTGACGTCATTTACGAATCTATTGGACTTTTTCTTAATTTTTCGTTATATTTTAAAGAAAAATGAGCGCATGATCAATATTTTCGGTAAGATAATGCAATCCAAAAAAATATTTTTATGGGAAATTAAAGCCTACTAATAACCAATGAAAATAAGCACTTATTAGTTTAAATCGGATGGAAATTGTGAAAGTTATTCAATTTTTGTAGAATGGAGATTTTTGAGTTTCTCTGGGTCAACTTATTGAACCGTCTCGATTCCAATTTTTTCTAGACTTTGTTTCATAATTTATGAGGGACTCTCTCTCAGAATTCTGTTAACCAAGTAAGTGGAAGAATTTTGAGAAAATTTAAGGTGGGGTAATATTCGAACTCGTTTATCCAAATGATTCAAGACTTCTTAAAACAATAAGTTCAGGCTTAGTGGAGTAATGTCATTAAAAATTTGGCATTAAAAATACGCATAATGTTCAAATGTGTCATACAGAATCGCATATGTTCAAGACACGTTGTGAACTGCACGCTTCACAATGCCTGGATACACACATCGGAAGCTTATGACAGTCGAAAATGTTAAATTCGGGCACTAGCTTCACGAATGATGACTTATCCACCTATTTCGTCACGGTTTGTTCTACTAATAATTCATTTTACGTTATTAAAACGTCTTGAAGTTTATAATTTGAAATTATATGGGATTCACATTGGCTTCTACGATGTACCGATTTTAGTGCACTGGTTCACAAAATTTTAATATGCTACAATATATTGCGTGAAACATCTAAGTGCAATTATAAAATAAGTCCTATTCGATGTCCTACATAATTTCAAAACACGAACTGCTAGATGTTCTGTGAAGGATAACAAATTAAAACTTTTTCAAATTATTAATTTTATAATTTTATATCACATATTTCTACGGATTCGTATAGTTTGTATTAACATTGTACAAAATCTAGTTGAGCAGCTAGCGTTTCAAAAAACGAATTTTATAACGTGTGAGGATTTAGTTTGTAACGAGTTTTGTATCATATGAGTGTTATTTATGTAATACACTTGTAAATATTACACGCAGTATTTCATACCAATCATTCGATGACTTATAAGTTCATTGAGCCTGAACTTATTGTTATCAGAAGTCTTGAATCATTTGGATAAATGAGTTCGAATATTACCTTACATTAAAATCATTCAAAATTCTTCCATTTACTTGTTTAACAGAATTCTGACAGAGAGTCCCTCATATATTATGAAACAAAGCCTAGAAAAAAATTGGAATCGAGACGGTTCAATAAGTTGACCCAGAGAAACTCAAAAATCTCCATTCTACAAAAATTTAATAACTTTCACAATTTCCATCCGATTTAAACTAATAAGTGCTTATTTTCATTGGTTATTAGTAGGCTTTAATTTCCCATAAAAATATATTTTTAGCATTGCATTATCTTGCCCAAAATATTGACCAAACGCTCATTTTTCTTCAAAAAATAACGGAAAATCAAGAAAAAGTTCAATAGATTCGTAAATAACGCCAGAACCAGTAGTCGCACTAAAAAAAATGTTATAACGATCGAAAGAACATTCAATTTTCTTTAATTCAACATTATAATATTTCATATCGATGCACTACAACCGAAGGTATTTGGATTTTACTGAACGCACTTTTAATTTTATAGGTGAAATTCAGTTTTTTACTGTAACTCGAAAACTGTTCTACTGTAAATTTTTTGGACTTCATTTTCGGATTCAGCACGAAATTTTACATCAGACATGGTCTTCGAATATTAAAGTTCAGATTTTTATTTTTATTTTGTAAACTAGTGTTGTTGACGTTTTATGATGGGGTAACGCGATAACTATCGACTTTTGGAAGATTTCTGTTAAAAGCATTTTAATTTAAAATTATGCTTACAAATATATTCTGTAATAAAATTACAGTTTTGTATGTCAATTACAGTGAAGACCCGATTTTATCAGCCCCCGATTTTGCCTACCCCCGATTTTATCAGCATTTTGACCCGTCAGTCTAATATGAAAATTGATAGTTGGTAGTTTGATAGGCTCTGGCAAACGATCCAACTTGAGTTCAATCCTTTCTTGAGCACACACACAGAAAAAATATTGATAAAAGTAAGAGTATTCCGCTCTTAGCTTCAAACTTTTAAATTAATCAAGAATAATAATCAAAATAAAAGTTTTCCGTTTAAGCTATTGAAGAATAGTAATTAAAATAAAAGTTTTATTTTCAACATAAGAGAATACGTTGGTTGTTTTTTGCTAAGAGCGAACTCTTATTTTACAAACATTTTTTTCTGTGTGTATTTTTGTCATCTTAGTGATTCGAAATATACAAAAAAATATATTTATTTAAATTTTACACTGTCAGAACTCCTTAAGGAAGATTGAAGCTAAATAATCAGAAAGGGTTGTGAGACTATATCTAGGGACTAAAGAAAATTTTAAGAGCTTCGGTTTATTAAAAAGAAAGAAAAATATATGTCCCATTTTGTCAATGTCCCCATTTTATCAGCCTAACATTTCCAGGGGCTGATAAAGACGGGTCTACACTGTAGTATGTAATTTAAAAACATGAATAAAGTTATTGTTAGAAAAACTTTTTTACAGATAAGTTATCCATGCATTCAAAATGTATCTTTACTGACAAAATATAAAAAAATTGAAAAAAAGTTTTTATTTGCAATTGAATTTTTAAGATAAATTTTTGTTTTTGTGGAAAATGACACAATTTATCAGTGTAAATTGTTGTATAAAATACGGTAATCGAACATTTTATTTTTGAAAATGCTACATGTAGAACACGCCCTCTTAAAAATTGCTCTTGAATCAAAATAATCTTATTGACTGTGGAAAATGTTTAGTTTTCCATGCCGGTAAAACGTGTAAAGTCTAATTGGAATCCAAGATGGTCGGTCCGATTTTAAAGATTTTCGGACGGATCTTCGTGGAATTCTTCCGTAGCTTCTTCTAATGCGCTGGAAGACGGAGTTTCTATGCTAGCTTTTGCAAGTGGTTTAGCAGGTGTTACTAGTTGGATAGTTCGTTTAGTTGTGTTAATTGTTTTTGTGTTGGGTACGTGTATGTAGGGGTTTTCCGTAGTGCGCTGATAGCTTACAGCGCTGACACGTGGGATACTGATTGTCATAAGTGCACAATGTGGTTTGAGAATAGACAGATCCTGGTACCACTATTGAATTCAATCAGTACAACATTTCGTACACAACTATACTGCCCCTGATCACATATTTGTCCCGTTTTCTATGGGATTTCCTATCTTTATGCGATTGATTTACGATCATTGGCAGTATAGGTAGGGTAAAGAGTCTATTTTGACTCTATTAAAAAGGATATCGCACTATTTCGATAATTACACGGCATGAAATAACATATAAATTAGCATCAACATTTTTACTTCGTTCCGAAGAACCAATAAAATATCCAAAATGACCTGAGAGTGGAGAATTTATTCTCTTTGAGCATAATGAAAAGCCGAATCGAAAGCCCTAATTATCGCACTACTATTTGAGCTAATGCGTTGAACAAAGATGGCAGATGCTGCAAATTTCACTCAACCTTTAATTATGAAATACTTGTCTTAAATTTGGAGCGAAAATGCGTTAAAACACCAACGTCGCCATACTAATACATACCACACTAAAACCCAATGGGCCATTTTGAATTGTCTACCAGTTCATCTGGTCCAATAGCAAACCAGATGGTAAACTCCGTACTACAATAGAATACATTGCTTTATTTACACATCTCAAAAGTTCGAGGTAAACGTCTGTCCTCTGTGAACTAACCTTCAGGCCGTGCGATAACTTCATCATTTGTAGCAGCGGTACGATACGAACCTAACAGTTTACCATCTTGTGGCGTGTTATAGCAGCAGCTGCGTTCGTTGTTGTTGATCGCCAATCAAAAATCAATTTATATTCAATCAAGGTGATATCGAGCCTCCAACCAGGCGCGGTGAGGATATTTTATAGGGGCACTAAATTGCTCACTGCTCCAAAAAAAAGCGGTTGCGCGCTTCAATTCCCCTTTCGGTTGGTCTAACGGCGTGGGTGGATGACTTACCGGGTATCGTAAATATGACGTTTTATGACACAGGTCACAAATTTCACACGTCGGTCGTGACGCAGAACTGCTTCGCGGAAGAAAAAAACGCGAGCTGTTTCAATGAAGCTAAGTGGTAAAAGTACTGTACTGCTTCTAGCGAGGCGGAGAAGGCTCTTAAGATGAAGGTAAATGCGGTATTTTCTTAAATTGAGCAATGTTTCATTTTAATGTGCTTTTGTTTTGCACAGTTTCTTAGTTATTGCAACTCTGTGGCAGATTTGAGTAAAACCGTTCCACCGATCAAGCATACGATACCCCTTTGAACTCGTTAACCGATTCTTTGGTCATGAAATGAGCTTTTGTTACACACTAGTGTGATTAATTTTACTAAGTCAAAATGAATCACCTTTAAACCTACAAATCTGATACGAGCGTCAATCAAGATCAGACAGAGGGTTCACCTCCTTGCAAAAACGTTGACACAACACAGTTTGATGAGATGATTAATGTAACACAAAGAATAGATTTAGTTGTATTGATTTGGTCGATGCTCAACATGACAGCATAAATATGTAATTTAGTAGCCAATAGAGTGCAGCTGTCTGACCTAAATATTTAGACAACAACCGGCATGGCACAGATGGCCATTATCGAGAAACGGCTGTCTTGCTGTGCGATAGAGGGAAGGACCAATCATGGATTCAACATGCAGCCTCACCACACGGAAATAAATGATGGTACCACGGTTATCTCGTTACTCGTCTGCAATGGGCCATCACACCAAGACAGGACAAATGGCATCCCGTTGATCTGATTAGGATACGTAGTTGAAAGGCCATCAATACTAATCACCCCGAGTCACACTTTTTATGATTCTTTACCAGCAGGGATGCGTCTGCAAATGTGTCTCGTTCGGGGCACGAGCAGGCAATTAATCACTTCCAATACTCAACCACGTCTTTTCTTTGAGATGGTTGTTCTTGATATGAACCTTCGCCAAAAAAAAACAACTCGTTTTCTTCTGGGTGTTTTTGTTGTCCGATGACACTATTGCCGTCAAGTCAGTGTGTTTTAATCTCTTCCGGCTTTCCACTGCCTACGGTAAACCTCCCAGCAAGGATAAAATATATGGCCCTATAATTTATGTCTACGGTTTATGTTTTCCTATTAATAACTACACTACGGTCCAGTGAATACGCCGCTAGCTGCCCTAACAGAGTTGGCTCTGCCAAGCGCATACTTGTCTACGGCGGCGGGCAACCAAACTGAGCCAGTCAGTCGTTTTTCGTTGTACATACATAAAAAGTGCCACTTCTTTCATCTTCCTGTGAAATGCAAGCGTATAGTACCTACTGGTAACGGGGAGATTTCGGAGAGCAGCTAAACAACTTGAACGGACACAAGTTTAAATCCGGAAAAGAAAGCAAAATATTAGAGGAGATTTATCAAGATCAACATGGGTAGATAAACTTGTCCCTTTTTCAGTGAGTATAGTTTGCCCGGCTACCAAACGGAAGCGCTGCGAGTGAAGAAGAGTTGGGGGTTTTTCACCCTGAATCGAGCCGAAGAATCACTTAGCAAAAGGAACAAACTATAATAATTTTTATCTTGGCAGAAAGCCTTGAAAAAGATTGTGTTTGAATATATCCCGAGCCTTGGTACTATATTCCGATACATAACTTGACCTTCTATTAGGGAGGACCTTGTGTCGAGTTTTAGTTACCATATATGACAATATGTATGGCGATCATACTCGCTTATAAGTTAGTGGTCTTGTACAACTAATTATTAATTTGGCAAAATATTATCTAAGGGAGACTGGATATTTATCTTTTCTTGCGCAATATCATATAGCAGATTTAAAAAAAAATGTTTTCACTAAAATCTTACCAGAGATAAAAAAAAACTAACATAAATAGTGCAGGTCGACTGAACATAAACATTGATTTCAATTAGCTAGAGATTACTGGGTATGGAAAGTTATGAAAATTTAGAGCCATATTACTCAAGTGAGCGCAAGGATGTGAAGTATACAGATCGGAGAACTAAAAGTGGCAGGGTCATTAAAAACAGGCTCAACTTTTGTCTTCTGTTGGTGGGGGTCGAATTTAGGCAGCACAACTTCGAATTACTCAAGTCCGCCAACATGCCTCCTTGTAAAGACAGACTTGTCCCTCTTTACCGTGTGAACCGATAAAAGAAAAGCCCTACCCAGCAATCTCTATCTATTTGAATGTCGTTAAAATTTAGAAAAGAAAATGTGAGTACATATTAGTCGAAATAAAAAAGGAAAAAACAAACATTGAACACGAAATTATTGATATTTTTCCCATTAGAAAGAGATTAACCAAGTTATCTCGTGAAGGCAAAATACCTCTACTGTCTGAATAAAATTGACTTTTAATCTGAACAATTTCGTGTTAAATTACAGTTTTCAGAAAATCTAACTCTTTCGTAGTTATGTGAAGGATATTGTTTACAAAATGTTATTGAAATGTCCAACGGATCGGATAACAGTTATCGTGCAATAAAAGTTTTGGATTCTAGTTTTTAGAGTAACAGATCAAATTTAATTTGCATTCTACCGTTCTAGCAAAGTTCGATGGGTACTGGACTAAATCAGAAGACTCCATGCGATAAAATCTAAAGCCTGTGTTGTATTGGCGTAGGGTGGAGATATTTGGGACGTGTATCGTTGTCGTCAATATGTATGACTGTATCGGAAATAAGCTATCCACATAAAGGGTGTCCCATATCAAATTGCATCACGGAAAAAAGCTGTAGAAAATTACCTAGTGGACCGATCCTTTTCACACATTCAGACAATAAAATATAACCCTTCAAAAAGTTTTTGGCATATTTGTTTCATTCAACTTCAATACCTATACCGTATGCTCGCACCTTACGCTTAACTCCACTCATTAGGATCTGTACGACATCTGGCTGCAGCTTCTTCTGTACGGAAACCCACTTTTTCTTCATATCCTCTTCAGATTTGACCGCCTTGGGATGCTTCCGTAGTCCCTGCTTCATAATTGCCTCGTATTTTTCGATGGGTCTTAGTTCCGGTGCATTGAGGGAGTTCCACTCCAGGACAACATTCGAATAGTGGAACGAAGCTAGATACGGCCAGAAGATCGTAGGGCCCTCGTGTTGCTTCAACAGAGGAAGCAGACGTTTCCGTAGACTTTCCTTGAGGTAGTTCTACCTGTTTACAGTCCCGGTAGTCGCGAACGGCGCACTCCATTGACCACATGAGCAGATCGCTTGCCAAATTATGTATTCATAAACAAACTTTGAAAATTTCTGCTTCCTTACTTCCTCCGGAACATCAAACTTGTGCTGGGCGGTGAAGAACAGTAGCCCCGGAAGTCCGCCTTGGCGTAAGTTTCATCATGCATGACGAGACAATGAGACTTCGCCAGTATCTGGGTGTATAGTTTCCGGGCTCGTGACTTTCCCATCTATTTTGACGTTCGAGACGACCTGGAGCCTTTGTACGTATGCAGTCCCTCCCGGTCCTTGGTTCTCTAAACAAAAGGCTTGAACAGATTTAACTTTTTGACCACAGTGGTAGTATTTGACAGTTTTGTTTTATCAAAATATCTCCTCTCCATTAACAATCAATGCAATCGCTGGAAACACTACTCCCCCAAAGAAATCTTTATGAAAATAAATCTAGGACCAATCCAATGTTCTGCATTTTTGTTTATTCGGATTCAACTATAAAGCGCTGTATATGAGAGACAAAGTTACGACTGTTGGTGGGTTTTTTTCTAATATTTAACAAATGGAATATTTAATTTTCATCCAACGTTTCGGCGACATGGATTGCGCCTGTTTTCAAGGAATTTAGTTAACACGGTAATTAACTTTACTCCTTGAAAAAGGCGCAATACATGCTGCCGAAACGTCGGATGAAAAGTCAATATTCCGTTAAATATTAAAAAGACTGGAAGCCGAACATAACTCCTAAAAGCTCTGTATATTTGAGATCATTGTGCTGTTTTTTCCACCGGTGAGGTGATTTTAGTAGTGGTCGGTTATAGAAGCTTTTGACAGCAACCCGTCCACAAAGCTTACATCTTGAAATCCTGTACAAACATTTAACAAGGTTGATGTTTTCTCAAATTACCATGCAATGAAAAAAGAGGCGAATTCTTTTTGCCCAAAAGTAATGAAATCGCGACATGGTCGCGTACCGGGTACGAGGATCGTAAAGGGATTAAAAATAACGAAAACCACCGTCTATGCAATTCTGAAACATTTCAAGGAACATTTGTCTGTTTCCCAGAAGGTGTAAGCAAGGCGTCTAATATTATTGTGGTCAACAAACTCTGTGATGTACAGTTCGAAATATGCGCATTCAGAAAGGTTTCTGAGCTGGATCATAAAGCAAAACAGCATGGCCAAAATGCGAGCTCGTAAACTGTATGTTGCTGCCCCGAATGCATCCTTATGGACGATGAAACGAGCGTCAAATTCGATTTCAAACAGCTTCCGAGACAGAAGTTTTATGTTGTCAGAAGTCACTGAGATGTTCCAAAGAAATATAAATTTGTTTTTGCGGATAACTTAGCAGGTAACTTGTTGATCTAGCAGGGGATCTGCAGTTGTGACCTGAAGACTTCGGTTTTCATTGCAACCAACCAGAGTCTGAAATCAGCCCTCTTTTTACCACTAGCAGTTCATGGTTTTCACGCCAAGCAGGTTTTCTTTCATAGTAGGCATATCGTCCATATGCTTGTTAATGAAAAGGAAATTTTTAATCTTTGTAACCAACAATAGAGGCTGAATTATCAGGATAAAACAAAGGTAATAAAATATAATTTTGCGAAAATAACTCAAACAGATCATTCACCGTTATTTCGAAGAAATCCACGCACTTTTCTATTGATGTCGCTCTTTATTCGGCGCACACTTTTTTCAGTCACGGTCTTGGCCTGCTAATTCCACCCAATTCTTCGATCGACCAACATCACTGAAGGCTGTTCTTCATCTTCAGTTTCCGCTTCATTTTCACCCAATATTTTGCTATTGGACGCAGATTAAGACAATTTGGTTGAGTCTGCTATTTTTCAATCAACTAGAATTTCTTTGTCGTATCACTGGTAGCACGTCCTTGCTGTAAATGAAGCTGTCCAAAACGTAACTGACCATCATGGAACTTAATGAAGGGTTGCATTCGTTTGTTGAGGAACTTCTTTTACTTCAGAAATCATAGCGTTATCTGTCACGAAAACGTTGGTTTTCTTGTCACAGGAACAGATCCCTTGCCAAATCATAAATTTTTCGTGATCTCATCCGCTAAAAATTTGAACCACGGATTTCGTTTGAAATCTGCTATCGGATAGGTTTTATCGTCAATCAATACACATCCATTGAATTTCGTCAGCACTTGGTGGAACTGCTTACGGACCTGGATTCTTGCCATTGTTGGTTGTTTGAGGCTTCGTATAGTTTGCTTTTGCTCGATAATATTTGTTACCTTCTCGAAGGCGAATTCGTTGCAGAGTACAGCGATTAGCATACTTTTTTAGCCAAACTATACCCGAATGACCTTTAACCGCAATTGACGATTGGTTTGCTCTTTGCTTCGTACATAATTTCCAAAAAATTCAAAATTTCATCAAGATCGGAGCACAACAACTACAGTTACAGCTATTCACAACCTCTAACGGACGGAAGTTGGTTTAAATTGAATGTGTTTTCTAGCTGCATGTAGTCAACTGAGTTCACCGGAACCACGCATTTCCTAAAAATAATGCTCTAGTATCTAATAGCTTGTGAAGAATCTGATCCTAATTTTTTATATTCTTTTGTCGTGACTACTACTTACCTTTTAATATAGAGGATCCTTTTAATAATTTCGGAAGAAACAGTAGGGAAAGTTTTTGAACGTTAGTAATATTCATTATACTGAAATGAATTACTTTATATTTGGACTAATCAGTTGAAAACATGTCCATCAATTTTATGTTAAATTTCGAAGTATGTATGACTTCTACGAATAACGCAAAAACTTTCAAAAGTGACTCGGAATCCTAAATAGTCTATTGCAAAAAGAGCTATCACCTAAAAAACCTAATTAAATATTGGGATAGTCGAAACTCAACAAATTTGTCGTCACTGATCTCCCTGGCATGAATCCGTGCTGATCAAACGATATGTAGTTCTTCGCGCAGTCTAAAATAGCACCACTCACAATAATCTCAAATAGCTTCGAGGAGGCTGAGAGACTAGTAATTCCACGATAGTTCGCAACATTCCGCCGATCGCCATTCTTGAATATGGGGCATATGAGCGATTGCTTCCAAATGCGCGGGAATTTAACTTGCTCAAACGAACGATTAAAAATTAAACTCAGCGGTCCAGCCAAAGCATTGATACAACGAAGAATGACAACAGCGGGAAAACCATCTGGCCCGGGAGCAAACGAGCATTTCAGTTTCTTCGATGCCTGTTTAACCAATTCTGGAGTAATGACGAAAGTTCCCAAATTAATCATACCGTTGGGAACATTGGACGCCGCATCTTCCGCCTCTTGTCTCGATGTAAAACTGCTCGAGAAGACACTAGTAAAATGCCGCGCAAACAGTTCACATGACTCAGACACTGATGTGGCAACCGCATCTTCATGAAACACATTTGATGGTACCGATGAGTTCTTTCTTTTCGAATTAACAAACCGCCAAAAACTTCGAGGGTTGCGTCGCAGGTTAGTTTGCATTCGGAGTACATATGATTTGTACAAACTTGCGTTTAAAGAACGGTATGCATTGACAGATCGATGGAAATTGCAACGATTTGTAAAGGTCCGCTGGCGTCGGAGTTTACGTTGAAAGGCATTCCGCTCGCGTTTTAATTTACGCAATTGATATGTACTCCAAGCAGGGGAAAGGGGAGGTCATGATTAGGATATGAACAAAAACAAAGAAAACGTACCGGAAACGACTGTACAAGCTCTAATGGAGGGCGTCGGTCAAAAATGTTAAGAATTTTACTCATACTCATCCTAAAATGTAATCGATTGATGCAAACTGATATAATTGCATATACTGAATTACTGTAAAACTTTGTTTTCATTCCGATACCTATAGCCGATTCATCAATCAATCCAAAGTGTTGTAAAAATTAACGACTCAATGTTAAATATTAATTTCATCTGGTTCGCGACGTTCAAGTTTCGTACACTAGAAGATCAAACGTTTGTTTGAAAAAAAACGCTATTAATCCACCTAACAGTGTGATGAGACATTTCTTATAACTCTTATCACTCTCTTCGGATATTATATCGTGTGAGAACATTTAGAACTTGATGCTTCGCGATGTTTTTGATAACACATACTACACGGGATAGTGGCAGGACTCAGAGAATCGCTCAAATCAGCATAGGACAACATCAGTGCTACAAATCTCAAACCAAATCAATGGGAAAGCGAGAAAATGGCCCATAAAATAGACATACAAACGAATTATTGCTAATGCTCTGTTAATAAAATATCTAAATTCCTCAATCAATGCATTGTGGTGGGAAACCTAAAGGGGTTATATATTGTACTAAGCCAAAAAAATCGATTTTTTTTAATCTATTTGAAGTTTATACTTTACTCAAATTTACAACGCGACTGAGAACTAAGGAATCAACGCTTTTTCTTGAAAAAAAAAAAGCGATACTAGCAAAGAAAATTCAAAGAAAATCAACAGTGAATATTTCCAGACTTGGTTTTATTTCCTATTTAAGAACTATTGTGTTTTTTACATCCTAGATTGCATGATTCAGTGATCGAAACCCATGAAAGTATTTGAAATTATTAAATTAAAATTTGTGTTTGCTATTGAAATTGACAAAATGATAGTATCGCCCCTTTGACGATTGTTTACTTTTTCGGTCCCACCTATCAGCATTGAAGTATCGCCCTTACGTTTTTTTTACAATACCAATTTTACAATTGGTGGGGGTTTGGTAAAAATCGATCTAACCGTCCAAACGGCATAATTCCGAAACCGTAATTTTTGAAGTTTTAAAATTATGCAGAATTCATTTTTCAGAAAATAGTAACAGAGTTCGTGTTTTTAGCGAATTTGTTGAGACTTTATTGTAGTCATGAATATTAACCTGAGAAAATTCACCATAAATACTTCTTGGACGATATACCGCCAAAATTATTTTATCAAATGATGCGCTGTTTAACGTTTGTTAAACTCATCGAAGATACTAAACCTCCGAAATTGGCGGTTTAAAAATGATGTTATCTTGACCTTAAATTACTGTTTTTGAACATTTGACCTATACATATAATTGGTCATACAACAAAAATCAAATTCTCATCAAAATCGATCAGGACCTGCTAGAATCGAATGGAAATCGTCATTTTTCATAAATTTCTCTCTACATTCGGAAAGTGTTATTCTCGTTATTAATCATATTACGTTTGCGTCTCAACTCGACGCATTCCCAAAATATAAACCTGTTTTAATCCACCTTGTGGTGCAATTGTGCTTGTCTCACTTGTCCAGACTACGATGGTTCTGTTCAATAAAATGGTGGAAATGAATATTTCATGTTCAGTACGATTTGCACATACATACAATGGATCGACAGCCACGATCTTGAGATACTATGTGATACTAAAACATCGCTTGACCGCCGCTTGTTTCAAGCAATGTTTCAGTATCACATAGTAAGATCCGGGAGGTCCGGGTCCTGCCGAAAATTTTCAACTTGTTAAGAAATTTTAAACTAGTTTTATTTTTAAAGTAGCAACCACTCACTGCATACTCCCTCCGGGCCGGGATGATTGACGATTTTTAGATTGATTGCATAACCTTTCTGTATGAGAAAGGCAAAAGGGGGTGGGCGTGGCGTAGTTGGTAAATCGATTGCCTTGTACGCAGCGCACCTGGGTTCGAGTCCCGACCCCGCACATAGGGTTCGAAATTTTTCACAAGAGATTTTTCTAACCCGAAGAGGCGAATGACCTTAAGGTTAAAACCTCTATAATCGAAATAAAAAATAAAAAAAAAAGGCAAAAATGTACCAAAGTCCAAAAAAATCAATTTTTGTCAAACATTATTTTTTTCGAGTTTACATCAAATCTCGATGTTTCATGCATTATAAAGTCATTTGGCATCAAAAATACAAATTTGATTTTGAAAATTTTTCATTTCAGTTTATATGGGAATTTGCTGTGTGATTGCACTCTTCAACTCGTAACTCCGGAACCGGAAGTCCAATCAATAAAAAATCAATTACAGCCGATGGGAAGGTTGTACCTTTCATTTGAGACTAACTTTGTGTAAATCGATCCAGCCATCTCTGAGAAACAGAGGTCACATATTTTTCCACATACACACATACATACACACAGACATTTTCCGATCTCGATGAACTGAGTCGATTGGCATATGACACTCGGCCCTCCCGGTCGGGATTAGATTGACGAATTTTAGAGTGAATGAGAAAAGCAAAAACATTTTTAGCAAATGTTGAAAGTTATGCATTTTTTGGTGCGCAGTTCTGTGTTGCATAGACAATAAATCAATTTTTACTTCGCTTCCTATTAAATAAAGACCCTTATTACAGTACATCTCTACAAAAACGAGCTCAATTTGAAAAGAAATCTGAGGATCATGATTGAAAACAGAACTCTGGAATTTTCTATTGGAATGTATTCAGGCAGGATTTTGATATTGATGCAATTAGACAACTGTGAAATCAAGACCAAAAGATCAGTTACATATTGTAATATTGAATTAAATCAGTCTGCATCAATAAATTTTCAACTTCAATCCAATTTTTTTTGTGGGTGTGGTGGGGGGGGGGGGGTTTGGGGAGCGTTGTATGGTGTTAAACCCCAAAACCTTCTCTTGGCTACGCCGTTGCTTGGAGTTAGTTATTTCGCTTTTCATTTTCCAATATGTTTCAGATCGATCCGATGGTCATGAATTAGAAAAATTGCAGTCAGAAGATTCGCACAAATGAACATTTTTGCACTGATAAGTTATCAAGTTCCTTCCAGACAACTTGGAAGTGTTCGGTGATTATTTCTAGCGGTTGTAGATAGAAAAATGAAATACAAAATTCGTTTTATCGAAATAATGTTTGGCTTATTTCAATGGATTATTACTATATTGAACAATAAATAGGCGACAAAGAGTAATCCACAAACAACAAGCCTTAACTTTTAAAGTATTCAAAATAGATATTTGAAGTCTTCAGTAAAGTTATTTGTAAAAGTAAGGGCTACAAATTTGCTGAAGACATCATTTCGATATAATCACTTCCAAGAAAATTTGGGAAAATATCTCACTCATAGGGGGATTAATCAGCAAAAGCATAATACCAAAAGAAAGGGCATATTGCCTCCATTAAATTCACCGAAGATACTATTGACCTAAAATAAGCCGTTTTGGCGTTAAAAATAGATTACATGTTTTTGGTCATATTTCTGGCAATGGGAAATGATAAAAATCTTTCGTCCGCATTTAATGTTAAATATCTCTTTTGATAATAGTCCGATTTCAACAATCTGTAGCTTGTTCGAAAGGTATTCATTAAAGCTGTCTAAAAACATATAAATTGCTATTCTATATTGTCAATTTCGGCAGATAATCCAAAAAAACTACAAAAAACCCCATTTTTACGCATTCAAACATTCATATCTTGGAAACTAAACATCAGAATCAAAAACAAATTAATAGCGTTCATACTGTTTTTTAGTTCTTTCATTTAAAATTGGTTTGGATAAGATCGGTTCAGCCATTGCTGAGAAACACGAATGAGAATTTGTCCGTTACATACACACACACACAGACATTGTCCCAAATCGTCGAGCTGAGTCGATTGGTATATAAGACTCGGCCCTCCGGGCCTCGGAAAAAGTCTTGAAAGTTTGAGCGAATTCTATACATTTCTTTTATAAGAAATGTAAAACTTCATTTTTTATGTGATTTCAAAGAAAAATATTTGGATAACCTATTTCCGATGCATTCCTTTCAATAAAACTTGTGTTCTTCCAGTGACGTAATAGCCGGGGAATAGAATAAGGGTTAGTGCATTGGGCCGGAAACCTCAAAGTTGTTGATTCGAATCCTACTTCTGGGATGATTTTCTCAGATAACTGGTGCTGTTTAATTCATTAATATTTCGATTTGTTTTTCGTTGGACATTATCAAAACTACTAGTTAGTTTCAGTACTATCCTTGAATTCTTCAAATGAGAATATAAACACATCGCAAATTTAACTTGATGCAATGCCAGCCTCTGTACATTATAGATTGAAACTATGCACAAAGCAGAACCAGAATAATCAAATAAATACGACAATTTTCGAACAAGCCTTGGCAATTGAGAACACTTCGAACTATTCCCGGCGCACCCGTGATCAATGATAGCAATCCACAAGACCGCAGGACTGATGCCGCGTTGAACCGCTCGATTATTACGGTGTCATTGTCGATCCGACTGACTGACTCTCGCATCTCGACAGCGATAATAGAAAACCAATTCCTTTCTAATTATCTCGCTAATTTGCATATTTACCGGGGATTACAGCAACACGGGCCGCTGCTAACCGTCGACCCAAACCACCTCAGATCCAACCCAATTTGTTCGTAATGACCGGACCGCATCGCTAGTGACCGACAGGATTGGAGCAATGGGCGGAAATGGGGTTGGGTTTTTTGTAGAGCATCATAATCGCAATAGCAATAAAAGGCGGAAAAGCTGCACTTTAATGCAGATTTACAATCGGACTCGGGACGTCTTAACTTATGCGCTAACAAGATGAGGTACGGGCTTGGCAATTGGTTTTTGTCTGTACCGGATCGCGAAGCCGGCCGCAAGTTTATTGCGTGCTTTGTAGCTTGTGTAGGTACGACAAGACATTAACGACAGAAAACAGAGCACTATACAAATTGATTTATTGACACATGATTGTTTATGCGAAACGAACGCAAGTCCAGCGAGAACTATTGTAAAGGCGGAAGTTATTGCTGAAATTTAAACCGTAGTTTGTCAAAATGCAAATTACACAGTCGGTGAGTTAAATGATTTACTATCGATGACTTGGATATCTGAAAAGTTTGTAGTAAGTTGAAAAATCATCATTAATATCACTTTAGTCATATTGGTATCCAAGTACTGGGCACCCCTCTCATTGTACATAAGTTTTACCATTTAACATTCTAAGCGATGCTTTCTTATACTAGTCATTTTTGCGAAGTAGTTTCATTTTAAACATCGACTGTGACCCCTGCTTAGGTATTTGATTGGACCAAGGTAATCAACTTCGCCAGCAATCTTCCTATCCGTCAGTTAATTAAACGAAAACACCTACCAGAAGACGTACGAGATAAATTAACTCAAGCTTGGAAATGCAAACATATTTAATTGAAAATACTCGAAGCGTCTAGCCGATATCACCGTCCAATGAAACATCCGCGTCTATCATGTACGTTAAACTCGCTGTAATAATTGAATTTGTCCGTTGGCAAATATTTAATCGTATGATTTCAATTTTACGCCATCACCATCCATCTACGGCTATGATGCTAAACTAGACAGGCTCGCAGATGAGACTGAGGCATGACTAAATAAAATCATGTCTATTATAAATCGATTTTGGAAACAATCACATCAAACGATCCCTGGAACGCTCAGCGGCATCGATTGTGCTGTCATATTAACACCTAATTGATAGGATTGATTCAATTAATACCAAATTCGTTGGCGGCGTCCAGGTTAATGATTGAATGCGTGTATGTCATGAACTAGTGACGCTACGTGATGATCATATTACTAGGATTTATGTTACATTAGCTGGCTATATTGCTGATGTAGGTGCACAGGTGAACATACAACCTATACATTATTCGGTTAGCACATGTTCGCGAGAATGGAATGGCATCCAATAATAATATTCAACAATGAAAATCAATAGGCTAAATAAAACGGATCTGCGCGACAATTAAATCTGTAACCCAATCGGAAACTGCTAAACATTGTGGCATTTCACCTCCACGTTGCTGATGAGTAAAAATTTCTCAAACAGGACACCCAAATCAGGTAAAATTACAAATTCGATGCAAGATCCAATTTTTTGGAAATAATTGGCATTGTAAAATCAAATCCAGATGGGCTTTGAAAGTAAATTTTTTTTGACCATCATTTGATATTTTTTCCGATCAGAAAAGTTATTATTTTGAATATTTTTTAAACTGTTGTTTAAAACAAAATTAAACGTCATCGTCGGAATAAAAACACATATAGAACTTTTAGTACCTTACAACTTGTTACTGAGAAAAAAAATCGTCCTCCATTTATAACTAAGTCATTCCACGCTGAACGTCGCCACGTACGTATTTCGAAAAACGGATTAAACAGCTTGCGTTACCTCGACCCCGCATGCACCAACATGGCTGTTGCAGCTTTTGTCGTATTATCAAACCATAATAAATAGAAGCGCGAGTTCCAATGATATGCGGTTCCGTAATCGGATTCACAAAGATCACACGAATTATACTCAGCGCGCTGAATAGTAGCCATGTGCTAATTGAGATTGCAATGTCCAGTCAATGCCCTGACTAAAATACTACAATTGTGCTTGAAAAAATGCAGCAAATTCTTTGACATTTTCGGACTCATATCCGGTAGAAATGTGTTTGTTTGAACGCAAGATTGCAAGCTACGCCAATCGGTGGCATGTTCGGATGCAACCTAAGAGCGATTCTTGTTCTTCATGCAACTTATCGACAGTGGTAGAACTGGTTCTGGAACAACGAAGTCAGTCGCAATGCCCGCTCTAGCCAATTCGTCCGCCCATTCATTCCCAGTAATACCGGAATGACTGGGTGCCCGTAGAAGGTAGATAGCATTTGAAATGCTAAGTTCTTCGATTGGAGATTGCTAATTTCGATCTCCAATCTGCCGAAATAAGTGTTTTCAGGGCAGCCTGACTGTCAGAACAAAAATAGATTCTTTTACCGCAAATTCCCTGTTGAAGTGTCTATAAAACGCCACACGAAAAAAGATTTCTGCCCGGAATACGGTACAGTATCTACCAAGCGAATGAGGTTGGCTTAATCTCATTTCACGATAATAGACACCAGTATCGGCTCGGGACTCGAACAAAGAACCGCCAGTGTAACAAACTACGTATTCTTCAAGTTATAAAAGGAGAACTACATGTGAGTGTGACGGCACAAGTGTATACTCATTCTAGGTACAAGTAACAAGTCTTGTGTGGCTAGTTGCACGATCTATTTTGTTTCTGTTCCAGAGCCCAGTAGCCTTAAGACGATATACACAAGAAAGGGCTTCTTGTTTCAGCAACACATGTTGCTTAATGTTTAAGAGTGCCTCTAAAGCAGCATTAGGTGCTATCATGAACGAGCAGATGTCGGTTGCTAAGCATTGCGTGTATCCAGTTCGTGATACTTTCACACTCCATGACCTCGTGTTGCTTCTAAAATGTATTCGAAAGACACGTTGTCAAAAGCACCTTCAATATCAAGAAAACTCCTCAGCTTGATTGCTTTTGCGAAAAAACTTTTTCAATGTTGTAGACAGCATTGTGTAACAGGGTAGTACTAGACTTCCCTTGCTAATATGCATGTTTCATTGCATGCAGCGGATGCTCGCCCAAACTAACATCCCGAATGTAATGGTCGGGACTTATACGGAGCAAAACTTCCAATCGCCCATTTCATCGATTCGGTTGTCACAATACTACGAGTAAATGCCCAAGAATCAGAAATTCCCGAAAAGAACTCAAGGCCAGTCGTCAGTGATGGCTCCATACAGCCTGGAAAGTGTGTGTGTCAAAAAACAGTTGAGTACAATATCTTCGTCAGACGAGTATTCACCATTAGCAGTTCTAATCGAACTGACATTAAAGTCTTTCGATTACGAAAGTAACTTATTTAATCTACTAGTCTCGCTGAGACATGAAACATTTGTACAGAGGCTTTTCTAACCACTTCGCTCAGAGAATCGCAGGGCATTTTTTACGTTCCAATTTAAATGCCTCTGACCCGTCCCTAAGTGAGCGATTCCAAGCTCTTCTACATAACCTCTTAAGTCGTACAAGTTTGTATACCAATAAGGTGTTCCTCTAGAAGCACGCAAAATTCGAAGCGGACAAGCTGGTATGCTGCTACTATGAGTGAATTTGTTTTATCCACGATCTCATCCAAGTCGCTTTTAGATTAAATCGTCAGAAGATAGCCATGAAACCTAGTAGCCAAGCCCTCTTCGTAGAAGTCCCGTTGGGTAGATTTAGGATAACGATATGTGACGGTAATTAGTGGGACATGTGAGTGATCAAAGACGATGCACTTATGGTCAGATAAGGACGGTTCGAGCTCGTTTAGTACGAGCTAGTTTGCAAACTCATGCGTAATTCCGTCAGAGCAAAGAGTTACATCTAATACCTCTTATCTGCCAGCTCGGGCAAATGTTGGGCGATTTCCTACATCAACTATGTGCAGATTTGAACTACAGTATTCCATCAATTCTGTGCCTCTTAAACTGATATCTGCGCTGCCCCAAATTATGTGGTGGCCATTTGCATCACTGCCGTTTATGAGGGGAACCCCTTTTGGGCCGCAGTATGATACAGCCCTTTTGCAATCATCAGAAAGCACAAATATCGTTGTGAGGTCGGATATAAGACATGCGTCAAGTAAACATGCATCTGCACGGGGCATTTTCCCGTGGATTTGCCATGCCATTATTGTAGAAAGCTACGAAGACGGGGTTAAGTCACTTTCCAACATAGAAGTTTGCTTTATGGAAAAGCGGTCCTTGAACCAAAGCTATGGAAGCTTTTTTTCTCCACAAGGCAGGCATGGTTGTTCTACGTTTACGCTGAAGATTAATTTGTGCTACTCTAACCATACTCGATCACTGCACTACGCATTTCATCATCAGCGCTTGTTGTAAGCAAATAAAAGATACTGTGGCGCGACTGACATATTTTAATCCTGTCAGCCATTCAGTCCTCGATACTGAGAAACAGCTTGACTTGAGAACTCCTGTTTTCCGTCTCCTCTTGCGACATGAGAACAGGAACACAGTGGATCAATTTTTGATTGAGATAGTTCAACCAGCCGTATGTCACACGGTTTCTAGGCTAGTTTTGTCCAGAGAAAGATAATAGACTGTTATCAACCTTCTACTAGACCACATCCACAGCTATTGTAAGTCGCCTCTTACGACAAGGGAACAGAATTTCAATTCTTAGCTGAAATACTGTGAGAGACCATAAATCGAATCAAGAATTCTCGTGCAAAGCAACAAAAGCACCAAATAAATATTTCCTTACTTCTTCAGGTAGCATTCAAAAAGCATGTTTAAACGTGTTTAGCAGATTTAAAATGGGAGCACAGCTTCTCTATCTATACAAGGATCTTCTATCTCAGTTACACCATCCTACAATGGTGCGTAATCTTATGCTTCAGTGGTAGGTAACGCGGCAAAAAGAACGACGACTACCACGCCTTCAGTTTCTTCTCCACACAACAGTTCATTTGCTCCAATAGTGGCGGATCCAGGGGGGGTCCGGACCCCCTCCGAAATTATTTTACTTGTTGAGAAATTTTTAATTAGTTTCAATTTTATATTAGCTTTAAACTCAAAATTACTCCAAACCAAATTTGATTAACAAAACTGATATTCTTTCAATAAGGTTATTACGTATTACGAATTGTATAATGTTCAATTTAAAATCGAAATTTCGGACCCCTCCGGAAATTTTTTCTGGATCCGCCTCTGTCCAATAGATCGAGGTAGCATTACGAAAGAAAAATGAATTTTTGCAGCAATCAATGTTTCAATTGATGGTTGCGATGCTAATTTCTACCTTCATGTGTGAAGTAATTCAAATTAGGTGAGAATTTGCTAATAAAATTGTAATGAATTGAAAGTTTAATAATAGTTTTAAAGAATTATTTAAATGTATTAAATTGCAATGCTCGTTCACTAAAAACGTGCATAGGCGAATTTTTCAACTTCTTTAGGGTATATAATGTGCAAAGTGCATATGGCCGTTGTCACCGAATTTTTTTTAACCCAATATTAAATTGAAGGGTTTGTTATTCATCGATTTGATCGAATTGTTATATTAGAATTACGAATCGCAACAGCGGTTAACAACAGAATCAAACATCGCATTTTGCCTTCTTTTGACATCAGGGTAATTGAGTGTTTGGATATTGTAGTTGAAACCAATTTTTGGAATCCTTTCTTTTGGTGTAGAATATTTTCCTTTTACGCAAAATCGGTCGATATTCTACATAATCGGTGATTTTAATGCTAAACACCGATCCTGGAGTAATGCTCAAAGCAATTCCAACGGTAAACTACTTTTTAATGATTGCTCTGCTGATTTCAGTTCAATTTTGTTTCCTAATGAACCTACATGCTATTCGTCAGTAAGGAATCCATCAACAATTGGTTTGGTTTTGACAGATCAAAGTCACATTTGTAGCGAATTGATTACATATGGGTCATTCCATGCAAAGTGATCAAGGCACGTGTAATCGACCTCCACGGATTTGAACAAAATTTAGAGAAATTGTTCATCTAGGGCCAATATACAAAAACCCAAATTTTTGTGTCAATTTAACCACCCCTCGGGTCATGGGAGCACCCCCCGTTTTGGCAAATTGCCCAATCCATTGATTTTCTTTTGATCATATCTCCGGTTCTATTTACTCTAGAATCAAACTACAAGCTGGCTTTTGAAGAAAATTGTTCAAGGAGTCTATAAAAAATATTATTTTTTGCCGACAGTGTTGCCAACTATGCATTTTTTTCAGTTAAATATTAAAAATTAATTTTTCTCTCAATACGTATATTTTAATTTTGAAAATTTTAATGCCATCGCGTTCCTCAGACATTTTTACATAAAAAACACTTATCATCCCAATATAATATGAGCGCATCCTGAGATACACCGTTTTGAAGAGAAAAAAACGTAACTTTCCATATAAAATCGCAAGCGCACAACACTAAAAAACCAACTTAAGTATTCTGAGTTCAAACATAATTTTTCGTGAAGTAGACGAGAAATGATGAAAAACTACGTATTTGGTTTGCTTCTAGCAGATCAGGGTCGATTTTTATGACAGTTTGAAGATTTTCTCAATTTTGGCCAATAAAAATGGATTTTTATATGAGAAAATCGGAGTTTTTCCCTTCAAAACGGTATATCTCAGGATGCGCTCATATTATATTGGGACGATAAGTGTTTTTTATGTAAAAATGTCTGAGGAATTAAAAGGCATTAAAATTTTCAAAATTAAAATATACGTATTGAGAGAAAAATTAACTTTTAATATTTAACTAAAAAAATTGCATGGTTGGCAACACTGTCGGCAAAAAATAATATTTTTTATAGACTCCTTGAACAATTTTCTTCAAAAGCCATCTTGTGGTTTGATTCTAGAGTAAATAGAACCGGAGATATGTTCAAAAGAAAATCAAGGGATTTTGCAATTTGCCAAAACGGGGGGTGCTCCCATGACCCGATGGGTGGTTCAATTGACACAAAAATTTGGGTTTTTATATATTGGCCCTAGATGAACAATTCCTCCAAATTTTGTTCAAATCCGTGAAGGTCGATTTCAAGTTTGCATCTTTTTTTGATCACTTCGCGTGGAATGACCCATATGCCGATTTTGATTCTGATCACCTTCCAGTAACTTTCTCGCTTTCTCAAGAAGCAGTTGCAATTCGCATTAGCTCAGTATTTAATTATCACAAAGCGAAATTGGGAAAGGTGCAAAGCATATATTAAGAATATTTTTAATCATGATCATAGATGATGATAAATAAAGTTGACATTGATACATAATTACAAAATCAAAGTGATTCTACTGTTGATACTAAGGATTTATCAGTACCTACAACACAGAGAACATCTAATATTCCTAATTATATTGACCAACTTCAACTTCTGATTCGCTTGAACAATGTTCGAAGACGTTCTCGTGATCCTGCTGTGAAATTGATCTATCAGGATCTACAAAAAGAAATTAAGCATCGATACACACTCGTGAGAAATGAAAATTTCGTGAAAGTAGTAGATCAAATCAAGCCATAAACTTTCTAATATTTTTAAGAAACCTCAGAAACCAACACAAGCTTTGGAAGACGGTGAGCACATACTCTTTACAAACGGGAAAAAGCTCGGCAACTTTTTGAGTCCTATTGAAAACGATGTCTTACAAAAATATGAAAATTTTTCAAAACGAGACTTGTCACTAGACGAACATGTTGAAGTAAACTAGGATGAGATTAAATCTATCATTAAAAGTTAAAAAAATGTCAAAGCTCCAGGTTATGATGTAACTTTTAACATTATTCATTAAAAACCTTCTGGAAATACTTTGAGATACTTTGTCAATAATACTTTCCTTAAAGCTGAAAAAACACCATGGGTATCATGGAGGTAGAATTTAGCATTGCAGTCATCAATTGAAACATTTATTGCTGCAAAAAATGCAATTCAATAGTTTGATTGTGAAAGGGCGATACTTACAACTAAAACATTTTCTATATCTGCTTCGAAACGCAACAAATTGACTCAAAAAATTAAACTCTGCTATGTTTCTTTCTTAAACTACAACAAAAAATATAACGGACGAAACTTTATTTTTGTTTGTCTATTAACCCTCAAAAAGGCAAGCGGGTCTCAGAGGCCCGGCACGTTACAATTTTTTAGTTACAAAAAATGTATATGCAGTATAAGCTTGGGCATGGAAATTTTGATAAGTAGCTTTGAAATCTATAATAAAAATAAAGAATTGTGAAATTTTCATCTATGGAGTGATGCGCAGCTATGTTTGAATTTTTTACATGCACAAAAAGGCAAGCCGGGCCTGGCAGGCCCGGTGTGCATGCAATATGTACTAGGAATATCACGGGTTTTATACATCAATCAATTATCTGAAAAAAAACATTTCGATGAGTTCATCTGCATATTAGCAGGTATTTTTCATGTTTTGATTGATTTCATCTTTTCAACTTTTCTTATAAGAAAAAAATCTTGAAAGTTTGAGCGAATTCTATACATTTCTTTTATAAGAAATGTAAAAATAGCATACGATAATGACGTGTGTAATATTTTTTAGGGAAAATACTTTTATTTCACCCATTGTGGTTTACTTGACAATTATTTGGATACAACATAACCTAACTCTGTCGTTATTGTCTATTTTTGTTGTCTATTCTTTGTGTTATAGTTGTCGTAATTACTCAAATTGTAGGATCTAGAGGTAACAAAAATTTGAAATGGCTATAAGATGATATGCCCATGTTTTCAATCGTCTCAAAGAATCTGAAATAGTAGAAGAAATTCGAGCAAATTCAACAGCTGACGATTCCGAAACTGATTTGCAAAGCGAGGAAGAAGATGTGAATGATATTGCTTTCGACGATGAATCTGATGCAGACTCGGAAGAAAAATCTGAATATGTACTCCGGTTATGCACCAGAAGAAATTAATAGGAACTCAGAAACATTTATTGGTCGTGTTCAAACGAAATGGAGCTCAGAACCAATCGACAGTCAACGTGATCTTCCGAGTACTCACCTTTTGGAAAAAAATTGACCTTTTTACATCCATCGCCTTTTACGCTGAAATCGGGATTTTCTGTGTGTTCGTACTCATCATCCTGTAATTTCGGAACCGGAAGTCGGATCAATTATAAATTTAACAACATCCAATGGGAATGGTATACCTTTCATTTGAAACTAAGTTTGTAAAAATCGGCAAAGAATTTGCTTAGAAATATGTATGACATTATCTTAGGAACTTGGTAAGTTTCCCCGGGGCATCAAGAACCGCCATAGCTGGCCAATGTGGTCGAAGTGCCTTCGTTGGGTTATTAATGATCTAGACATGCAAAGCCAAGTAATGTTGCACATATTTTAAAATATATTGCATCATTTGGACATCATGATGGTATCAGTTTCTATGGAAATTTGTTGTTTGATTGTACTCTTCAACCCATAACTCCAGGACCGAAGGTCGGATCAATAAAAAAATCAATAGCGACCAATGTACCTTTCATTTGAGACTTAAATTTGTACAAATCTGTCCAGCCACATCTGAGAAAAATCGGTGAGATTGTTTGTCACATACATACATCCATACATACATACATACATTTACGATCTCGACGAACTGAGTCGAATGGTATAAGAGATTTGGCCCTGCGGGTCTCGGTAAAAAAGTCGAAAATTCGACCGATTGCATAACCTTTCTATATGAGAACGGCAAAAAGTAGCTTGAATTTAGACGGGCCTGAGAGGCCCGGCTTGCCTTTTAATGTTAGGATTTTAGCTTGCTTTCACAAGGGTTAAAGGGGAGGTTAGGGTTTCAGTAAGAAAAAAAAACACTTTTTTTGCGATTTTTTTAGAACTTTTCGTGATGCGAATTGATCAAAACTTTTGTACATTATAGTTTATCAATTCAAAAACATGCTATAATTTTTCCATGCAAAAATATCGAAAAACGACTCGGTGACGAAGCTTTTTTAGAACTTCTCTGGTAAAAAACATGATTTGCGGTGTTACCTGCCATTCAAAAACTACTTAACCGATTTCTTTCAAACTTTGCATACACATTGTAGGTTAAAAATACCTAACCCATACGTTGAGTTTTTGAGATAATTTTTCGATTAAGGGGGTGTTTACTCATAAAAAGGGGGCATTTTTCATGAAAAAGATGCTTTTATTTAAAATGAGTAAAAATTAATCTAAAAAATTTGTGAGAAATATTTTATTTTTTGTTGTTGAATATTTCATCTACTGTGGACAAATAAATGAATAAGTGGATTTCGATTCAAATGCGATAAACTGAGAAATAAACGATTCATGGATGGCATTTTTTTCACGAACCCAGATATCCATTAACCTAATTTCTTTGACTAAACAACTTCTAGCGACCAAACAGATAATTGGAAGCAAACGACAAACGTAACCCTTTATGAGCCAAAGCTTGGCAAGAGTTTGAACCTACCGATCTAATAATATTTTTATTATTATCCGATTCTAGACTCATCAATTTCTATCCAATTTGTCAGCTTTTGAATTACTCAAACAATGCTAGCAACGGACCACTAAAACATTTGTGTGGAACATTCCGAATAACACTGCGTGGCACAAAGGACGAGATACACGATCTCAATTGAGCATTATGATAACTAAAACTTTTTTAATCGAACTCATCCAAAGTTCGTCACAGCAATTGCTGGGGCCCCGCTGGGTTATCTCGTGTGTGGGTAGCGAAGGATTCACCGTCGTAAAGACGCAAATCTGGAAATTACAGGCGAAAGTCAGCCAACCAGCTAGAAACCGTATGATTAATGGTAAAGGTTTGTAAGGAAGAGCGGACGACCGAACGAACATGGTAAAGTTGAGCTACACAGCTGTTACACCACCTACGCGCTGGCTCGCTTGAAGACAGATCCGACCGACAGACTGCTAATGACGCGGTGTGTCGGTTTGTCTGGTTGTGTGAACACAAGTTTTCAGTGGTCGTCCCGGTCGGGTCGGGTCCGGTCCTGTCAATGTGCGGAAGTGTTCTGATTTATTGGAGGACAAATGCTGTTCCGGTCGGACGAACTAATTATCTTGTACAGATGAAACAATAAAGGAATCAACAGTTGGACGATTCTGTTGTGGTACTTTAAATTCATTGTGCTATAATCAAATAGCTATAAAACTTACCAGCAGAGGAGTTTCTACTATCAGCTACCATGTAAATTCAACGGGAGATTAATCGAATAAGAGATGAACGTACCTGAAAACGGATAAGAATATATTTAAAAGTTGTTTTATGAACGGAAATGTTTTTTTGAATCTGTATATGTTTCCCTTGTATTTAACTAATCAGTTGACGTAAAAATAAAAGGTTTTGTAACTTTTCAGCAGAGTACTTTTGCTGCTAAGCTTTAAGTTATCTTATTACACAGTTGTATAATGTAGAATAAATGTCAATAAAATCAATATAGAATAACATTATACATTGAATTTATGAAGTATATGTCAAATGTCAAGCTTGGATTCAAAATTATCTGCATCTGTGTAGCATCTTATCCTCGTACGCACATAGCTGGGAATGAATGATTAATCTACTGAATACAAGCCACACACAATATTTTTAAGCAGTACATAAATACGTGCAATTTTAGATATACCAAATTGTTTTTCTCCAAAGCCATATAGTAATCACAGAACAATGATTACCAATAACAAACAAACGCAGTCTCCTATTAACAGTACGTGCCCAACAACAGCACTATAAACTATATTATAAGGCGGTAAAATATGACCCCACAAATGGCTAATCGCGATTGCCAAGTCTCGATAACCTTCCCGGGTAGACATGACTTTTCTATTACTGCAATAATGGGGGTGGTTTGCTTCTGATCTACCTTATTCAAACAATGTAGTTGCCGAGCGAAGCTAGTGAAAACAAAACCGTTCGAATTTGTTGGTTTATTTGCACTGCGCTAACACGCTGATCCCGCACAGTTCAAACACAAATCCCGAAATCGATTGCAGTCCCTCCGGCGAAGCTGGGAACCAATTTCCATTCTACAAAAAGTCAAACATGGAAATCACATTTCGTTACACTTTCGCGAATCTATGCATGAGATCCATGACTAATATATGCACGGCGGTACACAAACTTCATCTGTAAAACTGCCGCAAAGAAAATCAGCCCAGAAAAAGTATGCAACTACAATGGAGCAACTAAGATTGAAATCTTAAACCCTTTCCACCTTCCACTTTTGACCTTACCTGTGGCGGACGGCAACCGCAGAGCAAGCATGTTTTTTCACACCAACATTATGCTTGCTCGGATGCTTAACCACCCACAACAACTCCCCCTCTCCAAAATCCAAAGGAAATAGACAACAAAACGCTGAAAGGCTGAGTGTTCATAAATCGTTTTCCGCGAGGAAGATTTGATCGCGAATTCGTTTACCGAGAAAAAAAAGTAAAGTTGTAACCGTTTTTCCTTTTCTCTGTTCAGAGAGCCCACAGCCAGGTCGAGTGAGATACGGCCAAGCGACATCGCCGTAGCAGCGCAGAGCTATTTGTACCTTTCGGTGGGTGATTTGTGTGCTCGAACTTGACGACGCTTATCTCGTTAAACCGGTGACTACCAGGTACAGCCAGGTCTCGCACATTGCGATGTGAAAAAGCATTGGAAACCCAGCTGGTTTCTTGGTCCCACGAAAGTATCATATGTATTCCCCGAGGACTGTTTTCGAAACCTACGCTATTCGTCGATTCTTGACTGTACCGGTAATCTTTTGAGCGATGGGTGAGATGCTGATTTGGGTGAAATGAAAACTTGTATTTTCTACCACCCAGCGCCAAACTGCAGCCGGTCTCTTAGCGGTAATTTGTAATCGTGCGATATTCATCAATTTTCAACCCCACCGAACTTCACCTGTGGTGCTAGGGTAAGACAAAATGATGAACGGTTCTTCAACGAAGCAATCAACAAGATATAGAGAGAGAGTGAATGAAATTATCTGTCGTAGACTACGTGATTATGGTAAATGATGACTGGTTGTAAAAAGTGACAGAGAGGATGCAGCCTTCTTAACGTGAAACTGTCATAAACAAAGTTAACGAATAATGCCATGCAAAAACAGCAATTTTGATACCGATATTATAAGACGCGCAAATTGAATTAGTTTGATAGTTTTAATAATAGGAATTGGTTTCAACTGAAATTGTCCATTTCTTCTTTCGATATTAACCAATGTTACAAAATATATTTTTCGACTACCGTAAACCTTAATTAATTTTTTTCGAGTGTTGTCCTACTTGAGCTGTAGAGCAAGATTCTCGGAGAGGCTCCCCGTCAGAATCACTCAACACAATTGCAGACGAGACAGGCAATGGCGCCCACTAAAACATCGCTTAAGGCCAATTGCAGCGGGCCGTGATTCTGAATGTGATAATCACTGTATGGTTCAGAAATGTGCGGGTATTGGGATTTCGCGGGCGCGTGTATCATCGCAAAGACTCGAGCGTTTGTACGTTAACGTGTTCGGTCGCATATAAGTTTGTATGTCGGATGTGCTAACGTGTACGTAACTTCGCGTGTATAAATTCTATTGTTTTCGCGTGTGTTCTTGGATGATCGCGCGCGGACCGCGAATCTAATACTGAATTTTTGGTGTACGGTTCAGATGCTAGAAGAAAGTGAGATCTTCCATATCATTAGAGTTCCCGGCCACGTCGCCATTGTAAGTGTTGTCTAGTGGATATGAGCTTTATTTTTTTATTGGTTCAACTGAGCGTATGGACCCAAGATGCTAGAACGGAGGATAATTATTTCCGGACATAACTGATTAATGATCGTGCGAACACGGACGTTTGCAGGTTCGCGTACGAAACTTCGTAAGTATTAAAACATTCACCTTATTACCGGGATGTAATAAAGTTTGTGTTATCGCGGGCAGGTGTGCGTGGTTAATCGCAAAGGGCTTAAGCGTTCGCAAATTAACGTGCTTGTCGCGTGAATAAATTCGATTTTGTAATCGTGTGGAAATTCACATATTCGCGTGCCTTCTCGGATGGTCAAGCGGACCGTCATTATGATATTGATTTTTCGGTGTACGGATCACATTCTGACAGGGAGTGAGTCACCCCATATCACTAGAGTTCCCAGTCATGTCGGAACGTGTTGTCTAGTGGATATGAGAACTTTCTTTTTTTAATTGGTCCAATTGAAGGCATGGACCTAGACTTCTGGTATCGAGGATAGAGACTTCCGGAAGTGACCGATTCATGATCACGCGAGCGCGGGAGATTGGAGGTTCACGCTTGAGAATGTTTATAAGTGCTGAGACGTTCATATTATCACCGGGATGTTATCATGTCTGCGAGAACGCGGGTGTAGGTTGCGTGGATGGTCGCGAAGGGCCCAAGCATTAATGTGTTTGTCGCGTGTATGTGACTTCGCGTGTATAAATTCGATATTTATGACTGACTTATAAGACTGAGATCGTCTAAATGCCAGCAAAGAATATTTATTTGCCATTAACCACAATTGCATTCCGTTAGAAGTTTATCATGCTGTGCTTACCGGGAATGGATGATTCACGTGCGTCGGTAAATTAATTTTATCCAATCCGATCTTTCCGAATGAATCGAATCGAATGCACAAATTAACAACCAGTAAAAAGTGATCAACGAATCGCTGGAAGGATTACCCACTATTCCATCATATACGCCAGTTCTGTATCCATTCTCTGGCCAAGCTGTCACAAATACTCAGACGAACCCATACACAAATAAACCTACGACTAGCACATTACAATTGTACACTAGTACTAAACACTACAATTAGTACAACACAACACAACTAATAGAGTTCAACTATTAAGCTGTTGAACAATGTTTACAAATACATCCCACAAAAATAGTCAATCAACGGTGACCAGCTAGTCGGCCATGCCAGTGTCCACAGTGCAGAGTATGAAAAAACATGAAAAAGATCCATAAACCCTCTCGGTCTCCTCGATGCTTGATGTTGTTTGTAATACCGTCAAACCCGTCAACCTAGGGGAGTGACTACCATAAAACTAATAAATTTTATAAACAAAACATCAGTCAATTTAAATTCCTCTTCATGAAGATACCAATAAATGAGATCCTCGCACGAACCATCTGGCAGTGTTGCCAATTCGTTTGAGTTGGAATCGTTTGATTACTAAAACTTTCATTTTAATTTGGTAGTAATGGAGCTCAGCATTGTACATTGTAGAATTGTAGCCGTACACACGATAATCCGGACATACAAAAAATGCTAAAAAATAGTGACCCCAAGTTCATCATTACATTTTATTGTTTCGTATATCAAAACTTTGTATTATGTTATATGGTTTTGATTCCTTGAGTAGTTGAGAGCACTTTTCTTTTGATACATTCCTTTAGTCTTTGCACAGTGCCCTTTCCAACTACCTTCGAGGCAGTGAAACACTTGAAACGATATTCCTGGATTGATGATAAAGGGCGAACACGAAATTATTGCGACACATTCAACAGGGCATAACTTTTTACCATTGGGTAAAAATCAACGAAATTTTGCACTTTCTCATTGATGTGTATTGTTTACATGCTGTCAAACTGGAAGTTGTGTTTTTCGATTCAACGAAAATGGAGGTGAACCAACGCGAGTCGAGAGAACAAATTCTTTCCAACCACCTGGAATTTCCTGACCTGTCGCACCAGCAGTTGGGAAAAATGTTGAACATTCACCATTCAACCGTCTCCAGAGTGTTGAAGCGGTTCCAGGAGCGGTTGATGTTGGACCACGGCAAAGGAGCTGGAAGAAAACCGGGACCGGAGAACAAAAAGACGGAGGGAGAGGTGAAGCGGATGATTAAAGCAAATCCCAACGTCTCAAACCGTGATTTGGCTAAATAGATCGGCATGTCGCAGAGCTACGTCCAGAATGCAAAGAAGAGAGCTGGACTACATACATACAATGTACAGAACTTCCCAAACCGCGATGAGCGGCAACAATCGACGGCTAAAACTCGGACACGGAAGCTCTACGAGAAGATGCTGACAAAATATGGCTGCTGTGTGATGGACGACGAAACGTATATAAAGGCCGATTTTAAGCAAGTTCCGGGGTTGGAGTTTTTCACCGGCAAGAAAAAGTTCTATGTGGACGACAAATTTAAAAGGAAGTAAATGTCGAAGTTCGCCTCCAAATATCTCATTTGGCAGGCCATCTACTCTAGTGGACTGAGGAGTGAGCCTTTCGTGACATAGGGCACAGTAAATGGCGAGATCTACAAATCTGAGTGCCTCGAGAAGCGCCTTTTGCCGTTCTTGCAGCAGCACGACGAAGCTCCGCTATTTAGGCCAGATTTGGCATCATGCCACTATTCTAAAAGTGTCCTGGAGTGATATGAGGCCAATTATGTCCATTTTGTTCCAAAGGACATGAATCCGCCAAACTGTCCGGAGCTGCGCCCTGTGGAGCAATACTGGGTAATGATGAAGAGGAAACTTCGGAAGAGCAAGAAGACAGTCAAAGACGAGAAGGACATGTTAAGAAAATAGAAAAAAACTAAGAAACTGGTACCGGATGACACTGTAAAGATTTTGATGGAGGGCATCAAGCGGAAATGTGTTCAATTTTACACTCAAGGCTCCATCGATTAACTTTTCTTTTGATTTTTGAAATAAATATATGTATAAAACTACCCTAAAATTTTGGTTTGATTTTAAACATTATAAGAAAATTGGCTTGACATTTTCGGTGTCGCAATAATTTCGTGTTCGCCCTTTACTTCCCTTTCAAGCTTCTTAAGGCTTCCATTCACAGTCGACCAATATGTTTTTATTGGGAGCATATTTGGGGCAGTAAGGTGACTACAAGTCATAAGAACATAAACAATATGATTCTGTTCATACTAAGCAATCGTGTCATAATTGTAGCTTTCTAAATTTGGCCTAAACTACGTTCTAGTTGCATGCTTATTCAGAAAAGGAACTAGCCGTTTGTTAACACACCAGCCCATAAACGTTACCGTTTATGGTACCTGCGGTTACGAATGTCTGAAATTTCAGTCCACAAGAGCATATAGCTTGCCATACAAGATATTGTTCAAGAAATTTAGCTTCGTATTTGCGTTTTAGTTGTTCAGCAGCATCTTTTCGACTAATTGTAGAACTTTTTGAAGCAATCTGTTTCATCGTAAATTGCAATTCTCTAAATATTTGCCCTAGATAACTTTTTTGCGTGTAGACCGCCATCGTGAAAACTAATAACTCTTATCAAAACATTGAAAATGGGTATCGATGAACTCGATTATCTTGGAATCACATTTTATTCAAAAAATGTCTGTACTGAGACTAGGATATCTCAGGAGCCATTGCCAATCAAACTAAAATTTTGAACAATTGTTGCTTAATATAATAGCCAGTTCCTGAATGAAACAGTTTTATTTGTTTGATCATTTTTAATCATTCCCGCTGTAATACTCAATTTGTTCTGCGCGTAAAAAGTTAGACAGTAGTGATATTCATTATGTTTCAAGTGAAAACATCTTGTCTGAGATTTGGCCTTCTTTTAAACATGAGCTGTTCTTTTGAGATTAATTTTTAAAACTTTTGTGTTAGTCCAATTTGTATTTGCCATAAACACTGCTGAAAGCTATAGAGAATTGTGGAAATCCACCCTGAGCATTCAATGGGAATCGCCACTGGCTCACTTCTTACCTAGACGGTTGACGCTTTCCTAATGAGTGATGGCTGCGCTTCAAATGCCCAGTGCTGTACGTTCAGGTTGTCAGATCGTCATGTCGCTGTTACCCGATCGACATCGGCCATCGGTGTACCCTAAGCTGATACCCAGCGTGCAGGGTTATATGAATACCACACATACCGAATAACTCTCAATGTCATTACCTTTCAAAATTGTGCTAAATTGCCTTATGTCAAATGAACTTGTGTATCCTATTATTTCGCCTCACAGTGGCACGACTTAGAACAAAAGGTGAACAAAATCCAAACTTTGCTGTGTCGGTTCAAATAGGACGATTTCATGTAATTTTGATACGCTCAATCCATTTTTGATATTAAAACAAAAATGTATTTTTTTCAAAATCGTTCGTGAAATTTGTGTATATTAATTTGCGTGTGCCAAATTGTTTATGATATTAACAGTTATAAAAAATATGTCATTATACATAAGGGTGGCTCAAAAATAATTATTTTGTTGTGAAGGTTCAAAAATATTTGGAAAGAAATTTTTGTGCGCTGAGTTCCTATTTTAGTTATAAAAATAGAAATTAATTTTACTACTTATTAGAGTGGTTCAAAAGTAAGTATTTTGTTTTTGATAATATTTTTTTCAATAGTAATTTTGGAATTTATTTTCCATGTTGAAACGAATTGATAGATATCTCGTTATGGGGCTTCAGAAATGACTAATTTGTTTTGACGGATCAAATAAGACGTGTGCGGCTAATTTTGGAACGTTTAATTCATTTGAAAACTACATTTTATTTCATTTTCAAAACAAACATTTTTAGCGTCTTAGTAGAATGTTTAATTACATTCACTACTCAACAAGATGGTTAACGATTTTTATCGCAGGTGTGTTTTGAGTCACTTAGATTGCTTATATCATATTAAATAGAAATAAATCCAAAACCTTTTTTTCGCATATATGGTTCATTTAAAAATGGTCTTATTATATTTGGATAATATCGCATACAATTAGGCTATATCAGTGGTATGTAAATTCGGATCAAAATAGTCTCACTAAATGAACTAAACTGTTTTTTAATTTGACAGTTATTGCGTAAGTTAGCAAGAAATAGTTCAAGAAACATTTTATGACATATTTCAGATGGTTGAAAATATTTACTGATTCTTAATACCTTTACCATCCAAAAAACCATACTTCCCACTCGGCTCCTTACTCTTGATCAGTAGTAAAACCCTTGCAGATCATGCTTATCGCAAGTTTTCGCAAAACTAGCATAAACTCATTTATAAGAGCATATTAAAAGCTTTCGAATGAGTATAGTGTGATCGCGGGCATTCACGGGCGTCATTGTTGTTATCGCATTAGAAGTTCGAATTCACTAAAAATTCATGACAAACAGTTATCTAAACACTAACTAAACCAACTAGTGATTTATTTTTGGCGATTTTACGATGTAATTTTATCACGCGGATAGTTTTGGTGAAGTAATGCAATGCATAAAATCATCCGTTTCTTTGAAAAACGAAAATAACCGTTTGTAGTTCCTATGGTCAAATAATGCACAAAAACACTTGAGTTATGCCCTTCAAAAAGCTATCAAAAAATCATTTTACGTTCATATAACCTAAAATCTTGCGAAAATGTATCTGATGGTTCAGCTGATACAAGAAAAATACTAGTGAGAATATCGCATAACCTTCAGATATGGACTTAAGTCAGGGCTCGTCCCACCGTGCGCCTGTTTCCTGTTTGATGGCATTAGTTCACTTAATATATCTGACTGCATTCAAGACTAGTCTGATATGTGATGAAAGATAATTTAACGCCACGTTTTTCAATAGCTATTTTGGTTTTAAGCAAGATTTGCTTACAGAAATAGGTAAGGGTAGTAACTGGGACTATTACCTTTATTGGAGCGCCTACTGTTATAAGTAATAGCAGTAGAACTGAAATTAGAAGAAGGATTCCATTGTAACAATGTTTGCCAGGAACAGTTTTAAGTTGTGAAAAATAGTACAATTGACACTCCTCGAGCTTGTACACACAAAGGACATTTGAAGGGCTCAGGGCAAGAACGACCCCCAACCCAAGATTAACCCACCTTTGATATTTTTTTGACTTGGATCACTGAGCCCTTCATTTTGGTGTGTTTTACATTGGTATTGCCATATTTTATTCTCGTTTCGGTAATGTTTAAACTATTGAAAAGTTATGTAATCCAACTTTCGACATTTCGAAATATTCTTCAAAAATATATAGAAAAGTAAGTTTAAGTTAATGTTTCTGAAATACAGACTTTTAGAGAAAAAAAGTGCTATTTCAAGAAACTTGAAATTTGTATCTGTTTAAGGTCAACTGTTCGTTATTGAATCTAGAATAATGAAACTAGAAGGATGTTAACCAATATTTGACTACTAATATTATTTTAAAACTAATTGATTCTGCGTTGTAACTTCACGAAAAATCACGAAATTATAATTTGGTTCAAATTGATATTCCCGGATTCTCCTTGTATTTAAAAATACAACGTGTAAAACTCATCTCGTTCCAAATGACTTCCATACCTCGCAACTCTTGGAATCCTGGCAAACCAAATTGCATGAAGGATTCTATCGGTTTACCTGTAACTACTCTGCTGCAGAGAGGAATTTATCGAAAAATACACTTCCAGATTTGTATGAACAAAAAGCAATGCGAGACAACAATCGTTTCAATTTCTAAATAGAGAATTGATTTATACTTACTGAAATCACACCATTTGAAAACTAATAAAAATAAAGAATTTCTTGAACATAAACTTATGCAAACAAGTGGTCGGTGTTAAGTCAGACCGGACTAAGTCGCAGAACATCAAAAAATGAGATAATGATAACACTGGGTGAAGAATTTCTTCAGCTACATTCGACTTTTGCCAGATTTGAAATATGTAACCATAAACAAGAATTATGGCAAAAAATAATTCCCAATTATAACGTAAAGGATGCTGCGATTCAAACTTTAAACCTGTTTTTCTCGAAATCAATATTTTGTCACTTAGTCCGGTCTAACTTAACACCGACCAAGTATCGTTTCTAACATATCAAACTGATTCCAAATATTTCCTTAATTAATATAGCATTGAAAATTGAGATTTTGGCTCGTTTGATCTTTTTTACCCTGTTTATAAGAGCAACGAAATCTTACTGATTCCCTTGATTCAAACTGAGCAATAGACGAAGGCAGTAGAACAATTTTTAAAGTACCCGACAACCACCGAACTATTTACTTCCTCGAATTGACGTTACCTATAGTACTCAACAGGCTTGCTATTCGACAAAACATTTAGCTCCCATCCCATACTTAATCCCACTGGAACTTTTGGCAGAAACTACCAAGCAGAAAACTCCGACCATTACAAACTAAAGTTTCCATTTTCGGTGGGAAAATCAAGACAAAGGCCTCAACAACTACCACTCACCGGCGGAAGGTAGGATCAAAGCGAGCAGTTTTCCTACCATTTGAATGCCTTCGTGCTCAGAGTGGCAGTGAAACTGTTCCACAACATACATATTCGCATGAAAGCGATCTTTTCTTCTAGTCACAAAACTCGCAACCTCATTGCCGTCCCGAGAAGTTAATCCGACAAAGTTGTCCCTGTTGCTCGGGGTGATTACTCAGTTGGCATGCTACTCGCAATATGTGACATAGTGGAAAATTGGTTAGAAACTACACCGGGCTCACTCGTGTTTCAATAGGAAAAGTTGCTTTTCTATGTATGACAGTTAACAAATTAGTTTTCATTGTTGGCGTTTATCAGCCAAGCGATCTTTGCAAGCATCGAAACATCGCAAAATGTCACCCCGGTCGTAGTCCGGTGTAGAACTGTTTCTTCGGTTTCATGGCACCACCATTATGAAGACATCCTCTTCTAAAGTGTTGTTTTTTTGTTGTTCATGGAACGGGTACCGATTTCTATGCTAATATATGATACTTCAAGCCATCGAGCTTATTTTGGTATGATAATTTTCAGGCACGGTTTTAAAGCATACCTCTAACGCCCATTCCGGTTTAGGCAGCATTCTGCGCCATCAGCCACATGAAAGTATCGATCCACTAAAAATAAAAATAAACACAACTCCTCCACCGGAGGAGTCTCTGAGATGTGCAAACGTTTGCTCTGCACTTTGCCGATTTTTGGCCATGCGATGCTTCGCTTCGGTTCAATTCTGCCACCGCGCACCATGTCGAGTCGATAACATCATCACCAGTTGGTACGTAGTTTTCTTTTTAAAACGGTGGCGACGGCGGCGGCGGGCTTCTTGAGTTGAGACGACTTGAAAAATTGAAACCGTATCAAGTGTCTCTTGAACAAACAGCCATCCGGCACGGGAACACTTCGACCTTCTTTATAGTGTTATTGTTGGGTGTGGGTTGCCCTGCTGACGGTGGCGATTAAGCTGTGGCCAATATCAACACTCTGTAATGGGAACGATTCTACAGCCAGTACTCGTTGGGAACGCATCCGGAAATGCCTCAATCGCATGGGTGATGGGTGGGATGCGGCGTGTATGCGCTTCGATTTTTCCAAGGAAGTATGGCTCTTATGAATTGTTATCGAATGGTCGAGTGGCGAGGGAGTAGGTATTTGTTGAAACCTCTCATAATAACTAACATCAAACGCTGATAATCGTGTTCAGATAGTGGATAGTCAATATTGTGAACCGAGGAAGTCTTTTGAGTGGAATCGAAAGGTCTTCTTATCAAAGCTATCAATGAAGAATATGTCACTTGTACACTGTAGATAAACGTTGTATAAGTGCATCGACTTTTAATTGGTTATTTTACAATAGATCACAACCAGAGTTACACATATTTGAAATACATTGAATGAAAATGCATCATATTTACCCGCAATTCAATTTTTATTGTTATACCTAATTTCAAATATTTAAAAAGTTGATACTTTGAACACCCTAACCACAAGAACAATCCTAATTTAACAAATATAAAAAATCGGCAAAAAATACTACGAAAGTTTGCCGAAGACACTGTATAGCTAACACTAACGGTTTCGGCGCAAACAGGTTTGTCTTCCTAAATTATCCATTATCGACGAAGTATAGAGGATGCTGTCAGATGGACAATACAACCTGACAGATTTCAGGCTGTTTCCAGGATAAAAGTTTTATCTGGCCACAATACGGGGTGATGTCCCCAGCAAATTCAAGTTTATTCTCACCGAATTCGCAGGAAATCTGATGAACTGGCAAGCAATTTGCAGATGTGGATTCAATACCAAACTTCTCATCATAAAAAACGATAGACTAGAAGCAGTATAAGCAAGAGTGCCTGGAGAAATGCATGGAATTTTTGATTAGGGCTCACAAAGATCTAGTGAAGTTTTTGGTGAGACTGCGATTTTTCTATACGAAATAACTAAATTACATTTTCTTATCTAAAATCAATCCCGTGAAACATCTAGCTTGATTTTGAGAAACGGGCTTTTTATTTCGATACGGCCCCCAGCATTTCATTTCGATAAACTTTGATGCCGATTCGTTTTATACAGTACAATTATAGGAATAGTGCTACGCTAGTGATCCAGAGAATCTTTTCTAGTCAGGGCGCTAAGATTAGAAGAATAGCTTATGAAACCAGCCCCATACCTCGGTACCACCAAGCCATCTTTTTCATCTTTATCGTTTATCATTACTGCTGACTAAGCTCATGTTCTTGTTTGCTTTTCGCACATACATTGTATTCATCTTATTTGGCATTATTTCTTTCGTTGACAGAGATGACTTTTAGTTTACTAGTCATTACAGTATGGGCACTGCTTTTTAAAAAACATAAACAGGGCTTTCCATTATATACCGTCTGCTTACAGAATTAACTCATGGTGATCTTACCTTGATACGTATGTAGCGTGGTCTTCTGGCACCCTTGGCGGAGTCTAAGTTTTTGCTTTGCGACCAAACAATTTTTCGAAGTATGTATAATTTATATAAAAAAATGCGGAAGCAAATTTTGGGAAAATCTTGAAAAAGCGACGCAGGAAACCGAAATTTTCCAGCTTATTTCGGGCCAAGCCATCAATATGGAACACCGACAGAACACTATAGTTTTGTGAAATTTTTAATATAAGTTTGCTGCCGATTTATCTGTAATATCATTAAAGTTTAAAGAAAACGGATATAGCATTTTTTGGGAGATTTTGTGAAATCAGTTGACGCACGGAAGATACTTCTGGGAGACTGTACGTATACAATGGTTTATTGAGCAGACGGTTTATTGGTATTCAGCCCGCCTCTATCATAAAACAATAAGAAGAATTTATTTGAATATTTATTTTTTCACTAACCGCTGCATCGGAAAGATGTTTGGATGCTTATACAATGCCGAAAAAATGCCATTTCCAGAAGAGTAGATCAAAGTTCGCTCATGTTAGACTGTCACTCATTACAAGAAAATTCCAGCCGGAAATTTTGCTATGCCATTAAATATTACTACCACGTCTAATGCATTAACACCTTAAGGAAAACCTCCACACAAAATTTTAGCTCAATCGGCCATGGTTAGGGGCTAAAGTTCAAGTTCAACAATTTGCATCCGTAAAAAACAAGGAAGAACCCTATTAAAATTAAAAAAGTCGATTTCGTATTTTTATGTCAAGTGTCTTAAATTGTCAGGAAACGTCAACGTCACTTGGAAAAAAATGTTTCAAAGATTACCTTTATGAGACTGAGTTTTTGAGTTGAGTTGAGAGTTGGGTTTGAAAAGGTTTAAATTTTTTTTTTGATGTCGAATGTCTTAGAAATAAATAATATAAGTCCAAGAAAGGCAAATTTTTCTTTTTTTAGATTAAACCAGATCTTGACGTTTCATCACATTCAGAAGCATTTGGCATCAACAATACCCCTTAGTAATGTCGGTTAAGCTAAAGTTTGGCATCGGGACTTTCTTCAAGCTGCAAACACTTTTGGGGTGTGTCCGATTTAAAAATTCAGGATAAATTGACACCCTACTGTATGAGAAGGTCAGTATATTGAGAAAACAATTTGTAGGAGCTGTGGCCTGGTTGGTGAATTGTTGATGGTGGTGCAAATTATTAGATTTCTATAACCAGTCCAAGTGCCGTTACGGTGTTCTGGTTATGTCCCAGACATTACACACGTTTTTGAACACGCAAGTGTAACAAAGATACTGTTATGATAAAGGATTTTACATTTTACTTCTAATCGGTAACACTCTGCCATACATAAAATGAAGAGAGCTAACCACATTTTTACTATACTATCCTCTGACTAATCTTTAAATTTGTTATGTTTCTGGTAAATTATAAAAATAATAAAAACCATTTATGTACCCTACT
The DNA here is from genome assembly GCF_030247195.1 of Topomyia yanbarensis. NCBI lineage: Eukaryota > Metazoa > Arthropoda > Insecta > Diptera > Culicidae > Topomyia > Topomyia yanbarensis. Next base: position 330,547,353 of record NC_080672.1, on the reverse strand, counting down.
ATTTTGTTATACAATAATAATGCCCATAACATTTTACCTTTGCTTGGGTTGACTAACTTCCAAACAATAATATACATCCACAATGCTTTGCATAATACTATTGCTCATAATAATCTAGAATTTACAACAGGCATTCGAGCTCACAGCACTAGACAAGCCAATCATTTATTATACTCCAGAGTATCCACGAACCTTGGTTAAAGACGCATTTCTTTCATCGGATCTAAGTTATTCAACCAGCTTCCTACTGATTTAAAGCAAATAACATCTCGTACTCGTTTCCAAGCAAAATTGAAACTAATTTTAAAAAATAAATTAGGAGAATTTTTAATATAAACTTCGTTCACCACCAATCGAGCTAATTCCTTTAGCTATAATTGGTTAATATTTTTTTAATAAAAACAATTGATAAATGCATTTTTTCTAGCAATAAGTAATAAATAAATTTAAATTATTATGAGCTTCCTGCAAAGCTACGATGGGACCCTTAACAGGATTCTTTTCCGCTGGGTACTCGCCGTAGCTTCTTGTCAAATTTTGTGTTTTGTCGGTCTCGTATTGTTTTTTTTTTGTTCTCAGCGTTTCCGCGATTCGTGACTTTGTTTTGTTGTGCTGACCTTTTTTTTGTACGCTGAGAACTGATGTGTCCACTACCAGGGGGCTCCGTTTGTGAGCTTTTTGGTGTGGGGGTAAGAGGCGGGCTATTAATAAAAAAAATCTGTTTCTTCCTTCATATTTTGTTTTCATTTTTTTACATAAATAAACTATTTTCGAAAAACCCAACTGATGGTAACCTGGATGGCGAACAAGAATAGTCATCAAAGACTCCGACTTCCCGTTTAAAATCATACACATTGAACTCAGTCTTAGCAAACAAATTACGTTACTGGTGACAAGTCTTTTATGAAAGACTACCGACTCTACATGCCCGCTCATAAAGTTGAGATCGATGGTGTAGTAACCGATCCAAGATTGTCATGGCTGGATCTACTGAGTCATGGAGTTGGCTATTTCAAGAACCCCTTGCTCTAGCGAGTAAAGTTTTTGAGTGGCCAGCGCACTTGACGGGACAAAATGCGGTGTCCCTTTACAAACAAATGGTGGACGGGACAAAAGTTGTTTCTGATCAACTTTGGCGGGATTGTGTTGCGTTTACTTACATTTTCTTGGACAAGGATCGTCTGCCTGTTCGGCTGTTTTTACCTTGCGCCATGCATTACACACAAACCAATGAGCCATTGTGCTGAAAAGTGTGCATACAGTGGGGAGCGTCCACATGATCTAATACCATGCCCCGCGTACAAACAGTGCCTGACGAATCGGAAGTGTTATATTAAATGACGCTCTGAGCACTCTTTTGTAGAAATACTAAAACTTCTATGCCATTCACCCCGAAAAATTGTTCTTAGCTTAGAAATAGTATGACTTTGATGAGCTTCCTTGTAAAGGTTTAGAAAATTTGAGATCAAACAAGGAGTCTGCAGCGATTTACCTTAGTGCAAGACTGACCGGCTAATTTGTGATATTATGGAACTCCGCCAGACATACAGGAAATTTCAACTCTCGTGGTACGGGTTGTCATCTCGATGATAATTCATTTAGTTTACTCCACGAACATCTTTGAGAAGGGTGCACTCTTTAGTGCCAATAACCACATATATGTGCCACTTGTGTATCTATGCAGTACTTTTCGCTATTTTTATCATATTACTGCGTTTTTGTTATCGAAAATGACGAGTAATGAAACGTAGTTAGATTTTGACGCTTATACGACATATCGTTCAAAAGCACTCCTAAGCATAGACACAGTAACATGGATTTTCACACAGAAGATTACGCTTCCTTAGTCTGGGACGACAGATCTGGATACCCGCCATGTTCGGGGCTACCATATTCACAGATTTTTCTGTAATGTCACAGATTTCAAAGATTACAGATTTTTGGTATTTTGATATAAATATTACAAATTACTACAGATTTTTGGAAATATTGTGATTTTTCACAGTTGTTTTGGAACTTTGATGCAGATTTTCACAGATTTTTTTCTGTTTTAACCATAACAGATGGTAAAAAGCTTTTTTTACCGAAACACAGATTTCAATGTGACATCCCTGGGCCTGTTATGCTTCTCCTCGACTAGCTAAATGTAAGCAAGGATGCATTGAAAACTGAACTCGGTTAGCTATTTGGGAAGCATGCACCAGTAAACACCTGAGTGGTCTGTTCTTAAATGTGAAAAGCATTTCAGCCGAGTGTTTCCAGTTTTGGGGAACACCTTGAAACTTGCACGCGTATCCGAGCGTCTGGTTTTATACCCGCTTGTTGCGTTTTGGAAAAATTGGGATTAGTTGCTCGATCCGCCTAAAAGCAGGGAAATTAAATCTGTTTGGTTTGCACGTATCGAAAATGTTAAGCCCTCGTTAGTTTGATTCTTATCGTAACCCCACCCATTTGAAGCTGTTGTTTAAAACTGTATGTGTTCATCGCATTCAGTCAAATGGTATTGGATTTTATAGACTTCATCTGTTGGGCTTCAAAGTAATCGCTCAAATATGTGGGGGATACACGAATCTTAGACATGGTTGCGCAATGCATGAATAAACAGTTATTTCCTAATATTCACAAACTATCCATTTCATATAGTCTGATCCATTTGTGGTTGTGTTAGTGCGATGGTTGAGGTTAAATTATACGGTCTTTTAAGTTAAGTAAACCTTCTGTACACACACATTTTCATTCCGTCTAGGTATGTAAGAAAGCACATAAAATCAGTGCGCTTTTCAATGGTGTTAAATAACTTTATTGATCTTTGGCATGTGTGCCGTTTGGTGTTTGCATTGGCTGTCTTTTTCAGTTCGACGTTTGTACACTAATTTGGTGTGTACCTAGAAAAGCATTCAAATCTGACTTATTATATGAAGCAGATCAAGATTTCAGGGCGGTTGGTGCACTTAGCGGGGCCAACCAGGGCAACCGCATGCTACGGGCCCGGGTCTGAATAATAGTGACGACTTGAGTTTACTTGAGATCATTTAATAAGGAATTGGTCGAGCTTTCTCCTCACTTCAAGACATTTGAGAACATCTACGTTGAAATTCTTCTAAACCTCCAAACCTTCCAGTTATTTCTGATTCAGAACGAATCTTTCTATTTCTGTTAAAAAGTTTTCATGAATCAAAACTAATACCGATATTGCAACGCTTTCAAGTGGACGACGTGGAAATTGACTTGCGCTAAGTCAATTTCCACGTCGTCGCGATGAAGCAATTTTGCAAATCTGGTGACATAGAGCGAATAAACCAAAGTTGACAAGTAAACCATAGATCGGCTGTTCTAAGTTGCTTCCTTGAGTCAAAATTATAGGCATTTTCAGATACGGTATTTCAACTAACTGGACTGATTTAATGGCGGTCTTTGGCCTAATAAACTGTCGAATAATCTTACACAGCGACTGCCATTTGTGTTACGGAATGATTGCTTAGACTTCGCCGTTTTTTCAGTTCAGCAATTAATCAACAGTCATACAACGAAGCAATGTGGGAACATTACTGTATACTCTGTTCTTCAGGGATACAGAGTATCAATGGGGTGTTGAGTGTAATCTACCCAGAAAATCAATAAGCACTAGAAAAGCACTATATTTATATAAATCAGCCCTCCAATCCTTATAAGCTTTATACAGGCTCTGCTAATGTTTATAAGCGTTATACAAACATTTCAAATTTTGAGAATCACAAAGCTTTGAATATTAAAATAAACCATACATAGATAAACAAACTAGATAGTGTAGTCATGCCTTTTTAGTGCCATCCAAATCAAAACAAATATATGAAACACATTGTAATCATAGTCAACCTTATTGGATTTGGTTGCTTGAACTTGCTGTAATCATGTTAAATGGTCAAAACGGTCAAACGACAAGCGCACTAGAAGAACATAACCTCCTTCTTTTAGAAGCACAAGTTCGAGCCAGGTTCATTCATCATACACACTAAATTTTGATTGTCGAATATCAGCAAAATTTTGCTGAATTTTTCCGAGCTGAAATATGAGCAATACCTCCAGAAAAAAAATTCGCTAAAATAATTCACAACTGTTAAAATTCACTGAACTGTCTGTTTGATTTGCTTAAATTTACCAAAACTGCCATTGATTGTTTCAGCAATCAAATTCTAAGATTTGTTGATTTTCGGCAAAATAATAGGCTTTACTGAACATCAGCGAATCAAAAATTCCAATGCTTAACTTTTAGCAAATCCTGTTTTGCTGGAAAAGTTCCAGCAAAATATTTAAACGTAAAATCATTTAAGAAAAACATAACCTGTGTTTATGAGAAAGACAATAAAACGATGCTACAGAATAAAAAAAAATGAATGTACATTTAAAGTGCTCTGATAAAGGTTGTAGATCTCGCCAAATACAACACAAAACCATGTTTGATAAACTTAATATACCCTCAAAATCTTGATTTATAGAAAAAAAAACCATGTTAATGGATTTTCAGCACGAAAAATTTTTCTACGCGGTCATTTTTCAACAGATTTTATATTATCTAAGTGTTTTGGAAAGAAGAAGAAATGACCTTTCCAACGGTATGCTATATTATGTTGTTAAACTTTTGTACATTATAGTGAATCATTTCAATAACATGCTGCAATTTTTCCATGCAAAAATATCGACAAACGACTCGGTAACGAAGCGTTTTGTGGAACGTCTCTAGAAAAAACATGACTTGCGGTATTACCTGCCATTCAAAAACGTCTTAACCGATTTCTTTCGAACTTTGCATACACATTCTATGTAAAAAATGCCTAACCCCTACGTTGAGTTTTTGAGAAAATTTCAATAAAGGGGTTTTTTTACTCATTTTAAATCAAAATTTCTTTTTTTTTCACGAAAAATGCCTTTTTATGAGTAAACACCCTCGCTTGGCAAAGACAGACTTGTCCTTCTTTATCGCGAGAACCGACAAAAGAAAAGCCACGCAAGATCACCACTGAAAACCTGTCGACGATTAGCATCAATCAGCATGATGATTGCTGCTGTTCATCTCAGTTTTCCTTTCGAATGCCGGGATAAATTTTTTATTAGACTATTGTCACTGCGCTTATAGTCGTAGCGGGTTTGCTACATTGTGTAAGGTGGTGGCTGTGTCTACAGCGGCTACCCACCGCTGCCGATGGATTCCCATCTACATATAAAATTCGGCTCGGGACAACGCAATGTTTGACGTGAAACTAGTCATTACCAGTTTTCAGCCTACACATAGTTATTCCTTGCAAGCGCAATTCTGGAGGCTCTTCTAGCCGCTGATATGGTTATTTTATGTGTGTGATGTTTATGTTTGTTTTGATCCAGTGAAAAAAGTATAATGATTCGTTTTACAAATCATGCAATGGGGTCCATGATCTGGACACCAAGTTAGAATTTTTTCGGAGCAATAGAGTATAAGGAATCACGTTTCAATCAGATGTTTTTTATATGCTGTCAAATTCGGCACACCCAGGAGGATTTCTGCTCAATAAGTAATATATAAATGTTTAAGAAACAGTACACTGATACTTTATTCCGAGAAAGGTTAAAGAAAATATAGCTTTATTTAAAAGTTGCTCAACTAATAGTACGGCCCTCTCCTTAATGGAACCAAAATAGGCCTGTATCAAATTAGGCGGAAAACGTTCACCTTCAATTATCCTCATAGAAATATCATCCAGGCCAAACAATCGACTAAACCAACTTAAGCCCCTTTCCATCTCTTACATTCGCAATTCACTTGTAATCCAATGCGTATGTTTACGTAAAGCTCACACGCTCTGTCGTGGTCGTGTGACACAAAACGTGCCCCGAATCCTTTCCGGGGCAAAATTTGTTTATCGTCACCAACCTATAATCCTGCACAGTCTCAGGTCAATTGACTGTGCGGTTTTCCTGCGGCCATTCACTGGCCATCGGTATAGGGTAGGGATCGTTTCGGTCCAGAGAACGGATCAATCCCAAACATTATGCTGCGGTGTGGTTTTGTCGCTTCGGCCTGACTGCTGCTAATTAGCATTACCATCAGGGATAAACTCAACTTTGTCATGGTACTAGATACTAGTTCGTGACCTCATCATCGCCACCAGAGAAATGATCCACACTTTCGCAAGAGCACGTCTCGTCACTAGGTTGCGTCATTTGTGAGTAAACACTGGAGGCAAATCAGTGATAATTCATCACTGAGGCAACTACACATAAGTTGGTTCGATCCCTGCCAAAGCGACAGTTGATTGTGTGCTGCATTTCAAATTATTAGTTGCTGCGTAAACGAAGAAGCTTAGAACAGCAAACTCATAAAAAGATGATGCGTGTATATTTTTTTTCAAAATTAAAGTATGTACTGTGAAGCACAACTGAATGAAAGAGTTTCCAGCACAGACACGCAGATATAAGTCTTTTCTCCTACCACCCGCATGAAAATCGAAATTTACTAGTATGTCTTAAAGTTTGAGGAATTATAAACTAAGAAATGCTACAGACCTCGTTCAGCGCGTTTTGTGTATTTGATTTGAGCAGTTAAAATAAGAGAGTGGCTACTATGTACACTAATAGCTCATTTCTCATGATAGTCAATTTTTCGAGGAGTATAAATTTCAGTGTTAACAGAACAGATTTTCATGTTAGAAAAATTAATAAAATATGTGTCCAAACATTTCACCAAATATCCGTCCAAATACTAGCGCCGCCGTAGTATTACATCACAAACCATGTCGGCCATTTTGAAATCTTTATGTAATCAGCTGTCAATTCAATCTAATTCATTAGTGCGTTCAAAATATCGTTGAATGTTATATAATTTTACCGAAACAGTCGTTTGTTCTAAAGTTTAGTCATATCTAAATCAAATTAGTTTAGTTCTGGTTTTGAATCAAAACTTTTGATACGTTTGAATAAGCGAGGTATCCTTGTTGGCACTCGAAAAAAATTCCAATTCAACAATAAAAACAAATCGTTCAACTACTCTACAATAAGAAGAATTGAAATCATTACTACTAAAAGCGACTATGTATTCATGTACGTAACTAATAGACTGATCGATCTTTTGATCATAATAACCCCACATCACGGTACCATTCCGCCAAAGCAACTGATACAATCTAGTTGCGCTATTTATACTCCCGTTTTGTCGATCGCATCATTTACACGCAAAGTTCGCGCTTTAGATGATAAGCAAAATGCTGTGAGCCAAACAAGTTTCCAGTGGAAGAAGGAACAAGTTACAAGAAAAAAAACACATTATAGACATTTACCAATCGCGCTGCTCCCGCTTTGATTGTGGGTATATATGTATTTTGAAATCATGTTTGAATTGCTCACAGTTGACACTATGTATATCGCAAACCTAATGTGGTTCCAGATGGGGTTGAAGTCGAGAAGTTATTGCTCACCAGCTTCGAGGTTTAATTTGAAAAAAAAAACCATGCTACCATACATTATCATCTGATTACCCGCGCATTTGAGCTAAATTCGAAAGTTGTTTGCAGAATTATACCAGAATAAACAAAATTCCAGAAACGGTATCTACTAATTTGGAAACCTGCAGTGATGCTTCGGATAAATTGATGGAATTAATTGGAATGCAATTTCAAATCCACCAGAGCTAAATTTCCAATTTAGGAGGCTTCCTGCACTGTTTCTTCCGATTGAACTTCACAAATGCATTTACGGTATTACAAGCCAGTTTCCTCTCTCCAAACGATCTGCGATTCTTCGCTTCATCCCACATCTTATTGCAACGAGACGTACAAGAATCCCCTCAACTCTTACCGAAACCCCTCTGCCGCATTTTATTTCTCGCTTGTGCTCGTGGCTACCTATTTTTATTCTGATACTTTTTGTGTTCCCTGTACACACCTCTGTCTCGAAACTGGTTTCCTTTGCTACCCACCAATCCTTGGCTCGGCCAAGCTAACCACCACGAGAGCGCGACAAATTCAGTGCGGGTTTGCACCCAATCAATGCGCGCAAGAAGCCCGCCACAATCGGTCCAGCGAGAGCCAGGTCCTTAATTTTTCCTTTTACGCAATCACGGCCGTGCTCTATGCCCATACCTGGAAGCTGGTCCCTGCTGATGCTGGTCAGTTAGGCGGTTTGCCGTTACCTGCCTTCTATCTGTGTGCATTTGAGCTGGCTCTGTACGAAGATGTCATCGATACTGGCGGTCATGGCAAAAGAGTTCTCTTTCACTTCAGGTCGGTGTGCGGATTTTGCCTTTCGAATGACAAAAGCTTTTTGTATCAATTATAGAGATTTTAACCTTACGATCATTCGCCTATTTTTCGGGTTAGAGAAATTTCTTTTTTTTTTGATAGAAAAATCTATATTCCTATGTGCTGGGTTTGAAATAGAAACCAGGTGAGCACACAAGGCAATCGATTTACTAACTACATTACGCCCGCCCCGTCAAAAAACTCAAGATTTCAAACTTCTATTCATTGATCGGTGCTTATCAATCCATTATTAATAATAAGTGTTGATAGAATATAGTTTTTCGCAGATTGGCCAAAGTACTCAACATTTCTTCGACAACTCACCAAGGAAGCCAACTGGGACTTTCTAAATTTTGCTGTTCTTTATTGATAATATATATTTTTTTTTCGAAAGTTGTCCTACTGGAGCTGTAGAGCTAGGTTCTCGGAAGGACTCCCAGTCAGAATCACATACTACAATTTGCAGGCGAGACAGGCAATGTCGCCCACTAAAACACTGCATTAGGCCAATTGTAGCGGGCCGTGATTCTGAATGTGATATTCATTGTACGGTTCAGGTATGTGCGGACGTAAGGACTCGCGATCGCATGTATCATCGCGAAGGGTTCGAGCATTTGTACGTTAACGTGTTCGATCGCGTGTGCGTTTGTATGTCGCGTGTGCTAACGTGTATGTAACTTCGCGTGTATAAAATCTATTTTATAACCGTGTGCATTTCGCATATTCGCGTCTGTTCTTTGGATAATCGTGCGCGGATCGTGAGTCTAATACTTTATATTTGGTGTACGGCTCAGATGCTAAATGAAAGTGAAATCTTCCATATCACGAGTTCCCGGCGATGTCGCCGTAGAGCGTGTGGTCTGGTGGATATGAGCTTTATTTTTTTGATTGGTCCAACTGAATGTATGGACCTAAATTACTAGAATGAAGGCTAAAGATTTCCAGACGTGACCGATTCCTGATCGCGCGCGTTTGCGGGTTCGCGTTCGTAACTTCGTAAGTACTAAAACGTTCACATAATTACCGGAGTGTTATCAAGTTTGTGCGATCGCGGGCATAGGTGTGCGTAGATGATCGCGAAGGCCTTAAGCGTTCGTATGTTGACGTGTTTGTCGCGTGTGCTCGCGTGTATGTGACTTCGCGTGTATAAATTCGATTTTGAAACCCTGCGGCCATTGATACATTCACGGACCGTCATTCTGATATTTAGTTCGGTGTACGGTCATGTCGCCATGAGACGTGTTGTCTAATAGGTATGGGCGTATTGGTCCAGCTGAAGGCATGGACCTAGGCTTCTAGGATCAAGGATAGACTTTCGGACGTGACCGATTCGTAATCGCGTGCACGATGGCATTTTTGTAGGTTCCCGCTGAGACCGGGTTTGAGAATGTGTGAGTGTTAAGACGTTCACTATCACCATCTTTGTTGACCCAGCTGAAGGCGGGTGTAGAATGGCAGTATAGGACTCGAAAAGAAGAAATAAAAGACAATATATGAAAGACGTAATAGATTAGATAGGTACAAGATACAGCTGAAGTTATGATCATCACATGAAAGACATACATTTGTATTTCAAACTCTACCAATACTTGAATAGCCAACCACCACACATAGCACATCCTTACTTTATTATGTCGCTAGCCGTGCATTGAAGAATGCCTAAAACTCTGAACTAGGCCCCGTCGAGTCAGTCCGTCATCTGTCCGTCTCGTCCTGTCGTGTCTGGGGCTTCCAGGTTACATGCATTCACCAGACGAGACTAGCTTATGTCAGCTTAATTGGTTTTGTAGAATCGAGGCGATCATCGAAATGATAGATCCTACGAATGAATGCACTTGGCCCAGTAACCTGTCGAGCATTTGTATATTTGCGAGTTTGAATGTTTACGTGTGTATGGGAAGTGTTGTGTGTTGAGATATGTGTGTTACCTGTAAATAATAAGTTAATACAAATAATATTTAATGTGTTAAAATAAGACATGTGTAATATGCTACTTGCAGTTTTTGGTCGTTCCTACTTATCTGATTCAATTGAGTATGAGAGTACATCTCAACTCTTCTAAAACCTGGCGACGTCTGATGGTAGCGAATAGTCATTGTTGGCAGCAATGTTACTCTTTTTTTGATGAATGAACTCGGAGAGGTCATCATAGGACTGTGACGCATGAGACCGAAAATAAATAAAACAAAATGAAATAAAGAGAAGAGTTAGTATTATTATTGAGTATTATTTGAACAACACACATGTAACATGCAATAAAACTACTTGGAGTCGTCTAAATGCCAGAAAATGATATATATTTACTATTAACGACAATTGCATTCCGTTAAAAGTTTCTCATGATATGCTGACCGGGAATGGATGATTGATGTGCGTCGCTAAATTATTCGTACCTTCATTTATCCAATCCGAATGAGTCGAATCGAATGCACGAATTGAACACCGATAAAAAGTGATCCAAAGAAGGATTACCCACTATTCTATCATATAAGCCAGTTCTGCATCCTTTCCCTGACCCATATGTCACAAATACTCAGACGAACACATACACAGATAGACATACGACTAGCACATAACAATTTTACACTAGTACTAAAAACTACAATTATTACAACACAGCACAACTAATAGGGTTCAACTGTTATTTTTTAATGCGCCTATGCACGTTGACGAGGTCGACCGATAAATCGACACACAATGACTCCCACTGCGAGCCGTGCTCAAAAAGACAGCCGTTAAGCTGTTGAACAATGTCTGCAAACACAGCCCACAGAAAAAGTCAATCCACGGCGACCCGCCAATCGGCCACGCCAGTGTGCACAGGCTCTTAGCTGACTGTTAGTTTGGGCTGGTGCAGAGTATGAAATAACACAAAACATAAAAAAGGCCCATAAGCCCTCTCGGTCTCCTCGATGCACCACTAACGAGGCGTAATGCAATAACCATCTTAAAGCAGTTGTCTGCTCAAATATGCTTGAAGATGTTTGCAATACCATCAAACCCGTCAACCTAGGAGAGGGAATAATGAAAAACTGTGTTTTAAAAAATCTTTCGAAAACTACTCGGTGAAAATAGTTTCTCTTTGAGCGTCTTAATGGAATGTTGGAAAAATAAAAATATAAAAAGAAATAATGTTTTCCTTTTAATTCCACCAGGGGTTTATTAAACTGAACATATACCTATTTCGTCGATGTCGATGCTTTTAGAACTGTACAAACACTGAAGAAGTCGGCAAGACATCGACCTGGTACCATACCTGGTGGAATTAAAACGAAAATTATAAATATTTGGAATTTTTATCGTTTACTCGGCGAAGGTGAAAATTTGTAGCACATCTTGTTCGGAGCCGTCAATGTGGTGCATCAACCGAATCAGGGTTGTTAATCGATAATTCATCATCATCGTCGATAATGTTAACTACCCGCCATCGTCATCGGATCTCCGTTAACGGGATCATCTTATATAAATGTGGCAAAAAGTACCTAATGTTCAAAAAAATTTTTGGAGCAGTAATATGACGTAGACATGTGCGTTATTCTGCAAAATGTTTGTTAAGGTTTCATCTATAAAATAAAAATTTTCCAGTGTAAGGTGTCAAAAATGGCGACTTTCACATTACTACTACTACTTTTCGAATCTGCGGGCATTCTCGTTTTTGAACCATTCAACCTATCAACTTCGGGTGCACTACAAAATCGCAATATTTTGATCATAAATGATTTTTTACAGCTGGCCAAAGTGGAAAAATCATGCAAAAAAAACGATACTTTATTTTCAAGCGGCCGCCATTTTTTTTCTATATCGAATTTTTCCATTTTTTTTTAGGTTGGGCCGCCTCTACAGAATGTAATTTTCAAGATCGTTTTGGTTTGCTGCTTGTAAGCGACGAATTGCGACCTGTATCGTGCCCGCAGATAAAGTCGGTTTTCAAAACACCTTTGCTGGAGCCGCCATTTTTGACATCTTACACTGGAAAATTTTTATTTTATAGATGAAACCTTAATAAACATTTTGCAGAATAGCGCACATGTCTATGTCATATTACTTCTTCAAAAAAAATTATCAAGCATTAGGTACATTTTGTACAATTATATAAGAGGACCCCCTTAACGATAATGTATTAATCGGCATCGTCGATAATTCAGCGGCAATTATCGCGATACATTTGCTTTTTCTTGGTACTTGGTAAGTTGACTAATGCGATTAATTTCAATTGTCTAAAAATAAGTATCGAATAGTAAGGAAAATAGAAAACCGTTGGAAATGAATAAATTCGAAAATTTTAAACGCACATTGGGATATAGTTGGGTAAAAACGGATAAAAGTTGAAATCTTTTGACGTTAGTGTCGAATGATAAGGAAACTAGAGTGTAGTGGAAAATCATTATTTTAGACATTATGAACACATATACTGCCTATGATCGCAAGTCAATCCCGTAAAGATAGAAAATCCCATGGAAAACGGGACAAATATGCGATCATGGGTAGCATAGGGACGCGTTTGCGTGAAAATGATCAAAAAGATATATTGTGCTTTTCTTATTTAGTAGAGTTTTTTTTTCACTGACACTTTCGACGATAATCGAATGTCTGGAATTTTCACATATGGGAAGATGGGGTAAAACGCACCCCCTAAGGAAATATAATCTTAACTCAGCTATAGAACATCAATTGGGAGAATTTAATTAATGATATCGTTTAGCCAACATTTTCCTCTGTAATCATATCAATCATAACACTTAACAAAATATTCAATTTTTCAAAGTCATTAAAAATCACTCTTTGAAAAATAAGCGGGGCAAAATGCACCTATGCGGGGGTAAAATGCACCACAATAACGGGGCATAATGCACTATAACAACGGGGCAGAATGCTCAGCGAACAAGCAAGTAGTTTTGTTTTCTTTCACAAAAGTGTGCCATTAAATAGCCTTAGGTTATGCAATTAGTATGTTTTCAGAACGATTTTTCTATTTTCGATTAAAAACCAGCAAAATCATATAAGAGGGCATTTTGCCCCCGATGGAGCAGAGATATAAATTTAGCAAAACGTGAATTATTTAGTAGATTATTCATATGTAGTGCGATAGAATAATGAACAACGGTATAAATAGAACTGGAATGCTCTGATATAATAGTAAAACGGCATTTATAAGAGCTGAAAATCCTTGTTGCACGAGCCACAATAAATACATGAAAAGAGCACGTTATTGTTTTTTGTTTATTTCTCGAACTGCTAGTGATGTACGGTTATCAAACTTTGAAGAGTGTATGGTTAACATGGCGGACTTCCGACTGGCGTTACCTTTTTCCAGAAATTTTCAGCTGTTTTCGATATAAGCAAGGGGAGCATTTTGCCCCGGGGGTGCGTTTTACCCCATCTTCCCCTACGTCTAATTTTCAAGGATTGGAGATTTGATGTTGAATTTTAATAGCTTCTGTAGTTTGGTTATGGTTTGCTAAAAAAGCGTGCTCCGCTGGGTTTGAACTGGATTGGTAAATCTTTATCAGATTCCCTAGAAACTTTTATTATTTCTGCAAGGGGTCATCCATAAATGACGTAACATTATATGGGGAAGGAGGGAGTTTTGCATTTTGTGATCATATGTGACGACGGGTTAGGGGGTCATGTCAGGCTATGTAGTTTTTTTTAAAAGGGAACATCGTTTTTTATTTAAAAAAAAATTACGGGGACAGGAGGAGAGTTACCGTGAAGCTACGTAATTACCAGGGGGGTGTTTAGAAGTTTGTGACGAAAATGCTACGATGGGGAAGGGGGGGTGTTAAAAATTACTCAAAAATGCTACGTCATTTATGGATGGTCCCCAATAAGCTCCTTGAACCGAATTTCTAATGTACTTCTGGTTTGTCCAATATAAACTTTATCGCAAAGTGAACATGATATTTTGTATACCTCCGATTTGCTCAGTGTTTATCGGATCCTTTGTGGATCCTAGTATTGATTTTAGTTGGTAGTTCCGAATACTGAAAACTAGGTCTATGCCAAACTTTTTTAATTTTGTTCTAAGTGGATAAGACGTATTTTTGTTGAAATCTGCCGCTATACTTTTTAAATTCTCAGTTGTTGGAGTTAAGGTTGTGAGATTTTGCTTATTAAGCATTCTAGATTTTTTATTAATTATTGATTGGATGGTTTGCTCTGGATACCCGTTGAGCTTGCCTATTTCGAAAAAATGTCTGCTTCTTCAATTTTTGCTCCTTCCTTTAATGGTAAAGTAAGCATTCTATGGGCCAATGTGATGAAAAGTGGTCATTTTATACTGTTAAGAACGGTTTGAATTATTTAATATAATTATTTCGGTATTTGTAGGTTTCCTATATATTTCGAAAGTCAAGGACTCTCCCTCTCTTTTTACAAGCACACCCAAGAAGGGTGATGCATCTTAAAAAATTAACGAGATTAAATCAAGTTTTTCCACCAATTTTATAATATATTTTACGTTGCATGTAAGACGTCAAAGCCCTGCGAAAAAAACAAGCTCTACACCCAACTAAACATAGAACAGAGTTTACCGGCGTACGAACTTTTCTGATATGGAGCGCAAAACTGAGAATGAAATGCATTTTTCAAATTTTGCGCATATTTGTTATACATTTCTTGAGTGATCACCCCTAGATTTGTCCACATGGGTTAGCATTTTTGTCAGTTAATCCGACGACACGACTACACGACGTACACTGTCAGATCCGACTAACAGTATAATGGATCTCGATAGTAAGTTGAAGAATTGATTCGAAAACCCACAACAACCACTGAACAGCCCCAACAAATCCAGATTACAAACAACCAACGGGGCGAATATTGTCAGCAGCACGGCGCTTTATCTATTCCCGTCACGGCAATCCAGAGGAATACAATCAAGTATAGGTGCGAGTTAAAGACCTAGAATCGAATATAATTTCAACCCACGACGCCCGAATATCGCTGCAAACTGTCACCATAAAAGCAGTGAGTTCCAATTATGAAATATAGAGATCAAAAATATAGATATAGACTCCAAGAAGGAATTATAGCACTTTCTAAGATGAACCATTACAGTAATAATAAGGGCGATGCCTGTTATTTACTTTTTTTTGGGGTTGTTAGGAAAGACAACAAAAGAAAAACTCGCCAAATCCACGCGATATTTATATTTAGCGCGCATTTCAATCCACCGTAATCTTTTATGAGTAGTCTAACTAAATTGAGCCCAAGCATTCAGAGTTATTTTGAAACATTACCACCTAAAATATTTTCGACAAAATGTTATGACTGTTTTATTAACGAATGTAATTCGGATCGAACCTGACATTCGTTTCATTTCGATTTGTCGTTATTGTAAAGGAATGTCACATTCTTCTAAAAGCGATCCGTCATAACACAGAATAAGGCTGATTAGTAAAAACATGTGCAGTAACATATGAACATTCTGATTGCCTTCTTCTTGCCGCACCATCTGTTCGTGCATCCACATGCTTCTCATTCGACTAGCGAACGATGAATGAAACACTTAGTACAAAAATACATGCGGGACTAACATAACTTTCCAAAATTCGATTAGGTCTCTTAAATGTAGTATATTGACACCTCTACCTGAAAAAGACTCAAATTTAGAGGTTTCCACGTCACATTCGAAAGTCTTTGTGTTAGCCATAGACTCATACATGCTTCAAAATTTAATCCACATTGGTGACTATTTTTCCAACTGATTCGTGCAAATGCAATGTAAATCCGTTCACTATAATGACAGTTACTAACGTTCGAAAACTTTCCCTCTTGTTTCTTCCGAAATATTTTTTAAAAGGGTCCTCTAAATTGAAAGGTAAGTCGTAATCGCGACAAACGAATATGAAAAGCTTGGATCAGATTTCCAAAAAGTTGCTAGTAATGATTGCATTCTTTTTAATAAATGCATGGTTCTTGTGAATTCAGTTCAGGATCAAAAAGCTGATAAAATCGGCGGTAGACAAAATCGGGAGTAGAAAAAATCGCGGGCTGATAAAATCGCGTCTTCATTGTATATAAGACCTATAAAGTTCGTGTCTTCAGAGGAAATATTTATAATAATACGACCTACAACTTTGTCAAAAATACAATCTTTCTATCTGCTTTAGTAAAAAAAAGTTTATAACGGTGCCGTGGTAGCGAATGAATTTCGAACTTATTTTATAAAACCAAACGAAGCGCTAAATGCTAATCAGCAAATTTACCTAAAATTGCATAACTATGAAACGAAAGATACTTGATGCTACAATTTTCATTTTCCAACCACTGTATGTCGTTTTCCATTTGATCATATAATATGTTTCGGTGAATTCTCAATGTACAAGGACTGAATCTTCCGGCCAACATTGCTAAACAGGTGTACACGTTTCTTCAGTTCAATGTTTGTGCATTGAATCGATCGTAAATCATAAACATCCATCCTAGCTAACTCCAACCTAGCTCGCACAAACAATTTTCCTCCCAGACATTACCGATCAGCACTTTGGTCAATTAAAAGCCCGCGAAATCAGTTTTGGCGAACGAAAGACAACCAGTCACTCAAAACTTCTAGCATATAAGGGCATGCTGCAAAGGTTATCGATTTTCGTAATCATTAGAGCGATAATGGTCCCGCTGCCAAGTCTAGTATTGCCACCCGGCCGGACCGTCGGTCGGTTGAATTAGTAAACCGATAAGACTAAGTTCCTCGGCATTAATTCGGGCTTGCTCGGCTTGTTTTCATACCACACAGCTAAGCCCGAACGAATTCCATTCACACATTTCACTATGCACTGGAAAACTCGTTTGCAATCAGTCTTTCCATTCTCTTTCTCTCCTCCAGCTTCGGGTTTCGATATACCTATCTAGTATTCTTTTGTTGTGGCCAGCCAGTGCCAGTACCCCTGCTGTTTTCATTGTTGCTTACCTTGGCTGCTGTAACACGCTGTAAACATTAGCGACAAGACAATTCCACATATGATCAGATTCCGTCGCCTGCTGCCTGCACCTGCAGTTCCTACTGCTCTGACTCCATTCCACGCACAGCCCCGTTCATTCGGCATATTCATCATTCTCATTGCACTTGCAATTTTCTTACTGAATCACACGTTTCTGCTTGGCGAAACCAAGAAAACATACAAATTTCCTTCCGAAAAGCTGATTTTTCGTTGCCTCGCCCACTGCTCTCACTCTTCGTTTCAGCTGGAAATCCAGCAATGCTAGAACCACGAATGCTACACTTCAGCAAAAAATCGACACTATCTTCACTCCACCGAATTTCATGCTTTCATCACGCCACAGCCCGTTATCCCATCATTCCCACTCATTCACCGTGCATTTTTGATCGAATTTTCATTAACAATTCAATCACTTTAGTCAACGGGTAGAAACAAATCTAGCACTTTCGCCTCATTTTGTCTGCCTTCACTCACAAACGAAAACCCTTCTCGCTCGATATCGAAACTTTCCTCCCGTCCGTAAGTTAATTTGGCCTGCTGATCCCTATGTACTTCAACACCGAAGGAACTCTACGCGATACGCGACAGCCGACGACAACGATAGCATCCTACTCCCGAGCCGGCCATATTGCGAATGAATGGAAGCACGCGAAACGGCACAACTACAACCGACGGGGGCTGTGAAGCCGCATACACAATCTTGTTTTTTTCTACTGTCGGTTATGGTATGTAGAAGACGCCGAGAATAGTAAAACAGCAGCATAAATACAGGGAAGAAGAATCGAACACGAAGAAGCTGCCTGATGCGGCTGACATTTGAATGACGCAAACTCAGGGCTGTTTAGACTGGTTTCTTCTTTCAGCTGAAATAGACGAAGAGCTAATGGTTTGCGCATTAGCTAGAAATTGTGCGTGTATTGTCTATCTCGAGATAATCTAGCATTTCGTCGAGGTATTGCTTTATCACGGTAAATCTAGAATACCTATTTTATGACTATGTTTCACGCATTTTTGAGAATACCATTTATACGTCAAAAAGTGTATCGATTTTAGTTATGAATGAAGAGTATGTTTAACGCATTTTCGAGAATGTCAACGGCGAAGAAAAATGCGTAGTATATCTCACAGAGTAAAGAAAATTTACACTTCGACGTGGGGCCATTTTCAAATAAGTGTTCGTATTGCAAAAATGCTTCTTGTTTACTTTCGCGATTATTTATCGAAGGCAGAGAAATATGGATGAACATTCCAAACCTCATAATAAATCATATAATAATGCTATGGTACGTATGCTTCTTTCTTATTAGTTTATTTAAAATATCAAGTTTCTTCCTTTTAGATTCGAAATGCACGAAACCCAGTAATGATTCAGAGTCAGATTTGAAAAAAAGTTTTATATATGGGCTCGATTCTTGAAGGCGTACCACCGTACCGTTTAAGGAAGTTCAAGATGGTATGACCTCTAAATATTGTTTGTATTTAAATAAATTAGAATAAAAATTAATGTGATTTTTGTTACTTCTCGAAAAGAAATTGAAAAACAAAAGGTTCTGATAAAAATTATCACTTTTCAGCGCGTTAGAAATATGTATCAAGTATAAGTTAGCTTGAGCTTGTGAAATATGCATCAAGTATAAGTTAGTGTCTTTTAATTAAACTTGCGAATTATTCGGAGGAATAAATATAAAATGTAAATTTAATGAATATCTTCTATTATTATTATATTACCAAGCAAGTTTAAGCATCTGGTTCAACCTAAAAATTGTCCGACTCATACGTTATGTCATTTTTAATTGCTGCATAACAGAAATTCTCGTATCAGTAACATGAACACAAACGTGCATCTTATGCTTGGGTTCAAGTAATTTTTACGTGTTGTTTCATTTTCCTGTCCAGGAAGAACACGTAACTTTGTCCTGACGTGCTATAGATAATTATTATCTGGTGAACCAGGGGCCACATTATGCAACCAAGCCGAAACGACTTTTTACACAAGTATTTATACAAAAACCTTTCGTTTTAGGATGCGGAAGATTTAGTCGTCGACCCAATAAAATGAACAGGAAAATATAGTGAATTAGATTCATAGATGTTTTCACGTCAAAACGACGTGATTTATTTTTGGAGTGCGGGATCTGCTGTCAGTTCAGTAAAACTCAGTGGAGCATCTCATATCTTGAGCGTTTTTTCAAAAAGACATATGGTCGGTGTTAAGTCAGACCGGACTAAGTCGCAAAACATCAAAAAATGAGACAACGATAACAACGGATAAAGAATTTCATCAGTTACATTCGACTTTTGCCAGATTTGAAATATGTAACAAAATTATTGCAAAAAACAATTTTCAATTATAACGTAGAGGATGCTACGATTCAAACTTTAAACCCGTTTTTCTCGAAATCAATATTTTGTCACTTAGTCAGGTCTGACTTAACACCGACCATATCTACAATGAGTGACTCTCTTTGTTTACTTTCGCTTTCGATTTTTATGGCGTCACTTTTCACTTATTTCACAGTACAGATCGAAAGACTGTGGTTTTGACTAGCATATTATGCAAAGAGTTGACGGATAAATGTTAAAGCGACCGAGTTATTAACAGAAGATAAAGTAAACAAAGAGAGTCACTCATTGTAGATATGTCGTTTTGAATAAAAGGTCTAGATATCTCAGTTACATTTGATTTTTCGAAACTTTCTTACTTCAAATCCTTGCTCTTCCTTGAGTACTATGGCTCTTAATATTTGAAAAATATTTCATCTTCCAGTCCCTTGCTAATTGAATGTCGTTACAATATAAAAAAGGAAAAAAAATTGACTCACTCTAAGTGCGTTAATAAAAAAGGAAAAAAATTGAAATACGTGACATGTTTTTGATTTTTTTAGAAGTAGTTGAGGTTGAAGATACATAATCGATTTTTTTCCCTATTTTGTACGCCAAATAACAAAAAAAATATTTTTTAGAATTGAATTAACACGACCGCACCTTTCATTGAAATACCTTCATCCCTATCTTTTGCTGGGATAACTGTCAAAAATGTTAACCCATGTGACTAAATTTCCTGTGAAGGAAGACCGATAGTGACAAACGAGGACGTGTTTACATTTTTTTAGAAAATCTATTAAAAATTATTCTGAAGTTTTAAAGGTTGAGCATATATAGTCGTGATTCGCTCGTTAAGCCACAGCCTCTGTCCAAATAACGAATTTGATTCACTAGTTGGACCGCAAATGCATCTGTTCACATCTGTAATTGTTGTCAGTTTGATTGTCAAAGTGAATTTGACGTGAGATTTTGACATTAAGATGCTTTTTAGTTGGACAATGGTCCAACTAGCGGAGATCCAACTAAAAAGCGGTCCAGTTAAAAAGTGACCAACCAGAGAATCACGACTGAATTGTTATATTTAGAAAGATGACCTCCATCGAATTTTGAAATAAAAGGAAAATTTTGTTCTTCATTAAAGGAGGAACGAACAATGGTAAGAAAAAGCAGTATTTTCCACATCCATTTTTCATCAAAATCAATCAGCTTATGTAGAATATTGGTACAGTGCTTCTGATTAATTTTCATGCAAATCAAACACACGGTATTGAAAAAAATTGTTTTTTTCGATTTTTCCCCATTTTCTGTTCAACCAACGTTGGTTCAACCTTAATGACCCAATATTCAACATTTCTCAAGCGGACCCTACACGAGACAGAAATATTGTCAATAAATATTTTGACAAGACTGCTTCCGACAGCATGAAGTAACAAGTTACTTCACGCTTGTCCGGACATGCCGTAGACTCAGGTGATTCGCATTTATAACACAGACTAGCAGACATAACACTTAAAAAGAAAGCTTCGTCCGCTTTAACGGTCATTTTAAATATATTTGTAGTTGGGACTGTGACCACATTTGGAATTATGGCGCCACTGACATATGACCAAGCATATGGGGGAACCCACCAGTAAATAAGTGTTTGGGACCGTGAATAAAAGGTGGAGCTAGTGTTCTGGGAAAATTGTCGGATCGATGTTTTTTGAGGGAATTCCCTCATACTGTTATGTCTGTTAGTCTGTGTTTATAATGCCAAAATATCTTGACGCCTATGGTAGCATACAAAGGGTTAAGTCGCCGGTAATCTCTAAGCTTGCTCTAATGACCCTTCCACGCTTTTCAAAACTTTCTCCCTTCAACTCCTTGCTTTCCCTTGAGTACTATGGCTCTTAATATTGAAAAATATACTTCACCTTCCAGGCTCTTGCTAATTAAATGCCGTAACAACAGTTGACAAATTGACTCACTAGGTCGTTAACAAAAAATGGTTAACAAATAAAAATGGTACAAAAAGACTGCTTCAATCCATCAATCCCATTTAAATTCTACAGGATCAATATTTTCAAGATGACCTTACACCATCAATCCCACACTACTTTGACAGTAAAAGGCAAGTTACGGCGGATAGCCTAGAACAACGTTTCAATGGCCTACCGGTCGCCAGCATCTAGTTTAACCTGCCTGTCCACCATTTCGTTTACTGGGATAAATAAACGACACGACCTCCCACTCTAAGAAATATGACGAAATAAAAGGGTGCGAATAATTTACCGCCAGTTACCCATACACTGACTCACCCCTCGCGACGGATGAAAAATATATTTCTCGAGCAACACTGCTTTGGCTTTCTTCGTGTGATTTGCGTAACCTGGCAATCAATATTAATAAATAAACAAAACTTCGAGCTAATGAAAAACCTATAGATCAGTTGAAATGTACTTGTACGGCTGTTTTGGTGAGTTTAAGAGAAATTATTTGGCAAAAAATACTAACATGAGGTTGACAATTCAAGAGTGCTGATTCAAATGGACCTTAGTGACAAATGTAAACAAACTGAGTTATTTGCAGCACAGCATGTGATTACAACATAGCTAACGAATACCGAAAACCAGGATTCATTATACACAGTATTTATCAAAATAACAAGCATTATATAAAAAGTCGCAAAGTTTTCATGATCATATTTTGAAATTTTGCACTTGAGACCTTTTAAAATGAAAGGACCTATGCGCGAAATATTTCAAAACCTCTGCAACTGTTCATAGGCGCCATGCAAAAACGACGCAAAATTCATTTCATTCCTTGTTTTCCCCACTGCACATAGGTACCTAGTAAAAACGTCCTAAGCATCAAAATAAAAGAAATTATTTTCTTCTGTTCATGCGACTTATTTTCGAAGTTGAATTTAATAAGTATAATAAATTAAATGATAATTGGAAAGCTTAGTTATTCTAAAGTAACATGCCATTCGTTGGTTTTAACCACTTCCAGCCAATGATTTGTTAATATAAACTAAAGTTTCCCGCATTTTTTTTCTGCAAGACTTCTGTTAAATCCAGTGCAACTATTTACCATAGTAATGAAGAACATTCGTATTCCGGTGCTCATTTTGTCGAAAACTTTGAAGAAATTCAATATTCGTCGTAAGAGTTACCTTTGCTGAAAAAAGCCGTATGTGCAGCGTCGTATGATTCTTGGGCCCGAAAAGAAGACCTATGTGAAAGGTCCCATAATTTTCAAAAGGACGCATCATTCTAAAGCGCTTAAAAACTACACTAGCACTAAACATTTCATGTTTTTAGCATTATTTACCTAAAGCGCATAGTCCTTAGACTATATTGGCATAATTGTTTCATCAAAACGCATATTTGTTTTCTAATAGGGATTTGTTTTAGGTCCATAAAACTTCAGCCTCGTTTTTCTCAGTTCGAGCTCAATGTCACTTAGGACCTTTTGAATAAGTACTCTTGAATTAATTAGAAAATTACTTTCATTTCAGCTCTTAGTCATATGATGAATGCCACGGACAGCGATAGTATGCGACTAATCGCTGCTGGGAAGACAACGCACTTTCCCAATTTAATATCTGACTGTGTTTAGCATACAGGAAACCAAATGACAACTGGTGACGGCTCTGTTCGAATATTTTAGGTTTCCGGTAATGAGCAATTTGATGGTTTTTTGCACAGTAACCTGATCTAGAGAAGACTTCCTGAGGTAATCGAACCTTCCAGACTAAAACGCTGCACAGAAACTTCGGCTTCTTTTTGTGATTCTACCATGGATTGGGGTCTTTTTCTACAGCGAGAGTGCCATTTCGCTGGTTGGATTTACCGAGTGCTAGACCAGAACCGATATACAGAATTTGATTCCGGTATTACTGGTTTCTCGAGCGAAACAGACCTGTGATAGTAAAATCGTAAACAAATTTTGTAGTTCTTTCACGAGATACCTTTGGCAGATTCGTGATCTATCTGGTACTGGTGAAAAACGATCTGACAAAGTGGAGTGGGATGAGATCATTCTACATTGATAGGTTCCTGATAATAGAATATCTACCACCAGGCAATTGTACACTATACTACAAGGATAATATATTAGGTATGAAATGTGTAGTTACTTTGAATAACAAGTTGCTCATATTTGGTACAGTTCATAAAAGTTTCTTGTAAATTTGACGATACTTGCGTTTTATTATCCATTTCTTATGAATGTTTGGTAACCTTCGTGATGACAAAGAACGTGATGAATCAACAAAAGGTTGACTTCGAAGAAAATTACACTTCTATTAGCCTGAGTAGAAAATTTTCGATACCTATGTCCTAAATAACGATACTTATTTTGTTCACTTTCTCAATGTTCAATAGGCTTATTGTATATTTTACCCATATTATGTAAATTTTTCTGTATAAATATTGGGGGATATTCTGACGGTCACTTTCGGTGACACAAATATCAGGTGACTATGGTGATCGGGAGCCCTATTCTCACAGTCACGTCACCTAGTGACTAGAAGGAAATTCTCTTTTAGTCACTAAGTGACGTGACTGTGAGAATAGGGCCCCGGAAATCTTCGTCACCTCACTTAAAGCACCTTAAAGTGAGAGATGTCACCCAGGTGTCAAATTTTGTCACATTAAGTGACTAAGGGAATATGGAAAGTGACTAATGAAGGTGGCTTTAGGATTGAGAAAAACGATGCAAATGAGGTGATGCGGTTGATAACTTTAATTTTGATTGTTGATTTTATTTTTAACAGTGGAAGCTCTACAAAAATGTTGTAAATCTGTTAGAATTTTGTAATGAAGTATTAGCTTCTATAATTTTATTAACCATTGAAATTAATTTAACCAGTTGTTTAATGACTCTGGTATATGAAATATTTTTGATATTGGAGAGACTAATGGAACTATCTGCTGCACGGCGATTTTTTATTATTATTTGTACCAGAGGGAATGTGTTAAGGGTTTGAACGTTTTTTTTGTTGTTTTTTTTTGCTTTTTAAATTATTAACTTTAACTTAATGTGCAATGTTCAGTTCGACTGAGTCATAGCGGAGATGAATTGTTTCTCATTAAACACCATACCATTATATGTAATGCTTTAGAACAAATACAGCTAACAGTCTAGCAACTTTTCTATAAACTATCCATAGTATAAATTTTAAAAACATCGCGGCGTCCAGTAATATTCATCACATCGGATTCCTCATTGACGCGTGAACAGTAAACACGCAGTCATGGGCCCTATTCTCACAGTGACGTCACTTAGTGACTACAAGGAAATTTTCTTCTAGTCACTAGGTGACAGTATTATGAGAATATTGCCACATTTCGCTAAATTATTTTCTGCTCTAGTTTCACGTAGCACTCGTCGTTGCAAAGTGACGCATCAGCTTCCGTCTGGCCGTCGCATAGTGACAACTGAACTGGATGATAGCGAGCTTCTTGCTGCAGTCACACCGGCATCGTCCTATAGAAGTGCACATAATGGTCAATGAATTAAATTGCAAATGAATGAACACTTACACAAACACCACCGATAAACTCTTGGATCGTATCGTCCAGGATCAGACGAACGATGTTCAGGTTATGAAACATCAGCGGCATCGCATATTTTTGCTTCCGCGGCGGTTGTAGAAGTTTCAAATCGTGCCGCTTGTTGGTTGCAGCAGTAGCTCGGTAGTGTTTCGTATGTCCTGGAGTTTTTTCAACTGAAAGCAGAGTGCTCATTCTTTGAAATTTTTGCTTTAGATTTATTTAATAAAAACTTACTTTCGATACTTTGATTCAAATTTTTACAATTGTCTTGAAAAAATTCCGACCAGTTCAATAAATTTATTTGTTTTCATATGCTCAACAGCGTATCCAGGGTTACAGTTGATACAACAACAAAAAACGACAGCAGATTCAACAGTGATGCTAGTTTTAAGCCTTGTCTAACCAAATGTCAAATTTGACAGTACCAGTTACCTCAGTCACTGAGGGGTAGTCAGATTTGAGATACACTTTCAGATTGCAAGTGTCTAGTCGTGTCGTTGGATAAATCGTGTACACGCAGAATTTTATTTATGCATCGATAGCATACTTTTCTATCTGCCTCTCGTTTCTTCTGCTGTAAATTTTATGCATCGGACATATTCGGTCTATTGGCGATTCTACGTTGAAACAGCTCACAGATAGCGCAGGAAGCAAAGTGTTGCTGATTTCATTCTGTTCTGTCATAGTGCATATATTTTCTGTAAACATTGGTAAAAAATAACTTTCAAACACCAAATCACCGAACAATTTGTTGATAATTGTTTATGAAAATGAAGGAAAACCATCATTTTATAAGATGAAGAGTAAACATCTTGCGAAAAGAGTGTAAAACATGGTGATTTCTAATATTATTCACAAAGCTATATGCGTGCTGTTCCGAAATGTAATTTGTTGAGCACCGTAGCCGCCGCAATATCATTTCCCGTTCCTCTTAAGTTAAGCTAAACCTTTATGAGATGGTGTAAATTCATGAAACTCTCCAGATTGGCGATTCTACGTTGAAACCGCTCGCAGATAGCGCTGGAAGGAAAGTGTTGCTGATTTTATTTTGTTCTGTCATAGTGCATATATTTTCTGTAAACATTGGTAAAAAATGACTTTTAAACACCAAATTACCGATCAATTTGTTGATAATTGTTTATGAAAATGGAGGAAAATCATCATTTTATCAGATGATGAGTAAACATCTTGCGAAAAGAGTGTAAAACATAGTGGTTTCTAATATTATTCGCAGAGCTATATGCGCGCTGTTTCGAAATGTAATTTGTTGAGCACCGTAGCCGCCGCAACAGCATTTCCCGTTCGTCCTAAGTTAAGCTAAACCTTCATGAGATGGTGTTAATTCATGAAACTCTCCAGATCACGCGAGGAAAGAATATATCCGGCTAATAGGAAAGTGTCAGCTTTGTATCATGCACAGCCGATCCTTCTCTCCGATAGTCTTCACTGAATCTCCTAGTTCAAAATATGAAGGAGTTTGACATTGGTGCTGATTGGGTCTCGGTTTCGAGTTGGAACTTTATTTATGGAACGATTTTTTATAACCACAATAATACCCCGATTACATTTCTTGGCTGTACTTTCAGAATAATTGCAAATAAAACTAAATTTCTTACTCGTTTCATTCATATTTTGGCAGTGGTTAGCTTTTTCCGAGAAGATAATGAAGATTTTGTTGTAAGCTACGAGTCACTTACGGGTGAAAAAAAGCAAATTGTATCACTTTGCCAGTTCATGAGCTGAATCATAGGGGTCGCATGACTAATTTTGGTTTTGCCGCAAATCGCCAATCATGCAAGGAAAAATATATCCGGCTAATAGGAGCTTTGTATCATACACAGCCGATCCTTCTCTCTGATAGTCTTCACTGAATCTCCTACGTAGTCCAAAATATGAAGGAGTTTGGCATTGGAACTGATTGGGTCTCGGTTTCGAGTTGGAACTCTATTTACAGAACGATTTTTTATAACTACAATAATACCCCGATTACATTTCGAAGAAATGTATGAGCCAAATAGTTGCAAATGGCTGTTATTTCAGAATAGTTGCAAATAAAACTAAATTTCTTACTCGTTTCATTCATATTTTGGCAGGGGTAAGCTTTTTCCGAAAAGAAAATGAAGTTTTAGTAGTAAGCTACGACTCACTTGCGGGTGAAAAAAAGCAAACTGTATCACTTTGCCAGTTCATGAGCTGAATCATAGGTGTCGCATGACTAATTTTGGTTTTGCCGCAAATCGCCAATACACACAGAAAAAAAATATTGGTAAAAGTAAGAGTGTTCCGCTCTTAGCAAAAAACAACCAACGCCAACTATTAGATTGAAAGTAAAACTTTTAAATTAATCAAGAATAATAATCAAAGTAAAAGTTTTCCTTTTAAGCAAATGAAGAATAGTACTCAAAATAAAAGTTTTATTTTTAAACAAAGAGTATACGTTGGTTGTTTTTTGCTAAGAGTGAAAAACTCTTATTTTTACCAACATTTTTAATGTAGAATACATTTAAGCTTTCAATATAGGGGTCCCGTTTCAAAATATCGGCTGCGGTGCCGCGTCAGATTTTGAACGTTAATAACTTTTATCATACTTAACAGAATGATTTGATTTTTAGGCCAATTTGTTGAAAATATGTTCCTCTATGCTGTATTAACCCTTGTGAAGGCAAGCTAAAATCCTAACATTAAAGGGCAAGCCGGGCCTCTCAGGCCCGTCTAAATTCAAGCTCCTTTTTGCCGCTCCCATATAGAAAGGTTATGCAATCGGTCGAAATTTCGACTTTTTAACCGATACCCGCAGGGCCAAATCTCTTATACCATTCGACTATGTTCGTCGAGATCGTAAATTGTATGTATGTGTGTGTGTATGTTTGTATGTAAGTATGGATGTATGTATGTGGCAAACAATCTCACCGATTTTTCTCAGAGGTGGCTGGACAGATTTGTACAAATTTAGTCTCAAATGAAAGGTACAGCCTTCCCATCGGTCGCTATTGATTTTTTTTATTGATCCGACTTTCGGTTCTGGAGTTACGTGTTGAAGAGTACAATCATGCAGCAAATTTCCATAGAAACTGATATCACCATGATGTCCAAATGATACAATATATATTAAAATATGTGCAACATTACAACATTACAACATTGGCTTTGCATGTCTAGATCATTAATGACCCACCGAAGGCACTTCGACCACATTGGCCAACTATGGCGATTCTTGATGCCCCGGGGGAACTTACCAAGTTCCTACACTCAGAAAAAAGTAAACGTTATGCCTATTGATTTTACACATAGATTTTTGCAATTAACGGAGGCATATAGATACTATTTGCTAGCACATAAACCTAATGTGTATATTTACAAGAAATATTAATCTTACATTCACATTTCATAACTATTAGGCACATAAAACTCCATTCTATAACAATATGCACATATAACTTATGTGTGTGCATACATAGTTTATACAGTTGATACATAGAAGGTATGTGTGCGCGTGATAACAATAGCATTTCTTCTTCATATGAATTTTAAGCGGTTTGAAGCAAATAGAATTAACGTTTGGATTTTTTTCAGTGTAAGATAATGTCATACCTATTTCTCAGCGAAATCTTTACAGATTTTTACAAACTTGGTTTCAAATGAAAGGTACAGCGTTCCCATTGGCTGCTGTTGAATTTCTAATTGATTCCACTTCCGGTTCCGGAATTACAGGATGATGAGTACGAACACGCAGCAAATCCCGATTTCAGCGTATAAGGCGATGAATGTAAAAAGGTCAATTTTTTTTCCAAAAGGTGTGTACTCGGAAGATCACGTCGAATGTCGATTGGTTCTGAGCTCCATTTCGTTTGAACACGACTAATAAATGTTTCTGATTTGCTATTAATTTCTTCTGATGCATAACCGGAGTACACTGCCCATAAAAGCATAAGAGTCCCATATGGATTTTTGTCGAAAATGAGTTATCTGTTGGATTGTATTCTGTATCACCACTGAATCACAATGCACATATAGGATTACCAGATTTGTTTAGAAAATATCGAAAAAATACCAAAACATGGTTGTCCCATCCCATAAGGCTCAATGAAAATGTAAATCTTAAACAGTGTTTTTCTCGGCTTGCTGTTTTTCATTATGGGACTCTTATGCTTTTATGGGCAGTACATATTCAGATTTTTCTTCCGAGTCTGCATCAGATTCAACGACGGAAGCAATATCATTCACACATTCCTTCTCGCTTTGCAAATCAGTTTCGGAATCGTCTGCTGTTGAATTTGCTCGAATTTCTTCCATTATTTCAGATTCTTTGAGACGATTGAAAACATGTGCATATCGTCTTACAGCCATTTCCACTTTTTGTTGCTTTTAGATCCTACAATTTGAATAATTACGACAACTATAACACAAAGAATAGACAACAAAAATAGACAATAACGACAGAGTTAGGTTATGTGGTATCCAAATAATTGTCAAGTAGACCACAGTGGGTGAAATAAAAGTATTTATCCAAAAAATATGATACACGTCATTATCGTATGCTATTTTTACATTTCCCCTTAAAAGAAATGTATAGAATTCGCTAAAACTTTCAAGTTTTTATTTTCTTATAAGAAAACGTAAAAAGATAAAATCAATAAGAACATGAAAAAATTACTGCTAATATGAAGCTGAACTCATCGAAATGTTTTTTTTTTCATATAAATATTAATGTATAAAACCCGTGGTATTCCTAGTAAATATTGCATGCACACCGGGCCTGCCAGGCCCGGCTTGCCTTTTTGTGCATGTAAAAAATTCAAACACAGCTGCGCATCACTCCTTAGATGAAAATTTCACAATTCTTTATTTTTGTTATAGATTTCAAAGCTACTTATCAAAATTTCCATGCCCAAGCTTATACTGCATACACATTTTTTTGTAACTAAAAAATTGTAACGTGCCGGGCCTCTGGGACCCGGTTGCCTTTTTGAGGGTTAAAATTTGAAGTATGTATAACATGCACTAATAACAAAAAATTGTGTTTTTGAAAAATCTTTCGAAAACGACTCGGAAAAGTGAAAATTTTCAGCCCATCCCGCACAGAGCCGTCAAAATGGTGGACCAACCGAACAATAAAATAATGAAAAGTTTATATATAGGTCCACTACATGTTTGTTTTATGATTATTCGCATTGGGTTGCATGACGAAAGCAGTTGGTGGGGGAAAGACGGCATATTCCTTTGGTTAGGCCATTAGAAGCCGGACGGAAAGGAAAGGCTCATGCACGGCACGAGAACGAGCGAGAAAGCGATAGTAGTGCATATTAGCGCGATTATATAAATATCTGTCGGTCGGTTTTTCTCATCATTCGTATTCGTTCAAGCACTAGCAAGCAGCCAGTCCACCGAAGGAAAGCAGTTGGCGATGACGACGGCGGAAAAAGTGCCCCAGCTACTGGTGACTCATCGCAACCCGATCAGGAACTGTCGCCCTGCAAGAATTTCCCCCCCTACTAAAGGGCAACAGAGTAGGCTATCGTTCCAGCGTCTGGGTCGTGAGATTGTGCAGGACTGCAAAATCGAGCCACGCTTACAAAGCTCAGTCGTAATGATGCCCCGAGAAGCCAACGATGCCTACTTGGTCGGTTTGTTCGAGGATGCAAAATAGTGCTTTGTGGCTCACCGTGTCCGCGGGGAGTGCGTCTGAATTATGCTCCCGCAATAAAACAATAAACGGTTCTTTACAGGACCAATTAATTGTGTTGTAATAAGAGTTAAACTGAAATTTACATTTTATGGTGCATAACAAATAATTTTCAGAAAGCTATATAAAATATACGATGTGTGGAAAGAAAGAAAGAGAATTTAAATTATCCTCTCTTGCTCGTTTTCGTGCACTGCTTTTCCTTTCCTTTCTGCTGCTACTATCATCATAACTAAAACGAATGTGCGTGTTCCCCCACCATCTCTTGGCCAGTGTTGCCACAATTGCATGTCGCTATTACAATTTGAATTATTTTATTGATCCTCTCTAGTATTGATAAAATATAGAACGTGCAAAGTACACTAGTCGCATCTTTTTATTCGAACTTTTTGGCAGCCTCCGTTGATTAACTGCAGAAATCGATTTGTTTGTGCAGCTCCTTGCTAGTAGCAAACTAAATAGCCTTTATCAGCGCTAACAAATAACACGAAAGAATTTAAATTTGTGAAAATCTTTTCCTTCTTTTCAAATCTGCAGCATTCTTTGAAAATATTGTTTGAATGTTGTTATTGATAAACTGAACATGCAAGTTTGCTAGCACTGGCCACTAGATTGAAGGCGATGGAAAGACAGAATATTCGTTTTGGTTATGCTAGTATTGGTAGCCGAACGGAAAGGAAAGGCACAGGAATGGCACGAAAACGAGCGAGAGAGCGATAGTAGCGCTTCCTCGTGTGTTCATATATGAATATTGGTCGGTCGGTTTTTCTCATCATTCGTATTCGTTCAAGCACTAGCAAGCAGCCAGTCCACCGAAGGAAAGAAGTTGGCGATGACGACGGTCGGAAAAAGTGCCCCAGCTACTGGTGACTCATCGCAACCCGATCAGGAACTGTCGCCCTGCTAGAATTTCGCCCCAACTAAAGGGCAACAGAGAAACTAATCAGTGTTCTAATAAGAGTTAAACGGGCTCACCGTGTCCGCGGGGAGTGCGTCTGAATTATGCTCCCGCAATAAAACAATAAACGGTTCTTCACAGGACCAATTAATTGTGTTCTAATAAGAGTTAAACTGAAATTTACATTTTATGGTGTATAACAAATAATTTTCAGAAAGCTATATAAGAAATACGATGTGTGGAAAGAAAGAAAGAGAATTTAAATTATCCTCTCTCGCTCGTTTTCGTGCACTGCTTTTCCTTTCCTTTCTGCTGCTACTACCATCATAACTAAAACGAATGTGCGTTTTCTCCCACCATCTCATGGCCAGTGTTGCCACAATTGCATGTCGCTATAACAATTTGAATTATTTTATTGATCCTCTCTAGTATTGATAAAATATAGAATATGCAAAGTACATTAGTCGCATGCTTTTATTCGAACTTTTTGGCAGCCTCCGTTGATTAACTGCATAAATCGATTTGTTTGTGCAGCTCCTTGCTAGTAGCAAACTAAATAGCCTTTATCAGCGCTAACAAATAAGACAAAAGAATTTAAATTAGTGAAAATCTTCTCCTTCCTTCTTTTCAAATCTGCAACATCCTTTGAAAATATTGAAAATGTTGTTATTGAAAAACTGAACATGCAAGTTTGCTAGCACTGGCCACTAGATTGAAGACGATGGAAAGACAGAATATTCGTTTTGGTTATGCTAGTATTGGTAGCCGAACGGAAAGGAAAGGCACAGGAATGGCACGAAAACGAGCGATAGTAGAGCTTTCTCGTGTTTTCATATATGAATATTGGTCGGTCGGTTTTTCTCATCATTCGTATTCGTTCAAGCACTAGCAAGCAGCCAGTCCACCGGAGGAAAGCAGTTGGCGATGATGACGGTCCGCAAAAGTGCCCCAGCTACTGGTGGCCCATCGCAACCAACTTCCGATCAGGAACTGTTGCCGTGCTAGTATTTCGCCCCAACTAAAGGGCAACGGAGCAACTAATCCGCTGGCTAACATTCCAGCGTCTGGTTCGTAAGGTTGTGTATTACTTCAAAGTCGAGCTACGCTTACAAAACTCAGCCGTAATGAAGCCAGTGATGCCTACTTGGTCGGTTTGTGGGAGTGGGCGTAAATTACAATAAAAGCAACGGTTCTTTTCAGGACCAATCAATTGTGCTCTAGCGAGAGTTAAACTGAAACTTTCATTTTAAGGTGTGTAGCAAATTTTCAACAAGCAACATAATACGTTGTGTGGAAAGAAGTAGCTTGCACACGGAACAAAAATTTAAATTATCCTCTCGCTCGTTTCGTGCACTGCTTTTCCATTCCTTTCTACTGTTATTATCAGTATTACCAAAACGAATGTGTTGTTGCATGTGTTTAAGAGAAACGTTGAAGTCGCATGCTTATATTCAAGCTTTTTGGCAGCCCCCGTGAACTAACTGCATTAAATGGTTTTTTTGTGCAGCTCCGTGCTAGTAGCAAACAAAATGGCCCTACTAGTGTCTGATTCGTGAGATTGTGCAAGATTTCAAAGTCGAGCTAAGCTTATAAAGTTCAGCCGTAATGGTACCCGAAGAAGCCAGTCTTGTCGTTTTGTTCGAGGCTACAAAACAGTTCGCCAGGCACGTAACTATCATGCCAAAAATATCCAACGATCCAGCGCATCACCATCAACACCAACGCCGATACCAAAGGTTCTTTTCAGAACCACCATTATTACCATAGAGAATTATTTGAAAATTTCCCATTCAAACGTGATTCTGTTGAATATTATTAGATTTAAATTAACGTCTCGAATTGAAATCACGACGCTCCGGTTATGTGACAGACATTACCCACCCATCTTTTTAATGTAGAATACATTTAAGCTTTCAATATAGGGGTCCCGTTTCAAAATATCGGCTGCGGTGCCGCGTCAGATTTTGAACGTTAATAACTTTTATCATACTTAACAGAATGATTTGATTTTTAGGCCAATTTGTTGAAAATATGTTCCTCTATGCTGTATTAAAATTTGAAGTATGTATAACATGCACTAATAACAAAAAATTGTGTTTTTGAAAAATCTTTCGAAAACGACTCGGAAAAGTGAAAATTTTCAGCCCATCCCGCACAGAGCCGTCAAAATGGTGGACCAACCGAACAATAAAATAATGAAAAGTTTATATATAGGTCCACTACATGTTTGTTTTATGATTATTCGCATTGGGTTGCATGACGAAAGCAGTTGGTGGGGGAAAGACGGCATATTCCTTTGGTTAGGCCATTAGAAGCCGGACGGAAAGGAAAGGCTCATGCACGGCACGAGAACGAGCGAGAAAGCGATAGTAGTGCATATTAGCGCGATTATATAAATATCTGTCGGTCGGTTTTTCTCATCATTCGTATTCGTTCAAGCACTAGCAAGCAGCCAGTCCACCGAAGGAAAGCAGTTGGCGATGACGACGGCGGAAAAAGTGCCCCAGCTACTGGTGACTCATCGCAACCCGATCAGGAACTGTCGCCCTGCAAGAATTTCCCCCCCTACTAAAGGGCAACAGAGTAGGCTATCGTTCCAGCGTCTGGGTCGTGAGATTGTGCAGGACTGCAAAATCGAGCCACGCTTACAAAGCTCAGTCGTAATGATGCCCCGAGAAGCCAACGATGCCTACTTGGTCGGTTTGTTCGAGGATGCAAAATAGTGCTTTGTGGCTCACCGTGTCCGCGGGGAGTGCGTCTGAATTATGCTCCCGCAATAAAACAATAAACGGTTCTTTACAGGACCAATTAATTGTGTTGTAATAAGAGTTAAACTGAAATTTACATTTTATGGTGCATAACAAATAATTTTCAGAAAGCTATATAAAATATACGATGTGTGGAAAGAAAGAAAGAGAATTTAAATTATCCTCTCTTGCTCGTTTTCGTGCACTGCTTTTCCTTTCCTTTCTGCTGCTACTATCATCATAACTAAAACGAATGTGCGTGTTCCCCCACCATCTCTTGGCCAGTGTTGCCACAATTGCATGTCGCTATTACAATTTGAATTATTTTATTGATCCTCTCTAGTATTGATAAAATATAGAACGTGCAAAGTACACTAGTCGCATCTTTTTATTCGAACTTTTTGGCAGCCTCCGTTGATTAACTGCAGAAATCGATTTGTTTGTGCAGCTCCTTGCTAGTAGCAAACTAAATAGCCTTTATCAGCGCTAACAAATAACACGAAAGAATTTAAATTTGTGAAAATCTTTTCCTTCTTTTCAAATCTGCAGCATTCTTTGAAAATATTGTTTGAATGTTGTTATTGATAAACTGAACATGCAAGTTTGCTAGCACTGGCCACTAGATTGAAGGCGATGGAAAGACAGAATATTCGTTTTGGTTATGCTAGTATTGGTAGCCGAACGGAAAGGAAAGGCACAGGAATGGCACGAAAACGAGCGAGAGAGCGATAGTAGCGCTTCCTCGTGTGTTCATATATGAATATTGGTCGGTCGGTTTTTCTCATCATTCGTATTCGTTCAAGCACTAGCAAGCAGCCAGTCCACCGAAGGAAAGAAGTTGGCGATGACGACGGTCGGAAAAAGTGCCCCAGCTACTGGTGACTCATCGCAACCCGATCAGGAACTGTCGCCCTGCTAGAATTTCGCCCCAACTAAAGGGCAACAGAGAAACTAATCAGTGTTCTAATAAGAGTTAAACGGGCTCACCGTGTCCGCGGGGAGTGCGTCTGAATTATGCTCCCGCAATAAAACAATAAACGGTTCTTCACAGGACCAATTAATTGTGTTCTAATAAGAGTTAAACTGAAATTTACATTTTATGGTGTATAACAAATAATTTTCAGAAAGCTATATAAGAAATACGATGTGTGGAAAGAAAGAAAGAGAATTTAAATTATCCTCTCTCGCTCGTTTTCGTGCACTGCTTTTCCTTTCCTTTCTGCTGCTACTACCATCATAACTAAAACGAATGTGCGTTTTTTCCCACCATCTCATGGCCAGTGTTGCCACAATTGCATGTCGCTATAACAATTTGAATTATTTTATTGATCCTCTCTAGTATTGATAAAATATAGAATATGCAAAGTACATTAGTCGCATGCTTTTATTCGAACTTTTTGGCAGCCTCCGTTGATTAACTGCATAAATCGATTTGTTTGTGCAGCTCCTTGCTAGTAGCAAACTAAATAGCCTTTATCAGCGCTAACAAATAAGACAAAAGAATTTAAATTAGTGAAAATCTTCTCCTTCCTTCTTTTCAAATCTGCAACATCCTTTGAAAATATTGAAAATGTTGTTATTGAAAAACTGAACATGCAAGTTTGCTAGCACTGGCCACTAGATTGAAGACGATGGAAAGACAGAATATTCGTTTTGGTTATGCTAGTATTGGTAGCCGAACGGAAAGGAAAGGCACAGGAATGGCACGAAAACGAGCGATAGTAGAGCTTTCTCGTGTTTTCATATATGAATATTGGTCGGTCGGTTTTTCTCATCATTCGTATTCGTTCAAGCACTAGCAAGCAGCCAGTCCACCGGAGGAAAGCAGTTGGCGATGATGGTTCGTAAGGTTGTGTATTACTTCAAAGTCGAGCTACGCTTACAAAACTCAGCCGTAATGAAGCCAGTGATGCCTACTTGGTCGGTTTGTGGGAGTGGGCGTAAATTACAATAAAAGCAACGGTTCTTTTCAGGACCAATCAATTGTGCTCTAGCGAGAGTTAAACTGAAACTTTCATTTTAAGGTGTGTAGCAAATTTTCAACAAGCAACATAATACGTTGTGTGGAAAGAAGTAGCTTGCACACGGAACAAAAATTTAAATTATCCTCTCGCTCGTTTCGTGCACTGCTTTTCCATTCCTTTCTACTGTTATTATCAGTATTACCAAAACGAATGTGTTGTTGCATGTGTTTAAGAGAAACGTTGAAGTCGCATGCTTATATTCAAGCTTTTTGGCAGCCCCCGTGAACTAACTGCATTAAATGGTTTTTTTGTGCAGCTCCGTGCTAGTAGCAAACAAAATGGCCCTACTAGTGTCTGATTCGTGAGATTGTGCAAGATTTCAAAGTCGAGCTAAGCTTATAAAGTTCAGCCGTAATGGTACCCGAAGAAGCCAGTCTTGTCGTTTTGTTCGAGGCTACAAAACAGTTCGCCAGGCACGTAACTATCATGCCAAAAATATCCAACGATCCAGCGCATCACCATCAACACCAACGCCGATACCAAAGGTTCTTTTCAGAACCACCATTATTACCATAGAGAATTATTTGAAAATTTCCCATTCAAACGTGATTCTGTTGAATATTATTAGATTTAAATTAACGTCTCGAATTGAAATCACGACGCTCCGGTTATGTGACAGACATTACCCACCCATCTTTTTTTATTGTGACCACGACTAACGGTTTAATATAGACACCCCATTTCAATATTTCTGAAGGAACAGAAGGTCGAGTTTGGAAAGTTTGTAACTTTCATTGTACTTAACCAAATTACACAATGTTCGCACTAATGATTCAGAAATATGATCAGGAATCTTCTGTTAGATTTGTAAGTATGTATAATTTACATGAATAAAGAAAAATTGATTTTCAGGAATCAATTATTATCTGTTCTTCCATTGGCCAGTACTACGCGACTTCCTCATGCTAACAATTAATTTCATCGTTAGCCATCTCCCTCACCAAGGCCAACAACGCCAACAAAACCGGTCCTTTTCAGGACCACCATCATTTTTGTAAAGAATAATTTGAAATATTCCTCACTCAAATCACCTTTTGTCCGAAAATTCCAATGAGTATCAAAATATTTAAAGAACCTGTTCCTTATGTATTCTACATCTCTCCGGTTATGTCGCAGACATTACCCACCCATCTTTTTTATTGTGACCACGACTAACGGTTTAATATAGACACCCCATTTCAATATTTCTGAAGGAACAGAAGGTCGAGTTTGGAAAGTTTGTAACTTTCATTGTACTTAACCAAATTACACAATGTTCGCACTAATGATTCAGAAATATGATCAGGAATCTTCTGTTAGATTTGTAAGTATGTATAATTTACATGAATAA
The DNA here is from genome assembly GCF_030247195.1 of Topomyia yanbarensis. Lineage (NCBI taxonomy): Eukaryota > Metazoa > Arthropoda > Insecta > Diptera > Culicidae > Topomyia > Topomyia yanbarensis. The sequence goes on along the minus strand of NC_080672.1, from coordinate 330,509,618 downwards.
AGAAAAATTGATTTTCAGGAATCAATTATTATCTGTTCTTCCATTGGCCAGTACTACGCGACTTCCTCATGCTAACAATTAATTTCATCGTTAGCCATCTCCCTCACCAAGGCCAACAACGCCAACAAAACCGGTCCTTTTCAGGACCACCATCATTTTTGTAAAGAATAATTTGAAATATTCCTCACTCAAATCACCTTTTGTCCGAAAATTCCAATGAGTATCAAAATATTTAAAGAACCTGTTCCTTATGTATTCTACATCTCTCCGGTTATGTCGCAGACATTACCCACCCATCTTTTTTTCTGTGTGTACACTCATTGAAGGCTTACTTGAAGTATATGAATCTAGGGGCAGATCACTCTAAGAATGTAAAACAAATTTGCATCAATTTAAAAAAATGCATTTAATTTCCATTTTTACAACAACTTTGCACTCTCTCACAGAAAAGTTTGTTTAACAAACGTCCTACGCTGATCCACTTTGTTCGACGCTTTGCTGAATTTAGGGCAAGTTTTTGTAGGGTTTTGTCGTCTTACACGCAAAGCAAAATACATTACACGCAACGAAAAATACATTATGAATTTCTATTTTGATGGAAAGAAATGCATTTAATTTCGCTGATTTTTCAAAATGCATCACAAGTGATCTGCCCCTAGATCACAAGTGATCTGCCCCTTGTTGAAAATGCATAAAAATCACAGCAGAAGAAAAGAGACGGAAATAGAAAGTATACTAACTATGCATATTTTTGTTTCTCAGTGTACACAGTAAGCGTTCAATGAGTGGATAGACCTAGGGATCGACCGAATATGTCCAATGCATAAAATGCATGCATAAAGAGAGGCAGATAAAATAAATATGCTATCGATGCATAAATAAAATTCTGCGTGTAGGGTCCATTTCATGTGATTAGCGATAGCAGCTGCTGAATATACGACACCCCACCAGTTTTCTGCACGGCAGTTTAAATAAGGGCAATGACATTTCTGTCTCGAACCTGCTGTCATAATTTCAATAATGCCAACATTTCGACATTAATCTGTCAGTGAGTTAACGTGCCTGTCCCTTGAAATCTTTCTTTTTGCTAAAGTGCGTTCGCAAAGACGTGTGCTGGTTCACCAACTTTTCGTTAAAAAGGTTGTTATTCTTGTTAATTTCCATGCAAATATCGACTATTTAACAGTTTGAATAATATCTAAACGGTGCCTATATATATTCCATGTAGATACCGCTTCAATTAGAAAAAAATCTTAAATAATTTAATGCACGTTTCGAAGTTAAAGGGAATAGTGAGGTTATGGCATGGTGATTGTTTTGTGACAGAATCGCTTGTTTACCTATATTATTTTAAATAAAATTACTGCTGTTGATCTCATTTAAGGAAAAAATCATGCTTACAGTGTAATATCAACGCTTTTGTTTTGCAGGTGCAACAAAATGTCGACGGCAACAATTCGTACCCGCCGGTTCATGACCAATCGTTTACTGTGCCGGAAGCAGATGATTTGCGATGTTCTGCATCCAGGACTAGCGTCGGTGCCCAAGAAGGAAATCCGCGAAAAACTGGCCGCCATGTACAAAACCACCCCTGATGTGGTGTTCGTGTTTGGTTTCCGCACCAACTTTGGCGGTGGTAAATCAACCGGATTCGGGCTGATCTACGATACCTTGGACTATGCGAAAAAGTTCGAACCGAAGCACCGATTGGGCCGCCACGGACTGTTTGAGAAGAAGAAGATGACCCGTAAGCAGCGTAAGGAACGCAAGAATCGTATGAAGAAGGTGCGCGGTACCAAGAAGGCCAAGGTCGGACAGGCCGTCAAAAAATAAACAGTGTTGTGTTTATGCTAATTTGGAGAGATTTTCTCTTACTCGGATGGGAGCTGCTCATTCCGTCGAATGAGGAAAATATACTTTATGGATTAAGAAAGTTCGTCTTTAGACTTATCTGTAAATTATGGAATATCACTATCATAGGAATCCACTACGTATTTAAGAATCGTTCGGACAACTAGTAAAACAGCCTTATACGTTGCGACATTGTTTTTATCGATTGTCGTTTGCAAACTAATGAAAGACAGCAGAATTAGATTCGCTCGAACCAGTTTCGAAAAATCATTCCATGACCGCCGTTTTCCAAATTACGACGTAATGCTTTTATGAAAGAATGTGATTTGCATTCTCAATAACTATAACAAAATCAAAAGAGAGTCGGTTTCGATCGAAACATTCATTCGAAAAATAAATCTCGTAATCGAGAAAAAGGCAGAATGTTACATGGAATAATAAGCACATGACATTTCCAAATGCGAACTTCGACATCGTACAAAAGCCAACAAGAGAATCGAAGCGCCTCTATTCAAAATATTGCAAAGAATTTTTTAACAACGAATTTGCTTCTTTCGAACGGAAGAGGACGTGTAGTAGTTAAGGAAAGTTTCGCTGTAGAGTTAGAACATACTTCATTATTTCATCTAATTTTATTTAGTAACAATTTTTTTCTTACTTTTCTTTTTAAGCTTTCCGTTTTTAGGCAGTTTGCTAGCTTTACAATTATTATTTTGCGTCTTTTTCTTTTCAACGAGTTTTTCTAATTGTTCTGCCTCGACGAATTTTCGTTTTTTAAATTTCTTATTTTCAACCGCTTTCAAAAATCGCTCATCCTTCATCGCTAGATCCTGCTGTGCTCTTCGCTTCCGTTCGTCGTTTTCATTCTTCAAGCGATTTTTCCTTTCTGCAGCTCGCGCTTCTTTCTCTTGCTTCCACTTCACTTCCATCTCGTCCGGATCTAGTCCCTGTTCGATCCACTTCTTCCGCCTGTAATTATGCTGCCGTTCGTCGAAATCTTTATTATCCAAGTTCATCTCTGCTTCCCGGCGAGCTACGCTAACTTGCATGAAAATGCGCTCTACCAGACGCTGATCAACAGGGTGCTCCGTGAGTTTGGTATTAATTAGAGCCTCAATTTCCCCGAGAAACTCCAAATCACGGGGAAATCGAAAAATCGAAATGGCTAAACCATTCCGGCCGGCACGAGCGGTGCGACCTACTCGATGAATGTACTCATTAGGAACCTTTGGTAGTCGGTGATTTAGAACCAACTGGACGTTTGGAATATCCAATCCACGACTTGCAACGTCTGTTGCTATTAAGATTCGAACGTGTTTTGATTTGAATTTGCTGAGTGCAGCTACTCGTTCTTTCTGTCTTAAAAAGCCATGTAAGCACACATTACCAAATCCAATAGAATTCAACGTCATCGACAGAACCTGGCAGTCCTTTTTGGAGTTCGTGAAGATGATAACGCTAGCTGTTTCATGTTCCTCTTTAAACTTCCGTAAAGTTTCGATCAACACCATATCTCGATCATAGTCCGCACAGAGAATATATCGTTGATCCAAAGTTTCGACTGTAGCCACACTGCTTCCTTCAGACCACTCGAATGCATTCTTCTCAATCGGGAACACGCTGTTTTCTCGTCTCAGCTCTTTCAGAGTTGCAGAGAAAAACAGATTCTGTCGCTTTTTCGGCAAAAATCTGTTGAAAACATAAATCCTTAGTTCTGCACAATTGATCACGAATATTGGACATACCTGCTTATAACCTCTAAATCCTCATCGAAGTTTCCGCTCAGTACCCGGTCGGCTTCGTCCACAACCAAAAACTGTAGCGCCCGAAACGAGTAAGTATTGCATCCAGACAAATGAGCAGCTAACCTCCCCGGCATTGCTACCACGATATGCGGTCGATTTTGTAGCCGCTGCGCTTCGAGCAGCTGATCTGTGCCACCGGTAATCACACAAACCTTGACGCCCATTGGTTGGCCTGCCACCGAAAACTGCTCCGCTATCTGGTGAGCCAATTCATGAGTCGGCGTTAAAATGAGAGCAAAATTGGTCGTCGGTTCTTCACTGAGTTTCTGCAAAATTGGCAGCGCAAAGGCAAATGTTTTACCAGAACCAGTTTTAGCCGCCCCAATGCAATCGTGCCCATCCAAAATTTCTGGGATACATGCCACCTGGATTGGCGTCGGACGGCGAAGTCCTGTTAAGAATGAAATTAGTCTGACGAAACATGCGAAAGCTAAAACGTAAATTACCAAGTTTTTCCATCTGCTTGGTGATCCATGGTTTTAGACCAAGCTCCGTGAACTTTTTATCTGTAGTTTGCGTCATGCTAAATCATTATTTTTAAACAGATACTGAAATTATAGATGATATTTTTAATAAGATACCACTTGACCTATCCTTGACCTGAGTAATGGTAAAACCAAATATAAATTTATTCACATATTATTGTATTTGGTAAAACCAACAGGTTACCGTGCGATTAATTAATAAATTACAAATTACAATTACCACTTGAACAACAATAAAACGTGCGTTTGTTTTCATCTAATTGCCGAGAGCTGAAGCCAAATTTATCGAAGATATCAATTAAGGAATACGTTCTCAAAGCTACACTGTAAATGAAATCTCAAAACTTAATCTGCCAGACGCGCCATCTAGGCTTCACTATTGGTATAAGTTACCCATAGAAAATCCTCCCGATTTTCCCAAAGATTCGGCTTGAGTCGGCACAATCGGCCGACTATGCCACCAATTAATCGGTCGATTGTTGCACCGACTCTTATGGGAGTTTAACATGGGAGTCTGCCGACGCGACAACCGATTAAATATGACCGACGAAATTTGTTAAAATCGGTCTATAATTCACCCTATTAAATCGGGCGATTACCCAGTGAGCAAATTTTCTGGCAGAGACCGCTCTGCTAGATTTCTGTAAGTCTTGGTTTGGCAGCCCTGTCAGATTTATGTGCGTATCCTGTCGCTCGCGTTTTCTGGCAACCTTTGACAGGAACCGAGCAAAACTCTGACATAACTCGGACATAAACTGTGCAAAGATCCTAGCAATTGGGTCATTAAGTTATATATAGTTCTCCGTTCCATTCGATAAATTTTAGGTCTAATATGCATAATACAAAATTATTTTAAAAAAATCGTTGTAATACGTAAAAACGACCTATCAAGACAACACCCAAAATGAAAAAAAACTATATGCATTGGATGGTGTTTATGTCAAATGAAAATAACCCTGCGGGAAAACCGGGAAAACATGTATTAATTTTTTCTGACAAGGCATCATTTGTCGTGAAATTCGATATGTCAAATGCTTCTGATAGTGTCAAATCCAGACTGTCAACATATTTGTTTATTTTAAATTTTAATATTTTTTATACGTTTCCTAAGTTGGAAAAAAATGTAGCAATCACGAAAATCAGCTTTATCGATGTATGTAATAATTTTTTTTTTCCTCTCATTTAATGACCCAATTCCTACCTGGTAGAATTTAGCACGAATCGAGCAAAACATCTGACAAAGATGTGGCAGGAAACGTGCAGAGATCTTGGCCGTGCATTTCTGGCTGAATTCTGGATAAAAGTGAGCAGCATCGGTTGGTTTAAGGTTGCACAGAGAATGCATAAAATCCGCAAACGAAAAAAGCAGTTTTTTTCCGCACCGTATGTCAGATCTTCATAAAAATCAATCAGCAGTACAGTAACAACATACGCTGATTGATTTTTATGAAGATCTGACATACGGTGCGGGAAAAAACTGCTTTTTTCGTTTGCGAATTTACGCATTCTCTGTGCAACCTTAACCGCTTCTGTCAGAAACGGTTGTTGCATTTGAGCGAATTCGCCCAGTCAAAATGGGCAAGTTGCTGGCTAACGGGGGGCTATTTGCCAACTCGGACGCGCTAATTGCCCTTCAATTTGCCAGCAAATTGCTGACAGTTAGGGGGCTATTTCAAATGCAATATTTGGGCGATTTGCCGCCGTATTTTTTTTTTGTCGCCCAACCCGCCCTTAAGGCTAGTTTACAGTTCGGGAAATGGATCGCGGGATTTCACACGGGATTTGCGTCGGGATTTGATCAGGGAAAATTTCCCGCCGAGATCTCTCCAAACTGTCAAACCAAAAACTCTGCTGCTTCTTAAAAATACAAACAGTATCCAACTTGCAGCAAATCGCAAACCTTCTAAAAATACTATTTTCCCCGTCGGAAACAATTTGTGTTGAATTGTTCCCGGCCGGATTTCTGTGTGGAGAGTTTTAAAATCCCGTGATGTTTCCCGCGGTTGGGTTTACACTTCAGGAAAACTGTCATTTTTGTGTAGACTCATTTCCCGTCACGGGATTTGAAATCCCGAGCTCCATTTAAAATACACAGGGACCCAAATCCCGTGACACGTTTTCCGAACTGTAAACTAGCCTTTAAGTCGCCCACGGAACGCGCCATTTAATCATCCTTAATTGCCTAATATGAAAATTAAAAATAATGCTTATTTTCGGAGACATTATCTACTCACATATACTTACCAGTATACTAGGTAATCACCACCAAATTATAGGAAGAATCAATGGTGAAATTGCTATTGCACTTCAAAATTTATCACAATCTGACATTCATTAAGATTTTAGTTCAGAGTACATACACACGATTCCACAATTTCTCACATTCGTTGGCTAAATGAAGTGCACTAGACAAACAAAGCACAAGTGAAAACACACCAATTGTTCAAAAAACAATTTTAAGCTTGAACCAAATTCAAATTTGTATTTGCTTGAACCAAACATGAACTGCCATGTTTGGAAAACGCGAAAAACAACCAAGTCCATTTCAGGCGCCAGAAAATTTGTCTAAGTATCGAAATTGCCTTTAAATCGCATTCGCAAATTGCATTTGTTCCGAGGGGCAATTAGCACAGGCGAGTTGAGTCAAATGTCAAACTTTTTAAATCGCCTGACCATGTTCGTACGCATTTTTTTTTTGACAGGGCGCACAGTGGCGGGTCTTCAAACAAAAGTCGGACAAAACCTCAAATATTACCTAATTTGGCTGAAAATCACAATTTAAGCTAATTTTGAGGTGCTGAGTTCATTTTTGATGTCAAAAGTCGTAAAATATTGAATGAATTTTTCCACACAGTGTCATTGAACCTTTCTCATAACTATGATCCCATTTTCGTGATAGATTTTCCGTTACTGTTCACCAATGTGAGCAATATCATAAAAATGAAGAACAATACTTTAAATCTATTGTATAACGTGTTGGTTTACTGTAGATTGTCTAACTATTTTACACAAAAAATCCTGCGCCTCCATATCAGCAACAAAGCTTCAAAATCTCCTTAAACCTTTTTGCGCACCTAGGCGCAGAACGAGACCATGATATTCGGAAAGTAGAGGTTATTTACCATAGAATGTATACTATGTGACCGTTCCGAAATGATTCCGAAATTTGTTCAGAATACATTAGTGAAAAAAGTATTTTTGATCTGACCACCTCAAACATATTTGAACTAAAAAGTCATAGTTTCAAGCAAATTTACTTAAATTATTTTATTCACTAACAAAGTTCTTTCGTACCTCTACACAATGAAACTAGTTGTTCTAAAATCGGACCAAAATCAAAAGTGCAGCATGCATTTGAAGTGAACAGAGCAATGGTGGTTTCGGAAATGAAAATCATTAAAAAGTCCGGACTTTGATACGTTTAAACTCATGTTAAAAATCGTGTTCTTATCCAATGATCATAATATTTTTAATATACATCATTCAATACATGATAAATTTAGGAAAAATAGAAAATATCAATATTTTAAAAAAAATTTTTGAGGTTTTGGCCAGCCTCCAGCCACTGTGGGGCGTTGCCAGAGTTCTCGCACAAAATGCTCGCAGAAACTCTGCCAGCATCAATTTCGCTTTGCTCAACTTTCTGATTGCTACGTTGGAGCAATCTAAGAGCAGATCACTCTAGGAATGTGTAATAAATTTTGCATCAAATTAAAAAAAAAATTCAATTTCCATGTTTGTATCAACTTTGCATTTCCTCGCAGAAAGTTTTGTTCAACAAACGTTCTACGCTGATCCACTTTGTTCGACATTTTGTCACAGACTAACAGACATAACACTATGAGGGAATTCCCTCAAAAAACATCGATCCGGCAATTTTCCCAAAACACTAGCTCCACCATTTATTCACGGTCCCAAGCACTCATTTGCTGGTGGGTTACCCGACAGATTTGGGAACAATTTTTCACTAGAGGTCTATTTCCCATATGCTTGCTCATATGTCATTGGCGCCTCATTAGGGATTTTTAGGGGTGTGCGGGTTAAGGCATTTTCTGATGCAGATTGGTGCCGTGTGTTAATATATCAATCCTTTTTCCATTTTTAAGCCTGAAACTATCGAAAAAAAACATTTTTTAATTTGTTTCCTTTTACGAAAACAACACATCCAAACCCATGCGACTTGCACGACTCCATAGGTTGCCTTATCAGATCTACCATAGTTTGCAGATTAAATTTGGGATGGCAGGCTGCTAGCGGATAGCAAAAGTACCAGATCATGCTGTGTGGGGTGCTGTCCCGGTTAACAATGAGGCGAACGAGATATTTGCAGATACGTCATTTAGTAGGACAACTATCAGTTTGTTGGCTGAATTAAATTTGTTTTTTTTTTTAATTTAAAAATCAGAAAAGAATAATTAAGGTTTCAAAATGATATGAGTGTACTCGTAAGGACACCCGCTATCAATTCATATGAAAAACTAACACAATTTTTCCAAATTAAAGATCGCCATTGCAAACGTGGCTACAGTCCCAACTTCAAATATATTAAAAATGACCGTTAAAGCGTGCAAGGCATTGTTTTCGAGTGTTATGTCTGTTAGTCTGTGATTTTGTTGAATGTAGGGCAAGTTTTCTGTAGGGTTTTGACGTCTTACACGCAACGCAAAATACATTGCACGCATCGCAAAATACAATATGAATTTGTATTTTGATAGAAAGAAATGCATTTTATTTCGCTGATTTTCCAAAATGCATCACAAGTGATCTGCCCCTTGTGCGCATTGCTATTTTCGTTGCGTTGCCTTGTGACGCTGATTTTGGCGGATTGCACACTGACTTCATCATGTTTGACTGCTGATTATCTAATAAGAGTTGCTTAGGAAATGGTAAGTAGGAATTCATACCAATCCGACCCATATTAAAACCTCAACAGCATGATGGCCATCATTGCCGGCCGCCCCCATCTCCAACGTTCACGGGGAAGGATAAAGGATAAGGTAGACAGGAAGTGTTGATGCTCCACCTACTTAACGGAAGGACGACGATTCATCAGACTCTTCCATGGGTGTCGCGGAGTTGGTAGTTTGGAAGGGTATTAGGTCTAGGATTCGCTCCAAGCAAGCGATGCGACTTGTAAAGGATATTTTATTAGGTAGTTGTTTAGTTAGAGTGCACGATCACTCGAAAAAGAGAAGATCTTGTTTAGTTTTACTCTGGGCAGCCGGCTACCGAGAGTATACTATGTTCCCTAAACAAAAGCAATTTGAACTCCACAAAACCGACCGTGGGAGTATTGCCTAGAAAAGCTAATCTTATCTGCGTAATGGGCCGGATCACTATTCATTGCAACAGTATTTGGACAGAATTCGCTACTTCTTCTCAACGATATATTTATTGGCTTGAAAACTACCGTGTGATAACACATTATACAGGCAAAAATAGCGCGAGATGTTATAAATCAAGGAAAGTATTTCTTATTTTCCACAAATATTCCACAATATTCCACAAACAATCCGTTGTGAAATACAAGTATACGTGCGATAATAACGAACACTGAAGGGAAATATAAAGGACTATTAACCTCATGCACGGGCTTGTTAGCAATAACGGAGCTTGAAATTAGGTTCATAAAAACAGACGCGGCGAATTTTCAATACGTATTAACCCGTGATCATAGATACTAGTCAGATCAGTCGTATTGGGGCTAATTTCCGATCAACTATTCATTTTTACGGCAATGTTTTCTCGGCTAGATCTGTTCGCACCCTCTCATTCTGCTACTATCGGCAGAAGGCTGATAGCACCCAGTCGTCGCCGGTCTAAGGACCAAATGTCATCAATAGATTTAGACTCGCGTGGAGGCATGAGATAGGAAACTTGTGAGAATTTTGTTATCCCATCGTTTCACGACCCCTTGTGCGCAATGCTATTTTCCATGCGAAAATAAATCGAAATATTGGCGCAATCAATTTGACACTACAATTTTGATTTGTTTTGCGTTCAATGTTTAAATGGCGCTTCCACGGGTGACAGATTAAAATAAATATTTTTCAAATGGTTAATCGCGAACGTATGAGTGATAAAAGCGCTACTATCTCCATGTATTTACGCCACACTCAAGCATATTGTATCCCATTACTTTGACATGTGTATACCCGGTACAATATGTGTCAAACTAATAAGCTTAGCATATGTAAGAGCGAGAATAAACCATCAGTGTTAACAGCGGTATGCGATCTCTAGTAGTTATAATCTCTTTTGAACGTATCGAATTAAACGTACTTCCGCAATTCAAGACTCAGTATTCTATTTTTGTTTTCTTCGAATAAATATTTACGATAAGTTCCCATAGAAACAGGTAAACTAGGTTCAATAATTCTATTATGTTCGAATATTTACGTATTTACAAGGAATCAGCGATGCGAAGCAGAATTACGAGGAGGAATTCCTATCAGAATTTGGGAAAGAAACAGGTATGGTTGAATGCAGCTCATTGGAATATGATCCGTTCATAGAGGATGAGGAGAAAGAAGAGGAAGAGGAGAAGTAGGAGAATGCTTCTCGATCAAAAAGTAGCCTTGACAAATGATTTAGAAGTTGTCGAAACGGAGTCGACCATATACTCACTTAAAGGTGTGTTTTACCAGCGCCACTTCCGCAACCAATTTCGACCCAGGGAAATTTATACTCAACCTTGAATTCAAGATACTAACATTTAAGTTGAATTTACCTAATTTTGAGTATACCCACAACTCAAAAGTACCTTGCTCCACGGAAGAGTAAGTCGAATCTCTCGTTTTGTTGTTGACAACACTAATAAGTACGAAAGCAATGCACAACTTGAAAGCAAGCCCGGATATAATTTTACAATAGCATTTACCCTACAAGCAATCATAAAACAATAAATATTATAGTTGTTTCAACATTGTTCGATGCCAAGTTCTCACAGTAGATTTACAATAAAATTTCATGTAACAATAAATTTCGCTGTTCAGCAAAAAACTGATACAGTGCATTCACATTAAATTTTACTGTTTTCGAGAAAAAATGTATGGAGAAAAAATGATTTTTTTAATGTTAAGATACATAACCACCCCCCTTTTTCACTGTAAAAGCAAATACAAATATGTTGCAATAATTTGTATTTGGTAAAAGTCTATTTTACATTGAAATTTACTGTAAAAACGTTAAAGTTTATAGTTTTTGTATTGTAGCAAAACACTAAAACTTATTGTAAATTATTGTAAAATTACTGTACTGTCACAGTGAAAATCATGGTTTTGTTACTGTACATTTCTATTCGGGAGTTAAAAGAACTTATTCTTTGGGTTGTTTTATTTTCCGTGTGCATTGACCATTGTATGAAATGCCTTAACCTCACAAATTTGACAAGTGCTGGTCCTTTTGTTTAGTTTGGAGTCAACAAATTTGAATTCCATTGAAATAAGCTTAGTGCTAATAAGTAATTACCAAGAAAAACTACTTACCGATTCAGAGAACACTAGAAGTAATTGATAAACAAATAATTAGTTCACTTATTAGATCTTTCATATACATTTTCGCACAGTAGGGAATAGTACAATTTAATTGTAAGGCGCTCTAGAGAACATTTATACTTCTAAAAACATGATTCGCTATATATTTTAAATGCTTCATTTTGAGAATACGAATAATCTCTAAGTTCAAAATGTAATCAACAGGACCACCACCTGTCACATTTAATGCATGACGTCACTGTGCAGTAACCAATTATGATCTTTTTCCATATACACGCAAACGAAAAACTACCTAAAATTGAGTACTTTTGACTCAAACTCTTTGCGGGTATCGTGCAGGAAGGTAAAATTAGGTAAACCGTGTTGAAGGTAGTTTCCATTTAACTACAGCAAAAATCATAACTCAAACATGAGTTCAATTTAGTGACAACACTAAAAAGTGTGAACGCGATGCACAACTCAAAAGTACCTAAATTTAAGTTAAAAGAACTTATTCTGTGGGTTGTTCTATTTTTGTGTGTAGGAATTGTGAAAGATATCGATTTTTTTGAACCAATAAAATCGATGTTGTCAAACATCGAACCGAAAAGATTAATAAATCGAAAAGATGCAAAAAATCGATTTTTAGAGAAAAACTCGATTTTGAATAAATCGCATCAACATCGCCCATTCCTAATGGTGATAAATCGATTCATGTTTGTTTTTATCAGCGACAGCTAGAATTACGCACTTCAATTCATTTGAAAGTACCTACATATTTGATTAAATTAAATAAATAAGATGTAGATGTGAATCTGTTATTAGCATACTAAATAATATCCGGATATAGAAATGTGTCAGTAACACAAAAGGACTATCGAAACTGTCTTTCGGATGGTATACTAATATCTCCGGTAAGTGCCGGCTTATCACCATATGTACAAAGATTAAATGAAAGACATTATTGAAACTCGAACGTACCAACTGTGAGCGGAACTCCAAGCAGGGGTGATAAGAAACGGGAGCAAAGTACCAAGCAACAGCCTCTAATTTAGTCTTGTCGAGTTCGTCACACAGTGCAGATCATTTCACTCCGGTGCGGAACAACGAACCACACAGAATCCTTATCAGTTTAGTTCAATTTCTCTGGTGTTCACCTAAGTTTTCACTATCCGATAGAGAATGTAATCTAATCATCGCGTGAACGTAGCTTGTGAGTCGAAAGCCTTATCAAATATTCAAATACTGAACTGGAAACTCCCAATAGAAAATAATCTGCCGTCTTAGGCTTCAACTGGCGGGTTGCCTCAAAAAGAAAAACGGACAATTGCTGGCAATCTTTCATGAACCCGAATCTTCAATGTATAAGGCAATTCACTTGGGACGGACAGTTGCAGGTAAGTTGTGTTGGTTACTAAAGTAACATTAGTAAAAATATCTAGGATTAAAAATAGATTTTCTTTTTTCGCTAATGTACAAAACACAAAAATAAAACATTTTTAGACATTTGACAAGCCAGTTACCAGATGTTAGATCCTATATAGATATCACAGAAATCAATATATTCCATCATTGTGTCTAATTGCAATGATGGGTAAAATAATATAATGGAAAATTTTGGTCGAGACTACAGAAATAAAAAGTAGGCCATTGTACAACGTTCGTACATTTACAGGGAAGTTCTACCACTTACTTGCGCTTGATTGCGGCTGCATTAAGCGCAAAGTTGCTTGTTAATCACAGAAAGAAGAAAATATGCGCTGCAACAACTCGTGATTAACCGCGTTAAATCTTCAAAACCTCGACTCTCGAGGCTCTTATAATCTATAATCACAATGTGCGAAACGTAATCACGTGTGTTCAGGCGCAATAACGATTCGCAATTCCACCAAAGTTGGTTTTCACTAACTGCGCGCAAATAAAAAAAAATGCGAGAATTATGACGATTTTGAATCTTTCTTATCTATCTTTGTTTTGTTGATGAGTGGAATTTTTCGGTACTCGTTACCATTTGCAATGGACATTTTTGTGTGGTGCTTGAGGTTGTCGTAGGTTTGTTGTGTACACATGGGGGCTCGTCTTCGCGCAGAACGTTTTGCGTCTCGTTTTTATTTGTTTCTGTCAAAGGTGTAGAGCCCATCTTCACCATGTTTGAATATACGTTAAATACAACGAGATGTCTCAAATAGTATAAAGTGAAAGGCACTCACTTCGGTCAAACGCGAGTAGCCATTCTACATTGCACCAAGATAGAAGCCACCCAACTAATAGGAAACATGCAAAAGTGATTCACTTTTTGTTTTGCTTGAAATGGGCAGACCACCATATGTGCACTCATTTCCTTGTTTAATCGATGTGCTGTTTTATATATTACTAAGAGGCATCCCTACGATTCATATCAGACCAATGACCTTAACAGACCTTAACACTCCAAAGAGCAGTGGGTAATCTAAAATAGTAGGTTTGTTCCTTATTTGCTTGCTTACACCCGGAAGCTATTTTTTTTTGTGTACACTTCGGATTGTTACGAGGGGCAAAAAGAACGAAATTTGCTCCGAAATAATTCCAATTTCTCCGGGCACTGCAACTTTTTGAATAAATCTCGCATGAGGCATACATCGCCGCAATAGTACCTACTGGCAAATTAGTTGCTATACCATAGCATTTCATCTTTTTTGTTCAAAATTCGTCCTATTCTTCCATTTGCAGGTTGTAATAATGTCATTCGTAAAAATATTGAGTCACGCCAGTTCGGGGCCAATTCGAAAGCAAAGCTACGTCGCGTGCTGGTCGTATCGAAGCTAACTCGGCTAGAGTTCGAGAAAACCCGCGACGGTGCCCTGAGCGATGAAAAACTTGAGCAGAAAATACGCATCCGCGGTTCGGATTACGATGCGATGAAATACTACCACCACTTGCACAAGGATGTGGAAGAAGATGTGGTCGAATCGTTCCGCAGAGAAGGTATTGAAGTGAAAGTGGTCAATCGGTTGACCATCAACAAGGGAATTCTACGTTGGGCTGATATGGTTGTACCGATCGGGGGTGATGGGACATTTCTGTTGGCAGCCGGCAGGGCTAGTCCATTCATGCTGGATAAAGGCAAAAAGACTCCGGTGGTGGGCTTCAATTCAGATCCGAGACGGTCCGAGGGACGGTTGATGCTACCCAAATACTATTCGACAAACGTTAGCGAGGCAGTGAAACGCATCTTGGCGGGAAATTTCACTTGGATGCAACGATCGAGAATAAGAATAACGTTGGTTGGGAACACGACTACGGAGAGACCGCCACCGATTGATTTGCATGAATACAACGTATCGCCAGTGGAGCACGAAGAGGTTATTGGACTTTTTTTTTATTTTTATTTGCGTGACATTAAATGTTCTTTATTCGTCACGTAGGTTATTGGACGAAATGGTACCGAGTATAAAAGCAGCAATCGAATTCTGCCATACTTAGCTTTAAACGAGGTAAGAAAATCAATTTTTCTGCAAAATATCTAAATGAAAATAAATGTTTACAGGTGTTCATCGGGGAAATGCTTTCTGCTAGAGTATCTCATCTCCACTTGCGAGTAGATAAATCGGACGTAGTCACTAAAACTAAGAGCTCTGGACTGTGTGTTAGCACTGGCACTGGTTCCACTTCATGGCTGACAAGCATGAACCGTCTGTCGACCAGCAACGTGCGGGATCTAATAAATATTATTAAACGGAACTCAGATGCGGCTGCTTTAAACGGTATCGATCCGGAAACGATATCGGAGGAATATAATCGTAATCTGGTCTTCCCAGCCGATGATCCGCGATTGTGCTATTCTATACGGGAACAAATCTGTATTGGAGTTTGGCCCAATCCTAAGGGGCTGGAATCGCGAGATTTTGCTAAGGAGATTACAGTCAAGTCCAGATGTATTGATGCAAGTAAGTTGTATAGGTGTTTAAGGATAAGCATAGATTTCTTTTTGTCGCCTATAAAATTGGCGGTTGCATGAAATGGTTTGTTTTTT